>NC_066615.1:19605000-20293750 GCF_025231255.1 Drosophila biarmipes | reverse complement strand
CATATCCGTGTCCAAATGGCCGGCGCTGATAAGCAGGGACTAGGGGGTGCTTATACGGCCGCCCAGGATTTTTATCCGTTCTGATATGCTAGGGTACCACAGGGGTCTTATATGTTCAAGGGTAGGCTTACGAAAAGACTTGACTCTGAAAAGTATGCTTTAACATTTTTCAAACACAAATTTTCACCTTTTCAAACATTTTGCAAAAATTTTAAAATAATAATTTTAATATTTGCAACAAAAGTCCCCAATTTTTATAAAATAATACATTATTAAACATAAAGTAATTCACAGTTAAGAAAATTTAAATGTAGTACCTGTTATAAGAAAATATTGCACAAAAAAGCCTTGACTCCTAATAGTATGCTTCAACATTTTTCAGCGAAAAATCGAATTCTTTGGAGCAATTAATTATTTATGCTACTACACACAATTTAATTTAATTATTCTGATTAATTTTATTATTATCCTATATATTACATTTTTGAGTAAAGGGTGTTGTGTGAGTCTCATCCCCAACTGGGTATTTTACACGTGATTTTATTTATGATTTTTGCCTTGGCCTTACTTGGCTCCCATCTCCGGCCTATATACACTTTTTATGGCTTTCGCTGATCGCTGATGGGGTGACGGGAAGCGAAGTGTATGGGCCTGCGAAAATGCAATTTTATGGCGCTTAATTTTGAAATCCCTGCGCCAGTTCACGCAAATCGCATTCTTATCGACCCGCCAGCCATGGATGTCCGAGCGTGGCCTATTACCAACATTCGATATCACAATCAAATTAAAATGCCAAACCGATTTCTGGCCCCGTCGAGCGGGGAATGAGGAGGAGGGATGAGGAGGCCAATGTCAATTAACTGGGCCCCCAGCTGGCCAGATTTACTGAACCGAATTAACTGAACCGAAATAAATGCTTATGCGAGTGGGCGACACGATCGCGGTGTCCTGATATATTAATCGAGTTATGAGTCGTCCCTGTTGGCCGCTGCTGCTTTCAAACTGCCAGAGTCTTAATTAAATTGCGGATTATTTATGCCATATGAAATGCGCATTAATGTTGTAAATATTTAAATGCGTGTAATAATGCCGCATTAGCTATGTAAATTGATGTGCGGCTCACCATTCCAGCCATTGTGTTTTTTGCCCCTGATTTCTTGCGAGAATACCTGACCGAATTAATCAATTAATCCAGTTCATGCAGGTATGAAAAATGACAAAGTTTAAATTAATTTTTCGCACATTTAGGTGGCTGTGAAAAGAAGTAGGAAGCTGGTGTTGGTAATTGGGAGGTATAATTTTAATGTGCCAACGGAGCTTAAAAACTGTGAAACTTTTTGTTCTACACATCTTGAAACAATGTTTTTACATAATATTTCATATTATTTTCCAAGTTTGTTTGTCTGTTTTTCTACTATTCTACTGTAACATTGGAAATTTTATTCGCTTGAAAACCAGAATACTTGATTTAAGCCACAAAGTTAGTAGCTCTCAGCTCGAATATATTTATGTTCTGCCATGTTTTCTCTCTTATTCTGAAACTTGTTCCCAGAAGTGTGGCCAATAAAGCTGTTGTTCGGTTTATATTGCCTGAAAACCGCCAATAGTTGGTCCCGCCCTTTGGTAGTTGCTGTTGATTGCAGTTGCCACTTTGCGCTGCAGTTGCAGCGTGGCTGTGGCATTTTTTACGATGCAAATCGAACAATTTGCACTTTTATCTCACGAACGCGACTTGCACGCTTAACGCCGGCGAATAGCGTGATTTATGTGCAGCATCTGTGGGTGGGCGGCGGTGGGTGGTTACTGCAGGCCGGGTGGCTAGGTGGGCGGTGGGTGTATCTGCTGCGGCCGCATGCATCTCCATAAAACAAATGTCAGTTAACACTTCATTTGTCTCTGTCGCGCCCAACAAAATTCAATTTGAATGCAGACAAGCAGCGAGTTAGGAGCGATCTCATTTTCCCCGACCACCTCACAGCCACCTCCCACCTCCCACCACCCAGCACCCCACTTACCCCTAAGCCCGACTTAAAATGGCATAATTAATGCGGATTCCAGCTGCTCCGCCCCCTGACGGCGCCCCCAACAAAACTAAGCACAAGTTTATTGGCAATGTCAATGTGCTGGAAGCAAGTTTGTTCACTTGCAAGTAATTGAAAGTCATTCTTTATGCAATAATAAATGGCTTTCTGGCACACTTGGACAACAGGGCCATCAGTGCACTGGCAAAAAATCCCTAGGCCTACCAAACATTTTGGGAAAATTTAATACAATAAGATGCAATACTTCTGTAAGGAAAGAAATTTATACTGGCTGTATAGTTTATTAATATTTCAAAGTATTTCCAATACATCAAAGATATCTTAATCAATCAATGCACGGATTAATGACCCATTTTCGCTCAGTGCTGGCTTGGCCTGCTTTGAGCCAAGTTATCTCTTCTTGAGCGGACAACAACTTCAATTTCAGTTTGAGCGTCACTTTGATGCATGCGTCAGCCCCTCGCAGCAGCTGCAGGAGCTTGTCCCCGTCGCTTGGAAAACCTTCTGCCCACCAAACCATCGGGCCACCACCCACCCACATTTCAGGGTGGCCCTGCGAGATAAACAACTGATGGCTGGTCGTTTGAGGGCCATTAGCCTCTCCGGAGTCTCTCAAGTCCGGGCTCTGGACTCCGAACTCCGGACTCCGGACTACGGACCACGGACTAAACGTGGACGCAGTCCTGACACATTGCCAGTTCATCACACGACCCAGTGACGGATTCAGTCTCGGTTTTGGCCTGGCCCACATGCCCCGAGTGTCTGGGCTAACAAATGTTGGCAAATCGCCGGGCAAACGGAGCCAATCAAAGATATTTACGTGTGAACGCTACCTCTCCATTTCCCCGGCTTGGGTTTGCATTTGGGTTTGGGTAAATGAAAAGTCGGAAAATTCAGCGAAGTCCAGTCAAGCTGAAGTTTTTAATTTCCATTCCATAACATTGGGCGGGGCGAGGGTGCTCGGACTTTAATGCGGAATAAATCTAATTAGTGAAATCAAAACCTAATCATGCGTTAACAATTTATGCGCTTCACTCGCGCCGGGTGGCAACAGTTTTTCCTGCCTCGCACCCCCCGTCGGATTTTCCACCTCTGCTACATTTTCGCCATTATGAAAAGCGCAGCGTTGGCAGAAAGCGGTTGCTGTTTTCTGTTTCCAGTTTTCCGCTCTCTGCGCCTTTTTGCCCACTCGCTTTTTCACGTTGAGGGCATTCGCTTTGCATTCAATTTTGGCTCCGCAACATTCACATAAAGTAATTGAGTGCACAACATTGAATGCAGTGCAAAGGATGCAAAAACAAAAGAGTCAAAACGAATCAAACAAACGAAAAAAGGCTAAAAAAATCGTGTGGCAAAATATGCACAGGAAACGACTCTAAAATATCCTTCACTATGTTTATAGGGGTTCTTCATAAATTTGGTTAACAATATGCTAATTTATATCCCGATGGGACAGGACTGTATCTCATAAATTGGAAAATTGGTTACTTGATATAAAATATTGTGAAGGATACTTTGGGGAACCTTGAGTAAGTAATCATTCATTTTCAATATGTCAGAATTTCTCTTTTCTTTACTTCTAATTAGAGATAATGCAGCGTGTAATCTTGCTCATTTAAATTGTTGGCCCTGAAAATTAAGATAATTGACGTAGACATGAGGTTTTCGGCTAAGTGCCAATTGCAGCTGCTTAATTTCTGAACAGATTTTTGCCATGGCTTTTCGAAATGATTAACTGACCCCCCTCCCTGTGTGTGTGCTAATTTCCCTGAAATCCGAAAAGCTGACAGGTCAAGGCAAACGGAATTTAGAACAGTTTTGTGTTTGGCATAAGCCTGGGAAAATATAATGATATTGATATGGCTCGGTTTGCTTGTATCTCGCTCATAAATTACTTGAAACGGGTCCAGTATGCTCATTTGCAATTGCAGGGCATTAATACTGTTTTCGTGTGCTTGCCTTTTGTCAGGTCCATTACGTGGCAGTCCAAATTGGAAAAGCGAGACAACTACCATGTCATTTCCCCTGCCCCAGCCCCAGCCCTAGCGCCGGCCTTCGTATACATCAAATTTTCAATTTTCCATCAGCCTTCACACACTGCAGTGAAGATGGGAGAGGGGAAAGCGTTTAACGTTTAAGTGCTGCAATTATACAGTTGACTATATAATACATGTATTTATCCGTATTTAACTGCTCTATATTCCGTTTGTCGAGCCTCCGCTGCAAACTAAAACTTTTATGGCCCTCCATAAACAGTTGTTGGCGTTGGACTATTAAAATTTTATGCCTCACTTTTATAATGATTTACACAATGATGTGCAAATAGGGCGCCAGACACGAGGAACTGATTTCAATTTGAGATGCCGTCGCACTTAATTGGATTTCGCCGGCTTAATTACCTTTTTGGCAAAAATTACAATTTGTGTGCGAACAATCAAAGTCGTAAAAAAGCCGGCTGCATGTGTTGAAGTTCAAAGTAAAGTCCCATCCACACAGGGAAAATTCATTCAACTAAATGTCACCAAAATTAAAATTGCTAAAATAATGTCTAGAATAACGTCTTTTGTTAAATAATTTTGGTGTCAGATAAGCAAACTTAACTGAGATACAATTAACTTTTAGAAACACAACATTTTGTGGAACTTAAGTGAGTGAATGAAGAATTTAGGAGATCGATTTATAATTCATCAATGTTCACTCAATTATTTAGAAAATCTACCTATATATTTAAGGGTACTTATAAAAATATTTTTGGGAGTGCCTAATTAACTTACTAATTTATTTAAAATTCCCAATTAATGACCAATTAAGAGGACGTTTTTCTACGTGCACCGTGTCATAATGAAGCGTCCGCGGGGAGATGGCCGGGAAATCCTGTCCTGTCCGGGGCTAACAAATATTTACACAAAATTTATAGCACGCGCTTTTCGCCACCCCCCGGAAAACCCATTCCGAGAGCGAACCCAAGGCGCACCCTCGGATAAGGGTAAGCCATGGCCGAAAAGTTGACAAACAATGCGTGGCCAGGGCCGGCTGAAAAAAAATCAGTTTAAAATTAAAATCAACCTCGCTTTTCCCCCAGCATAGCGAAACAAAAGCTGACACAAGGGGAATGGAAATGGGAAATGTGAGATGGGAAATGGGAGTGACGTCCGCCGGCAAAAGTCACGTTTCATGAGGAAAATTATGAAAATGCCAGGAGTGGCGCATAATTTCAAGTTTCTGGGCCCTGACCCAGGAACCAGATTGGGGCTCTTTGCTCTCCGCCTGATTGCTTCGGCAAATGAGGCGTTTTTAATTAATTCATCAGGCAATCGGACGACCAGACGACCAGACGGCCAAATGAGCCGCGGCATTTAAATTAATTGAATTTGGCACACAACAATTAGCAGAAGAATCAACATGCAACTTCAGTTCATTGAAGATTTCCATTTTAGATTTGTGCCGGCGATGCGCGGCTTTTGCGATGTCTGCTGTTGATTTTGGTAATTTGTAAATGGCAGCCAGATTTCGCATAATTTTGCGGCCTCGGATTGACGTCGGTTGTCAGGACTCAGGACTCAGGACTAAGGACTTTCGGCTTAATTAGAAACTCGTCTTTGGCAAATGCAAAACTCGCTTGTCTTTGCCTGCGTAAAATCCCCCATTCTCGTCATCGTCATCGCCATCGTCGTCATGTCGCTCTGTCAACGGGCTTAAATCAGTCCCCGAAAAGCAGCCAACTCCACAGGGACGATGGACGTGGGACTTATGCTCCTCGCAGGCTCATTAAAATTCAACAAAATTGTTGCCAAATTAACTCAAACATAAGCGAGCAATAAAATTTCCATATTTTCCCCAGCTTACTGGCGACAGTAAAGGGGCGAGCCGCCCTGAAACAAAAAATTTGACCAAACTACCCAATGAAAACACAAATATTGAAACAGCTTGAAACTTTACGCAAAGTGTTAATTACATGCGCAGGCTTAAAGTTGGAACTTTAGTACGAGCCTGGGGAATTGTTCTTGGAAACCTTTAGTAGGTATACAGAAAAGCTGTGGTCTTCTTTAATTGGATATTTTATAATTATCACAAAGAGCAGGAAAGCAAAGTTAGGCCTTCACCATACACCAGTCTGTTTCTTACAAGCAAACCTTATATTTTAGATAATTATATTTAATGATGTACAAAAGCAAATATATGATTTAGATCAGAAAAGCAATGTAAGTATCTAAGTATCTCAAAAAAAAATTACAAAATAAGCAGGCAAGTTTATAGAGAGTAATGAAGCAAAGTGAAGCCTTGCCCATAAGAATGTATCCTTACAATATGCAATAGCAAATATTTCCGATATTAATATTTAACATTACAAATTATTGGCTTCAATAGCTGAGCAGGTTGCTTTGCACTTTCCCCATATATATGTTCCACACATTCAGGACCGAAGGACAAATAACTGTGGTGCAAATTCCTAATAAGGGTTGTCCTAGCAAGTAATTGATCTCGGACCTATTTAACACCAGACCGATTGTTTGGCCATCGGAACCAAACATTATTCCACTGGCAATTCCCTCAGTTCAGCAAACATCATCGGATTTCAAGGATATCGAAGCTGGCATCTGCTCGAACGGAAATCAATTGGAAGATGCGTAATCCTGCCTCGATTTAATTAAGCTCCTTCGCTGCGGTGTCTTGCCACCCTCGGCAGCACTGCAATTTATATCTAATTCAGTTCAAAGATTTATTTTCTATATCCCGGGCCATGGGACTTTAATTAGCACTCCACTTGTTGGCAGATGAATCGGTTCGTTGGCAAGGAAATAAACACGCGCCAAAAGACATTGAAAGTGGCCGAGCTGCATTGCAAAGGGGGCTGTTGGGGGTGGTGAATCTTCCTAAGTGGCGTTGAACCAGTGGCAGTGTCACCCCAGCTGGTCAAGGCAGGGAAAAGTGAGAGGAAAACCCTCCAGCCTTTGCAGAGCTCGTTGTGACTTCTTCTCGTCTTCTCTTCTTTTTTTTGGGCGGGGAACTGCGAGTTTGAGTTCGTTTCCTGGGCATCCTTGTAGTTAAGCAGAATTTTAATTGATAAATTGCCACTTGGGCCATTACTTGTCGCTGCCGTGGCTGCGGGCGCCACCACCCCCACCAGCCCCACCTCAACTTTCCATTTTCCCCTCGCCACCATCGCTTTGAATAATTTGCAAAAGTTGCGACTAGAAGGAGACTGTGGTCGCCTCCCCGGCGCTCCGCATCCACTTTTGGACGTGCTGTTAGTAGCGTTTACATCATCAAATGAAACACAATAAAATACTTGGACTCATTTAAAAAGCAATTAAATATTAAAAACACTTGTACAAGGGCCACGCTGCAAAGGGGAAAAGCGGGCTTTGGTGACTTTTGGAATTTTGATTGTTTCTTTCACTTACAAGTTTTTCCGGGGGTGGGGAGAGCTGCCGGGGGCTCTGAGGTTTTATTTGAGTGATTATGCAATTAATTAAAATCTCTTCGCTTGCGGTTTAAGCCAAAAGCTGCGCCAAGGGGATTGCCAGCCAAAGAGTTCTCGCCAGACCAAGTAATTGAATTAAAATCGGAATGCGAAATTAGCATTATCGAGTGCTAAGGAACGGAACGGAACAACTTTCTGGCCATTCGGGGACTTGGCCAAGCAATTTCCCTGCCGGAAGTCAAGTTTATTAGAACAACCAGCCGGGAGATTGGGTCGAAAAAAGTCGAAACATAACTGCGAAAAAAGGGCAACAAGGCAAGGAGTTCTGAAAAAATAGGGAATGGGGTGGAAAAGCACACATAAGCTTTCAGTTATTCCATTAATTTGATTAGAGTTTTCTGACGGATCAGGGGCTATGGCTAAAGTGAAGGAAAAGTAAAGAAAAAGCGGAAATTCGAATGGCGGGATAGGCACACGAAGTCGGAGCGAAAGATACTCTGCATACAACTAAGATTCTTGGTAAAAAATTATTCGAAAATGAAAAAAAAAAAATTAAATTTGAGATATATTATAAAATATTGGTTAAGCAAGTTAGAGAAAAGAAAAGTCGAAAATTATTAAATTAAAAAATAGCAGAAAGCTGAAGATAAAGATCAGAGGAAATATGAGATGTGTGGTGAAAATCTAACTCTAATAATTTTTTGAAAAATATCACATGTTTTTGCAAATGTGTTTATTTAAAAAACTGTTGTTTGCCGAAACTAAATGGCTTCAATCAAGTATTATACTGATGATAATTTGTAAGCTAACATATTTAAAAATTATTCAAACATGTTTCAGGTCGTTAAGCTGATGTTAATTTGTAAGCCAAAAATTGTAAACGTTAATTAATATGCATGACAAAATTCTTAAAATATATTATAAATAGTTACGCTGTGTCAAACCCATCGAAGGAATTTCCAAACCCTTTCCGAGACCACAACAACGATTTTAGCCCCACGCGCTGGGCAAAAACTGGCCAAAAAGCGGAAAAACGTGGCAAAAACAAGCGGTGGCAAAAACATAAGAATGAAAGCCATCCCATCCCAGCCACGTGGCCACACCTTATGAAGTGCTGTTATTAACTATGGCCTGGAACCGGGGCAACTTATGCCTCATAAGAATTTAACGCCCGAATGCTCAAATTGTCAATAAGAAAGTTGCACGCCCACTTTGCGGCCGGGCTATCTGTCTGGCTAAGCCCAGTTGGCAACATTTTATGCCACCTTGTGCCCCAAGTTGCACACACACACCCACCACGGTTGGCATTTAACGGCAATGTCCACGCGTTTTCATTAAGCCAACTTTCGGCCTGGCCAAAACGGTCGACGCCGAGGCCTGGCAATCATTTTTTATGGAGCCGCGCGGCCAGCGCATCAAAAACCCATTTGGCCGCCATTAACTTGATTGAGTCGGGCTTTTGCGAGCGGTGTTCCTTTATTTTCCGCCTTCTTCCTTATTTTTTTTTACTTTTTCGGGGGCATTGCAAATGAGAATTGATCATGACCCAGTGTCCCTTCCATGTTTACAACTAATATTTCTGCGCAGCTCTGAGGTGATGCGATCGGCGGAGACTGCGGGGCCATTAGTTGTCATTAGTGGGCATTTCCTTAATTAAACCGAACCCCCAATCAGTCATTAAAGGGTGTTTTTCGTCCGCCGTCGCTATCTCCCCAGTCATTTGTCATCTGGCCCACGGCATCTGCAATCCAGCAGTTGTTTGCTAATTAAAGGACCAAGTCCGCAGTGCACAGTCCACGGCATCCCACTGCCAATCCCAATGCCAATGCCAAGATTGTGGTCTTATCAGAGCTGCTCATCCCCCAGCTCCTCCTCCACTTTTTGGCCCCCAGGTGGGTTGACCTACTTCCGTGGGCCACCAGGTACTCAGCCACTGCCACTGATTTGCCACTGCGGTTCCAATTGACTTTGGTCAGGTTCTCGAAGACACTCAATGTTGTATCTACAAGATACTGTGTGTCCTAATGGTATTCCTTCAAGTTTTCTGTCGGAAACCCACTTCTAAAAAATAAATCTTTAACATCTTTAGTTAAAGAAACGTTTTAAATTGAGGGAAAAATCTGGAGTAAATTTTATTTTATTAATAATTATAAAACAATTAAAATTTTTGTATTATAATATCTATTGAAGTTTTGTAGTAATTCTTTGGTAGGAAAATTACGTATGTTTGTTACTTTGAGATACTTTGTTTAAGATGAATTCTTTGCCTTTAAGAAGAACGCTTTGGTGTCCGGTAAAGGAGTACTAAACGATCGGGTTACTAAGGTCAAAATAATATAAAGACCTTTATATTTCGTTTCCGGCAAACATATAAGAGATTAAATCAAATTGGGATATTATTTTAATAATTCTGTGTTTACTTTTTACAATGCTCCATGGGGAACGTATAGAATTTCGGCTTGCCCAAACTAGCTTCCTTTCTTGCTTCAAATATTATACTTTAATATACTTTACATGTGCTAACGAGGCGGAACTTATTTTTCTAGTAGTCTTCCCTATCAATATTCCTATTCTAGTTTATGTTATGTTATTGCCCCCGATAGTGTGCCTTAAGCTTGTCTCACAGATGTTGAACAAATCCCTGGAACACTGTCTCTCTGGGGCTAATTTAGCAGTGGGGTTCCCCAAGACTTGCCAAAACAGCTTCTTCCAGATTCGATTATGGCTGCGACTTAACCCTTCAGATTGCCAACCGAAAACCGGCTGCTCTGCCAGTTCTCAGCCGAGAGAATCCAACTGTCACAGGACAGCATATTTAAGCTTAGCTGGCTTACACAAAATAAATAAATGTGATTTGTCATTTTGCAAAACATGAAATGGCAGCAGTTGGAACAGGACAGGACCAGCAGGACGAGTAAACTGTTCGGGAGAGAGCATTAAATTGCAGTCAAATGGCATGCTGTGTGCATCCCAAATGCCAAGGATCCTGAGAATCCTGGGTATTCCGGGGCGGCACGGGGGCGGGGCTGCATTAAATTATTCGAGCGTGCTGCAGCCAGACGGAGATACTTTCGTATGCAACACTGAGCAGCCAGTCCAAGTCCAAGTCCCACACACACACACACTCTGTTTGCCTTGTGACTTTTGCCAGATCAAATAAATGTTGTCCCATGCTCGAGACACGACATCCATCGGACCGGAGGTTAAGCTGCAGAAGGCCTCCTCATCAGCAAATCAGCATCCGAATCAGAATCGGAGTCGGAATCAGCATCACAATCTGGCAGTCGGGCCAACTTATACGCCATGTAAAATTCATTTGGCCGAGCAGGACAGCAACGAGCTTCAAATGAAATGGCGAAACAAGCGTGCCGAAGTCACCTGTCAGTCCGCCGGCCAGGTGACACTGACCCACTCCACTCGGCAGGAGATTCGGCTGGCAATTCCATCAGGGAAGTGGAGGACCGACCTCACCTTTGACCTTTGGACCAACGGACAGGCACTTGAGTAAGTCAACACGGAATTGGCCATGAGTACATACTCAAATAAGATACAAACTCAAATGCCATTTAATTCGCAGTCCCTTTACTTAATTCATTGTATATTTATGCATTTGGAAGCTTTGACAGCATTTAGATATAAAATTGAAGCTGCTCATGCTGCATTGAATATTTTCTTTAAAATAGAAATCTCAAAAAGTAAACAAAAAGGATGTTTACAGGATGAAATAAAAAATTATATTTAAAATACCAATTACTAGAGTTTAATTTAGTCTTGAAATTTATATTTTTGATGTACATGCGTTTGGTGCAAGAAGCCATTTTTATTGCATTTATGTAATACATCACAGAATACATTGAAAATGCACACATTTAAGAAAATCACGTATCTTTTTCTTTGACAACTTGGCATTTATGACTCGGCTGAATGATGACAAAGGAGCACGTCAGTTCCTCGCTGACACTCATCACTCCGCCGGCATTGTTCATGAGACCGCAATAGTTCGGGGCCGAAAAGATGGTGACCAGATGGCGGTTGGCAAAGAACTCGTAGCCATCCTCCACGACCTCGTGGGCACGAACCATCAAGTCTAGGTCATGGGCTTTCAGGAAACTCCGCACAATTAGTTCGTCGAAGGTGAAGCTGACCCCGCGATCGTTGAAGCCCCACCCCTCGGAGGTGTGATTGAGATCCGCCCACAGGAGGTCGCACAGGATGCCCTCGTCCGGGACATCCGTGGGTCGCCGGAGCTCGCAGATCTGCTCCAGCCTCCGGAGAGATGGACCTAGACCACCGTGACAGCAGAAGATCCGTTCGCCAACCACCGCGGCCACTGGCAGCCAGTCGAAGCAATCCGTGAATCTCCGCCACAAACGAACCGAGTGCCTTCTTTTGACCTCGTCGTAAAATCCGTAAATCCTATTTATGCTGGCGCACTCGTGATTTCCGCGGAGCAGGAAGAAGTTCACGGGATACCTGACCTTGTAGGCGAACATCAGGCAGATAGTTTCCAGGGATTGCTTACCCCGATCCACGTAGTCCCCGAGAAACAAGTAGTTCGCCTTGGGGGGAAACCCACAAGCCTGAAAAATGCGCAGGAGATCCGTAAACTGACCATGGATATCGCCGCAGATTTTTACGGGAGCCTCTAGTTTTAGGAGCATGGGCTGGCACTTGATCACATTGCGAGTATCCTGAATGAGTCTCTCGATAAGGTCCTCTGCGAGTGTGCAGTTATTGCCATTTAGGGATGTCAGCTCTCTTATAATGCAATCTATTTCTGGAGTGCTCAAGACTGCCATTGTTTTCGATTTTCTAAGTGTAAATACTGAAATTTTTGGGTTCTGAAAAATGTATATTTGCCCATAATACCCATGTATACTTGATACTTGCTTTTTCAAAAGTTTTTTTGTTACTGACTGTTTGGTTAACATTAAGGAACATGTATCCTCTATAAAAAGTCGTTTAAAATATATTTGTTTTTCAAATCTTTTAGATTCAAAAAGGTTTTATTTTTGTTTTATGAAGATTCTGGCTTTATGCGTATAATTTGTAATCGAAAAATATTTCCACTTTGCTGACCACCAAGGCAGTTGGTTTTGGGAATGTGGAGCATATTTCAGAGTGTATAAATACCTTACCATGTGCAGGAATAATCCTCCTATTCCGCCCTTTCCGCAAACCCACATCGCATCTGAGACCAGACTTGACTTGGCTTAAAGCAGAAGCGTTAAAGTGCAAAAGATTTATGGAATTTATTTATGTGCCAGTTAAAATGACTACAACGGTGGGTGGGAATGGGGTGGAAGTGCTGGTGAGGGGTTTCGAGGGGAGTAAGGGGTGGACTGAAGGCCGTGGCCCATCATCATCATCGTCGCCATCATCATCATGGCTGTCGTCATCGTCATCTCCATCAGAAGCGCCATCACAATTTTCGTTGCGGCGGTGTGGACGTAAGCGGATTTGCGACAAAACTCATTCGCCATGGACACGATGCCACGCCCCACGCCCACCTCCAGCCCCCCATCGCCTCCACCCTCGAGTGGACCCCCCCTTACCACGGACTCTGGCTTGGCTTGAATCGCTCGGCTGGTCAAAACCTCCGACGTCTTTGCCGCTTGTTAGCAGTTGACAGCAAAGAGCGACGGGGCTAAATCCTGTTAAAATTTAGTGCAAAATAAGATAGAATGCTGGATGCTTAGCCGGTGAAAAAGAAAAGTAAATTATTCGTTCTTCGCCTCTCATTGAATGTATAGTACGTTCTACGTAGATTTTTCCGCTTTCCTTCTGCCTTTCACTCCGTTTTACTCTCTCTCCCCGTGGACTTTCCATTCGAGAAAGTATAAAAATATATATATTATAAATAAAACAAAGTTCCGACTGGCCATATACATAAGTTTCGCCGTTTTATACGAACAAGTCGCAGCAACATAAATATCTTTGTATTCCGCTGGCCCATAAATTGTCGCCGAAAGCTCCGAAAACAATAAAAATAAATGAACTTGAGTGAGTCTTTGCACTGGAACCGAAAATGAAACCGAAAACGAAACCCAAGCCGAGGAGACCCAAAAATAAAAAAAGAGAAAAGCAGCCCCAAATTGGAACTGGAACTCGAAACGAGGCAATTTGATGTTGATTATTACTCGTCCTTCTAGTGGGAATTACTTTCCTCTGCTATGCTTTATGTGTTCCCGGCTATTTTGGCTATTAGTATTTATTGTCCTGTCCACTGCCGACCAGAATCGCATTCTAAATGATAAAGAATATGCTGTGTATATATCTTCATCAGCTGCTCGGCTAAAGTGGCAGAAATAAACTAATAAAGTATATGCGAGATGGCTTTGTTTTAAGTAATGCCTTTTTAAAGACAGCCCCGGTTTGGCATTCCTAGTGATTGCTTTTGGGAAAACCCGTTGAAGCCCCTTTCAAATAAATAGGATAAATAGGTAAGTTTCTAATTTAAACATTGATTTTTCGAGAAAAACTCATTCAATTTTACCTATAACTAGTGCAGTTCAATAGTTCTCGCCCACTTTAACCCCTTTTAAAACTTTAGTCAGCTATTTTCGTTTGCCTATAATGAAGAACGCTCAAAGACTTTTTTCCCATAAGTTTAAATTTATAAATTAAAATCTGTGCTCGGCAAGCTCGCTTCCATGAATTCACTATAGAATTCAGAAAGTTTCTATTAGCTACTTTGCCCCCGTTCTGCGTGGCATAGAAAATCAAAATAAAATGCACATAAATGCGATTGTTTATGCGGAGGGGTTTGTTGGGGGATTCGGGGCACTGGAGCATATATGAGCCGGACAACAATTGAGGGAGTTGCCATGGCTGCAGGACACGGGGCGGGAAGCTGGCTCCTAAGTCCCGACACGTGCTGAAGCTCTTGCCTTTCTTTCCACAGCACACTATTTGATGCAATGTGCGTGAACCGGATGCAGAGAGGAAAATATCACGGCAAATGGGTGTAGATCTAATTTGAAATCATAGTTTTATTCCAACAAATACTGGGAACAATAAATGTCTGAAATACTAAGCCGAAAATTCCAACTGCTATTTTATATATCTATATATCAATGTATCTATTCTTCTATCTTTCTATCCTTCTATTTTTCTATCTTTCATAGTACACAGGAAAATTAAATGCATATTGGCACTTAATATTATCTATCTTTCTATCTATCTATATTTCTATCTTTCTACCTTCCTATCTCTCTATCTATCTATCTATCTATCTATCTATCTATATATCTATCTATCTATCTTTCTATCTTTCTATCTTTCTATCTTCCTATCTTTCTTTCTATCTATCTATCTATCTATCTATCTATCTACCTATCTATCTATCTATCTTTCTATCTTTCTATCTTTCTATCTTTCTATCTTTCTATCTTTCTATCTTTCTATCTTTCTATCTTTCTATCTTTCTATCTTTCTATCTTTCTATCTTTCTATCTATCTATCTATCTATCTATCTATCTATCTATCTATCTATCTATCTATCTATCTATCTATCTATCTATCTTTCTATCTTTCTATCTTTCTATCTTTCTATCTTTCTATCTTTCTATCTTTCTATCTTTCAATCTTTCTATCTTTCTATCTATCTATCTTTCTATCTTTCTATCTTTCTATCTTTCTATCTTTCTATCTTTCTATCTTTCTATCTTTCTATCTTTCTATCTTTCTATCTATCTATCTATCTATCTATCTATCTATCTATCTATCTATCTATCTATCTATTTATCTATCTATCTATCTATCTATCTATCTATCTATCTATCTATCTATCTATCTATCTATCTATCTATCTATCTATCTATCTATCTATCTATCTATCTTTCTATCTTTCTATCTTTCTATCTTTCTATCTTTCTATCTTTCTATCTTTCTATCTTTCTATCTTTCTATCTTTCTATCTTTCTATCTTTCTATCTTTCTATCTTTCTATCTTTCTATCTTTCTATCTTTCTATCTTTCTATCTTTCTATCTTTCTATCTTTCTATCTTTCTATCTTTCTATCTTTCTATCTTTGTATCTTTGTATCTTTGTATCTTTGTATCTTTCTATCTTTCTATCTTTCTATATTTCTATCTTTCTATCTTTCTATCTTTCTATCTTTCTATCTTTGTATCTTTGTATCTTTCTATCTTTCTATCTTTCTATCTTTCTATCTTTCTATCTTTCTATCTTTCTATTTTTCTATCTATCTATCTATCTATCTATCTATCTATCTATCTATCTATCTATCTATCTATCTATCTATCTATCTATCTATCTATCTATCTATCTATCTATCTATCTATCTATCTATCTATCTTTCTATCTTTCTATCTTTCTATCTTTCTATCTTTCTATCTTTCTATCTTTCTATCTTTCTATCTATCTATCTATCTATCTATCTATCTATCTATCTATCTATCTATTTATCTATCTATATATCTATCTATCTATCTATCTATCTATCTATCTATCTATCTATCTATTTATCTATCTATCTATCTATCTATCTATCTATCTATCTATCTATCTATCTATCTATCTCTCTATCTTTCTATCTTTCTATCTTTCTATCTTTCTATCTTTCTATCTTTCTATCTTTCTATCTTTCTATCTTTCTATCTTTCTATCTTTCTATCTATCTTTCTATCTTTCTATCTTTCTCGCTTTCTATCTTCCTATCTATATATCTATCTATTTATCTATCTATCTATTTATCTATCTATCTATTTATCACTATATCTATCCATATATATCTTTATCTATCTATATATCTATCTATCTATATATCTATCTATCTTTCTAACTCTCTATGTATTTATCAATTTAAATTCTATTCTAGTGCCAATATGCATTTACTTTTCCTGTGTACTATGATGCGTCTCAACTTGCTACTCCACTTGGTGCGTCTCCCTTCGTTGGTCGTCTCCGGTCTGAGTAGGAGCATCTAAGAAGCAATAACAAATGGCGACAGTTAGTGTGTGGAATGCAGTTGTATTTCACAAGCTTTCTCCCTTACCCCACTCCCTTTTTGCCTAACATTTCACTGTTCACTTGCCACTTGTGTCCCTGTCCTTCGGACCGGTTCATTTTGCACTTTTAGTGCTCCGTGTCGGATTCAAAATCTGCTCCTTTCTACACGTGTCGGTGACATTTCCCCGGGCGTGCATTCACATAAATATTTGCAATAGTTACTCACTTGAAACTTGTTTGATTTGCCAGTTGTTCAGGTGAAAAGGACCGACGAAATAATTTTTATTGTGCCAATTATCCGACGCGATAGAGCTCATAATTATTTTAATGTGTTTTAATAGAGATACAGTAGACTTTTGCTAGTCAATTTTATATTTATCTATATCTATATTTATTTTTCTAAACAAACCGAACACGAAATGTTTAATATTGGTAGCCAGATTAAATATAAATTTTGAAGCGCACAAATTCTATATGCATATTTTATTAGACCAATAAATAATATTCATTTGGGCGAGCGGGCAGAAACTAAATGAAAGAAAAATACATATTCACTACTGGTTTAATTTTAATGCACTTAAGATGCCGGAATCAAGTGGCCATCAATAAGTGCAATCTGTAAGTAAACTTCGAGAGCCCGACACAATCTCTGGCAGTCCGAGTCTGACAACTTAATGTCGGGCTAGAAAACAATTTGCATGGCCACCCGGCCTGTGAAATGCCAGCTGAGGCCACAAATAAATATTGAAACCGAAAAGGATTTCGTGAAGGGGGCCACAAGGAGTGCTCCTGGTCCCCGGGGGCCTTGAAGTCGTCCCCATAATCTGATGCTAGTTATAAACTCCCAGCTAGCCGGGGGTCCAAACCAAGCCTAACCAAACCAAAGTCATTTATATTTTTGTGCCGGCGGAGAGTCTTGGATTTCACAGCCGGGGCTGGTAAATATAATCATTCATGGTTTTCAGAGCATGAATCACATGCAAATGGCCAGGGCCGGTGGCCCGTTGTGTTGCCTTTGCAAATAGATTCATAAATCAGTATGAAAATATTATTTGATTTCCGTTTTCACAGAATGCCACAAAAGAAGGGCTTTCTCCCGCTCTTTTCCCTTCCTTTCCCCTCAACTTAACGTACCCTTATCGGTGTCCGAATCCGAATTCTGAGACGTTGTCGGAAGCTACTAATTGGAGCATAAAGTGCCAGCAACAAATGTCCGGGCTTTATTAATCTTTTGCCCTGCTGAATGGTCAATACCCTGATGGAATTTGAATGCAATTAGCATGACTATGGAACTATGTGTTGGGGGTGTTCTTTTATAAAAAATATGTTGGGCCTTGAGGAAAAAAATGATTTCTTACTTATACATAAGAGCCCATTGAAATGAGGCCTTGAAATGATAATTTATACGATGCTATGTAATATAAAATTCATAGAGCAATTTGAAAAGATAAACTACACTGGAGTTGGCCAGCCAAAAAATCTAGTTTGGTTACTATCCATTTTCTATCACTGACTTCTATTAAATTATATAGAAATAGGCTTAAGTTATTTAAATATTTTAAATACCAATAGGTTCATCAAGAGAGTATATATTTCAACCTCGAGAAGGAAACTTTTCTATCCCATTTTTCCCAACTTCCCTGGCGGAAGCCAAATGTTGACATTGCGTCATGCGGCCTGTGAATTATGAGCAGTATCTCTGACTTAGGCCATTGGCAGTGCAACAATGAGCACTTCCGCCTGTCAGTCTCGCTTGCCCGCCCCACCACTATTTTCTATATATCCATATCCACGGGGACTTCCTGTCCCTGTCCTTGGGTATTCTATCTCGATTTTTCTTAGCAATCAGGCGGGGCATCCACAGAAGAGTGCACCGGCAGCAGCATCTGGGCATCGGCGTGTGCATTTGTGCGTCTGTGGATCTGGGCATTGCTGCAAGTTGCAAGTGCTGCAAATGCGGCTTGGCCAAATGTCGGGGTTCAAGTCGTGACAGGCGAAATGAGTTTCTTTCTGCTCATTGTGGCGCAGCGGTTGTGTGGCGAGCTGCATCCCCAACCACTGCTTAATATTTCCGCTTGCACACTTGCTTATTTATTATGCTTCCGCCATCCTGCGGAGCAAAGGAGGCAAAGAGCTCAACATTATGGTACACTCAAGAAAAAAAAAACCCCGAGAATAAACCTAAATTTATAATTAAAAAGGACATTGTAAGGACGTCCTGTTTACCAAGAAATACAAGATAAAATATCTATCTTTGTTAAAAATATGGTCTTTAAATTAGGCAAATCTATGAAATGAATAAAAATGTTAAAAAATACACATCAGATAAAATATCTAAAAGAAAATCCTTACTTGTGACAAAGTTTCAAAAATTATTGTTTAAATTTTAGGTATTATTTCTTTACATTTTTTTGTAGGATTTATTTATAGTATTTACCTCAAATATTTATTTCGGCACCCTTTAAGTATTTCGTAGTTTAGTATAACATATTTTCCCTGTGCAACTTAGGCTGCCACATGCGGCAAGTTGGCTTCGCTCGCCTGCTCATCTGCCCTAATGCGGGCTCACTTGACTTGGCCCATTTGGCCAGGGACTTGGAGCCAGCGACTTGGTGCTGGGGACTTTGGACTGCCACTGGAGCTGTAAATGCTAGCCGGGAGTTGTCTGGCCCTCGCCTGCGTCATGTTAAGTGCCTACATAGGATAATCTGCACATCTCAAGCCGACTTTATACGGGCATTGTGTGCCTTTCATGGCCCTCCCCTTGATCCTACTGCTCCTGCTCCTGCAGTCAAGCTGTGCAGTTGACTCGCAAGTCGAGGCCCCCCGCGAGGCTTATCCTCATCGCCATTTTGTCTGCTCTGCATTCGGCATGGGCTTTTGCTGCCCGCCACTCCCCCTTTTGGGGGCCACTCTTGACTGTCGCCTTAAGTAATTAGCATGTTGAACGCAAGCGGACGGGCGGTGCGAGTGTCCGGACAGGGGGCGGGGCGGTGGCAGTGGGTGCTGCAAGAGCCACTGGGCCACCACTCAGCGGGGCATGGCAGGCCCAATCATCCGCTCAAGCTGCAGCCAGGGAACACGGAAAAAAATGTAATTAAAGTGGAGAAAAAACTGAGGGATTTTCTTGTTCAACTGGGGCCTACACTTCTTCCATAGGAATGATTGTTTAGGTATAGTTTACAAAACTAACTTATTTGAACTGCATTTAATGTTAAATACCAAGTTAAAATGTATTTCATGTATTAATAAAGGCAAAAATAAAAAATATAACTTATAAAATATCTATTTGAATTAATGAATATAAGATCCTAACTAAGAAATTTTATAGTATGGTTTACATGTATATAAAATGTTATTATTTAAATATCATATATATGTTTCAATAATATATTTGAAAACATTTGTTTTCCAGTGATTGATCAGCATATCAGATCGCCCGCAATTCCTTGGCCATTAAATTCTGATTGGCAACTGTATGAAACGAAGCCAATCAACCGGGAGTCGCATGTTGCCGCGATGATGCAACAGTTGCTGCTGCTGCTCTTGCTGTTGCTGCTGCACGGATAAGGCCCCTGCTTGGGTAATCGCAAAAGCCAACAAAGTGGCTTTTCCGATTCGTGTGTCGCTGCCACAGGTAGTTTCCACGTTTGGCCACGTGCCGAATGGCTAATTATGTACGTGACTCACCTGGAAAGTTGCCCTCCCCTTTCGTAATACGCCCCCAATACACGTTTCGTTGTTTTCGGCTGAGCATGTCATTGACATCATTAAGCTCTTTGGCAGATTTGTCTAAATTTCCAATAGATTTCCCGCGCCCGCTATTCAGGTGGGAAAAATGACAGAATGTGTTGCCTCGCACTCGATGCCATTTCGATTCCCGATTGCCGGGGCACATAAAATTTCCACAGCTTGGGGTTTCCTCTTTCCCATTTTATTTCCCCTTTTCCGTGCCACGTTTGATGTCATTGCTGATTCTGCGGTCGCAGCGGGTTCGTCTTGTAAGGTGCTTACCACATCAGCGACATTGACATCGCAGGTGTTGGGGCTCCGAGTTAACAAGAAAATTGTTGTTTCTGTCGCCATGTGATGGGAGCTACAGATGCGGTCAACAATTATAATAAAAGCGGATTTTGAACAAGCTTTTCAACGAAAATGCCACTATATTACGATAGTTAATTTAAGATTAATTTAACAAATTGGTACTCTCGTATCGTATTTAATCAAATTTTCCCTGTAACTTTTAAAATAACTTAAGTGTGAGCTCAAAAGTATGCTATAAAAATAGGGCATCTTCTTTGCGAATCGGATTTCCCATTTGGAATTTCCATTGCATACTTTTAAGTGGTTTTAAATTTCGGCAGATTTTACATTAGCGTATTTAAAGAACTCATTTGAAATTCCGTTTCAAATTCTTTCAGTCTCGTTCACTACTATTTTGACCTCTTTCGTACGTCTGCGAGTGTCGTTACAATTTTCCATCAAAGAGAGAGGAGAACTTATTGAAAAGCGCACAGGAACGAAGAGAAAACAACCTTAATGCTAAAAAATATCAAATGACTTTGACTCGTCGTCTTCACAGGATGTGAGTGTGTGTGTGTGGATCCTTACCCACTCTTTGTCGGCTCTTGTGTGGGTGTCTGTTTGCTAAGCATTTTTAAATGGATCCACCTGCGAGGCCGAGTGTGAGTTGGAGTGTGAGTGCCACATAAGTTGCCTTTCATTGTTGCCTTTGTTTGCCGTGTTTTTCGCCAAGTGCGTTGATTAAATTTTCTCAAAACCTCTACTGGTTGTGTGTGATATCTTATTGCACGGCATCGTGTTTCGTATATTTTGAAAAGATTAAATGCTCCACTGCGCAGCGCTTTGACAAGGTGATATAGTTTGATTTGGTGGGAAATTTATATATAGATGTACTTTTGGCGGAGAGCGGCAAGCAATTTCACCTGATTACTGGGTTTTCAAAGAGCTACGGTAACAATTTGCCGGCATCCATTTCACGGGCATTTCGTCTTTATAAATGGCTTGAATAGCTCGCGGAACAAATTGAGTCTAAATATTTGTGCAAGGAGAGGGAGTTTCAGGCATTTCAAAATGTACGTCTTCTGGAATCTTTCGTTAAAGAACTTTAAAGTGAAAAAGGCATAACAACATGTTTTTCTTGTCTTATTGAAATTGCTTTTATATAATGTATTTTCATGCTGATTTCCTCCTTAATAATAATTCATTTATTGATCCAAAAGTCACTTTGCCACCACGCTTGTTAAAGTTTTGAAGAAAATCGGATTTAAATGCACTGCTCCTGATATCAAATTGATTTCCGATCGATCGGAATCTCATCAACCCCATATGCTGTCGCGGATTTGCGTCAAGTTCGTTATTTAAACATTTCGCAGTCAGGGCTCCTTCAGCTTTAAAAGCAATTTACATTCGATCTGACTTTCATCCTTTGCTCCCGTCGTTTAGGGTCCTTTGGCAACTGCATTACCACTACATTACACACACACACACCCCAGCCCCGGCACTCATACACGCTCAAGTGCGCGAGGACTTCGTCTCAATTGCATGGGAAATTTGCATAAGTTGCCAGCTGTCGTCTGGCGGCGTTTTCCGCTTTCCACGCTTTCCTCGCTGCCACGCCCGCAGCTTGTGCTGCGAAGGCGTTGTGCAATTTAATGAGCGACTGCAGATAAATCTTAAGCGGCAGTTAAACCCATTTTTCCCTGGTTTTGGGCAAATATTTGCCACTCCCAATGCAAATCGCAGTCCCATGGGAGCCGAACCAATTGCACCCACAAATGCAGAGAAAAGTGGGGAAAGGACCGGAGAAAGTAAAAGGGAAAAGGGAGCAACAACGAGCCACTAAACAGAATGCAATTTGCTTGTTTGACCCAAATTGTTGTGAGATTTGCCTTTCACCAACAAACGACTGAAGCAGCACCTCCCTTTTGGCCCTTTTCTCTGCCTGTCTCTGGCCAAGTTTATCTTTTTGCAATTGTGCGGGATGCGAAAGAAGCTGCAGGGCTGCGGCAGTAGAAAGCTGAAGAAGCTGAAGAAGTCTACGCCAAGCTCATCCTGTCGGTCGGATAACAATGGGGCGTTACTTTCACTTTCCCCATTGTTTGGCGCCAGCTGCATTGCATATTTTCCCCGCACTTACCACTGCACTGCGGGAAATAGAGCACACAGTTGGAAGCAAGCTTTTAAATATAAATTTCTTTGTGCCCTTTTGTAACATTCCAAATTTATTTATTTACTTTTAACTACCACTTTACTTATTTATATTTTAATTTATAAATTTTTAAAGAAGCCAAAAAAGAAGAAATCTTTTATAAAATGTATGCATTTTAAAGTTTTTATATTAGGAAATGAAAATATAGTTACGATCCGTCCATATATTATATTTTATACTATTGTTACTTTTAAAAATAAAAAAATCACTGAAAGTAATTCAACTTAAAAATATAATATATATCCTAACCAACGCTTAGTATTTAATACTTACACGATTTTTTATTATTTAATATTTTTATTATTTTTTAAATTTTTTTCTGCTGGGGAAGCCAGTAAAACACAGTTATTTAATTTTTGTAAGTTCATTTCTATTGCTTCATAACACACAATATAATCTTTTAAAAAATATAATTTGTAGACCTAATAAAAAACATTCTTAAGAACCTTTTATAAACAAGTATAAGCCTATTAAGGGTTCCAGAAAATTCTTAAAAATAATCCAGCACCATACCTAACATTTTTACCATTTACTTGATAAGGATTTTGTTTGTTGGACTATTCCATCCTTCTTTTTAGAAATATTAGAAATGATTTTAGAAATCTTACCTTTGCTAACTATCTAATTTTACTCAACACCAACTATGCAATCCAAAGTGCTAAGTATTTCTTCCAGTGTGGATATCCGCAGTCTGTATCCCTGCTGGCCGGGTGCATCCTGAGTCCTGAATCCTGAAAAGGGCTCAACAGGCGAGTGCAGGGCGATAAGCACGCAGCCACCTGCAGACCTCGTCGGAGGCACGTTCTGCATTTCGTTCGCATTTTCGGCTGCGATTATTGGCACTTTAAATGTTAACTCCGCCCGACTGAACCGCCGCAGCAATTGAAATAAAAGCCAGGCCAAAAGCAGCAGGCAAATGGAAATGGAAAGCGAAACGCTGGCATTTGTTGTTCTCACTCGGATTCCGCTTCGAATTCGTACTCTCATTCGTATTCTTATGCCATTCGAACCGAGGTGGCCTTGCAGGTACGGGGTAATTTTGTTTCGTTTGCCTTCCAAAGTTTGACAAGCGGCCCGGGGCCAAGAAGATGTATATACTATATACACAAGATACAGTGTATAGAGCCCGAATGGAGAGCGCAGAGTGGCGAAAGGAGAAAGTGGCAGCCAGCTTTGTTAATTTCCTTTAGGAATTCCAATTCCAAGGCCAGGTCGGTGGAACTTGTGAATTCCAGCGGTGCCGGCTGTTGCTTCCCACATGGCTTTCTAATGTCTTAAGAGCGAGTTTTGGCTAATAAGCCCCACTTATGTGATGAATTATTTACCTTTATTGAAAGCGCCCAGGCTGCCGGGCCACTCACCTGTTTTCCACCTGCTTTCCACCGCCTCATCGCAGTCCCTGCTGCATGTGCTTATAATTTATTTAAATAAGCCCCTATGACGTTTTTAATTCACTGACAATGATGTCAGCCACCGAGGCAAAAGTTGTGCGGAGCTGCTGAGGGGTCGTCGGGCTGGTGGGCGTGGCACAGCCCACAACCTTTGGCCTGGCATAATTTGAATATTTCTGGCATAAAAACAAGCGCGCAAAACAAAATCAACAAACAACTTCGGCGACGACAACGTGGCCAAAAAACAGCGGCAATTTAAGGGGGCGAGTGATGTTCCAAGGACTCGCATACCCTGCAATTTACTTCAAATTGCCGGAGATTTAATATTATGTTTATTTTGCCAACGAGAATTAAGTGTACAGCCAGTTAGTTTGATTACAGTTGCAAATTCGGCAGAGTAAAAGGGGAATTTCTCGTGTGTTGTTATAAGCAAATGCATGAGAGATTCAAGGGAAGATATTTTTAATTTAGATATGATTGTGAGGGATATAAAAAAAAGTTGAAATATTTATAAAACACTCTTTACCTTGATATTAAATTTTCTGAAATAATAAGCTGAACTCAAGATTGAGAGGATCAAAAAATGGTTGTAAATACATTTTGAAATCTAATTACTAATTACTTTCTATTATAATATAAAATATATATAAATATATATTACCATGACCTTGCTGCAGGTTTTGGAGTGTAGAATAATGGATACCCATTTGAGCTCCTGGCCAACCATGGGGGCAAGACCAACAAATGAGCGTAAGCAAAAATCTTGTCGCAGCGCAAAAAAATGTTTATAATTTTTCTCGTGGAATTTGCAGCGTAATTTCTCTCAATTTCGGTGAGGCGGTGGCGCACTGTGTTTTCCCGAATTTTCCTCTGTCCCTCTGTCCCCTTTTCCCCATTTCCCCCTTTCCAGCACCTCGCCAAGGACCAATCCCCAGACCGCCGAGCCATTTGTTGTAGCCGCTAAATGTCAACGGGAGCAACATGGCAGCTACAACATCATCTCGCATTTAATATGCGTGCGGCTGCCTGTTGTGGCAAATAATACGCCTGATGATGATGGCGATGGTGCTGAAGGAGAACTATAAATGCTGGCAGGTGCAAGGGCGGGGGCCAGGTGGGCCGGCGAAGGTGACACCCCCACTGGCCTCCTGCTGGCATTGCCCGGGAATGTGTTCACTGTAAAAATTAGCATATTTAATGCGAGCAGCACGTTAGGTTATTAGAGACACATTCTCACCGTGCCGCAGAGCGTGAAGCAGGGGAAGTGTGGGCCATTTTTTTGGGGATATCTGTTAGGAGGGGGCTGGATGAGGGGGCGGCTCTGGCGACACGGCCATGTTGCAGCATGTAAAACAATCACGCCCACACAAACGTTAAGTAAGCAGCTACACCAACAGCAGGCCAGAAGACAGACGGCGGGCCTGAGTTTTGCATAATGTTGCCTCGCAGCCAAAAGCTCGACTTGAAGGGGCTGCACTGAGAGAAACAGCACTAACCAGAGGTAATTTCAAGATTTCAAGTGAGAATTGCAAACCTTTTTCTTTCATTAAAGGTCTCGGTAATTATAAGGGCTAGAATTCTGGGTAAAGGGTGCAGATTCTTGAGATCCTTACGCAAGCAAGTTGTTTTAGCATCTGGCAAGAATTCGATGACTCATTGCTTAGATTATTCATTGATCCAAGAATTCATTGATACCTTTTTTCATTGATATAATTAATGTTTATAAGGACCATTTCAATAAATGAAAATATAAAAAAATATTCAATTCTAGTATTATTTGTCCGAGTGCAGCTAAACAGTTTTTCTAACAATATAAACATATTTTCCAAAAATCCAGCTCACATTTCTCCAAGTGCAGCTCCTGGGGGCAGGGCAATGAGCCTGTAAGCTACTTAGTTTTTATTACACTCAGCCAGCCGCATTGTTTTTTATGCTCCAGTGCAGGCGGCAGTCCAAGCTGAAATCCCCAGCGAGCTTCAGGCTCATTTCCTTCTGCACCAGGAGCCAGGGGCCAGGATTCCGGACTCGGGTACCAGAAACCAAGAGCCAGGAATGCCGCTTTGTTCCCTTTTTTGTGCCCGAGATTTTTCACGCCACTCGAAAGTGCAAATTGCATGAAATGCTTTTTCTTCTGATGTGCCGCCTGACGTGAGCCTGATGCGGCTCCGCATGCGAGTCCGGACCTTGGCGGCTGGTCGGCGATTGCTTTAAGCTGCGGTGACGGTCGACATATTAAATATGAATATCTGCCGCCAGCAGCAGGCACCGCATGCAATAATAATTACGTTGCTCCCGCACGTCCCGCCCAAAAGGTGCCAGAAAGCAAAACGCAGCTCACAATGAATGCACTGCCAGCGGGATGGGATGAAGCGATGGGTCGGGATGGGTTGGGACTCGGAATGGGATGCTGATATAAGCGGGCAGCTACACGTGTCGGTCTGGCCCCGAATCAGGGCTGGTCTGCTCTCGGCTTGGACTGGCTCCTGACACATGGCAGTGCAATTTTAAGTGCTGCGATAAGGGGACAGCGCCCAACGAGCGCGGTGGCCGCCATCATCCACGCCAGCCAGCCATCGCCGACCAACGCAAGTGACGGCGATTTTCATTATTGCACTGGAAGAGCAGTGTATGTGGTTCAAATACTAAAAAAAAGGACAGAAAATAACTGGGCAATGTAATATATTTATAAAATAAATCTTGAAAGATGAGAACACCTACTGAAAACATATGAAGAATTTTCTAAATCACAGAGAATTAAATGGTCTTAAGACCCTTGCGAAAACCTATACCAAATAACCATCATTCATAGAAACTTATAATTTTCAGAATATTTTCCAATTGAAACTTTGTGGATTTAAGAGTATTTGATATTCTTAAGGTTTACTTGGGCTTAATGCAGATTTTCCTTAATCTAAAAGATATAAATATACCTTTTTATAGTCCGGCTTTAAAAAAGGGGAATATTTTTATTTTAAACTCTCTACTGATATCCCTATTTTTTCAAATTAAGCAAGTTTTACTGCGTAACTGCTCAGCGAGCAGTGCTCATAATAGGTGTTGATTAAAGTTTGTGAATTAATCTGGCAAGAAAGGGGAAAATTAATTTGTTATATTTTTCCCTGTGTGCCACTTTTTCCGTCCACACACGCACGGTGGCCACGTGTTTGCGAGTGTCCTGGAGATGTTATCAATCATGGTTTTTGGTGTGGATAGTTGCGGATAGCGGCGTGGTCAGTTGCCGGGTCACGAATGTGGGTCGTTGCCAGGACGCTGGACGAAGGACACTGGCCCCCGGCTCCACAACTCATATCCGTGTGGGTACATCCCCCTGATCCCCTGATCCCCTCATTAACGCTTTAACGCACAATTAAAGTAATTTGCAAATTTAATGCATGGAGTGTACTGGTTGAACGAACCGCTGTGCACAACACGTGTCTGGGCCAAAAATAAAAGTTGGCTGAGACAAAAGTTGGAACAAAGAAAAGGGAAAAAACCCGGGGCAGGAGATGATAAACTTGGATTTAACCTGACAACGGGAAAAATCCCGAAGGACATAAGTCCTGTGCCAGGCTGAAGGTATTTATATTTGTACTAAAAGTAAGAGAAATGCCGTGGAAGGAAAATATTCACAAAGAATTTCCTCTACTTTTAGTGCTTAAAGTAGTGTTATAGCTCTTAATAAGTTGTATCTTACGGATATTATTATACATTTTCCATATAACAACTGATCACATTATAAGCCCATAAAAGAAATTAAAAATATGAAGCAATTTTGGTACTTTTACGACCGCCTCTTTATGCAGCCCGAATTTCCTCTATTCGTAAAAAAATTCATGGCACAACACTTACAGTTCATTTTCCCAATTTTTTACGACCACTTTCACCCGAATAACATATTTTGGCTGGGCCCAGAAAAAAAAATAGAGGAGAGCTCTGGGAAACTTTACTTTTTATTGTGCTTTTTATGCGCTTTTTTCTATTTGCCAGCAATTTTTCGTGTAACAATATTTTGTTTGTCTGCTGCCGCTGCAGCTGTTTTCCTTGTTAAGGTGCCAAAAAGCGTTTAGCAGTTTAACCGCTGACACACCCCAAGCCATCGCTATTGGCCGGGCCAACAATATCTGCCGGGGCCCAGAAGCATCTCAATCTTGGTCGGGAATAAGGGTCTGGGCCTGCGACTGAGTCTGGGTTTATGTTTTGCCTCGCAGGATCTGCAGCGCAAGGCGGTGCGGAGCGCCATATCCCTCATATCCTGTGTACACTCCCCGGGTACTGTGTGTGTGCAGCGTGTCTGGAAATACTTGAGCAGCTATTTGGAGCACACCCATACAGCGGCGCACTCACTCACACTCGCATCCTGCAGGTCCTTTGTTGTGGGGAGCAATTTTACTTTTTGTTTGCTGGCACGCAGTGCTTGTTAGTGCGTCCGTAAGTATGCTACAGAAATTGTCAGAATATCTCTCCCCAGCTTGCTGTTTGTCAACCCAGCCAGCAGAGTCCGGAACAGAAAATAAACAAAAAATCATGGGAATTTGAAACAATCCAGGCATGGGTGGATTCTATTTAAGTTTCACTTTGAGCTAAGCAGGGGATTTCTTGTTCGTTAATGCCTCCAGCCGTTGCAATTGGGCAGTGCTCGGGGCCAAACTGCAGATAATTCCCGAGATAATATAATGGCACTCCGCACAGATGAAAGGCTGCTGCAATTGCCGGGAAAAGCCACAAGCAAATATGTGCATTTGTATAGCCATCTTTGAAATTGGATTTGCGATGCATCCGCACAGCGCCAAGTGCAGATTTGATTATTTGCCATGTGGCGAGCACTCGATGGCTTGGTAACTCGGTTCGGAAAGTCACTGCCAGAGTGTGTTTGTTCGCCCGGCGCTTGAGGAACTCTGGAAATTTCGGGTGTTGCCACATGCATAAACCGACCCGAAACTCAAGTTTCCCCGGGAAATGGCACAAACAGCACAAACAGATGGCAAACAAAGTCACCCAGCCAGCCAGCTAGAAGTCTGGGAATGTCAATATCGGAAATTGCATTATGATTTGCCATCGCTGGGAATTATTATAAAATTGATTCCCTGACTTACGGCCGACTCTGAGCATTGTCGTGGCCAGCGTTTAGGAAGCCCATCAGGCAGGTCAGAAGTCGTAATAATTTATTTCCTAATGTCAAACAGCAGTTGCCTAATGAGTCTGGGCGGAGTCGGCAACTGTCCTTTCCTGTCCTGCCAAACAAATAAAGCACCTCAGTCTTGGTCACGGTGATTATGCTTAGCCAAATTAGAGATGACAAGAAAAAGCCACTTAAATATAAATATTTGATATATCAACAAACTGGAAGAAAATAAGTTTATGGTTGAACACGTACTATTCCTGTGCCTCAAAAAATTACTTCTTAAAGTGTACTTTACAAATTATATATTTACATACATTACTTATACATTAATTTTTATAGCCACTAAATTATAATCTAAAAAAAAATTTCTTTACTTGTGGGAATATGTTTTTAAACAAGTAATAAAAAGGTAACAAGGCCTAATGTTTTTTAATAAAATATTGGAATGTAAATTTTAATGTTGACCATAATTTATGGTTTAATTTATGTAATGTAAATATACAACTAAAGATGCAATATACTTATAAAAATATAATTGATTGAATTTTGAAATAATGTATTTAAGCAATACTCGCTAAGAATCGGCATTATCTTATTATTTCAAAAAGATGCCAAATAAAATATTTATTCCTGTGGTTGTACAAACAAAACGAATTATTTAAATAAATATTGAAACATTTGAAATATTTGTTAGCAAAACACTCATCCCTTTATCGCTCACGCATATCCACATGAATTTACATTGCCGGGCGGGGAATACGATTTGGCCCGTAATGGCAATTTAACTAACACACAATTCATAATGTGCAGCGCCACAGGGCGTGGCAACAATCTGGGTGCTGTATGCATATGGGATGCCATACATGCATCACGATGACATGCAGCAGGGGCGCACAACAACGATAAGGTGGCGCCGTGCATGACAAATAACCCGAAATGGAAAATCTGTTGATGCTGGGAAAACCGCACATCACCATGCCCGGGCAGCATTACCATTACCAGAGTTGCGTGTGCGAAATCAATGCATTGGAAGCGCACAGATACGAGTATCTCTCGGCGCCAAAGTGTTGGCCAATTAGCAACTGCAACGGCAACGGCAACTGCAACTGCAACTGCAACTGCAATCGCTCGACACTGAGCCGGGTCAAGATGCGGCAGCCGAATCAGCACGTTTCGGGCCATGTAAATTGCACATGCAAGTGTCATGTGCCTGTCCCTGCTCCTGGCCCTCGGCCGAAGCTGGCTTTAATCCAATTGAGTTGCCAGTGAGAGAGACTTATTAAATTATTCACAACTTACAACCAAGACGAGGAAAACCCAAGCCTTGCCTTCACAGTTTTTATATTTGATGAGCTGCAAATTGAGTCGAGTTAGTGACACTTGGCCAGAACAGGACTTTCTTTTGTCAACAGCCAGGATATCTAAATTAATTTATGTACTCATTTTTCGGGGGTATTTCACAGTTGATACTCTCGAGGCTGATTGCATTTCAATTATTCAAACTTCGAACCCTGCATTTTTGCGCATGCATTTGGCAAATGAATTTATCTATTTGTTTTCCGCACAATTGCCTGGCATTTGGGAAGGACGTTTGATTGATGGGCGAGGGAAATCTGCACTGTGCACACACTTGATTTCATATTTAATTTAAGCCTTTCGCAAATAGAGAACTTTCGATTGGGCAATTTAATTAAAATGTTGTTTATCGGGTGGCAAAACGCCCTTTCCAAGCCGAATAATGTGGAATTCCCGGAGGACATTTCCATAGTTTCTCGAGCAGCGTTTATGTTCTTTCTATGCAAATGTATTTTTCCCGAGAAAAGCTGGGCAAGAGAAATCAGCGTCATAAAATTGTATGCTGTCTTCCCTTTTGGCAGGGCAAATATGGCGACAGAAAGGAAAAGCGAGCCGGGAAAATTCAATGGCGCTTGCGTTGGGTGGAAAACACATTGCGAGGGCCGCATATTTCACGTTACTTATCTTTATCATTGCCAACTAATTCCACAGCAAACGGGAGATGGTAGGTTGTTCCCCCGCCCGAACACGAGATATTTGTTTATTTCTAGTTCATATCTCTCGTGTGCGCCACACTTGCTACCCTGCCCCGCCTTGTGGCATGTTTGCGCCATTTTGCGTTTTTGTTTATGTTTAGCCGGGTCATTGCGGCCATTCCTTATGGCCTACATATGTACACATGTGTATCTGTAGCCGAGCTGTATCTGTAGCTGTGTCCCTTTGTTCCCGTGGACGGGGGCCCTCGCTTTAAGTGCTTTTATTGTCTTTTGCTTAGGGTTAAGTTTTGTCATTGCCACGCTTTGTTTACGGCCGCCCTTGCCGGGCAGAACCCTTGCCCCTTGACCCCTGTCTCCCGTTTTTGCGGACATGCCATCCAGCTAATCCTTTTGTTTTATGGCGTTTAATTTATTTTTAAAGCCTGCCGCTTCTGCCGCACAACTTGTTTATAGGCCACAAACAGACCGGCGGGCAGGAGCAAAAAATATGTATATATTTGTTTAGCATACTTTCAAGGACACTTGAAAAAATACCAGCCTTTCATTGAAATTGGCAAACAAAAAGGGTTTAAGGGGGTTTTTCAATTAAGGGCGTTCGTAGGGTACTATAAAAACATTTTTTGTTTGATATAATTTCAAGTGTTCTGTTAATTGATATTAATTTGAATGCTTCTGGCCTAGAAATGTTTTTTTCAGTGCATGCTGCTCGCCCTCTGAATACTGCATGCTTTCTCCGCTTTTTTCCTCCAGCCAAACATGCAACAGGCCATGTCCTGTCACAATAATTGCCTCCAGCTCACCAAACAAACGCTGAGAAGTATGGAACCAAACAGATTCAGTCGCAAGGCAGGAGCGAGGGGCCAAACATGCCCAAGTAATTGGCAACAAAACTGCAACATAACAATAACAATTCAATATGTCGGCAACAGATGCCCGGCGCTCCCACAAAAATCCATACCCACCAGTGCTTCAGTTTTGGCCGCCTGCACTTGTAAGCCTGGCCTAATTGGCCCTCATTACATGAAAGAGTTTTGCGTGGGGAATGCTAAGCGCAAATAAGACTCATCTGCGTGTGTGGTAATGAGTTCGAATATGGCCACGCTCCGAGCATCTGACGATGGCCATCGAGGGACACTGGAGATGACCAAAGCTCGCCCTGTCTGTCACACTCTAGAAAAAATAGTGGTATCTATATAAAATAAATTAAACGGAGTGCCAAAAAATCACCAGGTTTTAAAATCACTCTTAAATGTTATTTTGTTAAGTGCCTAAAAGTATGCATCAATGTATATAACTCAAAATTGCAATGAATCACGACAATTTTCTAATCATTGCATACTTTTAGGTGCTTAAGAAGTAAATTTTTTAATTGCTTTCAAATCGTAGTTATTTTTCTCACTTATGGATTGCGTTATATATATAAAATATAGCTTCTTATTACATCAACTCCATTTTCAACCCGATTACTACTGAAAGTCAAGAAAAAGGTGAAGAAAGGGTTTTGTTGAAAGAGATTTCTCTATAATTACCAATTTCATTTGTTTACTTCAACTTGAAGCCCTGGGATAAGATTCCAAAGTAATCTCTTCCAAGAATATTATAACCTAAGGTCCTAACAAAAATTCTTTGGAAATTTGTCTGTAGGAAATTGATATCAATTCGTTGGACAAGATTATTATATTTTCTTTTCATTTTCCTGTTTATCCACCATTTCTCCGCAGTGCCTTTCCCATTTCTATGTCTGTCTGAAGAGCCCCTTGTTTTTCGCAATTGTCCTATCTAGGTGATGATTGTATTTGCCCACCTATATTAAATCGGGTTCGATTAATCGGAGGCAGGTCCTTCACAGGGACTGTGTGTGCTTAGTATTCCGTTTGTGTTTGTGTGCACGTGTAAGAAGTTGGCCAAATAATTGCTTTCCATTATGCCCACACAAAAGCGGCAAATGCGACCTTGACTTAATGGCTGGGATGTTAACTTAAAGTGCTTTTAGCCAGCCGGTAAAAGTTTCGGTAATTGGGCATTCAGTAAGCTGCTGCTTTAAGAGGCTTTCGAGCCATTTATGATTTGATTTGATTGCAAGGTGAAGCATCAAACAAGGCTGAAATAAGGCAAGATTTTTGAAAGCCAAACGGAATATTCTTTAATATTAATGAAGGCTTTAAAGTGCTGCGAAAGGTCTGCGTTTTTCTGAGTTTAGTTTTTCTCCAAGCCACAACTCAATTACAATTTCATTGCTGAATTACCAATTTAGGGCTTTGCAGCAATTCGAATAAATTCTCTAATCAATAAAGTTGCGGTCCAAGCTGGGTGAAAAACTCTCAATTGTGGTCAAGCAGCTTGATGAAATGTGGCATCGATTTAAGAATCTGCCAGGGGACTAGGCCACCATACAGGGATCAGGAGTTGGAGTGTGCTCCATGCACTCAAAACTAATGCCCTAATGAATGGTGATGGCTCTGGAAAGGCCCTTCGTCTGCCACTTTCAACTCTCATCCGCACACACTCACAATGGCTATCGATTTCTGGAGGGGATTCCTGGGGAGGCGATGGGCGGCGATAATAAAACCATTGGTAGAGGGCCTCAACTTCAACGGAGGTACGTGTCTGTCATTTTGAATTACAAGACGCGTCTAAATGTAAAGCGGCCAAGGGGCGTATGAGTAACGCCCTCGGAAATTGCTGTGCTTTGCATTCGTGGGGGCTGCCTCGTCCGCCACTCCCAAACTGCCAACTTGTAGCATAATTGTGCGTCGTTAAGTTTATTATGAAGTGCCATCGCACACTCGCACACAGGGGACGACAGACGGACGGAGCACTTTAAGTCAAGCAATTGGAAACTAAATTGGAATTTTTATGACAGGCATCAGGACCTGGCATCGCCGCACTCACATTCACACTCACTGTCGCATTGCCATTCACTCGCTGACACAATGCCAGCCAACATGGGCTTACATGGCGTATGCGCATTGTGTGTGCGCATTTGACCAAGAAGAGCCAACACATTCATATCCCCTTACCCATCTCTATGGCCACATGCCCCTGCACATAAATACACTTATAATGCGTTTTGCATTTGTTAAATTTCCCCCCGGCCCCGTTTTCGGGATGTTCGTTCGGAGTCCTTCGGCGCATTATGCGTTGACATGGCCGAATTTTCACGCCTCACTTGGCCTGCCTTTTGGCCTTTTGGCCATTGCTGCTCACTGGTCCATTCACTGGCCGAGAATGACTTAATGAAGGCCCAGCCGGCGGCGTATGTATATTTAATGCCACAAGGAATTAGTGGCAGACAATGGCCCAGATTTGCATTACCAAATTGGCTTTTTCAAGGGGTCTGCGAAGTACCACTTCTTGCTGTGCAGCTTGATAATTGCACATGCTACTGAGAGTTAGCAGCAAGCAGGTTGAAAAAAATTTAAAAATGTAATTTTACTTTGGATAAATATTGAATTCAAATACATTTTAGGCGGCAAATATAGTTGTAACATTGTAAAGTAATACCCTTCTAATAAATGTTTTTACCGAACATTGCACATTTGCTTTTATTTTAATTATTTGATGTGAAATGTATACATTGACATTTGAAACTTAATACTGCACCACTACTAAATTAATTAGTATTTTGTAATAATTATTTTATTTGAAATATATACTTTTGTTCATACAGCTTTAATGTTCTTTGTACAATTACTGCACTAATTATTATTTAGTTTCGACTGTTACATTTTGTATGCAATTGTTATTAATTCACATCTGTGAGATACTTTACCTTTAATAATAAAAAAATATATTGAAATAGGAGCTTGTAAATTTAATTTGATTAGCTTGCGTCTATGAGATACTTTACCTTTACCTTAAAAATATCATGATACTTAAGACCCTCTAAAAATGGCTTCCTGGCTCTTAATTATTTGATTTCAAATGATGTAACCTTGGTATCTCTGAGATAGATTGCCTTTACTTTAAAAATATCATAATAGGACCCCTCGAATTGGCTTCCTGAATTTCATTTCATTAGCCCACTTTATACCATCCGCCGAGTGAGAGAACAAGCTCTGAATGCCTGGTTTTTTCTGCGGCTCCGACAACTCCCCGTGGATATGTGCTTGCTGACTTGGCTTTCCTATTTGGCCGCCTGCAGCGAGTGCCCCGCCCCTCCCAGGGCCCCTCACGAGTGGCTTTTGATATAACACATAATAACAATATATTTGAGGGCGTGTTTATGGCCGTATGCAGAAACTGTTGCCTGTTGTGTTGCGGCAACTTTTGTTGCCGCTTCTGGTTGCTCTGCTGTTATTTGCCTCTTGGCCATTGGCACATCCACAAACACTCCTGGCCCAATCTGCTTTTGGTTTCAGTGTGCTTCTGTCTGTGTTTGCTTTTTGTGTGCGAGTTTGTGGCCGAGGAGCTTTGCTTGTGCTCCTCTTCCGAATGCGGTTGGCATAACCATCCGATGCCTGGGATGCAGCTCTGCAGCGCTCCTCCATTATTTAAGCCAAGTTTCGAACAGCTAATCTGCACTCTATTAAAAGCGGGTTTCGCAATTCAACTGAAATGAAATTAGCAACGAATCAAAGTTCCATTGAGGGGGAACTTTCTGTGGTCGAAATTGGGGCAATTTTAAACTTAATTAGCAGGATTTCCCCGGCTTCGCCTGAGCCACTCATGTTGCTTTTTGGCTGAGGGTGTAAGAGATTGAAGGAGTGAGTTACTGGAGGATGCATTGCAGAAATCTGAGGCGAAGGACAGGCATCAAGTGTCGCGGCTAGTGGGGCCATCAACTTCATCTTCATCTCCGGCTCCATGGCCTTGTAGCAACGTCATCGCCGTTTTCATCTCTCGTCATTGTCGACACACAATTTGGTTTTATTAACTCGAGTCCCGAGAAGAAAGCCGAGTCAAGGAGCCGGCGATGAAATGAACTGCGCTGCTCTCCAGATGCCACTCTGAAATTGCTTTAAAAATAAAGAACCCAAGAGCAGCACTCCGACTTGCCGCATTAATCAAGACTCCAAGTGGCTGGTTTTTGTATTTTGCATAATTTTATTATGTTTTATTTGTTCAGTTTTCCCATGATGGTTCTCTTGTTTTGTTTTTCATTTTGGTTTGGTAATTTTCGTTACATTTAACTACACAGACTTAAGGACTAGAAATAATCTCTGCAGCTGCACAAATCGATATTTACACACAATCATTGGAAGCCTTCCCTGGCTCAATCTCCTCTCAATCAACATTTTTTGCCAATGGTTTTCCTTGCACTTGCACATTGCTAAGACAGTTAAAAGTTATGTCCACTAATTAAAAATTGCTAGATATCCCTTATGTTAGACAATTAGTTTATTTTGATTACTCTGTTCGCTTCTTGTTTTCGGTTTATCCCATTTTGATTAACAACTTCTTGCCAAATGTTGCCAAGCTTATCCAAAGACTTTTGCTCCGGCAGCACTCCTAAATTTGTTTGCACGCAATCTGCAAATAACCAATGGCCACGCTTAAACGTAATAGTTTATTTATGTATTTTAGTTTAACAAATAATTTATTTACAGCTTAATTCCGAAAGTTTCGTCGAAGAGCAGTGGCCCGAGTAGAACCGAATTCCTTTAGCTAAATCCATTTTAATCAGTTAAGTGGTTGTCTGTACAATGCAGCATAAATCAGTTTGGAAATGATTGAGTGTCTTGTGTGGGGCCGAAACTAAGTTCTTAATCGTAGACGGGGACTTGTAAAAATGTGAATTCTATATTGGAAATGCACGTCAGTTCTTAATATTGAGCTCGCCAGCACTTCCAGGATCCGAACTACGGGCTTACTGGTTTTTGATTTTTTGGGATCCTTGAAAGGGCTCTCTTTTGATTTTTAAGGTCGCCTTAATAGTCTGCAAAGTTAACCTTTATATAATACATGTGTGGTTACGTTTGACACTTATACATTAAAGAAACACACACGGACACACGTACATAACACACATAAAAAAGGGGAGTGTTGTATACTATAATACATGCACACCTGTATGCTATATAAGGAGAGAGAGATAGGGTCTTAAGTTTGATTCGCTTTTCTGATAGTTTGGCCTAGGCTTAGGGTGTATGGGTAGTACGTATGTATCTCGGGGATGCCGCTAGCAAGTATTGGGGGTAGAAGTATCTAATGTTAGGTCAGGGGCTCCGTGGGGCTGCATAGCCATGCAGATCCGGCAGATCCCGCCGATGCCGTAGTTACAAATGCTCTCCTGGGGCCGCCAGCGCCTAGCCCATCTACACGATCTTCATATATACACTCGTGTGGAATATCCGATAGCCGCTGGCAATGATTATCATAATCATATGCAGCTGGGACTGCATTGTCTTCGTGGAGCCGCCCACATGGCCGTGATACATGGCTGCCGGATTGTCGCCTGCAGGAGAGAAATCCGGAGAATATGAATATGAAATTTGCACAAAAATTTAATTAAAAAAACACACATGTAGTGTGTATGTATATACGGTGAGCGGTAAAGTGTGAGCTTAACCAACAAAATGCTAATGAGCGTCGTCGCTTCATCGCGCCAGAAACTTATAAATTATGACTGGCACTAACTACGGGGGCACTCTTTGTTTGTGCTAGCCTCTGTCCTCTGTGCACAGTCCTCTGCCGTCTCTTTCTTTTTCCCTGTACCCGTCTCTTTCTCGTTTTGTGTTTATGGCCCGGCTTTAATGGCAGTTTGCCCGCCAAATGGTTGGCTCTGGCGCACCGTGCGCGAGCATTTTTAATCCACATGCTTGCGGCCGTGTAATTTTCATAAATTACTTTTATTGTTTTCCCTCTTAGCCAAACGAAACCCAACCAGCACGTCTGATATATGAACTGCAAAAGAGCTACCGGATACTGAAACATATAGAGATACAGATGCAGATACAGCTGCCGAGATACAGATGTACAAATATTACAGATACCCAAATGAGCAGTCCTTTGTTTATTCAAAGTTTTAATTTCATTGGGCCGACATAATTGAAATTTCTCGGGCACAGAGCGAAGCTTAACTCGATTGTGCAGAGGCGAAAACCAGGGGTTTGTTAATTCCGCAGTTAATTTAATCATGGCTGTATGGTTTCCCAGGAAAAGATGTATTGTTTTTTGCAAAAATAATTCCAACAATTTAAGGAAATGCCAAAATCATGGGTTTTTTAACTCGCAGCTAGTTTGAGCATTATATTATGGAACCTTTATCTTTATAAGGAAAAAATGATGAATTTTTAAATAATTTAATTTCAGTTAATGAAATATCGATTTAACGGACAGTCCCCGAGCGGTTTTCTCTCTGCGTCAGCGAAATCTTTTTAAATTCCATCCCAGCCAATGTGCGGATAACTCACCTTTGAAGATGTGCACCAGGACGCTGGCCGGTTGCGTGTTGCTGGCGACGCAGGTGAAATTTCCCGAATGCTCGCGTCGTGTCCGCTGAATGGTAAGCTCCGATGATTGAAAGTCTGCAACGGACAGCAGTCGATAAGGGGTTAAGACCGGTGAGCAGGGGCTGAAAAGCCCGGGTAACCGGCACTGACCTGGCTCCGTTGACACATTAATGCCCCGATCAATGTCGTAGTTAATCATGCGGTTGTCGTGATACCAGAATATGTACTCGGAGGCCTCGGTGTTCTGTACCACGCGGCACTGCAGGCGCAGCGTCGAGCCGGGCGTTAGATACCGAATCGGAGGACCAGTGATCTCGGCGCGGGCTTCTAAGCAATCGATATTGGATTGGGGAAAGGGAAAAATTGCAATCGATTAAAAGTTACAACTTAAAGCTCAAGTTAGTATATCAAAGTTCTGTTAAAGAACTTATCCAACATTATTTAAGAATGTCCCTAAAAACTAACAATAAAAGACGTAAGATATAACAACTTATTGAACTGCAATCCCAGAAATACTAAATCACCGATGCTACAACTACGCGAACAAATGTGTCTCTATCACATAAACTAAAATCCTTTCCATGCTGCTAAGGCTTAAATCTAAAATTACATTCCCAGTCCCACATCGATTTCATTTTTAAAACTCCCACTCAACTTTGATTTAATAATATTCCCTACAATAATGAGCCTCAGCTATCTTAACGAACTATATTTAGCTGATGGCCGGGATCAAAGGTTATGGTTCATCCCCCCTGGGGGTCAAATCCAGTCAAAGTCAAATCCTTTACTATCATCTGACTAAAGCGGCTAGCATCCATCCCTGACAGTTATCAGTTTCGCTCAGGGCCCGCCGAAAGTGGCCCGCAAATTTATGAAATACATCTGGCAGATAGCCCGGTTCCCAGTTCCCAGTTCCCAGTTCGCCTTTCGCAGCTACCAGATCCCAGAACCCAGCTCCACTTTCCCAAGGAGAAGAGGAAAATTTGTAGCTGGCCTGTCACATCAGTTCCCATGTATGTGGGCCAAAGAGAGTGGCTTTGTTTCTGGGGAAACTGCCAAGATGGAGCGAGGGCAAGGGCCAGAAAAGGCCATTAGGCGCAGCACATTCAAAGTAAATTGTTTGTTAAATTCAGAATAATGTGCGTCAGTTAGCCAAGGACAGCGCGATGAGTTGAGAACTTGCTGAGTCGTTGCCATTTGCCCCGAAACTAAGTTCGTTCGCAACTTGAGAACTTACCCCTTTTTGGCCTGACCCCCTTTTCTATCCCAAACTCAAAACCCAAACCCAGACCCAACCCAAAATCTATTCCATTCCACCTTTGGCATATGGACATTTCTAATTTCGGCTTGAGCGCATGCAGAACGTAACGAAAATGTGGCAAAAACTAACCGGGCTCAGAACTCATTCGGTAGTCTTTTCACCGGCATTTGTTTACTCGGCAAGAGAAAACCCATCAAGGCGTGAAATTATAGAAAATCACCAGTGCCCAGGCCGAATCTCAAATAGAAATGGAGACCAGAAACAAAACCAGAAGCCAGAGTGGGGAGCAATAGACCGTACACCCAAAATCGGAGCCGTAACTGAGGCAATTCCGGCCTCTACTTACCGACGACACTCAGGTGCAGGAAGATCGAGGTGGGCGGATGGGTGGACACCTGGCACTCGTAGACACCGGCGTCACGTAGCTGCACGAATTTGATTTGCAGTGTCCAATCCTGCAGGAAAAATACAGAAAAAATAGAAAATAGAGGCCAGCAAAATGGTTAGAGCTAAGGCTGATCGCAGAGGAGGAGTCATAGACATTGGCCCCCGCCTGGAAGTCAATTTGCTGCGCTGCAGCTGCGAAAATATTTTGCAATATTCCGCACTGAATTTTTGTCACGTATCGGCTATTCGAGGCCGACCACTGCAAAAGCTCACAATGCAGCAAATATTCACCAGGCAAGGAGACGAGGGGCTGGGGTGTGCACTACAAAAATTTAGGCACCTATCTTCGGTTTTCTAAGAATTAGTAACTATTTTTTGATGGTTATCCTTAGTAACTTTTTTGTTACAATACACAAAATTACTAAAATTGTTGTTCAATTTGTTAATGAATTTATAATAAATTACTTCTCAAGTAAAAAAAATATTAAAAGTTGCCTCAAAAAATTTAAAACTGAATTATCAATATACTTGTCTTCCTTTATTTTTGTGCTAATACTTTGCTATATATAAATGCTTCAATTTAAATTTTTTATTTAGAATACTTGTCACTGTGAATATTTTAAACCAATTCACTTTAACCATCCTTTCATCAAAGAGCTTTTCCCTCGTTGTAAGAGAGCGAAATCGATTTCGGGCAGCCACAAAAATGTAGTAAAATCATCGCTGGATTTTTTGCCAAAGTGTGGGGCGTATAATTTCGTATGCAGGTCTCCGACGCGATGCAATCAGCCCCAGCCCCGATTTTCCGCCCTTTTCTTTTCGCCCCATCAGCAATGCAAATTACTTTGCGCAGGACTCACCTCGGAATGCTTCAAGTGCGTGGCACTGAACCGCTCATCGCTGCTGTACGTTGTTAAGCCGACCGTAAGCAGATGATAATCCTTTTTGCGTATCCACGATACCTAAAAATAGACGGATGGTTTGGGATCGGGTTAGAGGGCGGCTTCGAGATAGGGCGGTGCCATTAGCCAAATACAATGGAATTCGTTTGCTCCAAGGACTCCCGTTTTTTTGGGGGGCCCAAATACTTAACATATGCCCACCCGGACAGGGTCCGAGCTCCCTCAATCTTGTTCAAATGTTTGCCAATCCATCAAGATGGGACCAGCACGATGACAACGACTTGATGATGATGCAATTTTGAGAAAAGGCACACAGATACAAAACGGCTGGGCAAAAAAAATCAAAAAGCAATTACGTGTAAGAATTACGACAACAGCAACAATAAACATAATAGCAGATTGATTGATCCTGGGTTCAAAGTTCAAATTGGCTACCTAACTGTAAATAGACAAGCAAACAAACAAATGGGCGGGGCCGCCACCCAAACGCCCCCTCTCAACAAATGGAGGGCGTGTCCTTGGCACCCTCGCCATCGCCATCGCCCTTTTTTCATTTTCCCCCACTTTCCTTTTGCTGAGTGGGTCTGAATGTGACTTTAGCTAATCTTAAATGACCATTAATCATTTCGTCATCTATTTTTTTGCGCACTTTTCGCTGTCTGATGATGTAGGCACGAACAGGAGCACTGAGAGAAATATTATTTATAAATAGCTAGGAAATATTTCACGGATAAGGGGTGTTAAACTTATCAAAGTAATGTCTTCTACACAAAAAAAATCCAATGAAAATATTTCTGGAGTTTAGATATATTATTTTTCCCAGTGCTCCTTCTGGCAACACATCTATTAGCTGTCCATATGGGGTTATTGCCTGGCAAAGATGATGATTTCGGGCTGCTGCTGCACAGGCTCGGGCCCAAGCACCTAAGCGCGTGTATCAATCAATTTTCAATTGATAAGGATTTTATTTATTGGCCAACAAAAAATAACGAATAACGAAGTAAGCAGCCAGGGCGAGCAGTTACTTTCAACTTTCTTGCCAGGGGTTTTCCCCAACAAATATTGACACACGCGCTCTGCAAACTCAAACTGAAACTGCCACAAACACGAAAAGCAAGAAAAATTCCAAAGAAACGACGCACAGGAGAGCCAGCAACTTGAAATTAAGTTGAACGCCAGAGAAATTGTTAAATCAGCTGCGTTTGCCAATAAAAACGAATTACATTCTCCGTGCTTAAATGTTTAATGCGGCGTATACGCAATGTGGCGCAGCAGCAGCAGCAGCATCATCATCGGAGGATGGAAAATGGGGCGAGTCGAGGGATTTCCCGCCCTTTTCCGCCCAAATATCATAATCCCACTCTCGAGTCTCGGGGCCCCAGCGAACTTTCAGCTTAGGAAATACATAACAATATTCCTGCACTTTTGCCCGCCTGTCCGAGCAAAAAGAAAACAATATTTCAATGTTGGCGAAATTTGCAATTGAATGGCAAGCAGTCGTTTATTATCAAGATTCTGCCCGGCATATGCTGGCAAAATCTTTCCATATATCTATTCAATACAATCTGTAACAGTAAAATCCGAGTGAGAGGCATAAATTGCGCATAAATTCCGTTTTGGCCCGCAGCTCCTAGACGACGCCAACCGGCGACTCACACATCTCTATATCTAAACTCGGAGATACATATATTTTTTTAGGATTTTTACGATATTTATGATGGCAAAGGGGACTGAGGCTGCGACTGCGAGTGCTACGTGTCTGCAAATAAACCATGCAGCTAGCCAGAGGAAAAACACAAGAGTCGAGCAGCTGTAGGTGGGGAAGAGAGACAGGGAATTCCGGGAAAAAGAAAATGCGGAATGCCTGGGGTGTGGAAAAGGGTGCCAAGTGAAGCCATCAGGGGGAGTAAAATGTGGCGGCAATTAATCAAAAGCCTGCGAATTCCTTTCCCTTTTGGCAGCACTTTTTATGTGACTGCATGTGCGGGGCTGAGTGTGTGCGTATCGCATAAATCTCAGCCGCCTGTCCTGCCAACGCATGAGTGTCTGCGAGTCCTGAACCCTGCGAATCCTGCGAGTCCTGCGGCTCCTGCGGCTGCAGCTGCGGGCACGCAGATAATTGTTTACATTTTACCTTTTTTTCAGCCGTATGCTAAATAAAAAGTGACGCTTAATTTATGGCCAAAAGCTACAGCGCACACACCACAAATCACTTGTTAGCAAATTTATGGCAAATTTATGCTAACTACTTGTCTGCCACGTTTTACCGCCAACAGTTCCCCAAAGGTAGGCCATCTGCAGTACAGTGGCGGGCAATAAAATAGTATTGCTGATTTTTTAAAGCAGAGCTGAGAACTTTTCTGAGGTCTGTTAAATTTTAAGGGCATAAGCTTATAAAAAATGTATTTAAATGTGAGAGGGTGTCATAGTTTGGTTTGATAAGCATTATCTATTCACATTAAAAAAAAATAATTTTCAGCCAATATAATAATGGACGCTAGGTGGCGCTGTTGCGTACAATTTTGAAAACAGTTTATTTGAAGCATGCATATCTGTATCTCCCTCGCACTCCCTTTAGCTGAGGTAAGTACTTTTGATAATCTCCTGTTTCTTTACCTATTTTATACACATTTAATTTGTTAAAAATATAACATTTAAATTATCTATTACTAGTTTGTTTTAGTTGAGGCTAACATATTTATTAGTATTTTTTCCTTGGTTTCCTATTTCATTAGCTGAATAATGAAAAAATATAATAAACAAAATAAACTATTGATTTTGAGTTGAATTTTTTTAAAAGGCCCATCAAGTAGTATCATTTGCTTAGCCCCATCTGTAACATTGGTTAGCCTGGCAATGCACAAAATGTCGACTTATCGCGGGATCTCGATCTCTGACAGCTGGCCCCATATGCACGACTCCCGGATGGTTCCTGGGCTCGACGAGGAGGGGAGGACGTGGGAGCCGCCTGGGGGCTTCGATGAATTCGACCGATTGGGTAATTGCATGGCCTGGTGGCTAAATCTATGCACAAGCCGATTGCATCGAAGTTTGTATTTACTTTGCTTTCTACCCCTCGCTGGGCTGGCCCGTTGAAAACTTTTGATTGGCTTTTGTTTCGCTCGATGTTGCGTGTTTTTGTTGCCTGCTATTGACGCACATTTTTGTGTGCTTTATGTGCCGCTGTCCGACCAATTTCCGCTCTGCCACAGTCCCAGCGTGCAACTAGCTTGTGCCACAAAAAAAAATACAAAAAAAGGAACACAGCAGCAACAACTTTTTCAATGTGAAAAAGTTTTTAACAAGCGATTTTAATAAAATTCTATTTAGAAACTGCAGCGGCAACAGCAGCCTTTTTGGTTGCAACTTGTCCCGACCGAACAAATGAATGTCTGCGTTTATTTTCACATGCGGGTGCAGTTTGGCACTCGGCCTCAAAAAAGTCGGGTATTGAAGCAGGTCGAGGTGATGGCCCGGGGAAATCGGATTTATATTTACAAAATTTCGTTAGTCATGCAGAAAAATACAAAATAAAAATTCACAGCTTTAGAAACCTATGGTTTTTCTATTTCTATTATTTTTATTTATCCAAAATGTGTGCTTTTTCTTAATATTATTATAACTACTTGCAAAGCCGACACTCTAAAAATATTTTTAACAAAATACATAAGCAGTATAGAAGCTCAAACGTATATGCTTTTTAAATCAGATTATCTGAAACCGAAAATCATAGCACCGGGAAAGTTATAGTTTGGGTCCGCCCTGAAAAATCGCGAAACTTTTTTCCGAAAATACGCTCAATTTGGAGTCATGCTGTTTGCCTGACTAGCTGCCTGAAAGGGTTTATGTACGAGTAAATATTGGAGTTGACAACTTTATTGTTCTGCCTGCGACTGAATTCACTTTTTCCCTCGCCAAAACGCTTTTTTGGCGGCCACCATACATACGTAATTGAGAGCAATCGAAACTCAAATCGAGCTCAATTCAGCGGAAATGCATATTAAGTGCAATTACTGCATAATTAACCAGTCACTCTGAAAACACTAATTGCAACTCACACTAAACGGAATCTATTAGGGGAAATATAAGTACCAAAGTTCAGATGGAAAGGTGTTGGAAAGTTGTAGGAAACTTTGACCTAAAAGGATTAGAAGATTGGAGTGGGAGTTTTGGGGTCTCAAGGTTTTACTTTGCCCCATTACTCATTTATTCAACAAACACAGACAATGGGCCCTTCGGGTGATTACTGGCCCAAATCTATGCTAATATTTTCCACCAATATTTTCCATGCTCACGTGGCCCTGGGCAGGCCAAACAATCAGCCATTACTTTTGATAAGAGCCGCAGGACAAACAAAGAAAAAATTCAAGTGGAGGTGGAAATTACCATAGCCTACTTTCCAGCAGCTGTCAGCGGAGGCCCTGCGTGAAATGCGATTGTTTGCCCGCCGCGGCACTCCCATTCACAATTCACACTTAATGGGCTGGCATTATATTCGGGACCCGGCCATTGATGATTGCATTGCAATTAAAATAATTAAGATTTTCGAGACGGTCGGGAGGTGGGCGCCAGGCATAAAGGCTGCCGCGGCAGTGAACTCTGACCTCCCCACACTGGGGCACCGTGTGGTTTGGGGCTTAATTGTTTTAGCTTGGGGTCAGACCTCTTACCGCCCTTTGTCGTGCGGAGAGAAAAGTTTATAGAAATGATGAAGCCATTCTGCATACTCGCAAGATGCCAGCTGAAACACAAAAATCTGGGTCAAATTTAGCCCTTTGTTCGGGACATTTGTTTTAATAAATATTGTGACAGGCAACGGCAGGAGGATTACACTGAGGAAAAATCATAGAGAGCCCTTTAAAATATTTAAACAAAATCTTGAGCCTTGTATTGCAAAATATAATAGTCTAAACTCTTCAGAAATATTTTGGAGATGTTATTTATTAACATTCTTAAGGTATATGTTGCCCCCTTCTTGGTGACTATTTTTCCTGTGCAGGATCAACATCCCGAAAGCACCCTTAAAGTGGCCTGGCCTCCTTCATCAAGCTGTCGACCAGAATGTCTTATTAGCTGGCAAACAACTCTACGTCCATTGTCCTGCCATTCCTGAGAGTCCTGGCCGCCTGTCCTTTGCCCTCGAGCTGAGCTGAGTTGGTTTAATTACGGTTAAGGCTGCCGGCAACAAAGTGATAATGATTTGTATTCATTCAAAAAGGTTTATGGCAATTTTCGAGCCACATTAACTTCTCGGACCGGCGCCCCCAAAGTGGCTGCATTTCAGTTTGCTCTGCTGGTCCCATAATGAGCTTAGTCCTGTGTATTTAGTAGACGCACTCCCACCCACAACGATATTTCTAATTAAATTGGTTTCTCAAAATAGACAGTTTTATGGCTCGGCTCCATTTGAAATGTAAATTGTGAGGGGGACAAGGGGGGCGATTATATTTCCTTGCTTGGCTAAGAATTTCATTCATTTTCTTAATTTTTGATCAATAGAATTGATTTTTAATAAAATATATATGAAAACAAAGCCTTGCCTAGGCAAATTCTTCCAAAGAAAACTTTAAAAATAAATAAACTGGTGAGCTTCTCCGAGGCAAATAATAAGAATTAAATTTTTTCCATTTGTTTTTTAGTGCCTTGTACTTCCTAGTTACCAAAATAACCAGAAACCTAGGACGGCAAAAAAGCCAAAGTTATTTCTATTTAAAACTGATACCCTCGGGGCCTTCAATAATTTATATATTATGTTGAGTTCAACGATTCCTTCGCATTCCATTGGGTAAAAAGCAGCTGAGCAAACAAAAAACTCAGACGCAGAAGCCGAAAGAGATACTAGCACTCGCAGATACAGATACAAATACAGATGTACAACATACACATATAATGTGCGAGCCCGAAGGTCATTGCAACAATAACCGAGCCTGGCAGTAAAATATTTTATAATATTTTATGTTTTTTTAAGCGACAAAGAGGTACAGCGCTGCGAGTGGTTGTGCAAAAGGTCTGTGTTTGCTTGAGGTCCATGCTTTTTGTTTGTTTGCTTGCTGTTGCGGGACTTGAGTGCAAGGGCCTTAAGCTCCTGAGTGTGAGCAATAAAAAATGAGGAGCACATAGAGTTCACATAAAAATGGGGAACTGGCACAACAATGTGTATTACTTTGTTCGCCCAACAATTCCACAATGGCAGACGAGTATAACTCATGCAAAAGCACACCAGCTCGCACTTTGTGTGTGCCAAATTTTGGGCGAAATTTGTGAAACGAATTTCCAGAGCGGCGGCACCGAGGTGAAACTATGCAAAAATTATGATTGTGCAGGAATTATGTGTTTGTTTTGATTAAGCCCGGCAGAGCGAGGCCGGGCATATCCTGCAGTCTCCCCAGCGGAACCCTCATCAATGTGCTGGCTAAATTATTTGTTTGTTTTCCGTCGCTCCGCTGGCAGGCAAACTAAATGGTTTCTGTTCGGTTTCGGTTTCGGCTTCGGTTTCGGTTTCGGTTAAACCTCACTTCTCGGACGAGGGCAATTTCAATTTTATCTGATTTTAAACTTGGCAAATTATATGTGCTCATCCGCATGCACGCATACCTATGCTGCCCTGCTCTGTTTTCCTTGAACATTTGCGTAACCTTTTTTATCTAAACGACTTATCCGATCCGAAGGGCACAGGCCGCCGGCGTTAATTTTCGTAAAATACCAATTTCGGTATTTTTATCTGGCCGGGCGAAGGAAAAGTGCTCGGAGACCGAGAGAAGCTGCTTGCCTCACTCTGCCATACAATTATATTTTCTAATCTGCATTGGTGAACATTTTCCTAGAAAATTATAAATAAATTACCTTCTATCTGGGCGGACGAAGCAATGGCCTGGGCTGGGGTAACATTTTCGAGTTTTCAGCATTTAAGCTTTGGCATTCTCCTTTTGTCAGGAAACGTCGTAGAATCCGGGCATGCTGTGAGCACATTTAATTACTGCTACTTTTCTCTGCGAAAACATCCCGGGACAGGGGGCGAGTCTAGACATTAAAAACGACAATTTATCTAAAAAGTAATTAAGTGCTCAAGTCACACAGACAGGGCGCAGAGCAACAGGACAAACATGGGAATCGGCATTGGCAGAGCAAGCGGCATTAAACGGGCCGGGGCTGCTGGTCAGGGGGCGGAGGGCAGGGGGTTCGAGCCGGAAAAGCCATGGACTGAACCAAGTCAACTGAAAGTCGTCGGGAGACGTTCGCACGAACTTATATGGGTTACAGTGATTGTCCTCGAAGAGGAACACAAGTGAGCATGAGGGGGAAAAGAGATTTTTAGTTAACTAAAATAATAGGATTACTAAGTTTTGAGTGCCACCCATCCTATTTAAAGATACGATTAAAATGGCAAGAACTAATAGACAACTAAGATTTTATTTTTTAAAGAGCATTTTAATTACATTCTACCTATAAAAACTAACCTTATCTTCTATCTACTAGGTTAATATGATATCATTTAATTTCCTCAGGGATATAAAAAGAATGAAGGTTATGGGTTTAGGACTTGGATTACAGTTGTGTTTTTTAGGTTTTAAATAAAATCTAAATAATATTTTATACATTATAATATGTGTTCCCATTATACTTTCGTAACTAGCTTATAAGAAGTTTATCCCTTTTTTAGTGGCTTTTCCTGGCAAAACTTCTTAACTTCCTAGCTAATCTAGAGCACACTCTGAAAATTCCTTTTCCCAGTCACCCCTGTATCATAACTTTTTGCTCCGGCTGCTGCTGCTGCTCCAGTGCTGATTTAGTTCAATTTATATGGGCTGGGTGCAGCCGGCAAAGCCAAAGGGTTGGGCGGGTCCTCTGGGTGATGGCTGACACAGGACGCAGGACACAGGACACACGTATTTGCTTAGTTTATTTTAAATGCCATTTAAGCTGCTGCTCGACTAATACCCCAGTGACATATTTTAATGTCCGCCCAGCCACATTCGAGTGTCGTAATTCTTAATTCGAAGTGCTCTTTCCCGCACTTTCGCCCCTCATGTGTGTCTGCGCAAGGAGTCCTGGCTGTTTGAGCCATTTGATTTATGGGCTTTAAATTTGCCAGAAAATTTCCATTTCTGGCGAAGCAGATTTGTCTGCAATATGCACGAAAGGCTCTTAATTAATAGCATTACTTTAATGGAAAGTTGTCAGCAGCGCTTTGCAAAGACGGCATTAAGTGTGCTTAACTTTAAGGTATTTCCTCGCATCCATTAACTCGATGTCATCCCCGATGTCTGCTCGAAAGAGAACTCATAAAAGGCAACCACTGCGAAATGGTGGGGCGACAAAAATTAAAATTGCAGCAAAATACCAAAACAAAGGCTCGCGCTCGAGGAAGCAATTCATTTATTTAATGTTTCCTGCATTTTATTGTCGTCCAAAGTAAATTTACGACCGCGAAGGCGCAGACAAAACAAACCCCGATTCGCGGAAATGTTTAGTGGATTCCTGTGTGTATTCCCCGAGTTAAAAAGGGGCTTTTTAATAGAGACAAAGGCGCGCACCTGACAAAGCATTTCGATGGCGAAATGCCGCACTGCAGAGGAGTGGCAAATATGGAAATCATTTGGAGGAGCTCGGCCGGAGCCGAGGTTTACGTTTCCTGTCCACTGAACTGGCACTCGCATCCCCACTCGCAATCGCATTCGCATAATGCCCGAGCTCCCTGCTCAAGGTTTTAGGGCTCCACACACACATGGCGAGGGCAATGAAATGAAAGTGCATTTTCCATTTAGACGGAGAAGTTGCAGTCCTCAAAGAGTTTTAAGTTTTGCTTGTGACGGAGGCAGTACACAGGGAAAATGTCAGATAGTTTGTGGTTTATGATACATGAAAATCTTTGGAAACATCTATTATACAAACATGCATATTAAGTAGAAACTAGAGCACCACTGGTTATTTCTTTCAGAGAGAAAATTATAATCAGGACTGTAAAACCTGGAAATTATAAATTATATAAAATAAACAAAATAGTTAATAGTCAGTAAATTTAAAATTTAGTGATGAGTTAACACCAGAAAATTATTCTTCATTTTCTTTGGAGATAATATAAATAAATTATAATAAGCCACCTCTTTCCTAAACAATGAAAGGCAATAACATAGACATTTCTCCCTGTGCAGTCACTCAATGAATTTCCGTCTCATTGGGGACCGAGTACAGCTCCCTGTTTGCCAATTACGCAATGAGTGCGTGAGGAGCCATCGCCATCTGTATACAAAAGCGCACTACATATATACAAAACTGGAGCTAATGAATGCATCTGGCGAATTAAGCAGAGATCCCTTTGAGAGCTGTGCAATTAAAGGGCCAAATGCCCCGGGCCGAGTGCAATGAGAGGGCCAAGACACGATGATAATATTTTGCTAACCCCAAAGAGGCTGTGCAGCACAATTTCCATAATACAAATTGCCGACTTATTAGGCCGAGACCCAAAGCCCATTGTGTGGCCCATATAGGCGGGGGGGCGGGGCAACGCCCCTTGAGCACGCAGCCGTGCAAAGTGCCAAGCGGCTAACACACTGAGATACTCGCAGAGGGCCTACGAGGACTTAAGTGCTTATTAACTTCCGCACACTTGAAGGCACAATTATGAAATCGTCAATTTAAACCAGACACGCAACAAACACGCACGGGGGTCATTTGGGATGAGATCCAATGGGTTCGGATGGGATCAGATGGGTTGGGACCGGAGTCTGGAGATGGCTGGCCTAATCGAGTGTCCGTCTCTTCGGGGCGGCGGCATAAACACCTCGGTGTCTGCGGGCTCGGGCTCGGGCAAACAGAAACACAAATACGCACAAGCTCGAGACGTGACGCACACCACGGCGTATGAGTAATAACTCTAGACAAGCGGAAAATTAATACCACTTGAGGGCATGGCATGTCAATGCCGACCACGCCCAGCCACCCACACTCACGGCGAAAGGTGTAATTTGTCTCCCAATTCCACTGCCTTTCACTTTCTCCTTTCACCCCCGGCTTGTCTGTGTGTTTTCGCCTGCCCAATGACCCACACAGCCGTTTTGCTCAGCCAAAATGTCCGAAATCTGTGTGTTTACTACCATATTAGTTTGCCTTGGGGGCCAAGAGGAGGCTCCACACTCAAGTGCCCTCGATAAGCAGGGCGACTTAATTAAATTCAGTCTCGGATGGCAGGTGGAAAGGGAAGACAAATAAATATTACCCGGAACCTGGGGTAATTTTGTTATTTCCTTGCATAATTAAAGGCTAATTAATAGGTTTCCCAAGCCACTATTATAAAATAATAATCAGAAAACTATAGGCGATGTTTTTAATGATAACAGTGTATTAAATCATTCTTACTTTAAATTAATTTCATAAAATGAAATGAAAATATAATAAAATTGCAAACTAATTTATTTATGTTTCTGATGAAAGTAAAACACAAGTAAATATTACGAACCTAGAAAATGGAAATATGTAATGTATTTTCAAAAGTAAATAATAATAGCATTTTCCAAGCTAGGATTTATAATGTTTTTCACAACCTTTATTTACCCAAAACCCACTAAGGAGAGTATAAAATATTAAGCAAGCAATTTTTGCAAAATTAAAACAAAGATATTTCGTAAATTGGTTGAATAATGGTATTTATAATTTTTGAACAATTTTGTTATAGGCAACCTAAAAAAACTAAAGAACCACCTGAGAAACCTCATTAAACGCAGGCCAAATAAATCGAAGTAATCTTCAGCAAAGAGCTCATCCCGTGATCGATTTGGATCTCATCAATAAACATTGAATGCCTTTCCATTTCAATAAGGAGAAATCCAGGCTCATTGACAAAGGAAACTGGCACAAAGTCATCATCATCGCCGGAGTCAAACAAGCCATCGGTGATGGATTAACTTTTGATAAAATATTGAAACAATGCGGATGTGGGCCGTACTCACCACCCCCTCGCCGATGTGGTGGACGGTGCAGGGCACGTGGGCGGTGGCCCCGATCTGGGTGGTCACCACCGTGGAGTTCTCGGTGCCGAAGTACATGGGCGTGCCGAAGAGGTGGTTCTCCAGGCCGCCCTCGAGGCCGTTGGTGGCCTCCAGATGGTTCTCCACGGGCTCCGGCCGATGGATGGGTATGGGATAGGGTCCGGCCGTATCTTTGGCCTGGATCCGGGAGTGGGAGTGCGTCTGCAGCACCGGCTCCAGCAGGTGTGTCGGCGTGGGCTGGCTGGGGCCCGGTTTTCGGCTCTGGCCATCGATCACGTTGGTGGAGTCGAAGCCGGTGATGCTGCTGCCCCCGGGTGGGGCACTTTGCGCGAAGGGCTGTGGCATGGGCACAGGCTCTGCCCTCTCGTCCTCCTCCTCCGCCCGCCTCGCCTGTGACATAATTAAATTTTGATTTATACCCGGCGTCGTCATGGTGGAGGCTTCTGTTTTTCCTCCTCCTCCATCGGTTGATGGCGATGCCGTGGCCGTGTGGTCTGTGGAGGGAAAGACAGAGCAAGGCAAGTGACATTTTAAAATGTGTTAATATATGCGCTGTCCGACGGTGCCGCAACAGTTTGTCGGATAAACAATAACAGCGTGAAGTCAATTAATTTGAATGAGCACCGAGCGCGTGCGTATACGTAATATTTTACAACGGATTTTCATTAGCCCGGACCCGGGCGAATCTGCATAAAGTGACAGGGCTAATTAAGCCGCCGACTTTGTCAGGCTTTAGACGAGTTTGCTAACTTACGCAAAAAAAATAATATAAATAAATATTCATAAATCTTTTTTAAGGAAAGCGCCTACGTTAATTAAGCGGTTAAGTTTTATATTTGTGATATTGAAGAAAGTGATTTAAAATGCTAAATTCAAGAATGCATACTTGGCACATAAATTAAGTAATTTTTAAATACCCTTGGATCCTGTATTGCTAAGCTATTTTAATCTTTCCTGCCACATAACAAATAAATTACATAAAATCAATGTTTTTAAACTGCTTTCATATTAGAAACTCACTTTTAAAATCAGGTATGCATTATTACTTCTACTTTCTAACAAGCAAAAAAACCTTGCCCCCCGTAGCCTTAAATTGTCAAATCTTTTACAAATGTAGTCATTGTTCCGTGGCCATAGAGACAGACACAGATATAGATACAGAAAGAGAAACAGCCGCCTCTGAAACAGTCAGAAGTTCACCCGCAAAACAGCGACCACATTACATATTACCCGTTTCGGGTCTCGGTTTTATTTGCGCTGCGTAATTTGTGTAAAACTCGGTGGGCCAACAAAATAATATTTCACAATTAAAGATAATTGCTTTTGGCAAACATGCTTGGGTCTTGTTTAGCAGCGCAATTAGGCCGAATTTGCCAGGCTGTAAATTCAATTATGACAATGCATTTGGGGTCGTTTTTGATTTTGATTTCGATTTCTTGGCCACAAATGTTGGTGAAAACGTTGATGTTTGGCTTTCATTTGGCCAGGGCCATGTCCGTGGAGACCCGGTTGTCATTGTCCAGGGCTCATACCGTAAATATTTAATGCCAATCATGGGAAATTTATTATGTTTGGCCTGACGGTGATTGAATTTGCGAACCGACCACTGGCCAAGGCGCCTGCATTGAGTGCACTGAATAATGTAAAATTAATTAGTTATGGAATTCGCCTGAGGGCCCGTTTTGCACCTGAGCTGGCTCCTAATTAGCACGTTGCTAAGACGCCAGATATGTTATTAATCGAGATGGCGAAAGGCATTCCAACAGAATCCCCTGCCCCCAGGACTCGAAAGGAATGTTCCCCTCCACTGGCAGTGCTTGAAAATCAATTTACCCAGCTGTGTCACATGCGAACAATCGAGTCAATCAATGCAGCTTCTTCTGATTGACACCTTAGAAATCGCCCGATTGCTCCTCCAATTGACATGTGAGAGTGTGTTGCCACAGCAATTTGCAATTGCAGCCGCACAACAGAGGGATTCCTGATCCTGGAGGTCAGCCAGCTCTCGCAGCTCGCATTTTGCGCTTTGCGGTTTCGGCACGGCATTGTTGTGCTTCGCTTCTATAGCCTTATGAATACGAAGAAGCTCTCCAGGACCTGTCACACTCAGGACAATGTTTTTTACTCCGCCCTTTGGATCAAATTGCCCTTCAAGGTGGGAAAAGATTTCTAGCTGTCTGAAGAGAAGCTGGCATTCATGTTGGAAAAAACGTAGTTTTAAATTTATGCCTACAAATAAATTGGTGAAGCTTTAAATTGTATATATTTTTGGGTATAAAGGATTTTATCTCTGTTTATATGACGATATCGGTATCAAAGGATTAGGAAAATAAAAAGGAAAGTGCGCTTAATATATATTTGTATTAAAACAAACTACATATAATTACTTCAAATGCAAGTACCACCATTAAAGAATGATAGCTTTAAAATATTTAGTATTTAGTATTTTAGCAGCATGAGCTATAACTGGTTGAGAATTATAGCATTACCAGAGCAATAAGCTTGGAAAAGCAAATCAGGTCATTTAATAATGTTGCCGAAAGTGATTTAAAATCGTATTTTTACAACCGCATAAAATCATTTTAAATGTAGTAATGTAAAAAACACATTTTTTTTAAAGATAATTTTCTTGTTTGCTCGAATTTTTTCGCAGTGCAGTAACTGTCAAGGGCTTCCTCCTGCACGCACAAAACAAACAAATAACCAGCTCGGGACAATGCGATTGCCACTGCTGCTGCGACTGTTGCTGCTGCTGTTGTGTTGCTGCTGTTGCTGCTGCTGCTGCTGCCTCTCGTGTTGCTGCTGCCCTTAGTGCTGCTGCTGCTGCTGCTCATTGGCACGCAGAAGTTGGCCAAAACTGAATCGTGGCATTTTCGTCACGTTCGCACGTGACTGACTGCTTGCGACATGCAGCTTTTCCTCCCGGCTTGCCAGTTTTCCCGGCTTTCCTTCCCCTCGTATAGGTGAACGTAGTCGTAATGGTCGCTGGCGGACCGCAAAACAGCTTCTGAACCAGTGGCAAGTTGTTGCTGCCGCTGCGGTGTTTGACTGCCAGCCCTTGCCCCAGTTTCTGCCGTGCAAATTTGCATTCTTCCGATGGTTTGTGCGACTTTGTAATTGAATTTTTCACGGCGAGCGGTTGGGCTGCATCCTGCATTTGGCCCGTTTCGTATTTTTCTTGTTTCCGGCGGTTGGGCTCTGGATTTACAATTTACAATCGCTCCGCATTGTGCAACCGCTGCTGGCTGCGCATTGTCAACAGCACAGAGATTCGCCGGCGCAACGCAAAACTCAAAGCCCCAACCGGAGCCCAAAAACTGCCACCACAAACATGTTGCACCATCGCCATGGCAGATAGAACAACATTTTTGCTGGGATTTGCCAACTTTTCGTTTGGCGAAACATTCGCAATTTGTGTGCGTTCGCCAAAGTTCCGTCCGCCGCCTTCCGCGCATCTTGCCCTGCGTTTTTGCTACGACATTTTAATCAAAAGTTCGCTGCAAGCTGCGTGATTCCCGATCCCCGCCCCTGGCATCCTTTCGGATCCTTTTCGTCCTTGCCGCAGCCCCGCTGCTCGACTAATATCAATGATTCCTCATGTGCCCGTGTCGACGCCCCACTGTGGCAGTCGTGGAATATTTATGCTCCCTGTGACATCATCGCCCGACATTAATTAAGTTTGCTTGCGCACACACGGCGTATGCGTGATGCCAAATGAACGAGCTGCGAATCTCGCTTCTGACAAGCGCATTTGGAGGGCGGGGGATGCGGCTAGCGGACACAAAGGATGAGGGGAAATTAAACTGATCGACATTTTTTAAGGAATTTTAAAACCAACATCTAGACTGATAAATCTATCTATCATTGCATGAGCATCATAATATGATGGATAACTTGAAATGCTTCATGGAAATTTCAAAAAAGAAATACATTTTTAGATTCAGTGCTATTGAATTTTCTTTTTTAATATTTGAACTTAACAGGAAACAATAGTGCTTAATACAAAACACACTTGCCGAAAAACATGTAAATCGAGGTGGAAAATTTTATTTACTATACTAACTTGTTACATTTTTATTTAGCTTTAATTAATTTTGTAATTATATATATTATATGATATATATATTAGCATAGCGTAATATTGCAGCTTTTAATATTAATTTACTAGGAAAATCATTGATATTTCACTTCTTTCATCACATTACAACTTATTTTTAATGATGATGTAATACAAAAATATTCTGCCCAAATATTTCTAGTTAAAGTTTGAATGACAGAGCTGCCGAAATATAATTTGCTGAAATGCAGCTGGTGATTTGCCTCTTGGCAATTAAATTGCCACAATGTCTCTGCGTTGTCATCAATTAAGCGAGAGGCAGCAAAAACATTCGCCAATATCATTATGATAATTGTGCGGGCCAGCGACATCCTGTGCTGCTCTCATTAATTTCATTTGCTTTCATATTTAATGTAACGGCGAACATTGTGTGCATAAATTTCTCTAATTAAAACACAAATAAATGGCGGAAACATTTCCGATTGTCCTGCCCGACGGCCTAATTTATTCCGTTTGAATCTAACTGAATTTGCGGTGGCAGTTATTTACAACAATTGACACAAATGCGGGCCAACTTTTTATGGCCATCGAGTGCACGGGGACAAATGACCATAAAACACATCGAAGCCTCCAGTCCAGGCTTCCAGCGAATAGGAAACTTTTAATTAAATATATGGGCGACTGGTGAAATTTAACAATTAGAAGCTGGCTACCAAGGCCAGCCTCAACATTTCTGCGGCAAATTTTAAAGTAAACTTTAACTTTTCGGGGGCCAAGGATGCTGGGGAGCTGCCAGCCCCTCGCTTCATTACGAAACTTTTGCGTTTGCGGATGGCTCGGCGCTCTCTGTTTTTATGGCAAATATTGTTTGTTGTTACTCTCGGAATGTTTGCATTTGACACTTGGCGGTAATTTGTGTGTAAATGCGTCAACTGGCCCCTGACCCCAAGCCTCGGGGCGGTGGCAAGGTTTCCCGGGATTTTCCGGCACTCTTCTGTGGAGTCGCAGGGAAACTTTTCCCCACTCGCGCTGCCATTTAATTGAAATTCTGCAAAATGGCCCACGCATGCCTGCTTTGTAACTTTCGCAGTTTCTGGCCAAAGTTGATCGTTTCGGTCAAACGATTCACTTTGCGACTGTCATAATTTTGATGGGCCGCGGCAAGTGTAAAATCAGATAAGTGCGCCACACACTTGCCGCCGACTATTCGCCCATTTATTTTCCAATAAAGCCCTCGGCGAGGGCGTGGCCATCATTAATGTCGCGGATCCGTGGATGCAGGGATCCTGGATCCAAGGACCCACTAACACACAACGCGATGCTCTCGTAAAAAGGCATTAAGAGCAAAAGTAAAGTGCCTATTTAAGTTGAGTCATAAAATTGGCTTTCTATCTGGCCGAAAAGCGAAAAGGGAATGGCAGATGCCGGGCCAAATGGGAAGCGAAGCAGCCATTTCGAGGGAGACTCCAGTCCTCCAGTCCTCCATTCCCGGGAATTCTAATTTTATTTATTTTATTTCAATTCGTGTCTAAGTGCTCGACTCGGGCCCTTCTTTGTGCTGGCAATATGCTCAGGGTTAGGCCATAAACAGCGAAGTTTTAAATAGTTGGTAGTGGCGCTGAAGCCCCGGCTAATTGCGGAATTGTGTGCGGGGAAGTCAGTCTGGTTGTCAGGCACCGATGAATCCCCCAAAAGTATCTATTTATGGAACCCCCACTCAATAAGTTACATCCGCATTCTATGGATACCCACACACACCCACTGCGGATTCGTAAATTATGACAGCTCGGCAAAATAAATAAGGTACAAATTCGCCTCGACGGCCGGCTGAGTATGAGTATCTGCGAAATCCCTCATCCAAAGCCGGGTGAAATCAAACGGAAAGGCGGCAAACGGGAAAGAACTCATATAAAAGAGCATAAGTTAAGTGCGGCGTCGGGCCGGGGGTGTTTTTGTGCATAATGAAGATTTATACATTGAAGAGGCCGCCGACATTAGGGGGATTTGCCAAATTGCAAGCACGTGCGAATTAGAATGGGACTGCGGTCGGGCATCCCTGGAATCCACGGCAGGCCGGGCACTTTGAATAGCCGAACCTTTTGGCCCTCCAATAAATGTTTAGTATCTCTGGCGGCGGCGGCGGCGGCGGCGGAGCAGGGAATGCGGCCTAGTGAGTACATAAAATTAAATTGTCAACTTCCGCAATGTGCGGGGGCATAAACAGCAAAACCACTCGCCTTCGAGGCGTTGGCCGGCTGACCGGAGGAGTGGCATCAAAGTGAAAATATTATTAAACCGAAAGTAAAGCCCGACCAGAGCCAGGGGGACCCAGAGCAGCCGGAGATGAAGAGATGGAGGCAACTTTTTTGGCAGTCCACTTATTTCGGGCGACCAGACACACTTGACAGTTGCCACAAAGCGAGCGCCGGCGCCCGAAACCCGGACTCGGAGTATAAACTGCCGCCTGCGCCGGATGTGGCAAATTTGGTGGCACTACAAGGGACAGAAAATAACAGAGCCGAGCGTAATCAAAATCGGAATTGAGCTTAGCCACCCTGCATTCTCACTAACTTCAGGGGGATGTCCTTTGCACAAGAGGTTAATGGAGCTTTTGCAGAAAAGAAGGTTCGAAAACTGAAAAAGAACCAAGATGTCCTTTGCACAAAAGGTTAGTGGAGCTTTTGTAAAAAAAAAGGTTCGAGAACTAAAAAAATCAAATTAGGATTAGTTTGTGGGGGGTTTTGACAAAATTTAAATTTATGTAAACCTGAAAGTAGAGGGTTTTTCGGATCCCAAGTAATAGAAATGTGTTTTCAGATGTTTCAAAGAGTTCCTGAAAAAAAATTCTACAAGGAAAAATTTTTAGATTTTTAAAAAAATCAAATATTTATAGAAAACATAACATATATACCGAAAAATTTACTGAACTTTCTCTTAAAAAAATCTTATAAATTAATCTTGTTATTAATTTAAGTTTGTCAGATTTTGGAGGGTATACAAAAACTTCAAAAATTTACAAATATAATATATATATGTATAAAAACCCTAAATAATAGGGTACTTTTAGGCGCTCAATTAAAAATATAAAAAATCTTAGTTTGAAGACATTATTTATTTTCAAGGCAGCCTTTGATTTAAAAAAAAAACTAGTTCATTCACTAACTTTCTAGGGACCCATTGCCCCAATGCTACCCTGTAAACGGCTTTTCCGGCCAGATCCCGCCACCTTCGGCACTTAACTTGACAGCGACGTCACATTTAATGCCCTTGACGGCGTCTATTTAAGTTCAATTTATTTGCGCCCAGGCGGCTAAGCGAATGCCATTGATCGATTCCCGGGAAAGTCCGTGGTCCGCTGTCCGCTGGCCGTGAAGTGGGGAGCTGCCTGCACGAGCGTGTAGCCAGGACGGAAGGTCCCTTTTGGCTGCCCCGAAACACCAATCACCCATCCGCCGCGTTGACACTGGCGTTGACTGCGCCGAGATTGGGCAAATCTGGCCAGGGGATGTGGCCTTTCATGTGGCTCCTTTACATTTTCCGGCCCCCGGTTCGACTGTTTTTCTGCGAGCTGTCACATTTGTCCCTTATCCATTTTGTGCCGCTGACATTTCTCACTAAGCCCAAATAGAAAACGGGCTTACGGCCCTGAAAGGACCTTCCGGCGTCCGCCGAAGGAGTCACAAAGGATATATCGAGTTTAAAATATTTGCTTGATTTGTTTGGGGCCATAATGCCATCAGGTGAGCACCAGCCCTCTGTGATTTTTGGGCCTGCACGACGCATTTTGAGGCAATTAAACATGCTCTCTGCCACAAATTGAATCCTGTGGTTTGCTGGCCAACGTTTGAAGTGTCGGGTCCATCGATTCCCATTGGCCATAATTGCTGGGGCTGGGATTTCACCGGACAGAAAGCGATGTGTCCTTCTCAAACTCACTTCCGGCCCCGTCACTTCGAGTGCACTCAATGGAAAACTATGGTGTTCGTGCGTTTGTCTATTGCATAATACACGCTCGATTAAATTGTTACTGCTAATGGAAATCTAATCTGTTCCGAGCACATGCAAATCCACAGGGATGTAGAGTTCTCAAATAATTCACTGATACATCTGTTGGCAGACACACGCACATAAAGCATCTTTCGGCAACTCGAAGCCTGCCAGTTGTGCGTGTGTGCACTTGAATTACTCAAATAACAGCTGCAGTGGCCGAAAAGTTTACCGCACCGACACACACTGCGTATACGTAATGCCAGTTTGCGGAGCTCAAGCACAAAGTTTCGACTTCTGCCTGCTGCCGTTGTATTTATATGTACTTTTCGGCTATTATTTAAACAAATTGACTTTAATTCAGCAGCAGGCGACTGGCACTTTGCATGATTTCCGACCATTAAGACCTGTCGACTGGCAACCGACTGACAGGTGCCCTAGGATTGAGACTTACAGCTCGAGTCCTGCCGCCCGTGCCACATAAACTAATTGCAGTTGAGTGCGGAAGTTGCTGCTGCAATCATTTCGGCTTGAGACGAAACTTTCAGTGGTTGCGCACATGAAATGTTGATGGAAATACCCGTGTTGGGGTTGTGTGCGAAAAATGTGCACTGGGAAAAATGGGCATTGTTTTGAAGTACTTAGAATAAATAGTACACTTTGTAATACCTTTAAAAAGGTAGATAGATTTAAAAGGCAGATACCACTTTTTTTTCTAAATTCTTTAAAAAGTCAAATCAAAGTCAAGAAAAATTGCTTGTGCTCGAAGAAATATTTTATGTAATTTATATGTTCATGAAAACATACCTTTTTAGGCTCTTTTAATATTTTAATAAAAATAGTCAAGAGCCAAGCAAGTCTCATATGATTTTAAAGGAAAAATACCAGTATATACTGGCATAATACAAAATAATTTTGTTAATTTGCCATATTAGGTAAGTAAATATCTGGTATACAAGTTTTTGTAGCACGCCTTTGTTATTTTTATTTGAGTCAATCCTCAATATTAAATGCCCCACATTTAACAAGCCCTATGGTATAAATAAAGTGCACAACATTTTCGATGAACTTTCCCTCCGCACGGTCCCGGGTGATTGCAATCTATTGGCAATTGTTCAGCTCGCCACAACAACGCAATCGCATGAGGAAAACATTTCGCTTTCCGAGGGGAAAGTTGCTGCCTGCCCTGGTCAACTCGGCGACTTATTTAATTTGCTCGGCTGCCACATGCTGGGTGCACCTTTGTTGGCTGCTCACGAATGCGATTGCGGGCACTGCTGATTGAATGCACTTCTGACGGCTTAATTAACAAATCAATATCACTGGATTGCGACAGGGAATTTATGGGCATCTCGCCCTATAGTGTCATAAATCTTTATAAGAGCTGCGCATTTATTAATCATCAGCCATGTATTAATTATGACCAAGAAACGGCTAATCCATCATTCGATTTGGGCTAATTTTTACCGCCGAAAGAAGGGGTTGTATCCAACTATCTGCGGCAAGTGTCTGGCTATTGTGTAGGCCAAGGACAACAGCTGCGGAGCACCGAGTGTCTTAACCCACTTGGGGCAGAAACTTTTCCACTTTCCTGTTTACGGCCACGCCCCCAAGGGGCCGCTATGCAAATGTCCGGACTCCGGCGAAGCTGCAGCTCGGAAAATTGAGAAAATTAATTTCATTTCAAGATTTACTTCTTTGAAATTCTATTTGCGTGGCAGCAGCAACAGCCCCAACCCGTCCCAGCCCCCCTTCACCAGCTCTTTTCGCCGCCCATGTACGACAACATTTCAACAAGAGAAAACATTTTTTGTTGCCCGGTCGCGTGGCATAAATTTATGAACGGCAAAACATTTCCACATGCTGCTTCTGATTCTGCCTCTTGGCATGCCGGCGAATCTGCGGCAGCAGCAGGAAATATTCAATCTATGCGGCATCTAGGACCAGAGCCCAGAATCCGACTCCCAGCTCATTGTTAAAGCAAAGTCAACTGAATAAATGCAAAGCAGGGCAAATGAGCGGGCTTGCTCCTTGGCTTTGCTATGCCCTCCCAAGGGGAGTTCTGGTTTTTGAAATGAGTTCACTTTGTGATTTAATAGGTTTAAATTGGAATTAGTGTGAAGTACTTGGCAGCAGGTATTTATAGATAAAATATGCAAAAATATTTTTGAAGCTCTTTAGATGTTCAAATTTAGCTATATTTATTGTTGACATTTCGGCTCTCTTTTCTGGAAACAGATCAATGCGAATTAATTTTATTTTTGCCAATGTGTAGGAAAAGGGCATGTTATTCTTTCATGAAACGAAAATATTCGTGTATTTTTATCATGGCTGGCAGGCTCCATTTGGTTTAAAGAATTTAAAATATTATTAACGAGATTGGGAACAATATCCCCTTAAAAACCGTATTAATAGATAAAAGTTATAAACTTTTTAGAGTTTTTGCTTATTTTTTATATTTAAAATTTATAAAAAAAAAAAGATTAGATTGAATGGGAATTTTTTTCGGCTCAAGTTTTTAATCCTTTTTATAGCAAAAAAATATATTTTGAACATAATAGGCACCTGGCTAATGAATATGCTACATGTGCCACATTGAATTTCGTACATTTTTTCCGCCATGCCAGCCACATCAGGCGGCTTTCATGGGAATAAATGGCTTGGAAGGGGATTCCCAGCTCCGGCCTGGGGCCACTAGCCTTTCTTTCCTATTTCGGGGTGTTGTTAGTATCTCGGCGGCTGCTTTGATACTCGGTTACACAGTATCTAATGACAGAATTTGTTGTCCCAGTCGCAGTCTTGCTGTCATCATCATACTTGCCCTGCTCCTTGTTCATGTCCTGATTTCCCAGCCCCTTCTGTATATTTCGGGGCTGTTTTTGGTGGAAAGGGGGGCACTGCGAAACACGCCCCCCCTTGACAGTATCATTAGGCAGTCGCTGGCGGCTCTGTGTTAAGCGTTATCATTTGTCCTTGAGCTCAGCCCTCGCTGAGCTGGGGTTTGTTCGCTTCTGCGGCGGAATCGCGTAAATTGTGGCCCAAAGATTAAAGGCAACAATGGCAACCACATCCTAGTCAATACCCCCCAGCCGTCTGTGCCTGCTCCCATCGCCATCTTGTTGTTTCTTAATTTTTGCTTAGCTGGCAGCCGGCGATGTGCTATCTCTGGCGTTGTGTGCTCATAATTCCGATGTTGTTGGTGCGTCACTCGAGTGAAATTTAAGCAGCCCAGTCATAAATTATACTTGTGCCCCGCCACTTCCTCCCTGGCACACAAATATTTGCATACTTTTCGGGGGGCAAGTCGACTAACAAGTCTCAATACGTTCCAGTCCATAATCACAGATCTCGCAGGACGGAACCACCGCAGCGATTCGCTCTAACGTTGCGTCACTGAGCCACTGAATTACCCAGTTACCCAGCCGCTGAGCCACTCAACCACTCAGCCGCCGCACCACTGAACGCCCACGCACTCGCAAATGTTCATTGCCAATAATTTCGACGGCAATTTTCATAAATTAGCCCGTCGCTGTCTTCCACTTGGCTCCGCCTTCCCTTTTGGCCAGCCGCCGCCAAAAACTGTCAACTACTTGAACTGTAATCCAAATTGTTACGCAACGCCAAACCTAAACATACTTATTTATGCAAGTACAGTGGGGAGTCGCTAAGGGCAACTTTAAATGTCCTACAAAAGAAAGTAACGAGCAAAGTATATATTTATAAATAACTGTTCATTAAAGTCGAAAGTAACTTGTTGTTGCTTGTGACTATATTATGGTAAAACTTACTATTAAAATCACTAAATTTAGGTTAAATTGATATTTATATTTACCAAAATATATATAATTACACAGCTTTTTCCAACTACAAACATTAAGTCACACTTGTAAAACTCCAAATTCGTTTTATCGTAAAACCACTGTAAAAGTCCCACTTCTTCAGCAACTCATGTAGCCGAATTTATTGAGCCTTAAACTTTAATTTATGAGGAACTCTCTTTAAAGCGTTTCGGGGGTGGCAAACAAGGGTTAAAGCCGCAATGACAGTGAAAGTGTAAATTATCACGGTAATTAAGTGGGACTCATACATGGATAGCTCGTTTTTCGACCCCCAGCCCAACTTAATTTCCCGACTGTGTGTTCAGGCATTTGGCTTTAGGCCGCTTTGCGCGGCTCATAAATTTATAATTTAATGGAAAACCCACAAAGACCAACCGCAACCCCAGCCCACAGCCGCCAAGTATCCCGAAATATACGAGCGAAAGTTTAATTTGCATTCGAATTTAGCAAAAAAATAATTATGCCGTCGAATTGTCGAGGGCGGCTTGATGAGTAGTAAATAGACCATATATAATAAAAATACTAGGTAAGAGATGGATGGCACAACACTTATAATGTAAAATTAATATATACAACTGAACAAAAAAATAATATATATATATATATATATATATATATATATATATATATAATATAATTAATAAAGGAACTCACTACATGTTCTACAAAATGTATTTTATTTATTGAATGAAAACAAATGAACCCATACCTATTATAATTAAAAGAAAAAAATATATACAAATCTAAAAAACCATATAAAATTAATGTCCTTCTGATTGTGTTTCTGATCGGGTTTCAATCATGATAAGTTCCCTTGTTTTAGTCCGCCTTAGCTTTATGTTCGAGTGACCCTCGCATATCAGGCTGACCCATCGCGAGGGTGTCCTTGACAACTAAACCAGCCGAATGTCCTGCAATTTGTCCCGCCCCCCTAGCCTTGAGCTGCTGGGGGTTCAGGGGTCAGGGGTCCAGGGGTCCAGGGGTTCAGGGGTTGGGGATTGGGAAATTAATTACCGCATCATGGCGCGAAAATGGCTGTGCTAGGCTAATGCCTCAAAAGTCATGTCCAACTTTGTGTGCTCGCCGCGCTGTGCCAACTAAAAAGTTTCTAATTACGACCATGAAACCGGGCTGATTGCGCCCCAATTGCGCCCACCTAACCAGGCTCGCCCCCCATTTCTCTTTTTTATACGCCCCGTTGATGTTTAAGTTTTTAATAACATTTGCCACGGTGCTCCGACGTGTTTCGCGTTTCGTGTTCCGCATTTCGTTTTCCACCGAGGCCAGGACTTAGGAGCATGTTAATACAGACACAGCCGGCTGGCAGGATGGAAGCCATGTAAATGGTAATTACACTTAAAGCCATAATCCAGCTTTGTGCCTAAGACTCGCGCCTCCGCTGCTAAGCTCCGGCTCGGAGGATTACAGACCGGATTTCCCAGCCTCCCTTTTTCAGCCACCCAGCCGCGACTCGATTTAATTTCGGTGAATTTAAGTTGCCCGCCAAAGATAAATATTCATATGGGTTAATTATATAAATTGTCCAATAATGCACAAGGCGAAAGTTTCTGGCAACTTTCAGCAGTTGCGCAACGCAACGCGAGTCGCTGAGAAAATGGGAAATGGAAAAGCCGGCGAACGTCAGAGCCAGAGAAGTTTCAAGTCCGATTATCCGCACACAAAGCAGTTGGCTGTTCCGTAATCAGCTGAGCGAATGAGCGACTGAGCTGCACTGAGAAAATACTCGCATGCCTTTGGATACGCATCCTATTGTATAGGAGTAGGTAATAGGAGCATGGTTTGGGTATGGTATAGGGTATGTTATAGGGTATGGTATAGCGTATGGTATAGGGTATGGTATAGGGTATGTTATAGGGTATGGTACAGCGTATGGAATAGTGTATGGTATAGTGTATGTTATAGGTATGGTAGTATAAGTATATTAGTATACTATATGGTATGGTAGAGGGTATAGTTTAGGGTATGGTTTAGGGTATGGTAAAGGTTATGTTATAGGGAACCATACCCTATGGTAACAAACCCTAAGGGTAGGGTATAGGGTATGGTAAAGGGTATGGTATAAGGGGTGGTATGGGGGTATGATACAGGATATGTTATATGGTATGCTATAGATGTACAATACGGGGTTATTTTATAGGGTATGATATAAAGCAATGTCATAGGGGTACGGTATATGGGTATGGTAAGGGGGTTTGGTAAGGGACTATGGTATAGAGGTATGTCATACAGGGTATGCTATGCTATAGTTGTGCGATATGAAGGTATGCTATAGTCGTATGGTATAGGAGTATGGTAAAGCAGTATGGAGTAGAGGTATGGTAGAAGGGTTCCCCCAAGAAACAACCCACCAGCTATCTCCATGACTCCGCGTCTCACGCATTTGTTCTAAACTGGCGGCTAGGAAGTTGCGACGCCATTACGCCTTGGATTTTGGCGTCAATGTGCTCGTTGGCATTTAAAACCGGCAGACAGTTTGTTCTACTTGCCTCGACGCGCAATTACTTAGAAACACAGTCCCGAAAATATGTATCTGTATCTCGATGTGTGCTTGCATATTTCTGCCAAAAGTTACAACTTTTCTTGGCCGAAAAAAGGAAGGAGAAACCAGAGAGGAAGAGCCCGAGACAGAGCAACAAGAAGAAAGTTTTCACTTGAAATTCAAGCAATTGCTTTTGAAAAGTTTCCATTTCTGGCAGTGTGTGTGCGAGTTGTTAGGCAAATTCTCTTCACCCTCCACGCGCGCCAGACCAAAAGCAGAAGACTGGAAACCGAAAGCTGAAAACAGACCATCGCTGAAAAGAACCGAAATAAAACGGAATACAACCGAGCCGAACCGAGCCGCGTTGAGTTGAGTTGAGTTGGCGAAAAAGTTGGTTAATGAAATTGTGTCAGCGGGTTCGGCCGGCCCGCTCGAAAGGCATCAGGAGTGACATAAAACACAAAACGAAATCAAGCGCGCACTTGAGCCAAATTAATTGTTGGAACAACATTTCCTCTCCCCCCAGCACTGGGCTGCACAGAAAGGAAAAATGTCACCAAGGGGTGTATGAAGTCTTTAAGGCATAGGAATGTTAATGCTTACTTGTTAAAAAAATGTATACATAAATGTAAGTACAAAATTAAGAAAGCCAATAGTGCATAGTTTGGTTTTCTTAAGGTTTTATTAGGATTATAATAAGCTGGCTTATTATTTATTGGTTTTTAGAAGGATAATATTCTCAATTGATATTGTTAAGATAGCAATTGGTGTTTATTGGTTAGCTTAAAGACGTCGAAGATTTAAGAAAAATGAAATTATTATCCCTTTGAATGTATAATATTCGTTCACATATTTATTTTGGTTTTTATTTATTTTTATTTTATTTATTTATTTTCAATATATTTTATTTTTCTGTGACCTAAGTTCCCTAACCTTTTACGCAACTGTTAGCCAGCTTTCCAAGACCTGCGATCCCGAGTTGTAATTACGCAAAGCGAAAGGCAGCGAGTCACTCTGTTAGCCGGGCACTTGTCTCGCTTTTTTTCAGGCGCCATACAAAAACCAGCTCGTTAGGCGAAAGTCTTGCCAGAGCCAAGGAAAGGCCCTTAGATCATAATCAACACCTCTCGATACGCGATGATGGGTTGGATTTCGCCGTCTGCGGCTCGGGTCAAAGTTTGAGGTTGAAAAAGAAACTAGAGAAAGGGGGGACCAAAGACAAAGGTAAATCACAAGACCATTTGCATTCACTTTCGCCACGGCTTCGGCGGGCTGTCGGGGGCCCAGGTAAGTTGACTCCGGCCTGTCTTTAATAGCCTGCCATGACTCGCCGTATCGGTGGAAGAAGTTGCCGCCGGCTGACGAAAGAGCTCGGAAAAAATAAGAAAAAAATTGGGGCGAGGTGAAAAGTTGCAAATTGGAAAATCAGGAAAGGAGCGGCTCTGGATCCGAGCATCACCGACAGGCAGGGCTGCTAAGTGCAGCTAAAAAGTGTCTGAGTGTTGCAGTTTGCGTTGCCCACTCCAGTTTTTCACAGTCACATGTGCTACACTGTGAATTATAACTAAAAACATGGGCTTCGGGTACGATGTGGCAATATAATAAGGGTGGATGTTAAAAATGATCAAATTAAAAGTATATTTATGGAACTATTTCTGAGTTAGTTAATGCACATTACATATTTATTTATAGGCTTTTATGATTTGTAGGTGCTTGAATAGTTGTAAAAATATAAAAAAGTTACTTTTTTTATTTTAATGTAGGCATAAGTAATGGCTTGTCCTACCTAAAATATAAAATTTCAAGATGTAGAATGTCCAAAAATTGTAGGTACTAGGAATATATAATCATCCCAAACGTATGTTTAATAAATAAGTGCCCATTACATTCGCCTGAGTCCTTGGAGGTATCACTTCTTAAAGCCGTGTCGGTTGCAACTTTAAGGATCCCTGTTTTTGGCTCAGTGAACTGGCACACATGTCTTCGCATTTGCCATTGCCAAAAGGCGGCGCCTCCTTTGAATTATGTAGAATTTACGTGCTTTCAGCGCTTAAAGTGCAGCCATGTGCCCGTGTGGGTATACTTTCGGGGGGCAGTGTGTGTGGCAAGTGTGTGCGGCAAGAGTGTGTGTGTGGGTATGGGACCATTAGTTTTTGTGCTGATTATTATGGCTGCCGCAGCGCAGTGTAAGGATGCAGAGGATTCGGGCTCCGGAACGGCATGGGATCTGATGGGATGGGTCATGGGCCCACGCCCTCGTGGCGTTGCATTTGTAACAGGTGAGCTTTATGGCTCTGTTACCGTTGCATTCAACGTGGCGGCGAGTGTGTGAGTGCCCCTGCATGTTTCGCATTAAATTATGCCTGCCAACGCGCTTTCAACCTGCCCCTTTGGCCATATTTCCACATGTAGGCCTTGACCCGAGTGTTCCTCTTCCCCCTGGCTGCGCCCTTTCCCTCGTCTGGTTTACTCAAAATTTGATGCCGGCAATGAAGAAAAATTGGTAAATGCTCCTCATCCTGGCTCCTTTTTTAGTTTTGCTCCTGCTCGTCAATCATCGCGCGTCATTAACAAATGCATTTTCTCTCCCTGTGTGCGAAACTTTCTTCTGGCAGCTTTCACTTTGTCATCCGGCATTGTCAATCGATTATCTTAATCTGCTCGAACGGGCTCAAATTACTATCAACTCACAAAAAAAATGGGTGGAGGGGAGGAACTATGGCAGGTGATTTATTTGCCAATCAGGGATTTTTAGATTGGTTTTAAAGGAGAAATTGAAGAGATAATCACATAAGATAGTTCCTTAAATGCCTTAACAATGCCTTAATTCACAAAATCTTCTAAAAAAAAATACTAAGGCGAATAAGTTTAATTTTAAAGGCTTCCTAGAGACATAGAAAGCTGACTGGTCTCACAGAAGTCAATTAGTTGAATGGAATTGCGCACACATAGTTGGAATTCAGTCAACTATTAATTCGATTCGACTAATTTGGCTGTGTGTGGAGGTCTTTTCAGCACTTTGCTAGGGCTCGGCTCCCCAACGTTTCGGGTTACAAAAAAGCTCTGATATCGGCTACGTTGGCAATTAACAAACGCAGCCAAGAAAAAATCCGAAACAGGAGGCTGGGCGGAAGAGGTCCTGCGATAGTTAGCCCAATTAACCCGCCCAGCCGCAAGTGGCCCACTTATCCCGAGGCAGGCATCAATGGGCTTAACTTTTTGCCCGACTTTCACAGCAATTTCACAATTTCGAAGGCAGCTCCCACACCATCCGCATCCGTTGGTGTGGCCCATGAAATTGTCATGCTCTACTAACTGTCCTAACTGAACTGAACTGGCTGAAACTCTTTGGAACTGCAGCTGCGAGTGCAATATGCGACTGTTTTTCAGGCATCTGAGCCACGTGGTTAGCACACAATGCTGCGTCAGTTTGGCGAGGGTGGCAGAAACCAGATTAAATTGAAAGCCGGGTGCAAAACTTTTGATTCGATCTGTCCGATGGAAGACGAGCCGGCATATTGGAAAAGTTCTACGGAATTAAGCAGTCGCCTTAAGCCTGCCAATTTAATGCTTGGCTGCTTAAAATAGGTAAAAATGCTGTTCTTCGTTTTACACAAATCTCACTGCAGAATCACAAGTCTAATCCAGATGAGCGGGAAAATCAATACATCTAATGCTGGCATATTTTAGTGGCCGCCCTGGGAATAACATTAAACTTGGATGACGTACAAAACGATTGTTAAACATCGTGAATAATTGAATAAGTGAATATTTGCCCAAGGTATTTACCTATTTGCCTCGTCTATTTGTCACTGTCGCTGGCTCTTTTTTATGTTTACGCTTATGTACGCATCCCAAAGTCTTTCAAGAGCGGTCTGTGAAGGCCCATCCCCAGCAGTGCCTGCAGTGCGGAGAATATTTGGTAAATACACATTTATTCGGTTACATTATGCAAATATTCGGATCCATTGAGCTGCGGATTTGGGCGCAGCGAGTAATGCATTCGCCGCGACCCCGCTGGCCTTCAAAAAATCCCCCGGCTCGAGCCACAGACATGCACCGCTGGCATAAATATAAATATTGATTTATGCGGGCCTACATGGATGCACCTATATATCTGTGCATCTAGGCACGTTCATGCGGCTGGCTAAATATTAATGCGCTCTAAATAAAAGGCGGCAGGAGCAGCTGAAATTGTTTTTTCATTTCAGCCCTAAGCTGCCGTGCATTCTGCATTTTTATGCCGTCCTCTGTTTATTTCTATTTTCAGTTTTCAGTTTCAGTTCGGATGCAGTTTGTTTTTTCTGTTTGTGCATTTTTCATTACAGCATTGACAGTGACAACGACAGTTGGAGTGTGTGCCCCAAAAGGCATGTGTCCGTGTGTGGCATGCAACAATGGGTGCGCTAGATAGTCGCCAGTGGCACTCGCCTTTGCAGTGGTAGTGGTGGAGCTGATGCCGCCCCAGGGGCCCCACTGTCTGCGCAAGTGTGTGTGAAGACATGCCACTGTTTTTTTGTTGTTTTTTATTTTGTGACTGTTTTACGGCTGCCCCTCGCCACCCATCGACATTCCCCCCGCCGCAGGCACGCACAAAATGTGGCACAGTGTTCTAGTTCCACATATTGGTGTTTCCCGAGTGGGGCCCAAACACTACAAAAAGGGTCGAAACAGTGTCCAATAATCATTATCGAAGGCAGATTGTCTTTGAGTGAACAATATGCTATACATATTCTTAATCAATTATAAGCAACATTTTTCAGATGCATTATTATCTCAAAGTACTCATCTAAAGACCATTTTCAAGGTACTTTGAGACCATATATATAAATATATGTATTTAAGTGTATTCATTAAAATAAAATAAAAACCTTTTATTTACCCTTTAATTTAAAATTATTTTGGCTTCGCTTTAAAAAAAGAATAATGGATTATTAAATAAATTAGATCTTTCAGTCCTAAATAAAGCTTTCATTGCTTCGATATAAAAATAAATGTTAGTAATACAAAATTGTAAATGAACAAACCTTCACTATGCAAACTAAAGAATACATAACATTTTGAAATAAAAAATTGTATAATCAAAGGGTTACAAAATGTGTTATATTACTTTAAGGGCTAACAGGGCTCTGCTTATTATACATTATCCAAAGAATTATTAACGAGATCCTTAAGATACAAACCACTTGGGAGCAAGTCATCCTACCTAAAGGTAACCCCTTTCTTTATGAAACAACCTAATTGTGACCCTCAATCAAGTTATAGTTAATCTGTAGGATTTTTCCCCAGTGTAATCCCTACCCCACTTCAGCCTGTTCAATAGGTTTATTCGCATTCCTACTCGCCGCTTGCCCCCGGATTGGGCAGACCAGCATTCTGGCGCTGCCAGTCTTATTGCCGGGCAATTTCTGGCTTTGTTGATTGCTTGACAAATTGCCAGACCAGTCAGTGAGATAGAGAGTGAGAGAGAGGGGGATATACAGCCGGAAAGAGACAACTGCGAGTTGTAGACAAGTGTTCTTGTTGTCTTCCCAAGGGGGACGGGGGAAGCCCCCGATTGCTGTTGTTGCGGTGTCAGCCACTGACAGGTGATGCACAGGTGATTTCCGCGCTCATCGCCTGACCTGTCACTGCACCCGACAGCGCCAATGAAACGTAACAAATTAACGATTTCCCAATTCCACCTTTGTTGCGGTTCGTGCCCGAGTTTTGCCACATTTCATTTGATATTTCGCCCAATGCCTTTCGACAATATTCCATGCATTACAGCGTTGCTAATTAAATTAAATCGTATTCGCTGAATATTCCGTGGGAAAATTGCAATGAATATGAAATTGAAAATCGTTGCATTAAAACATGCGGGTGCAAATATTATATGCATCATTATTTTTGGGCGAAATTTTTACACGGCTTTCATTATTGCGTTTTAGTCAAAAGTCATGGTATTTCAGTGTTTTGGTGTGTGATGCTTACCGCAAATGCCGCATGCCGCAATGTAGGCTATAATAAAAATAAGTGCCGCGGGTTTGTGCAGCCTGTCAAGGACACGATATATACGATATAATCCACTTGAAGCCGGCATTTTGCTGATTTCGTTGTTGTTGCTGTCAATTGTTTTGCATTGGTGATTCAATTTATCAGCGCTTTAATTTCATTTCAGTTGTCACTGCACTCGTTTTTTAATTGCATGGCATTGCTTTAATTGAAACGTTTCGCCTCGGTTCTAATTGTTTTTAGCCTGTTTTTGGGCCACACTATTGTTGTGTTTTTTTCATTTGTTATTTCAAACGAAATTAAATGCAATTTCTGCCTTGATTTATGCACATTTTAAGTGACCACATTGCTAAGCGCCATTTGCAATTAACTTTGCATGTTTTAATCAAGCGTTTTTTACTATTGTTTTAATTTGGGTTTTTTCTGCATTGGTTTTTGCTACATTTTAGTCACAATTTAGCTGGGAGCACGTGGCTGCCATATGCCAGCAGCAGCACACTCGGAATTCATCATTAAGTGTTTCGCAAAAAACTGCTCACGTTGCGTATAAGTTGCGTGGACGTTGCGCATACGCCGCGTTGACCGCACTGAAAGCTGCACTGCACCGCGCCGAACGAACCCGTTGCCGCCGTGGTCAAAGTTCAACTGACTGAAGAGCAGCAGCGGCAGCGTGGGAATCCGCCTGGAGTTTTGTTGTTCTGCCTTCGGTTGCACGGCCGCTGCTTTTCCTGCTTTTCACCGCTTTTCCTGCTGCCGCTTTGGCTGCCTGTCTGTTTACTTTACGCTTTCGCACGCGACTGACACGAGGAGCCAAGGAAAATCGGGCAGCACCATTAGCATCATCTGAGGCAGCAGCACCACCAGCAGCAGCGGAAAAGTCTGCACAGGCTTCGTGTTCCGACTCTCGGGAAAATTCGCTCTCTCGTTTTCTTTTGGAGGCAACTCTCTCATTTTATAGCATCTCTGGTCCGCGTGAAATGTTTGCCTAATTGGTCCTTTGTGGCGGAAAGCGAAACCCAGCCGCCCCCGTAAATCAATTCAACTGGGGAATTAAAAAGGAAACAGTTTGTTTAATTAATTATTCATTTTCTCCTTCTTTTAATAAAGAAATAATCAAGTTGCCACATCTCAAGGTAGGATTGTGTTCTTAATCCTTTTAATAGAGAATGATATGTAATTAAAAAGCGTATTTTGTACTTTACCGAAAAATATTTAACATTTATAAATATTAAATATTGAAGAGCACTTCAAAAATATTTTATACTTAATGTTTAACAATTTTAAATAGTTTAAAATTTATGTATTTTAAAGTTTCCTTATAAATCTATTAACTACCAGAAAATATTTTAAGAGTTTACCAAAATATCTAAGATAAAGACGAAAATGAAGATGAGGAATATGATATTTTGAATTTCCTCATATATATATAAATCTCTCTTTTTTATACTTAATGGCCTTCTAAGTCCTTATAAATATAATTAAAATTAATTTTTTAATCGTAATACTCTCTCCTAAATGAATATTTAATTATTTGAAGTGCCGTCTAATCAAATAAGTATTTGTTTCCAAACCGCACTCAATATTGCCAATCCTCAAACAACAGCTGTTACGATTTTTATAGCAAACATTTTCTGCTTCCGGCTTTCTCCCGCTTTCTCTTCCTCGCTGCTTGTGCGCATAGTTTGACTCTCCTGCTTTCACCACTCTCTCCGCTTTCTCTCCAACTCTCTCCGTTGTGCAGCCCTCAGCCGAGTGCCGAACGCGCCTTCGCCACGCGGCTCGTCTCGATTCGGGGCCAAACAAAGCGCCAGCAAACCGCTTCAATTTGGGTTATTGTGCTGAAATTAGTTGGGACCAAGTTTTCGGGGCCCAGTTGGGCGAACTGAACTTTCCATTTCAGCCAGCTCATGCTGTTGGCCAGACTCGGGTGAGCGCAGGAGGACTGCATACTTTGGGGCTGGCCAGAAATCCAGGCTGAAGACGGCTAACACGCTTTAGACCTTGTCGGGACTGAAAGCCTTTCCGCGTTGGAAGCCGCATCTTCGCAGCTGCAATACCAAATTCCGCTCGAATTCTCCGGATGACGGGGAAAGGGGGTGCTGGGAGATAGTCAAGAAAACGGGCGACCTTTCAAGTCTTTCGCAAATTAAATTATTGAAAGTTATTTCTCAAGGCTCTCACTCAAGTGTAAGCAAATGAATTGAAATAGCAAGAGCGAGCAAGGCTAAAAACAATTTAATTTATTTCTAATAGCTGTGTCTGTTTATTAAATTTACATTTACGGGTTGTTTAATTTTTAATTGTCGAACTCATAAAAGCTGTTGCATTATTAAATATTTAATGTCGATACAATAAATATATGTTCGAAAAAAGTTTCTAAAAGTTTCTATTTGTTTATTAATTGTTAATCATGACCATTTTGATATTACATTACTGCCTGTATTGTAGGCAATGACCTGTTAAATAAATTATAGTTTTTGACTAAAATTAATCTAGAGTTACGTAATAGTCGTTGTCTAGCAAAGCTTTTAAATCTTTATAGACTTCCCCCTTTCATACCCCTGGCTAAACTGCCACTGGAAAATAATAACCATATATCAGGCAATGAAAACCTGACCATCAAACATCTAGTCGAGTATGTTAATTCCCCTGCCCTGCTCCTCGATATCTGCTACACTGACCCACTCAATCTCACTTTTCCTCTGGTATCCGTATAAATGGCCGGCCATTTCTGTTGCCTGGGCATATAAAAAGTTACACTTGCCGAGGACCCTTACTTTTATTCTATTTTATTTCATTTTGTGTACCCGCAGCCGCAGATTGCTGCAGCTTTCATTATCTAAAAACAAGAAAATCACAGACAATCAGTTAACGCTGCTTGAGCAAATAAACTCGTCAGGACTCGCAAAAAAGGAGAAAGTGAAAGGGGGGGAGAGAGCGGGAGAAAGCTGGCGAAAGGCGGCAGAGGAAGACGACCAGACGGGCAAGAAGTTTGCCTTCTCGTGTGCTTCTTCGTTTCGGGGATCTGGTCCCTTGGAAAACTCAGGAAAAAGTTCGCCCTGAGTTTGCCCGCTTGCCGGTTCCAGTTTGCAGTCAATGGTGCGTCATTATTTTCATTTATTGGCACAATCAGTCAACGTTTTATTTCCGGAATGTAATTAGGTAAACTGGCAGAGACAAAGACAAACATACATGCCCCCAAACACACACACGCCGGAAACACGCTGACAGATGCAGATGGAGCCGGGAGGAGCTGGGGGCGAGGGGCAGGCATCCACTTCGAGTGTCCTTTATGGCACAGTAATGCGAGAAGTTTACGCCCAAGTAGGGGCAGCCAGACAGCCAGGAGTTCCAAGGACCCTAGAGTGTGCATCGTCTGGGCAAGGGCTGCTCAGCTGCGAAGGAGTCCACTGAGAACAGAATGATTCCATAAGCATTTTATTGAAAATGTAAGATGTAAATGTGATAGATAAAATGGATTTTTATTGAGTATAAATGATAAATTCCATGGAAGTGTTAATAAGCAATTTATTTAACTTAAGGTCATAGTATCTATAGCTCAACGAAAATTCTATAGGTTATATGCAAGTGCAACTGGATAAATAGAGATTAAATACTATAAAAAACATAGATATTAAGCTTTTAAGAACTGCCTCGTTAGACTCCTTCTTCGCTGCAGAAGTTCTAAATGCAAAGACGTGCATTACCAAGAAAGATACAAGGACATTCCCAGGAGTACTACTCAACAACATCCTCCCAGTGTAGTCTTGACCTCGTCCGTCGCAGCTGAAGTACTCGCACAATATATTCCCAAATATAAACACGCAATTATTTGCGTACTACGTGGAGGGCAAATTGCCAGGGGATAGTGGGCGAGCTGATGGAAAACAACATCTTCAATGCGGCCAAATTGAAAACAAATGGGCGGGACCAAGAGATAGACTTTTTTGGGGGATGCAGGGGGGAACCGGGAACCCTAACAAGGGAAAACATCTCAAACCAAACGGCATTGGAAGTGAAAAACAAGCTGCTGCAGCCAGTGAAATTTCGAAAATGCTGCCACCTTCGGATGAGGCATGAAGCATCAGCGTCAGGTAGCTGAAAATGGAAAAGTTTTGGCGCGCTGAGATGAATTGCTGGCTGTGCCGGCACACAATGCCCAGGCGGAGCCCTGCACCCCTAGGAGGTGGCAGGGAAAACGGCAGGAAACCGAGGATAAACCGAGGAAAACGCAGGAAAAGCCAGCAGCTGGCTTCGCGCCGGGTGAATGGATGAAGCGAAGCGTTCCAGATAGAATTTGAGCGCAGTAAATTTTTCAATCGACTCGCTAATAAAGGCAATAAATATTCGATTCGCTTTCGTTTGCCTCCGCCTTATTTCGATGCCATTTCATCGATTCGTTTCGTTTGAAGTATTTGCTTTCTGCTCTCGCCTGGCTACACCACTCCTCGCTCTATAGTTTCTGTAGTATTATGTTTGATAATCCGGCAGCTGGCTTTCTTATCGGCCATTTTCCTGCAACTCTGCCCGGTCTTATTTTCAATTTTCTTGCCGCTTTGTTTTGCTTTCCCACTTGTTAGACACTGCGACAGCGAAAATTTCATTTCGTTTCACTGCATTTCACGTTAAATTCAATTTAACGCGCTGGTATTTTTCACTCCTATAGGTACACCCCAGAGCCCCGACCTCGTTGGGCATTATTCGGGCAAACATAGCTCACAATTTCCACCGTTTCCACCGCCATTTTCCATTTTCCATCTTCCATCCAACATTCAACAGCCAACAGGGTGCATTGTTCCCAGTAAATAAAAGGCGACGCAACAAAGCAGAAATGAAGAAATTCCCCGAAAATGGAAATCTGTCACACAATGTCGTTTGGACTTTTCCTCGATTTTTTCTGGTCCCAAGTTTCCCAGGCAGCGTGTTAAGCGCATAAATGAGCCACAAAATGGGAATCAAAGGAATTGCAGGACCAAAACTGCTGACGCGCACATACGAGTATACTGCCAATAGTTTTACAGCCTCTCATTTTCATTTTTCAAACATTTTTCCCATCGGCCAGGGGGTGGCCCGCAGTCGAACGCCACTTAACCAAATTGAATATGGAAATGGATTTTTATTGTAATTTCTGGCGATTCACTCGGCCGTTGGCCAGATTAGATTATCCGCCAGTTGGCACCATCGATTTCGCCAGGAATTTTCCCCGTCGCCGCGAACTTGGACCAAAGTTTATTGAAATATTTAGCGGGAACTTAAGTAATAAGTTGCCGAATCAGTGCGCCAAAGATTAAAGTCCAATAAACTAGGCAGCATTCGCATTCCGGCGGGGGCCAAACTCGGCCGAAACCACTGGCAGAAATTAGACTTTCATTCGAAATTACTGGTAAAAGTTCATCCGCCCAGATAGCAGAAGACTCTTGAGCCCTTTGAGCCGCAAATTAAAGTATGCCGAAGTGCTTCCCCCAGTCCACCTTCAGATGTTGCAACAATGCGCGCCCCACAATGATTGCTTTCACAGAAATTCTGATGAGGTTTCCACTGCCACCACCACCACCAGAACCAGGAGTCCTTAATTATTTTTCCACTGACGAACAAGGCCGAAACGAGCTGCCAAGCGGCCAATTATCCGCCATAATGCGGTGATTTAATTTAAAAACCTGTCACAAAAAAGGCATGTGTCTCCCGGTCTTTCAGCCAGCGCGACAAAGAAGCGCGAAAACGGCTTTGTTTCGGCCGTATCTTGTTAATTATGCCCAAGGCCGTGGGTAGTGGTTGAATTTATGGCTGAATACATGACGACAATGACACCTCTGCATGTCCGAAGCGCTGCAATTTACGACTTAATCTCCGCTTAACCGGGCTAGAAGCATCTTTTGTCTTGCGCTCCCTGCCTTCTGGCACTCCCGAATGGACAGGTCCGGAGCCAGCTTACCGGGCACTTTATATCCGCTTAAACCGTTTCATTATGGCCAGCAGCACAAAGGGATGGCTGGCTTAGTTTGCTGGCTGGCCGACGGGAAAACAATGCACTCGATGCAGTTCCGATTGCTGGGGCAAAAGGCTTCGACACATGCCAACAAACCCATCCAATTATGCTTTGTTAGCTTGAAATGGGAAAGCACAGGTAAATCTGATTTATTTACCTGTCATATGTGAGTTCATTTGCTCCCAGCAACTAGTACTTGTGAAATACGCAGGTTTAAGGCTGAAATCGAAGGAATCCTGCTGAATCCGTCTGCAGCCTGGCATTTGTTTCATTTTCCTGGCATCTGCTCCCTTCTCCCTTCTCCCACCCTCTCGCCATCCTGCCACAACAATGCCCGCAAAATGGCAGCCAGATCCTGGCAAAAATATGGCCGATGAAAGGGCTCCTCGTCCTCGTGGCTAAGACGGGAAGTTAAGGCTCATTTATCATTCGCCTGTTTGATATTTCACAATTAATAATTGCCCGACGTTCGGCTTGATTGGCATAATGTGAAACTTCAATTTCGGGGAATTTCTCTTCTAGGAAAATGAACACAGTGGAGGCTGTCGAAGTGGAAGTATTTCTTAAAAATCTTTAAGTAAGGAACATAACTCAAGCTTACTAAAACTATATATTTTAAAGAATAATACCTATTATACCATTATAATATATGCCAAAATTAATAAGATTTTATCAATGCTAAAAGATACTTAAGGCTTTTCGGGAAATGAACAAAGGGCAGTGCAGATTTATACACAAAAAAAAGGAATTTAATTATTTTTTAAATTGTTCAGGAATCTTTATAGGTTATGGCTTTCTCTGACAAAAGTTTGCCTGGAAGATGATGGACCGTTTATAATTATTAATGAAGCAACTTCGCCGCTCCTCTCCAGCTGGCAGCTCCGTTGCATCATCCACCGGGGCCCCTTTGGAAGGTGCAAAATGCAGCCACTTACCACTTAATCCCGGCTTAAGTAGCCTCCCCTTCTTCCGCTTTCTCCCGCTTTCTCCGCTTTCCCTTTTCGCAAGTCCTGGCCGAGCGCTGGGTCCACCGCAGACCAGTTGAAATCCCATCCAGATCCCGTCCAGAAGCCGCAGGCGAAGCTGCAGCAAAAATCGAAAGCGCCGCCGCTCTTTGTCCTTTGTTTGCTGATTGCATTACGTCCTCGGGGCTTTTGGTAGATCTGCTGGAATATACATACCCATCCCGTCTCCCCCGTGTATGTAGAGCAAAAGTTTTAAATTAAAAGTCCAGCGCCAGCTTATGGAACAGTTTATAGCCGCTTAAGCCGAAGGAAACCATACGGACGGAACGAAATGGATGGTATAAATGGTGTGGGTGGGAAATTCAAAATGCCAGGTCGAAAACAATGCATTTAGCCGCTGACCAATGGCAGCAGACCTTGGCTATAGTTTGGCGATTACCAGCCGGATGATAATGGAATCTAATCACACATTTTGGCCCACCCCTTCTTTTGGCTGGCAAATTTCGGCAGAATTTCAACTGACGTCAAGCGAATTTCTGGCGAATTTCCTTACTTTTAATAAACACTTTTCGCTGTTTGGTTTCGTTTGCTCTTTTCGGGACTTTTAAATGAGCTACACACGCCCACATACCCGGCGGGTTCTGGGTTCTGGGCTCTGGGCTCTGGGCTCTGGGGGAACGGAAAGTAAACTGTTGGCACATGTGTGTTTATATTGCTAATAACTTGACGTCTGCCTTTGTATTTGTCTTTGGTGAAATGAAATTAAATTCCTCGTGTCAGCCGAGGGTACATTTAGGCTCCTCTGACTGCCCTGGGATGGTGGAACATAGCTGGGGCTGCGGCGGAAGGAGTCCTGGCCCTGTCACAATCAGAAACGAGGGCCCCAGGTCCGGAATGTGTGATTCAGCTTGTGGGGAGCAAACATCGCTACCACTCGTAACATAAACTAAAATAGAACTTTGATGTCAGGCGACATCAGCAACAGTTTGCTGACCACCGAGCATGGGGGCGGGGTTAGTGAGATGCTGGTGGCCCTGGGTGGATAATAATGGCCCGGGGGCTCGGGGCAGATGGAGAGTCCTAATTAGTTTTTATTAGGATGCACATGTTGCTGCCGTGCGCTGGTCAGGTGCTTTCCACCTTTCTGTCTTTCAACCATGCACTGCGAGGAAAATAAAAGACCTCTGGGAAATGTAACCTAGAACTTTGGGTCAAGGTTGAAGATAAGCAATCTTAAATAAAACATTCAATTTCATATTCAATTGATTCATCTTTTCATATATTAAAATAGTTAGTAAATAGATTCTTGATAGGACTTAAACAGAAGATCGATTCCACGCCGAACCTTTTTGGTGGCCTACAACCTTTTCTCGCAGTGTGCGTGCAACAAAAGCGGCAACAGTCGCTTCCGATTCGTGGCTACGCTGTGCCGGAAACGGAAACGGATGTGGATGCGTGTGCGTGTGCGCTGGGCTCCAGCGAAGCAAATGCAACTGTTGCAGGTGAAAATGCAATGCAGTTGCAGCAGTTGCAGCAGTTGCAGCAGACGCAGTGACCTATACAGGGTGTGTGGCCAGATCAGAGTGGATGGGAGTGGTTTTAAGTGCAAAACGCATCATGTGGTTAATGCACTTTAATTGCCGTTGGCCATCCGAACTAGACCGTTGGCGGTGTTGAATGCAGGACACCGCAGTGCCCCACCCACCTGCCCCGTGCGCACCATTTAACTTGATTAAAGTTCGCATTTGGATAACTTTGAGGCACCTCTAAGCTGTAACAAAAGCGGAGCGCAGCACTAAAACCTAATATCCACCAGTAAAATCAACTGGAAAAGCCCCGAACAGCCAGTAAATCTACGACACACAAAGGAAATGTTACGGCTCAGCCTCCCGCCCTCTCGCTCACTCGCCGTGCGCCCTCTCGCTTCCACTTTTCCGACAATTCCCCGGCGTGCAATGAAAGCGTTAATAAATTTCATGAGTCCTCGCATAAAAACTTCCGCCCACCTTCTCCTCGTCCATTCAGATTTTCCGCTTTTCCCTCTTTGAAATGCAAATTTCGGATCCTACACTGCACCCCTGTCCCCCCCTGGAAAATGTAAATCACATTCACAATCAGATTAAATCTCAATAAGCATTGGACTAAAATTCAAATGCCATTTTGCCATTAGACCGCACAAATATTGTCACAGAAAATCAAGGCCCCGAACAAAAGTTTCCAGCAGCGCTCGGCCCCTCTCACAATTTTCCTCCGACTTTTCCACACATATGGCGCAGCGGGAGTGTTTTCCCTTTCCCCCTTCTCACGGCCCCCTCCCATTTTTTGTTAGTATTTATTTAAAAACATGGCGGCAAATGCGGAGCAACACGAAAATGTTGCATTGAATTAACATTTAGAGAACACAAAAAAAGTGCCGTGTTCGCCAAACAACAAGAACTGGGCTACATGTTACACATTTTTAATGTTCTCCGGCGGTGCTTAAAAACGAAAAAAAAAGTAATGATATTGCGCGAGAAAATACAAACTAAAATTAAATGAATGCAAATAATTTACAATGGCATAAAGTGTTGACAGGGGAAAGTTTCCCTGGGAAATTTGCATAAAAAACTTATTACACATTTACCTTTCGCGAGGCAATCGGTCCGCTATCGCTGCAAAGTGCTCTTTAAACCTGAAGAGAACTCAAGGGTGGGGCTGAAAAAATATTAATTTAAATGAAGCGCACACTCAATTGATCTCAGCGTATCGAGTGTATGTTTTAAAACTTATTAAGTGATGCGTGAATAAAATATTTTAAATAGTTGACTCACATAACTCGCAGATATTCTGCTGAGTTATAGCGACTATTATGCAGAGCTTAAAGAGATAAATCAGGGTAAATACAAGGCATGAATTATACAATAATTATCATTGCTCCTTCTCACAAATACACTTTATTATTTAACACTTTAATAATAGCACGGCTTAAATATTTAGCAGTTTACTCACATCGTTTTGCAGATATCCCACTAAGTTATGGAGACCATTATGCTGAGCTCGACGAGTAAGTACACCTCTTGATTTATACACAATTCAATCCTCCTCATAGTAATTCGATTCTCTATTAAGGCAAATTAATATGTCCGCTAAAATCGTTTACTAAAAATAATTACAGCTGTAGGCTGGTTTCAATTTCACTGTTAAATGGTTGGTCATTGTTCTTATTATAAAAATAGGTTTAGGCTTAATAGATTTAGCTTAATTGATTGCCTAATCCATCGTAAAATATTGAATATGTTATATAGAAAAATCAAATTAAATTAGCTGAACTTGTTGACGTTTTTTAAAGGTATTATAAGTAAATTGCTGACAAACATGTGCATATACAAAAGAATATATTTTTTTATTAAAATATTTGTACTGTCAATGGCAAGCCCTCTTTTCTGTTTCCCACCACCGGAGCATAAATGCATATCTACCGCTTAAATATCTGTCGCAGTTATTTAAAATAAATATCTGTGAAAAGTAAGCCCCTCGGTGAAGGGCTTTCCCGCCCTCAGCTGGTGTCCTATGCGCTTTTTCCGGATGCACTCTTAAAATTAAAACTGCCATTGTGCGTGACTGTCTAGACCCCGCATTTATTTGCCAGTCGAGCTGTAGTAAACAAAGGCGCTGACAGCGGCAACGGCTGAAGCATTAACAACAACGGCCGCAAACAATGCGCAACAATATCCACATCCTTACCGGCCTGTCGTGCGCTGTACGCAGCGGCATTCCATTTTTAATGACGCCAGTCATCAGCTGGATGAGATGAGGAGCATCCAGAGGGCCTGTCAAAAGGCCCCTGCTCGTATTTAAAGCGACACTCGAGCCGCTTCCCCTCATAACTCGCATAAATCATTGCTCTTTTCGGGCCCGTGTAATGAAAGTGCTTAACAGCTACTCGAGATCCGAACAGATGCAGAAACACAGCCAGAATCAGTGGCGGAAACAGAAGCCGCTGTGTAAAGCCACTTCAAGCGAATTACATGACTTACCACTCCACGGAGGCCCGGGAACAAGAACAGCAGCTCCATCTCCTCGAGGGGAAAAGGGGTGCCAGTTCCATCAAACCAAAATGATATGACACCGGCAGCGACAACCCAATCTGCGTCGGGAATCAGATCCAGAGAAGGAGCCCTGACTTGTGGCTTACCTTCGCGCCTGCCAGGACAAATAAAACGGCTGCCCACATTCAAATTAGCACTTGTCGCCCGTTAAATCTTTCTCCCGGGAACTTCCAGCGCAGCAGATGCGACTGGCAGAAGGGCACTCAGAAAAATCAGAGAAAAATTCCAATAAAAATAAATTCTGTATGTGAAATAACACACAAAAATAGTCAAATAAATCCATTTATAGATAAATTAGCCCAGTCAATTGACGATTTGGCAAATTAAATAGTAACTCTCACATCCAAACCTATTTTTTAATGGTAGTTTTATGTATTATTAATTTTAATTTTTTTTTATTATTTATTTAATTAAATAGTGACCAAAAACAAAAAAATACTCTTCACTATTTTGAACTCCAAAATTTGAATTGTTCCTTATCTTTTTTTTACCTAGGTAACGTTTTGTCCAAATGACAATTTCCTAAACTTTAAAGAGTTGGCTTTAAATATTTTACAAATTGTACATGCTGATAGAATAAATGCGTAGAATATTGTTAAGTCGCATTATCTAAGTCTTAGGAATTTGTTAAAATTAATCCATTGAAGTAGCATTCATCTGAGCAAGTGTCATATGGCCATGGTGAAACGTGATAGATATTTTTAGGTATTGCTAAGTTCCATAGCTTTTTTAAAGATGGATGGCATTTTCCTGGCATTATAAATTTAAATCGCAGACAGTGATTCGTTAAAATTAAATTCTCACGCAACAATTGAATTTTTGTGTACACAATTATTCAAAGCAAAGTCAATTACAGTTTCGGGTGGTTCAGAGTCTTGTAGTATAAATATCCAATATTTCCGGTGTACTCCTACCAAAAGTTGGCCGAGCCACTTTATGCTTTTGATAAATCGTTCGAGTTGCGACGACTTTTCCACCAAGGTGCTTGGAACAATGTCTCAGCTTATAAATCTTGTTTGGTCTATCGCAAGATGTATGTGAAGTGCCAGACACGTGGAGCCAGAATTTTCCATTTTCCCGCCCCGGGGCGGTGTGTGTGTGTTTTTGATAAATACCTGCCTCACTCTTTTGGCAGCCGGTCAACTCCATACCATCCCCAAAAGCAGTTTTTTCAAAGCGTTTTCTGGCATGAAAAGTGAAAAATGAAGCACGAGTCGAGTGCGTGCCACGCTAATTAGATGATAGTATACTATTATTATTTTCAATTGTCGACAGCGGTGTTAGAAAGATACACAAATGCGGTTTGATAACAGTTGATAAGCGAATTCATGGAAATTGGGTTTTTACTTTCAATGACCTTAGGGGCTACGAATTGAGCTATCGGCCGTGGGTCTATCAGTTCTGGGAACCGCCTTTGAGTTCCGAGAATAGGCAAACGAGATTTCGTTGATTTATGGACATGTAATCGGTAGATTAAAATCCCAGCTGAAGTGCCTCTTAAAAGTGATCGCGTAAATCACTCAAAACCACTGGCAGAGCTACCAGATTTTCGAACGCCATTACTCAGCGGGGCCGCAGTGAGTTGTTATATCATAAATAGGTTCAGATAAGACTAGGTGCAGACAGACTTACCGACCCCAAAGGGGGTGTGCTGGCTGGCTTATCAGGCGACATGGCACCTGCTGATTGGAGTGCCTCCTAACCTGGCAACCAGGTATCATAGCCCCTTTGGAGATGAGTCTTAGCCCTGCTGAAGGCCAATTAGATGAACATTTGCCATGTCTTCTTGTTCGGCTTGTATCTAATCGCAGTGCATTGCCAATTAGTTGTTAATTTTGGGTCATGATGTGTCTTTCCAACGGGAAGCTGAGCTATAAAAGGCCCTGCGGCTCGCCAGAATCAATAGATTGAAAGTATTTCAAGTTCCGAAGATGCAGCTATTCACACGAGTTATCCTTCTGGCCGTGACCCTGATCAGCGTGAGTTTTTAAGTTATTGTTGGGTGAGAAAATCATTGTAGCGAACGATTTTCGGGGTTTTTGTTTAACTTTTTATATTATCGCTCTGATTATTATCGTTAAAAAACAAATATCACGCAAACTTTGTTGCCTTAGATTTAGCTGGGGGTTTTGTTTGACAGTATTATCAACTTATTTCATAAAACAAAAAAGGAAATAACAATTGCCATCAAAAACACTTATCTGACTCAAGACAGCTGGTATCTACGTGTACTTTACTTACATATAATCAGATGTAATGCTTTTATAAGGAAGCGGTCTCTTTTGTGGGCAAATAATCAACTAACAATGACAGATTGGAAAATTTTTTTTTGAGTAAAGGTAAACACGTTTACATTGTTGAAGATGAGTACGTTAGGTTGACATAAGCTGAAGGCAATAAAAAGAATATTGTATAATATAATATAACATAATAAAATATAATTTTTCAAATATTTATTTAAATTAAATCACAAATATTAGGCTGTGTATATTGAAAAAAAACTCATTTGTATGGCAACGAAAGCTTAAGAAAATACTCCTCCACTTCCAGGTCAGTGCCGTGCCGCGTTTTGGAGAAGATGGGGTTCTGGAGCAGGTCCTTTTCCGCATGGTCGGTGGTGAGGCCCAGGGACGCGCCCTGCCTCCCGCTGCCCAGACCTGTGCCAACAACTACCTGAACACCACCCAGAAGAACGGCGACAAGCTGGCCAATGCCACCGACGCCTGCGAGGCGGCAGCCAACCGCACCAAGGTGTCCTACACCCAGACGAGCAACTCCACCGTCAGCCAGATCCGCCTCCAGCTGTTGACCCTGGAGCAGAACCTACAGCTCTGCCGCAACGAGACCGACGCGGCTCTCTTCCTCAACTGCACTGTGTCCACTGTGAGTTTACAGTGTGCATTCTGTTTATTAAAATTCAAATCAAATCAAATCCTATTTTCCCCCAGTTCGACAAGAACCTCCAGCTGCTGGACACTTCCAACTCGCAGGCCTACCAGACCCAGTCTCAGTTCGTCTCCAACGCCACCCAGGTGACTGCCGAGAAGACCAACTGCATCAGCGCGGCTGTGAGCGAGGCCAAGGTTCAATCCATCCAGGCGGCCAATGACTTCAATACCTGCCTGGAAAAGATCGCCGTCCAGCGGGAGATTCCCCAGCAGCAGGTGCAGCAGCAGCAGGTGGAGCAGCAGGTGATTCACACCCAGATTCCCAAGGAGCAGGTTCCTGAGAGGCCCCAGCAGCAGTTCAACGAGCTGCCTTTGACCAACTAGGTTCAGAGAGAATTAGCCAACAATAAAGTGTTTACATTCATATATATAAAGTCTGTTATATTATTTATTGGATATTCCCAATCTTTGAAAATCTTCCAGAAAATCCATTTACTTTTAAAAAATCATACAAAGTTAAAGAAATAATCCTCATTTTTAATCAAGGCACACTAAAGGCCGGGCATTATTTGTTTACGTTACATTATTAGCTTATCAATTCAATTCATTAATTCTGAATGGGTTTTTCTTTAGAAGAATTCAAATTTCATTAAGAACTGGAACAAAAAATCAGATTATATACAAAATTGCAGAAACTTGCCGTGCTTTTGTTACCAATAAACCCCCATACTACCTGGTATAAAATGTATTACTTTACATTATCAATATATTGATCAATTTTTGTTGGTTTTTTCCCGGGAACCGTCACCGAAAAGTTTCCCTTGTTTTTAATAGTTTATCGGTGCCTTCGAGCCCTCTGAGAACGTAACCCTCTGGAGTTCCCAAAACCCCTGAAGTGGTTACTCACCATGTCTGCCAGTCAGCCGATAGACTTCCTGCCACACTTCACACCCAGTTCCGTATTCGCAGGCTTTTATCATGGTGACGGCACTTGTTATCATCAATTAGAATGCTTAAGACTTATCAGCTGCCGTCTATTTTGCCGATTGTGCTGGGGCCTCCGGCCAATTATAGATAAATGCCATTATTCAAGGCGGAATAGAAATAAAATCAAAAATACAAATTCTATTGCCCGACGCTTTAAAATGGTCACCTGCCAACGAGGCCAACTCAGAAGCGATTCGAACCGCCAAGATGGAGGTTCCGTGCAAAATATTAACCGTGTGCCTGCTGCTCGTCGGCGCTCAGGTGAGAATGCCAAGTCTCCAGAGAAGCAGCTTATGTAATCTGAAAAACAAATCCCCCAGGCGTTCGAGGCAATCCAACCAGCCAAGAGCTCCAAGGAGCTCACCTGGCAGTCCCATTTCTTTGATGCTCTGACCGGAAACCTGCAGGAGCCGCAGGCTGATGAGCTCATCAGCTTGGAGGACTGCACTGCCCTCTACACGGTGGACAACATCGAGATTCTGTTGACGGCTGGCTACAAGATTCGTCGTTGCAACAATGTGGGGTCCAGGGATATCGAGAGGTATCTGGAACGCGAGGATGCCGTCTACACGAAGCACAACTTCGAAGGGGAGCTGATTTCCTGCCGCACCAGCGATTGCTTCGTGGATACCGTAAGTGGCTATATTGAAATTACTCTCCCGTAAACCCATATCTAAGGGTACTTTTCCGATCAGGTCCTGAATCTGTTCAGCTCGGTGCGTCGTAACCGCTACGACCATCGTCGTCGCCGGGCCTGCATTATCCGCGAGCTGGAGAAGGCATTCGTTAAGCTGGACGCCGCTTCCATCGCTCTCAACGACTGCCTCGCCCAGGCCCAGCCACAGCCTCCCCAGAACAGCACTGTGCCTCCTCCGCCTCAGAACACCACAGCCAGTGGACCTGGAGGAAACAGCACTCAGTGGCCCAGTACCAACACCACTCCCAACTTTACCACAACTGCTATTCCACCATGGTGGGGCAACAACACTAGTGAAGGACCGTCTGGAAACACGACAACTCTTCCTCCATGGTGGGGAAACAACACCACCAACGGACCATGGGGAAACAACTCTACTGAAGGTCCATGGGGAAACAACAACACGACTCTTCCTCCATGGTGGGGAAACAACAGCACTAACGGACCCTGGGGAAACAACTCTACTGAAGGGCCATGGGGAAACAACACGACCCTTCCACCATGGTGGGGAAACAACTCCACCAACGGACCCTGGGGAAACAACTCTACTGAAGGTCCATGGGGAAACAACACGACCCTTCCTCCATGGTGGGGAAACAACTCCACCAACGGACCCTGGGGAAACAACTCTACTGAAGGTCCATGGGGAAACAACAACTCGACTCTTCCTCCATGGTGGGGAAACAACAGCACTAACGGACCCTGGGGAAACAACTCTACTGAAGGTCCATGGGGAAACAACACGACCCTTCCTCCATGGTGGGGAAACAACAGCACCAACGGACCCTGGGGAAACAACTCTACTGAAGGTCCATGGGGAAACAACACGACCCTTCCTCCATGGTGGGGAAACAACTCCACCAACGGACCCTGGGGAAACAACTCTACTGAAGGTCCATGGGGAAACAACAACTCGACTCTTCCTCCATGGTGGGGAAACAACAGCACTAACGGACCCTGGGGAAACAACTCTACTGAAGGTCCATGGGGAAACAACAACACGACCCTTCCACCTTGGTGGGGAAACAACAGCACTAACGGACCATGGGGAAACAACTCCACTGAAGGGCCATGGGGAAACAACTCAACTCTACCTCCATGGTGGGGAAACAACACCACCAACGGACCATGGGGAAACAACTCTACTGAAGGTCCATGGGGAAACAACAACACGACTCTTCCTCCATGGTGGGGAAACAACACCACCGTAGGACCCATCTTTAACAGCACCACTGATGGCCCCATCAGCAACACCACTGCTAACCCTTGGCTTGGAAACTCCACCCAGGGACCCTGGAACTCCACCACCGCCGACGGCACGACCACCACCAAGGGCAACTGGTTCGATCACCTGATGAGCGAGCTTGGAAACCTCTTCTAGACCCGAAAATCCACGCGAAGCACATCCCCACTGTTCGGGGGTTTGGTCAGTAGCCTAAGCTTTAGGCCAGCAAATAAATAAACTTATCAGCATTGAAAAGCTTTTGCGATTATGCTCGATTGGCGGGCCAATCAAGGCGGGCGGGTTGATAAGTTGATAAGCCATCGCCCCCAATGGGAAGTTACGAGAATGAGACGCCGCAAATTAGACGGAGACCGCAGCCACCCACTGGGATCCAGGATCCAGAGTGCCGGGCTCTCCGGGTCCGGATTGATTAAGATTTATTAGCCAGCTGCGGAGACCACGTGTCGCAGACGGCTGGGCAAAATGATGGATTTCAGTGAGACGTCAGCAAAATATAGCCGATACTCCGGACGTGGCCTTGAGTTCTGGAGAGGGTGGCCCTCCGGCTCAGCGCAAAAAACCCGCATACATAACGAGCTGCGAAGCTCCATAATTAGTTGGGATCTAGCGATGGGGGCCTCGGTAATGAGCTGTCTGCCTTTGTGCTGTGCTTCCAGCTAAACCAATAAAATAATCATGGATTAAATAAACGTTATTGGTCAGGCAGAAATCACAGAGCACTCTGGCAAAGGACTCGAGCCGCCGGCCAAAGGTTGAATAATTGCAGGGGGCTGACATTTGCATAACCTCCTGTCTGCCAGTCGAACTGTCCTCCGATGGTGGTGGTGGCAACGGTCGTGCCAGGGAGTTCCCACTGTGCTTCAGCCACACAAAGGGAAGCTGACCTAAACAATGGAAGTATGCGCAAAACTTTTAACCTCAGCGCCAGTAGATAAATCAACCTGGATCATCACCCACAGCATTCGTTGTCAGCACACACCTTCATTGTGTGTCCTGCGAAGGGTAAATCCCCGCCAGACACATCTGCACTGGGCCGAAAGTGGGCGATTTAGCGTGGTAAGTTGTATTTAATTGAGAGGGAAATTTGAATCATATTACTTAAGGAAAAAATCATTATAGTCAGGATTATTGTATTATTATCTATTGCAAGTTAAGAAAATTACAATAATAATAATTATTTAAGAGATTATTGGATTATTATAGTTGAGCTTTTGATTAGTTAGTGCTATTAAGATGTAGATGGCGCCATCATAAATTTTTTCCGCCATCTACATCAGAAGTAATATTTTTCTTAAATTTCTTTAAAATCCTATGAATAAAATCCCTCGTGTTTATTTACTAAAAAGATTTAAGAAAATATTGGAATATTGGTAACTTTCAAGGTCTCAATTCTAAGCCTTCTTTGAAATCTCTCAAATCGAAAAATAGAGAAAAGGAAGATACAGCACCTAAAATTACTCTAGGAAAATCAGGTCAGCAAAATACGCAACTCTTCTAAAAAAGAGAAATAGCTACTTATACCAAAATAATAATATATCTTTATATTAAATAGAAATATATTAATATATTTAAAGAAAAAAATTCTTCGGAAAAAATTCAAAACTTTCGAGATAATATGATTTGGAAAAAAAAACACTAAAATATGACCAAACTTATCTGTGAAACGCTTAGAATACTAAATGTATCTCACTATATTACCAACTCAAAAACTGTGTTATGACACCCTGGCTTTTCCCAGTGCAGCCACTCGCTGTTGCATTGGTTTGCAGGAGCTGCCAGTAACATTTACGCCGCCGGGAGTGTGTGTGCTCAAACATTTTCCCACACTGACCGGCACTGCAGCCCTATGTGTATCTGCAGCTATAGCTATAAATTGCACCAGGACCTTTGCTCACCGCCTTTGTGGGTGTGCGCCTGGTGTTTGCCTGTGTGCGGGTCAATATTTTTTCATGTTAATTCAACTTGCATGGCTGCGGCACACGGGGCGAGTGTGCGATGGTGATGAGGCGAGTCCCGGGCGCGTACCCCTGGAATTTAAATCAAGGCGGCCCCTCATTCCGAATAGGAATCCGCAGCCGAATCAGAATCCCCAACCGAATTTCGAGACTCGTGCTCCCCATTTCGCTTTAACTTTTGGCCCCCGGACCGTAAAAAGTTTTAATGAAAATGCTTGAAATTAAGTGATCAATTAACATTAATTGCCGCATGCAGGGCGAAACTTCATAAAAATGCCGCTCCTAGGTGATTAGATTACGGACAAAGGATTGACCCTTTCGAAATCAAAAGTTTCCCTGGCCTGCAAGCCCAAACATATAACACTAAAGCCAACGATGAGCGTTACGATGTTACCGTCTAAATTGCCAATTAAGATTGCCAACGATACTGCCCCAGCAAAACTGAAAGGGCCGAGAAGATGGCGAACTTGAAATTAGTAAGTCATTAAAGGGCAAGAAAGGCAGCGCATCCTTAAAGTGTCCCCGAAAAGGGGGCGCGAAAAGGTGCGAGGGGCGTGGCCGGCGTGGGAGACAGAGCAGCTGACAGGCTGACGTTTGGGTAACTAATAGGCCTTATTTGCATGTTAATTGCTCTCGACTAAGTCAACACCAACAGGAGTGGCAACAGCAGGGTAAACGATGGCATAAAAGTATTATAATAACAGTAGCACAATTTTCCAGGCAGCAAGAATAATGAGCAGCTGAGAAAAGCTGAGGGAAAACACCGACAGACCGAGGAGCTGGAAAGCAAACTCCTCACGTTTTGCATTAATTTTCAGCGCAGCAGCGGCGGAAAAGTGTCGCCCAAAAGTAGGCAGCACTCCTCTAATGAACCCATTAAAGTCACCAGGCCAATAAAATTATGCTGTCATTTCTGGGACCACCAAACCCAACCCAACCTATGCACATAACCCAAAACCACATTGTAACCCGGCATTGATGGCGCTTTGTCTCTCTGGCTGATAAATCGCTGGCATCACATTCCCTGATTTTGGCCATAATTGTTTGTAGTTCGCCGGCACAGCACGCATGCTGCGGAACTCACTCGTATTTCACAGCCAGCCCGCAAACTATTTGCCTAATGACAACACATAAAGCAGCGTGCCACAATGTCCACAAGCCCAAATAAATAAATACTTTTTGCCTCTCCGCCGCCTTCGTTTGCCATTTATTTTAATTTCATTTTTAGAATCTGCATATGCATGGCGCTGCGCTCTGTGGTTCTTTTTCCCGGGCAGCGGCAAAGCGGATCCAACAATTTCTCTAACTAACGCCATCAGCAGATAAACTAGCAGGCCAAACTTTGCCATACATGTTTGCGAAATTATGCAAAACTTGCGGCCAGGCTAAGCCAAAGCCGTATATTCTAGCATCGCCGAATATAAATAAAGCCCACAAAAATATAAGTCATTCTTGGACTACTAAATGTATTTTCCTAGGATTGCTTTGCAGCCCAAGAGCAGAAAAAAAAACCAAAAAAGAGCAGAAAAAAAAACCATTTAAAATAAAAATCTGGTATAAAACCCTACTATCAAAAATCCCAGATTTCCTCAAAATATTTTGTAATAACATAAATTTTTTTATGATATTTTACAATTCTTCTCAATAAAATCTGTATTATCAGTTGTGTTTGGCAAGGATGTTTGAGTTGTTTTTGAGAGTCAATATTGTCCTTTCCTTTTTTATCCCTTAAATATTAAGCTACCCCAAAACGAAATCGATCAGCCCCAACATAAAATAAACAATTTACATATATTTCGAAGCCCCCCTGTGTTTTCTGCCGAGGCCAAAGCCTGAATCATTAGTATATTATACTCTAAACCCACGAGCAAATGCCATAATGTGCTCGAATTCGATTACACATTATGATAATGCCGCAACCCTTAATCTAATTATATAAATTTGACAACCGAATGAAAACGCATATGCAATTACCGCAAATCGGAATCAAAAAACAAAACAAATTAATTGCGCTGAAAACGCTAACCATTTTGTTAAATCGATCAAAGTTAATTGAAGTCAGTTGGCGGCACATTTGCATGTCATACATATTTAACAAACGGCAAAACACTCGGCATAACTGAGTGCAACATCGCGGGAAATTAGCATAATATCCACGCACACGCAACATGCAACAATACGCGTTCCCCAATCAAAGAATTACCCTTCGTGTTTCCTTGCAATTTGCGCATAGTTATGGAAATGCACGATTAAGAGTCGAAAACAATTCACAAAACTTGAAAACGAGGCACATAATTGGAGCCCCAATTTGCGGCACACGCAAGGTAAAAACAATTGCCGAGCAGTAAAGATTGCACGAGCCATGCCAGCAGATCGACTTCAACACATCATATAAATAAACCATTAATTCCCGATGAAACGGAGAACCCTTTGCCACGTGCCAGGGAAAAAAGAGGAGAGAACAACCCACATCACTTGCAATAAAAAGCGTAATTTGTATAGTAAATATGTAAGCGAGGTGTGAAAGCCATAAAATCAGGGATTCAGGGATGTAGGATTGCAGGGAGGCCACGTGAGAAACTCGGGGAGTTGCACATAATACTCAGCGAGCGGCTCTGGATGCTAACTATGAAATAGTCATAGTCAAGTTTATCCTTATCTCTTGCCGCAGGCCATGCCCATAAATTCACAAGTGCGCCCATTAACGCTCGAGTCCTGGCCAAAGTCCTTAAAGCATAAAAGCCGCGTCCATAAATTTGCCTGCCTAATACAATGTCGCCTCGGCCGGCGAGCATAATGGCCTAAGTAAGCGGTTAACACTTGCGGAATGGGCCAAGATCCTGCCGGAGCAGGGCCCAGACAATGGCTTTCCTCGGTCTCAGCCGCCACTGCGGAAGACTCCATTAAATTGTCAATTGTAAAAGAGCAGCCGTGAAGTGAAATTGAAACGAAAAAATACGTACCTATATATATATATATATATATCTGTACAGTGGAGCTACGTATAGCTGGGCTGCCGCGTAATTGAACTCTACAATTGTTAAATTTACTGCAATTTTATGGGCTGCTGTGGACGCAAATTGTGCGCTCGCTGATTGAAATAAATTGAAGCTTAATGCCCGCGAATATTGAAAAAAGTTTTCTCGATTTAATGGCCCTCTGATTGAATTACGTATACGCGGTGTGTGCTCGGCCAGGAGCCAGCCGCATCTATCATAAAACTGGGCCCCATAATTACACGGATATGGCCAGCAGCTCCGCATTCAATCAGTTGGAAAAGTGCACACCTAAACAATCGAACAATTGAGCTGCGGACCCACTGAATGGCCATGCAACTCCGTGTAAACAATTGTGCACATAAATTAGCGTGTTATGTTAGTTTTTCGGGGTAATCGCTTTTCGCCAGAGCTCTGTTTTCCCCACCCCGATTGCCCCCCATTTTATTCGGTGGCATGCCACACGAGACCGGCGAGTTGAGAGCTGCCATGTGCATGCAGCTGAGTGCATTCCCCGGGAAGCGGGCATCGGGAATCGGAGTTGCTTCTGTCCGAAAAACCCTCCGGTTATTTTTTGGGCTGGCTCAGCGGATGCCATAATGGTCACATAATGAAACAAATGCCATGCAAGAGGGCATTATGCGAGGCACGAGTGAATTATGTCACATTGCTGTGGGCCAATAATCGTGAATTCGCAAATAAAGCAGGGGGTTTTGTAAACATTTCTCAAATTTAGCAGGGATCTACCCGAAATTTTAAAGGTCTCTGAGTTTCCTAAAAACATATTTGCAATCAAACCAGTTGATGAAGATTTTTCTTCTTCTTAACTGATTGGACTTTTTTCAATTTGTGTGTTTGGGGTTTGAAAATAAATAATAAATCGCAAATCACTAGGCTTTTAAGAACACTTATAAATATAATTTTTAGCTGTCTAAAAGTATGCAGTGAATATATGATAGTGAGCATACTTTAGACACCCTAAACCTTCATAGCACCCCAAAATACTTAGTTTGTTTCCAAATGATTTTTGTATCATTATAAACCTTAACGATTGCAATATAGTTACAGTTTTTATCATATTTGCCGCTTGCCGAACTACTTTCCATTCTCCCTTTTTAATTTACACATTTTGCAACTTTCTCCTGCATAAAATGTGTGAAGGCATAAACATTTATCTATTATCCTTCTTCATTTGGCTTTCATCTTAATCTAGCACTACTTGTAGTATTTCCCAGCCTGCTCAACGATTTGTGGTCCTTTTTGTGGCAGCTGGAAAAGCGCATTGCCTGCCGCCTTCTCCTTTTGTTTTTCTTGTTTTAATTAAAAATGTGCTCGCCTGCTTGTGCTTTTGTGCTTGCTGCTGGCTGCTGGCTGCTTTCTGCTCGTAAAGCGAATGGCAGGCGACTTCCGACTGGGATTAAAATCAATGTCCTGTTCTCTGTCGCTCTCTGACTTCTGCCCGCCCCCACCACCACCCACTGGCCCCTCACGATCTGTCAAGGCTGAAGGACTGAAGGCCGAAGGACGCACGCTGAGGTTGAGGCTGCTGCGAGGCTGCAACACTGAGGAGGAGACAATAAATTTCATATTGCCATAGGACATAAAAGGGCGTGTATAATATGCAAACACAATCAACGCGTCAGGACAGTTGCACGCAGGGGGTTGGGGGGGTGGAAAAGAGGCTGGAAAAAGGGGTCGCAATGAAAGGATCTCCCAGCCTCCCAGCCACCCACACCCCCACACGCATTCACATAACAATTCAAGTGAAGCACACATACGCAAATAAATGTAAGCTAAACTTTGAAGTGCCAGGCAGGCACATATTGCATATGTAATAGTTTGCGTGTGCGTGTGTGTATCTGCGGGCGTGTGTAACTGTGGGTGTGCGTATCTGTGCGTGTGTGCGTGCATAAAGCAAAGCAATATAAAAGGAAATAAACCGGCGACAGGACTGCCAGCTCCACAAACTAAACGAAAAAAGAACATGAGCGGAGTATAGGAGGAATATAAAAAGAAAGCTAAAGGAGGAAAAATATGAAGAGCAAAAAGTTTTTTATGTGGAGACGTGCAGAAATTTTTAATTTGCGGTTTTCCCGAGCTGGATCCGCAGCTGAAACTAAAGCGGAGCCATAGCTCTGTAGCCCTGTAGCCCTGTAGCTCTACGGCTCTGCGGATGTCAGTCGAGCACGCCGCTTATTATGATTTACATATTTTCTATGCGACTTTGCGAGCGGTCCAAAGTTTGCCCAGTTTTGCCCAGTTGTTGAGCTCCGAACAGTCGGAGATCCCGGGGCTCAGACAGAGCACATTTTGTAATTAAAGTTCACGAGGTCAACATGGCATTCAGCATCTACACTCGATGGAGGGGCGGCTGCCGCTGCTACGACTGCTGCCCTCGAGTCGCATTGTTGCTCGCTAGCCATTTTTATTGCATACACCCAGGCGCGCCAAGGCGGGATGGGCAGGAGATGGATGCGAACGTGGATGTGGATGAGAAGGCCAGCCGAAGGACCCGACCCCAGCAGCAAACGAGTTAAGTGCGCTCTAAAATATGTGCCGACACTGGCAGAACATTTAGCTTTTATAATTTATTATATATTACAATAATTTTATCCATTATCTGGCTTAGCTTTCATCAAGTTCAACTCAAAATATTCGGGTTAAATCGCCTTTTTTGGGGGCAATTATTGATTTAAATAGGAAAATTGTTGTTCCCTGAAAAATAGAAAAGATTATTGAGCTAATAATATTTTGTAAAGATTTATCTTCGCAGTGTATATTTTACAAATTTATGAGTAAGGAAGATAGCCCTGCTTTTTAATAATTTTTAATTTAAATTTCAACATAACTAATAATATTACATATAATTTGTAAGGCATGGGATTTTTTCTCAGTGATTGCGCCACTGCGTTGACGTGCATACTTCAGACGCAGCTGAAGGAGCATCGGCGAGAACCGAGGGAGAAAGGATAGAGCAAAGGAGTCTGGGCCACAACGCACCCAACAATGCGAAGTCCGCTTCCTGATCTGCCACGCCCCCTGCCCCAACGCCGCCCCTCATTTTCGCCCCGCGGTGTCTGTCATTTGCATATTTAAATTGCAGCCAAGCAGATTGTCATCGGCGCGTTTTAAACGTTGATAAATGTGCGCCATAATTTTACGTTGCACGCACTCACTCACGCTCACACGCACACACACGCTTGCAGCGAACAGCATTTTAAATGCTCAACACGGCGTATGAGTAACTTGCGACGGCTGCTGCTTCTGCTGCTGCATCTGCCACTGGCGCACGAGCATCTTGTGATTAATAAAGTTTTTCGATTTATTTCCGACACGCCTGCAACCGGCCCGCTTAACCAAAGAGTTTAATCAGCTGTCGGCGATCCAGGAAGGATGTGCGATTCCTAATCAGAAGTGGCATATGAAAGATGGAGATTAAATCGTGTGAAAAACGCTTGCAGCCTTTTAATTAGATAAATAAATTATGCATTTCATTTGTCTTTCCAAAAGTACAAACTTGTATTGTAGATTACTTTAAAATACCTTTATTATATGAAAACAGTTGGCTATTATAAGCTAGCTTTAACCTACAAGCTAGTTTTTAAAAGAAAAAAGGAATTAAAGATGATATAATATTTTTTAAGTTATTTAAAGTACAGTATAAATATGAAGGTATGCCCCTCCTAAATTTAATGAATTTTAAAAGTTGTAGAGATAATCCTTAAAACAGAATGTTAAATATCTCATAGATGTCCCATAGCAGAATAAATATTATATAATTTCTTAAGAGAAAAGAGAGTTTTTAGTAGTCATTCCCTAATTTAAAAAATCATTTACCTACTCCCAGAAGAAAACATTCTTTCCACCTCCTAAACCAACTGAATCAGCGGTTTATGAGTTAAATAAATGTAACACATAATGCAGTTAGAAGTCCGTACCTGGCCACTTCTGCAACTCATTCATCTCCCTCTAATAGAGTCTCAATGTGCTTGGCTTGGTCAGGAGGATATAGTTTGGTTCTGGCCATGGCCAGGAGCTGCCGAGCACACGTAGTTATGGTTTATTGTCCTCCCAGCTTCGAGGAGCCGCAACTCCGCAGGACTCGCAGAGAGCAAACAGCAAACTGGATCCTGGGCAAACAGCCGGACTATGGACTACTCCCTCGTGGAGTTGGGGGAGCAAACATGGGAGCCAGCGCAGCTTGAGTAGCAGTCGGCAAACACACATCCCCCAACAAACACCCTACATTCTGCGCCCCGCACTCCCAAAATCCCGCCTTCCCCTGCTGCATCATTCACAATTTGTTTCAATTTTAAATGCCTCGTCGTGGGCTCCACCCACTCGGCCACCCAACGCCCACAGAAATGGGCGTGGCTGGTGGCCAGCCAGCGTACGTGTAGTTTTAGCGGGCAGTGTGTAGGTGCCCTTGGCTGGCTGCGCATTTCAGTTTCAGTTTGAGTTTCATTTTGAGCGCGCTCTCAAAAATTATCACAGGGAATGTTTCAGCGCCGCCGTCGAGTGCGAAAAGGTTGGCCCCGCACTTAAGCAATGTCAACGCCAGCAAAAGGTTCACTGTAAAAAATAGTTAAGATATTTTACAAGAATAAGGGCAAGTTTAGGCCACGTTATCAAGCTACAAATGGAATATTGAAAACTCTGTGGATAGAAAAGGGCACCAGATTTCTTCGTTCTTATTAACGATTTCTATAAAAAATATTGCGAATACCTTCGACAACGAAGAATTCATGAAAAACATTTGATAGATGCTTACTTATATCATTTCTCCACCTTTCGACAATGATGTGACTAGTCAAGTTGAACTATAAAATTCCTTTTTTAGAACGGCGTCGCTTCTAACGACCCGAAAAATAGATACAAGTACTCTAAACGGACTATAAAGATTCTTTTTAATATGATAAGTCGCCTTACGAGATTTATTATAAATATTTTCTTTGGTGATGGGGATATTTTATCATATATTAATATTATTTTATTAATGAAAATTATTTAAAAATAAAAAATTTCACTGGGCTGAGATTATATTTGATGGTTTCTTTTTGTTAATGGTCTTAACTATTTGCTTCTTTCAAAAATAAATGTTTAATACATATATTTTCAAATTTTTTTGAGAAGCCTAAATCTTATGGTCTTTTTTGTGAGTGTTTCACCACCCCTCCCCCGCTGCCTGGCTGCCTGCCAGCGGAAGGAAGCAAGAAATAGCTGGAGCAGAAGCTGACGGCGCGCTGAGACGATTCGTTGTCGCCCGGCATAAGCGTATTTGCTGAAAACGTAACGCTTGTTAGGACAGATAAGAGCGCACAGGATATATCCACTCGAGGCGGCCGCACAGTACCGGGGAGCCCCTAGGAGTTCGGAGTACGGGAACCAGAAACAGAACCAGGACTCAGAGCTCGGAACCCAAAACCCGGAGACGAGGGGCGGAGTTGCACAGCTCAAGTGGGCGAGAGGCCATGATAAATGACATGTTTCATTTGACATTTTAACAAAGTGTTGAATTTTTGCTGCTTACTGCAAGCTCGTTGGCGCAACATGAAAAAGTGAAGCGAGCTGGGGGATCTTGGCACGTTGTTGCTGCGTCCTTGTTTTGCTTGGCATTATTTTTTACCCTGCCAGTTCCGCGTGAATTGTTTGCAAGTGTTAAATAAACCCAACCACCAAGAAGCCACCACCCACGGAAAATGTACACAGCAGCGTGAGTATGTAATATACTATACACATACATAAATACGTACACCCCTGGCAACAGTATAATTTTTCAATCATGTTTGAGTGCTCTGGGTGGAGCTGAAACTCCGCTCGAACAGTGCGTTCCGTAAGTACTTTCCCCCCAAGTTCGCATTGATCTGGCAACCGTCAAACAATTTGGAAAACAATTCTTTTTACGGCCAGCGGATTGCGGATGACATATGGGATTGCTTTGGTTAAATTTTAATCGAATGGGTTGTGTTTTCACGTTTTTGCGATCTGGTGCGAAGACCATATAATTCCTGGTTGAGTCAAGCATTAACGGAGGTTTTTTTGTGTTCGAAATGGCTTTTTATACTTCAAAGAAATTACAATTTTAAAACAAATTAACACTTTAAGAAATAGTAGTAATAGATGCGTTTCCACAGGAAATATATTAATTTTTTTATTAAAGTTTATGGTTTTAGTTCAAGGAAATTAAAAAAATATTTCGAAAACAATTTATGAACCGCAAATTATGTTTGCCGAGTTCAACATTTCACCCTTTAAATGTGTATCTCCTTTTTATAAATATTTTTTCCAAAAGTAATAGTTGCATTTTTTTTATTAAACTTTAATTGCTGGAAAATAAAGAACTCAGTGAAAAATGTTCGAGATATTGAGCCAGCGAAATTCGCACAGCTCAACATTTTGGGTGTCCTGAAGCCGATAAAAAAGATTGCGAAAAACACTGCGAAGCCCGCTGTGAAAAACTGCCACCCGACACCTTTTCCGATGGGTGGTGGCCCATTTAATGCACTTCAAATTGACAAGTAAAACCGCAAACATTTGCTGACCCGCAAAGCGGGGAAAAAGCGCAAAGGGAAAAGTGGTGCCAATGTGAAAAACAGTGCTACCAATAAACCAAAAGAGAGCTAAAAAACGAGTGCTCATAAAGGGGGCCGAAAGTAACACATACATCGCACAAAGGGGGCCGCTACAGTTAAACTGTGCCAATACACACACGCATTTGCATATAAATGCTTGCCTGGCATGCAGCAGGAAAAAGAACCCAAAAAGGACCCAAACAAAGGGCACAAAATATTTTTAAAATGGCAAACAAAAAGTGCAAACATTTAAGCGCACGGCCAACTGAAAGCCGGCGAAACTGAAATGCTGCCAACTCACTAAAAATGTTGAATGATGAAAATAAAAAATGAAAAATAGGGCGGTCATGCACGCACAAGGGCGTGGCAGTCTGCGGCTGTGTCTGAAACAAAGCCAGGCCATAAAAATAAATATAAATTTAACAATTTTTTTCCCCGACCCTTTTTGTTTGTCCGCTGGTTGGCAAAACATTGTGCACTGCAACAAAATAATGTCACGAAAGGAAAAATTGAGTGTATCCGAGTATGTGTTGTTGAAATATTGTATTGTTATGTTATGTTATCTTGCCAAAAACCAAATATTGCAGTTAATTAAGAAAAGGTCTCAAAATATTAGGTATATAAAATAATGAAAGTTTAACATTTTAATAATGTATGAAAACTTTGGGTATGACATAATACCGATAATCCTTTAAGTCCTTAAAAAGGTTTCGAAAAGTAGGCAACAAGAAAAAGAAACACCGTATTTAAGACATGTTTTGTAGCATACTTTTAGGCACTTAGTTTTAATTTCTTATGGTTTTCTGTAAAAAGCCTTTGTTAATGGCTTAAATTAGTTGTAAAATTTAATTTTTTTAAATATGTAATTTAATTTGACTTATTTTTTGCCGTGCAGCATGTGACACTAGCTGACTGTCCACAGCAGGGAAAATTTCTTTTCACTTCATTTTTTTTGGCTGCGTGTGTTTTGTGGGCGGGACGGTGACGGTGCTTGGTGTCTGAGGTCAGAAGCTCAGCGCTCACCTGGACGCCTCTTTAGCGGCGGGCGGTGGCCGTGGATGTGGATGGCGCTTGACAATGCTGCGTCGCGTCGGCCTGCGTTTTTATGAATTATTTCGTAATAAATTTTCGAAAACAGTTTTTTCGTTTATGCAGCAGGGGGTGTCACTCACACACACGGCCGCACACACTCACGCACACAATAACAAAATTTAACGCCGCATTGAGTCTGGTGAAAGTTTTTTGAGGTGGGCGGTTGGGTGGCTGCTTGGATGCCGTTGCTGCGGTTTTGCACGCACACCAAAGAGAAAAGAAATCCAGCCAGGGCTGCACAACACAAATATTTAAATTTAATTAACTTTATTTACCAAAGCCCGGCTGCGGCAGGCCGAGCTATCAAATTACAGGGCTCAGATGGGGGCCCTTCCTCTGGGAGTGTGAAGTGTGTTTATCCAACAACTTTGCGTCAATCAAATCGAAGCCATCGTAAAAATAGAATGAAGACGAAATCTCCGGCATTGCCAGCTGGAGAAGGCGGAAATGGCTCCAACCACTTCCGGCGGAAGTGCGATTTAGTTGCCACCCCCCCCCACTTTTGTTTACGATTTCCAGCTGCTAATTTAGTGCAGTTGGGTCTCCCGGCCGAATTAGCATTAAAATAAAAATGCGAACTCTGTTAAACAAATAGCCCCAAAGGGATCCGGCTAAGGATAAGTTATCCCTTTTGTCATAAATGTGCGTTTCACAGACATTTCCAAATTGTAATACATCCGCTGGCACACTCAATGGGAAAATGGTTGGGGAAAATGGAAAAGGAGGGGAAAAGGAAAAGTGAGCCGCATATGCGGGGCATTTGTTTAACTGAAAACTGTAGCCGGAACGGAAACGGAAATATATGCTGTCAGCATTTTATTTGTTTGTGAGTGCGTGATTTTTATGCTTCTCTGGCCAGGGCAAACAGGGCCCAGAGCACTGAGCCCAGAGCCCCCTTGGCTAAAAGGGCTGCAAAATAATAAAAGAAAACGGCCAAGGCACGAACGGAAAGCGGAAAGCGACTTAGCAAAATGCGGTGGTTTGCTGTCTGGGCCTCGACACAGCACTACCACACTGGCACACAATAGCCATGGCCTAAAGCATCACTTTGTTAGCCGCCATTTGTGGAAATTGTTTATGCGAGTAGTTCTGCTGCCGCTGCTGATGCTGCTGGCGCCCAATGAGCAAAAATCCCAGTCTCTAACAATCTAAAGTACACCAGGAGAAATATTTAAGTTGGCCACTAAATGTTGGTCGTGAATACCAGAATGAAAAGGTCTATAGAAAAGAAATTATAGCTCCATTACTGTAATGAAAATCTGCCTAAAAGTGTTATGTGGGGAATTTTCTTTAGTTCAATTTCTATGAATTGCATAGGAAATGTTCTCTACTTAGTTATATTTTTTAGCATCTTAAAATTTGCTTTATGTGCCCCAATCTCATTAAATTGAACAATACCATTATTAATAGGTAAAGGGTTAGCCAGTTCCTTTGTTTAATATTATTTTTATCGCATTGGTAAGTTTATCTATTCTTATTATAATTTTAAGCTTCTTCAGCTTATCTCCCAGTGTCTGAAGACATCAATAAATTCTCTGGAATAATTAAACAAATGCTAATAACTCTCCCATTTTCATTTTTATATGACATGGTAGAATTTATAAGAGTGGGTAGCTCTTCTCATTCCAATTATATTTTTTAAAACCCCCATTTTTCCTCTGTGTGCCCAAGGCCTTGCCCCTTTTTGTGTCCCAATCCCTGGGCAGAGTTTTCAGTCCCGGCAATCAGCAATGCAAATGCGCCTTGCCATGGATTCCGCAATTAAAGTCGAAAGTAGCACCCAACGCCCCGCCAGCTGAGCTAGTGTGAAAGCTAATAAATGCTCATACGCCCCGTGGGCCGAGGTTTTGCCTTCGAGGAAGTGAAGTGGCGACGGAGAGCCTTCGTTCCCTTTCGGCCGTGTTGCATCCACATAAATAACTGCGACTTGAGCCTGGGCGTGTGTAGACAGCAGATAATGGTCAAGTTGGTAGCTGGCAGTTGGTAGCACAGAGTGGCGCAGAGCAGCGGCAGAAATATTGTTTCCGCTTTTTGTTTTCATAAATTACACCGCATAAATTGCGCATTCAATCGTGTGTGTAAAAAGGCCCAGAATGAGGGGGTCTTTGGCTTTACGATGTTTTTATTTACTTGGGGCCAGCGCCGGCCGTCGTTTGGGCCATGTTTGCTTTCATGTTTAACCCGCATCTACAATTCAATTGATTTTCAGTTTCTCTTTCAGTTGCTTTTAGCCATATATATACGCTACGTACTCAACACTCCAGTCATTTGTAGAGTGCTCTGGCCGAGGTGTTGGGCCAATAAATTGCGCCGAGTGTGTGTGCGGCCTGAGCTTTTGTTATTGTTGCTAAATAAGCGGCAGGTGGCAAAGTTTAATAATGAAACACATAAATTGCTAAAGGTTAGCACCTCGCCGAGAGCCACTGCTCGCCCTGCTCGATTCGACTGGAAGTGGTCACCCGTTGGGCGCCAGTCGGTAAATAACTTCAGGTGGTGGCTCCGTTTTTGCCTTTTCCAGTAAATTAGCAGCTAGTTTATTATATGGGCCTCGACTTGACCCTTTCCCCCGAAAGCTGGCAAAGTTCGGCCAGTCCAATTAAAATATTGTTGCCCAAAAGTTTGGCCTGGGTCAATGACAAAATTGCCCAGTAATCAGCATTTCTGCGACAGCCACCATGCATTTATTCATTATGTGTCACGGCAAGCAAACAAAGAAAGTCCGAATTATAAACACATTTTCGGCTGTAAGTCCAGTCTAGACGGTATAAATCAAGAGATGCAAGATGCCCCAGAGGGACAGCTGGAAATGAATACATTACACAGGACACGGAGAAGCCTTCACGCACAATCAATCAAATGCTCTGGGTGGGTTATTCAAATACCGATGCCTCATCGACTGGTTCCCTCGAATCATATCCTCCAGCCACTCTTTATCCCTAATCAGCTGTGAGTCAAGCGATTGGCAGTCGAGTGCCATTGAGTCGCAATTATGGGAGCACTTCAATGTGCACATACACTGCGTATACGTAATATCCAGATCTGGGCTCCCTTGTAGCGTGCAATTTTGATGGCTTCGCACTCGATGCGAGTCCCCTGTACCACCTCCCCTTTCAATCCGTTTATGCATGTCCTGTCGTCCTGCGGTTGCCAGCTGCAAGGATAATACTTCCGCCCGATGTATTTGCACATCCGTGGTGCGGGTGTAGTTTGCATTATTTGTTAATCAGCTTGTTTGCTTTTATGCTCTCGATACGATGCATCCACATTCCCATTCACATTTGCTACAACTGGGAGTGGGTGTGGGTATGCCACCCCCATTGTTTGCTCTTTGCACAACTTATCTGCGGCATTATGGAGTCCATTAAAATCGCAAACGATGACCAATGGCAGCACCTGCTGTGCCAGCCATTTAAGCCAAGGTAAATGGTGCAGCCACAATAATAGGGAGAATTAAAGTGGAGCAAAGGCATTCCATTTGTTAAATTGATATTCATATCGGCCTTTTGAAGCAGCTTTTATTTCCCGATAAACTGGCAAGGCAACCGTATTGTATTCATAGCTGGATTTATATATTTCCAAATTGAATATTATTATTAACAAATCAGCATTCATTGACTGTGGTTTATTTCGTGTATTAATTTTCAGAATGTATAAACCCTGCTATGAAGCTTATTTTGCCGCACACGAATAATGTCATATGCCGAATGGTAGTTTCATATTTAATTAAATTCCCATCGGCATCTGCCACTGATTATCGCAGAGGTTATATATATGTGATTCCTACTTGTACAAATTTGTCACATATTTATGATCCTTTATTTATCACACACACAAATGGGAAAAAATAGCCTTATTTAGGAGTACATTTTGTGGTCGAGTTGCTGCAAAGTTCTCGGCTCCCTAGCATTTATTGCTTTATCACTTGGAAACTCTGGTCCTCACTAATCTATGGCCATGTTGTCATTGGCCTTGGCCATAATTCTCGAGTTGCTGGGCCAGGATATGGCAGCGTTAATAGGATAACAAATGACAATTGTTGTTGATCGCGGTAATTTGTTTTGATTTCTCGGCGACGGCGAGAGCAAAAGTTTCACATAATCGAACTGCCGATGTCCCGCAAATACTCGTTACAATAATGGCGATATTTGGTTAAAGTAACTAACAAAGCACATGTGTGTTTCCCCGACTTAGCCGCAAAATCCGCTTGTTGTCATACCATTTGCCGTTTTATCGACAGCCCTAATGAAACAATCATAATGTATGGCACTGGGCTATACCATTTGTATATATGGTGTACAAGTTCGCCGGGGGATTTGCAGAGCTGTGCGCCTAAGTGAAATGCTTTTGTTGGGCCCGAATTAACGAGATTGCTGCAAAATTCTCGTTTCGAGCAGCTGCCAAACATCTTCGTCGATGATTATGGATGCCTCGGGCGGCCGGCTGGCAAGCTTAGTAATTACATGTCAGGTGCCTGCCAGCCCAGACCCAAGCCCAACCTCGAACCCAAAATCCCACCCGAGCCCACTCTCGAAATTAATTTCCTTGGCCCACTAAAATCTAAACGATAATGCGAACAATTCGATAAGCTTGGTTGGGCGTCGCCTGGGCGTGGCAAATCCGATTTTAAGCCGGGAATCCCTCTCCCAAGTGCGATGCCATGATTAAACCCACTCCCTGGCCCTTAACCCCTGTTCCCCGCCGCGGTCGCTTTCAATGTGTGTATTTAACCCGAGTGTAACGGAATTAAGCACACCCACTTGCATGGCACTGAGCTAAGCGAATCGAGAGCCCCCGCCCACAGCAGCCTCCACGCACGCTCCTAAGCCCCCGAAGCAACAGGAAACGCAACCACACGGAGAGAAATTACGCAGACTGAAATAGGGTTTGTAGTTATTTAATCCCTCAGCATACATTTTACAAAAATATTAGTACTTAAGCAACTTAAGAGGTTTTTATGTATAAGTATGATAAGAAATACATAGAGTACTTCATTGATTTTTTATAATAATTATTTAAATAGCAAACAAACAAAAAGAGAGTAATCTTAATTTTAAAAATTAAATTATTATTTGATTTCTTAAAATATTCGAATTTTTTAATTATATTGCTTTAATTCCTTTTTTTAATAGATATATAGAAAATAGATTTTAATAAAATAATCAATAAGACAAACAATAAATTTGGTAATGTAATCTTAATGGATTTCAAATGACTTACTAAGTATTAGTACACAAAAAATCCCCCAGATTATAAAAGCGTAAACTTGTTTCCATGGGCTTGTGAAAAAATATGCAAGTAGATAAAAATTGTTAATCTACAAACTTTCAACCAACCTTTAAACGTATTTATTGTGTTAAGATCATTCGGCTTAAAAGATTATCTAAATGTTTAAAGGGAAATATACAAATTGGCATGAAACATTTTGAAAATTAATATTATATAATGGTTCCTGGAAAACCAATTACACAAAGACCCTCATAATTTAAACAACCTACAACCCACAACTTGAACTTGAGTAAGGTTCAGGTGCTCTGAGTAGTTCGAGAACCTTTATCCTTATAAGGGTATTCCAACCTCTGCTATTCAGTCATTGCAGTGCAGGTGCAGCGGTCGTATTTCCTTGGCAGCCGGAACAGCGAGCTGCTGACAGACCGCCGAGGGTGCTCGACGAAATGGCCTTGGTGCCGGCTGTGTGTGTGCGCTTTCGACCGCAGGAACACATGCCGAAATGGCTCTTCGATTTGGCCAACTGGCGGCGTTTAACTGGCTAAATGGGTGGCGCGGCAGGTGAAAAGTGGGCGGCTGGATGTTGCGGCAAATTAAATGCCTCAGCAGGAGCATCAGCTGGGGAGCATGGCTTTGCATATGACAACGCACAGAAAGGTCAGCGGAAGGGGGCACGTTGCGTATACGCGATGTGTGATATCCGATATGCGATATGCTATACGCCATATGATATGCCATGTGAGTGCCCCTGGGCAATTGCAGTGCCGTGCGTCCCTCCGTCTGCCTGCAGATGTTGAAACGTGTTAAATTTATGGTTTGATCCGGCGCCCCGGCATTGCCAATATGCCATTGCCAAGCTGCCAGTTAACCCCAGTATTTATGGCCCAGACGTGAGCACATGTGCCAAATCTCTGGTACTGTCTGAATGATGAGACCATATCAGAAATATGACTTGGAGGGGGCAGAACTCCTAGAGCTCATTCACCTTTTTCTGAAAGTCATGCGGGAGCGAGTGCAACTGCAAGCTGCATCGGCAATTACGGCAGCTCACGTAAAAATCACGTAAGTTTAAATTCACTTTAACATCATTAAGACAAAGTGCGCACATTGCTGCGGTTCTTTCTGCGGTTTTCTGGCTGAAAGTCTGAGGTGGAAAAGGGCACGGAAAGCGGGGCGGAAAGCGGACTAAAGAGTCTAATGAAAATTTAAGTGGCGCATGCTTGATTTAGCAAATGAGCCAGCCAGCCAGCCAGCCAGCCAGCCAGCCTCTTTGCTTTTGTGTGTGCGGACTTGAGACTCAGGTCTCCAGACCCTGTGCTCTAAGTACTCCAGTCGAGAGTAGAGCCCGTAGTCGAAAATAACGTAATTTTCGAATTAATTAAATGCCGCTTATGGAACTCCAAATTGCTGAGTCTGCCGTAGCGCCGTTGTATCGTGTGTTTACTACCAAATCGAGTGGATGGACGGGGGCCTAAAAGGTTTTCCCGCTGACGATCCATAAATCTGCCTATAAGCACGCCTAATCTCTGGACCCCGAGTCGTTGGACCCACTGTGGTGCACCGCTTCGAATGCAAAGGATGTCTGTTGGTGGTCAGCAGTGGCGGTGGCTGCTCGTTGCCAGTCGGCGGAAGTTCGTACTGTCTCATCTCAAGGCTGGTCATAACCTTTGACCCATTAAGATAAGCGACGACCGTAAACGTGGCCAACAAACAAAGAGGCGAAAATGAATTATTTGGCCGGCCAGTTGGCTTTCGCCCCCCAGAAAGCGATAAGCCGTTTAGGAGGGGGCTACACCCTCACAAAAAGGGGGTCCCCATTTCTCATTTCAATACCAAATTCGGTTCAATGTATTCGCAAATCTTTAAGAAGTCATCTGCGAAGTTTTCAAGCTAAAATTAGAAATCACACAAGAAATCAATACTTGGTTTTTATGGAATTGGAATAAGTAACTTTAAGTTTATTTTGTAAGACCTTATCTACCAACCTAACTTTTACAAGACCAGAGATTGAATAATAACTAATTCCAAGTAAATATTTTCGAATTCATCGCCCAAGTTTTCTCCCAGTGCAGAGTACTCTCATTAGAGCCTGCTAGCTAGCTGAGCCATTCTTCTCGTTTTCCCCACCCATATATCTCGGCCAAATCCGAATCGAAATCAAGCCCCAAATCGAAATGCAAATCATTATTTTAGCAGCTGGAACCGAAGCAGCAGGAGGTGGAAATCAGGGAAAATCTGGGAAAGCGGGGAACATCCGGGGGAGTGGCGGAGTCGGCGGACAGCGACTGCAGGCGAACGTGCCATGGGCTAGTCCACGTCTCATTGCGGCACATTTCGCATAAGTATCGCACTCAGAGAACTTATTGATGCGCATAAATCAGTGGAACTTGCCCCTGGGAAGGGCCGGAAAATATAGTGGGAAAGCGGGGGAAAGTGCGGGGAAAATCAGGGGCAGGGACATGCAACTCTCTGTGCATGCGAAATCACTGCAGTAGAAAATTAGAAAATTTTCGGCACTGGCTCAGACGGAAAACGCAGACAAGATTCGCTTACAACGGGAGCGATATCTTTTTATGCATAAAGGAAAATAAAGTTGGGATTTTTATAAATTAAGTTATGAAGAATGACCTTACTGGTAATTATGATTTGTTCAATGAAAGCAATGTTATGAGCAAATATTGAGAGCGAATTGTTCCCGACTTTAGCGACAATTTACAACAAATGGTGTTTGACTTAACTAGTGACTTTGGTCAATATTAAGACTAAATTGTTCTTACTTTTTTATTGACTTTGGTAGAAATTAAGTATTAATTGTTCTTGAGGAGCAAATAGATATTGATTTTTTATTGACCCTAGGCAAATTAAATATATTTAAATGCACTTAGAATTTATCTCAGTGTACCATCATCCATCTCTTTCGGACCGCTCTCTCCATCCCATTCACACGTAAGTGCAAATCGCATGCCGAGTGCAACATCTGTGGCATCCAGAAATGAAGTCATACAGAATCGCAGCCACCGAAAACGTGACAACGCCGCCGAAACGACAGCAACAGCTGAAGAACTTGAGCGACATCTCGTAACCGGCGAACCGGGCTCTCCCAACCTACGCCCTGCCCCGCCCCCTCGGAAAATTCCCTTTTCCACCAGCACCCCCGCCCCCCTGCCAGTGCAAATTGCAATTAACGTTGGACGCTCTAATTAGCTCAAACCATCCCGGAACGAGCTCGTTGACTAAGCTTTGAGTGCATAATTAGCCGAAGACCCGCTCCGAAATGGGGAAGGTGTACGGGAGTGCTTCGCTAAAATATTTTTAAACATCACCTACTTAGCAGCCAATTAGCCGGGGGTAGATGGGCGAAAAAGCGAGCCGAGGCATCCGAAAGGCGCCTTATCAATTACCTGTGTCATCAATCAAAGGCTCTGTGCAGGTGTAAAGCACCCAAAATAGCTACAGCTTTGCGGGGTTTTTAAATGGGTGTGTGGGAGTGTGGGTGTGTGCTGGTGTGTCGCTGCCAAAGATAATTTATAAAAAACAACAAAGAAAGGTAAGCCGAATGACAAATGAAATACAGCAGGCTGGTGAGTAAGATAGCCCGCACATAAGTGTTATTTAACCGAAAACAACAAGACAATAGATGGGGGAATCATTAAAAAAGACGACAAGTGAATGCTCTAAAAAATTGTTAAAATATCATTCGCGCTGTTTAATCAATTATTTGGAAGCAAATTAACAGCAATTTACCATATTATATATAAATATCATGTCATAAATATTTATAAATTTTATACAGCATTTCCGAGTAAATTGCCTCGCTTTTGCCATCTTATTTTGCATATCATAAATGCAATTGATAGATAAATTGGTCTGTCCACATTGCCATGGGTATTTAATCAACTCGAGTTTCTGGCAAATTAAATGTGACGAAAACAGTTAAAAACAGGCATACATTAACGTGGCAGGGGGCCGTGGAATGGCAAAACCAATTTGGCGCCGAATGCCACGTGGAACAATCAGTACATAAATATATTTCTTTCTGCAGCAATGCAATTGATGCAGCCGCAGATGCGAGGCCCTTTGTGATATTTGCATTGCGCTTGCATATTTCGCACTCGCACTCCATTTAAAAATAACTTTTAACTTGATTAAAAAATGGCAAGGCGCGAAGGGATGCGGAAGCGGAAGTAGCACCAGCAGCAAAGTGAAATCTTGTGCAATTAACTTAAAGCCAACTTGACTTGGCCAAAGGACACGGACGGACAAGGACGGCGGAGGCTGTGGCGGCAGAAAAGGATGGGGGTGGAGGTGCAGGTCCAAGGAGGTCAGCATCGCTTCAAAAACTAATTGACATCGTTGCTCTGGCAGCCGCTGACAGCTGGCGCTGAGAGTTCTCCTTGGGATCCCGCCCCATCCTGCTCCTTATCCTGCCAGCTTTCCCACTATCGCCCATCTGCCCAAGTTTCTTCTCGAAGGCTCGCAAATATTTTCACAGCCCTCGACTCGCTTGCTAGCCACACAGCGCAAAAACAGAAATCGATTAGCATGACTCTATGATGGGGAGTTGAGTATAAGTAGCCTTCCTACTTGGTGATTAGAAGTAAAATATTTAAAATATTTATTTTGATCAAAATTGTTAATTAAAGTCCTTAAAATATACCTGAAACCCTCTTTTTATATTATTGTAAAAACCATTACGGTTTTTAAGACTTGCATTACTTCGTTTATTGCCCTTTAGGTACTCACATTTCAAAAAAAGGATGTTAAATTTGTACCATTAGTTGAAATGGCCTTGTTTTAGGAGTTTTCTAATGTGGCTCGCATTATCTAAAGGTAAAGGCTTGATATGTTGAGGTGAGTAACCTCTATACCTAGATGTAGTTTTATGAGTGGCAATATATATAAGAAATTTAGTACTATTTAAACTTAGCCCATGTCAAGCCTACAGTAAATTCCATTTAAATAATATGCTGAAATGTTTACCAATGTAAGCCTTAAAAACCGCACCCCACCGATAGCAGCTGTGCATATCTGCACCCTTATCACCGTATGTTTCCACCATTCAAAGGGGCATGTCAAGAGCGTAATCTGTTGTTTTAAAGCGCCACTGATAGGTCCTAACATTTTTTCTCGGTGCACAGCGATTGCCACAACTCGTTCTCCCTTGGCAGTTTTAATTTAATTTTACACCGAATTCTGCACCCTGTCGTGACCAACGTCGTTCGTTGCAGGCGCCAGTTTTCGCGCGTCCTTTTGCGGCTGCACTGCAGGATCAGCAGCGGAATGGTGAAAGGAGAAAGGACGGCGGCAACTATTGTCAGGGCCATTAAAAAAGTTTAGTCCGATTCGAGCTGGCACGCTTAATGGCCCAGATTTTAATCAGAAAATGAGTTAAAAGCCAGCTGGCGGCACCGTCGGCGCTTGACGATATCCTCCTGCCGCTGATTATTGTGGCGCTTTTTGTTTTTTGCTTTTTTGCTTTTTGCCACAATTACTTGCACACGTCGCCGAAGGCCGAAGAAGGTGCCACAGTGCCACAGTGCCTGCCAAAAGTGATGGCACACCGCGCTCGCACATCGCACATCGCGGCAAAGTTTTTGGGGCGCATTATAAAAGTTTTATCTGCAGCAGCGACAGCGGGAGAAGTGACAGGAAAACAAAAAATTGCATTAACCACAGACGAGACTTTGGCGAACATTCATCATTATTTCTGCTTTTCCGGCGCTGCAATCCAAGGGATTTAAGTGATAAGCAAAAAGTTTGCGGGGGTTCTGTCAAAAATCGTGGATAACACTTTTGGATAAATAAATTCCATTATGGATAAGAAAGATTTTCAGAGCTTAAAAAACTTTGAAAGCCTGCCTTGTCTAATAAAAAAAATCAATTTATAAGTTACTTCTGAAATTTATATTTTGTACCTTTATACTTTTATGGGAAACTGTCAAAAATCATGCTTGATTTTCTTTGATAAATACATTTTATTATAGATGATAGTAAACTTTGGAGCCTAAAAAGCTTTTAAATTAAAAAGTATTAGTTTATCACTAGCTACTTAAATCTAAAAAAAAAATATTTTGAGATGTGAGTATTATTTAATTTTATAATAAATAGAAAACTGTAAAAATAGTAGATAACATTTTTAGGTAAAAAACTACAAAACATAGCCTCTTATAATATACAATAATAAAAATATTTAATATCATATATTCATTACTATCAAATGTAAGATAGCCTTTGTTTGACAGCCTAAGAGATAATCTGCATCTAGGATCTGAGATAATTTCTATTCAGTAAATATCTACTTACATTGTAAGTGATTTTATTTTTAAACTATTTATGATCTTTGATAATTTATAAAAAAAAGAGAACACATTTTTACGTAAATACTTACTACTACTACTCATTATGCTTTCAAAATTTTGAACTATCTTCCTTCAGCCTATTGTTATATTATTTATGCCCATTCAGAAAACTAATCAGCAAAATAATCACGCACAATACATAAACGAATCGCTGCTAATCCACCCCACATGACCAAAAATGTAAATAAGTCTATCTTTGCCAAAACAAGATGGGTGAGTCACATAGAGTTGGAAGATCAAGTCGAGCTAGACAACCGCCAGACTCGGACTCATCTATGTGTACTCAAGATCGTTTTACGTTTTTGTTTACTCTAAACAAACTTAGGAACGCTCTCTATTGTTATCAATGTGTGTATTTTGTTGTTGGCTATTCTGAAAATAGGATTTTACGAGCTTGGTGAAATCCAGTTTAGCATTTGTTTGAGGGGAAAGCGAAATTTTGACTATTATACTCATCTGATTTTGTGGTTTTAATAGTCTTTTGACAATAAAAATCTCAAAACAAAAAATTCATTTTAGGTTGGATTGATGTGGCCTATATGGTCAGAATTAACACTATCCTTCTAATTTTTAACATTTTAATTGAGGATTTATGTCAGGCAGAACTAGCAAAAACAAGAAAATAGATTGATGTTCAAAATTTAAAGTAGTTAGTTCTTGAATTTAAATTTGATGCCAATTAGATACTTATTATAAATCACATAATAGTAAGATAAAAATTAAAAGTTATTAAAAGTGAATAAAGGTTTCAATTTTAAACAGCATTTAAAAGTTTGATTTATAGGATTTAAAATATTTTAAAAAGCAGAGAAAATCCGTATTGCAATCTGAAACATTAGTAAGCAATTAAAAAACATTTTTTGGAGGTACTTTAAGTTGCATCAATCTCTAGATCATTTATTGAGTTTACCGCTTCGAGAACTTAATCGACGTTGGTCTGCTGCTGCGCCTGGTAGCTCCCTGCCTGGCCGAACGGCCGCCAGGTGATGGGCTGCAGGGGCTGGAACGGCCTGAGGGTGAACAGGGGCGGGAAGGGGCTGAACTGACCGCAAGAGGAGCCGCTGCACTGCGTCTGCGACTGGTAGCCATTGCCCGTTTGGCTCTGGCTCTGCGACTGGGACCCGTCGTCGGAGGTCTGGCTCTGGCAGCCCGGGCCGGTTTGCGTCTGACTTTGATAGCCGTTGCCATCGGACACCTGGATGCCACTGCCATCGTTGCACACCACGGGCGCCGCCTGCGGGGGAAAATGGTAAAGGGTTACGCCCGCTCGATGGTCACCACCTCCAGACTCATGTTCATTTTCATTACGTTCAGTCCGGACAGCACGCACAGTCCGGCGAGAAAAACAGCAAATGCGACGGCGACTCTCATGTTGGGTTGTTCGGTGCTTAATGGTCCGAGAACAGAATTCGACTGAGCACAACCCGGTGTGTGGGGCACACTTTAAAGCCTTAACAGCCGCAAGCCGGAGAGATAATTGAATGTATCGCCGATAAGGCCGGCTCGGATTGAATATTTATATGCCCACTCTCGCCACTCGACGCTCGACGCTATAAGCTCGCCGTTGGAAAGGTGTAAGTTCGGCGATTGTCTTTTCTCTGAGATGGGAGAAGGCGGAAACTTTCCGCTGATACTACTGGGTGGCCGTATTCCAGATGGGTATACCCCTCCCCAAATGTCTAGCCAAGGGACCTGCCGGCGCCAGAAATAACCGAATATTACACACAATTGTGCAACTCGAGATTAAATCTTTAAGAACATTTCTACACTGCGGGTATGATCTTAAGACACGTTCCTATAAATTACAAATTTCTTAAACAAAAATAAACAGTTTCAGATATTTAAAAGAAATGTCTAATTTATTTAATTAAATAATAATATTGCTTGCATTGAATTTAATTCAGTTCCTTAAGGCTCGAACTATATGCGAGTATGAATAAATATAAATATTTATTTTTTGGTTTCTTTATAGGAAATAAAAACCAAAACGCAATACAATTCAGGAACCTTATATTAAGGCTAAAAATTCTGGAAACAGCCCACCATTTACGGAGACCCAAAAGAGAACAAAAAGTTTTTTTGCATTATCGAAAACTAAAATGTTTAATTGCACACATATTTATTAAAATTGCTTGAAGTCGCTAATATTTTTCTTTCAAATTAGAGAGGCTCAGGGAAGTAATCAAAGATCGAAATAGAAGGGCCCGTCTGAGGTGGAGGTCGTGGGGGCACGCGTGGAGGCTTTGGTGGTGGCCACAGTGGTGGTGGTGGGCACTCCGTACTTCAGACAACTGTCTAGCAGGTCATAGGTGGCCGCCGTATCCCGCACATAGTTGTTCTCAGTGGCGTTAGTGCACTGGTACTCCGTCTCCTGGATGGCTTGGATGCCCTGGGTCAAGGAACTGGCCGAATCAGCAGCCTTGCTGGCCAGGTCGTAGATCGCGGAAACATCACTTTGGGCCTAAGGAGCAACAAGTATTTTAAATATTTAAGTTTTCCCACTTCCGTTTGATTTACCCACCGCATTGGCATAGCAGTTGAAGAAGTTGGTGGTATCCTTGTTGCTGTCACAGGAGGTGAATGCACTGCAGAGGCTGGAGACCTCCGACTGGTAGCTCTTCTGCTGCTGATCAGCCTGGGCCGTCAGATTGGCGGTCTGGGCATTGGCGGCGCTGATGCAACCTTGGTAGGAACTCGAGAAGGTGGCCGCCACTTCGTTCAGCATGGGCAGGTAGAGGTTGAAGCACTGGGTGGTCACATCCTCGGAAACAATGGTATTCAGATCGCGGGCGTGCACCAGATACTGGTCCAAGGCGCTCTGGACCTGCAGGTTGGGCTTGGCCTGAAGGAACCCAAAAATGCTGGCCAGGATTAGCACACTGCACAGAAGCTTCATGTCGGCGGTCGTGTCTTAACTGTCGCTACCAAGGAACTGGTCTAAATGTTTTATACACACGGCTGGCAGGGCGAATGATGGATCCGTTTGGCCAACTTGAAGTTGGTGTGATTTTTTCCTGCTAGCGAATGGCGATCAATTAGCTAGAATTAAGGCGTATGACCAGACAATTCCACTCGATGAGTCAGGGTCAATTGTGGATAACAATATAAGATAGCCTACAACGAACGATGGGCCAAATAGGCGGTTATTCGAACTTATCAAAGGTCTTTGGGCGACTTAAGAGTTCACGAGCCATTAAATCGATTGCTGTAAGCATGAGTAACAAGGCCCACCTTCCTAGCAAAATCCTTCATATCATTGAATTATACTAAAATAATATTTGCACAGGTAAACTTTGTGTAGAAATTTTTGCTCCTGGCCAAAAGTATGCCACACATTGCAGCGAAAAGCTAAATCAATGTTTTGCGTTTATGCGCTATCTATTTCGGTTTTTTTTTATACTACTTCATAATATTAATTTACTAAGTTAATACAAAATGTGTACGTCATTCATATACTCAAAAACTATATAAATAAAATAATTAACAAGTTACTCGGCTAATCTCTTGCTAAGTCCTTGAAAATTTGATTATTTAAAAAGAATGGACTACAACTTTTCCCTTTATAATTTTCATGGCCAAAATGTAATCATGTATTACATATCTCATTTCCGTTTAAAAACCCCTAATTAATATTTTTCAAATGTTCATTTATTGCTTGCAATTACTCGAATTGGTGGCCTAAGAGGAAGCCGAAGTGCCGGCAGCGGCGGTGGTTGCCGTAGCAGCGGTTCCGGGAGCAGCTGTGGTCACCGAAGCAGTGGTTCCGGGGGCAGCGGTGCTCACAGCAGCGGCAGCGGTGGAGGAAGCAGCAGCAGTGGTGCCATCAGTGACAGGAGCCCCGCTCGAGCTAGCAACGGGGCTAGTGGAGGAGGGGGCGGCCGTGGAGGTGGTGGGCACTCCGTACTTCAGGCAGCTGTCCAGCAGATCGTAGGTGGCGGCCGTGTCCCGGACGTAGTCGCTCTCCGTGGTGTTCGTGCACTGGTACTCCGTGTCCTGGATAGCCTGGATGCCCGTGCTCAAGCTGCTGGCCGAGCTGGCGGCATTGGTGGCAATGTCGTAGATCACGGACACATCACTTTCAGCCTTGGTTAAGAAAAAAGGTATTTTTAGTTAAAAGAAACAAAGATTCTCATTGAAGTAGGATCTTCAGAAAGTAAACTAGCATTCCCCCTAAAAAATGTAATCCTAATATTAATCTGAAAATAAGCCCTTAAGAGGAGGTTGCTAGGCGCTAGTTAAATTCAAATTTATGTCTTAGAGATTACCGGGAAATAGAGCCTTCCATCCTTAAGTTGGAACTCCTAACTAGATATGTAAGCTGCAATTTTATGTTTTTAAAATTTTAAGGTAAAAACTTCTAAATAATAGCTTTTGTGTTAGTTTTTTATCCTTCTTAACCAGTGCAGTACTCTTAACCACAAGTTAGCAGCATTGCCTATCATAAGAAGCTATGTGGATGTAAAGTGTACCTTAATTTTGGTAACTCTATCCTAGTAACTCTATCTAACTGATCATTTAAGAGCTTTTATAAGGCATTATGCAAAAGGCAAGTATCTCTAAGTACCTCTACCTCTCTTAACTTCTTCTGTACCCCTAACCGGAGGCTCCTAACCGCCGGTTAGCTCCAACTCACCGCACTGGCGTAGCAGTTGAAGAAGCTGGTGGTGTCGCTGTCGTTGTTGCAGGCGGTGAAGGCGCTGCAGAGGCTGGTGACCTCCGACTGGTAGATCTTCTGCTGCTGGTCGGCCTGGGCGGTCAGGTTGGCGGTCTCGGCGTTGGCGGTGCTGATGCAGGCCTTGTAGGAGGTCGAGAAGGTGGCCGCCACCTCGTTCAGCATGGGCAGGTAGAGGTTGAAGCACTGGGTGGTCACGTCCGCGGAAACGGTGGCGTCCAGGTCGCGGGCATGCACCAAGTACTGGTCCAAGGCGCTCTGCAGCTGCAGCTGGACATTGGGCTTGGCCTGGAAAGCGGGAGCCAAACTGGTTACCACCGGAAATTGGTCAGCTATCGTATATATAACTTTACGTTGGCGGCCAGAACGCTGGCGAGGATTAGCACACTGCACAGAAGCTTCATAATTGCGGTCGTTTCGTTGGCGGTTCGATCTCTACTGTCGCTGCCAGGGAACAGGCGCAAATTCTTTATATACGTGGCCGGCGGGGCGAATGATTGATCCGTTTGGGCGAAATGATATTTTTGTGAATATTTTCCTGCTACCGCGCGTCGATCAATTAGGTAGCATTAATGCGTATGCGTAATGCCCAGACCCACAAATTGCTTTGCATGTGCATTCCCATTTGATGCCAGACACGTGTATTCAGGGTCAAAAGCTGATAGCTGATAAGATGGCCAGGAACCACCGGAAGGCCCTTGCTCGCGGTTCTGTGAACTTGGCCAAGCGAGTTCCCTGGATCAAGGGCTTACGTTCTGCCTGGAATCGATTGGTATAAACCGGTATCTATGTGAAAAGTCCCCGTAACTTTTTATAGAATGATGCAATTAATTGCGGAACTTTCGTCACTTTTCCTTTTAGCCAAAAGTATGCAACACTTCTTGTCGCCTCTTCTTGACAAAGTTTGGGAGCCACTGGATCGTTATTTGCAGACGTACCGCAAGATAAGCAACCTATAAACAAACAATGCATCAATGTCAGATTACATTACCAACTTTCGGTTTACGCGGAAATTTCGCTTCGATTTTGGTCAGTCGCCTGCGGCCACAAGTGTCATGAAAACTGTTGTTATCGCGCTGCTCTTCGCCCTAGGGGTAAAAACTATAAAATACTTTAAAATATAGATATTAATTTCTTATATAGGTCTCTGCCGAGCCTCTGCAAACGCTGAATAGCCTTTGTTCTTATTTGGATGAAGGAAAGGATGCAGTATCCAATGTGGGCAACACCAAAAAGTGTTTTGCTCGCTTTTTGCCGGAACTGGAAAACGAAGGAGCTGCCTGGTCGCAGGGCTACAGTGCCTGCCAGAGAAGTGCCACCAAAGAGCGACTGTTCCTGCTAACGGATGCCACTAAGGCTCAGGAGAAGATTAGAGAAGCTGCCCTAAACATGAATTCCTATATTGACCAGTGTTTGTCACTAACAGAGTCCCTGGATTTTTTCAACTGCTTTGCCAAAATGGTAAGTAGGTGCCTCAATACCTCTATTACAACCCCTAATTTCCTTAATTCTATTATAGAGCAAACTGCAGTTGACCAATGTCTATTATATTTCATTTAATGCCTCGGAGCAGGCGCTGATCCTTAACAAGAAATTGAGTAGCATCGAACTGGAGCACTACCTGTGTACAAATCAAACCGAAAATAATTATGTCCAAGGAACCGATAATATCTTTAAGTCGTTGGACGAGTGTCTACAGCAGAACGAAACACATACATAAGCGGGATAGGATTTCATTCCCTTACATGTTTTACATAGTTATAATAAATATATTGATATCTCCCGTTAAATATCACAAAATTTTGTCTTTTCAATTCCAAAAACACGAATTTTTGTTTTAATATAGATATTGAGCATTGGTATATCAACCGATAATATTGAAATATTAAAAATAACATTTGGGAATTAGTATTTAAAATTATTTATTGGATATTGTTAGTTAAAGTTAAATCATAGAAACGACTTCCAAAAAGATTTTTACAACATTTGAATTAAATGTTTTAAATTTCCAAAACGAAATTATAGTGCTTATACTTATTATATTCCATTTATAAAACAAGAAATGGGTAATACTTTCGTTATGAAGTTAAAAGTAAAAATAAAACTATTTTTAAAGGAAATTAATATCAACTCATAGTAAATAGTTATTAAGTTGCATTTATATAGTAGTGGTTATTCACCCTCAATCATTTTGTTTACAAAGTAATAGATAAGCGTTTATTACTCGCTAATCTCATCGATTTCCAATCGACACTGTGTAAGTTCCTTATGGGCCTTGCGTAGGTCCAGCATGTAGTTTTGCTGGGCATCCAGACTGCAAAGCAGGAATGTGCGGTGGACTGCATCGTAATCCTCTCGCAGACGAGTATGAGCATGTGTGGCATTGTAACTGATCTCCGTCAGAATGTCGAGATTGCGAGTTCCCTAAGGGTAAGAGTAAAGAATTTATATAAACCGAAACTTTTTGGTGAAATATACAAAAAATTATTTTTCATAAATCATATCATATCATATCAATCATTATCCCCATATCAAGTTAAATAAACTTTTTTTATTCTTCTTTAAGTACAACATAATCGATAATGCACTTGACAGATAATTTAACTTATAATGGTGATAAAGAAGTTCGCGTTAAAACTTTTGGTTTAGACTTTGAGCCTGAGCAAAACAAACTATAATTTTAAAATATCATCTATCTAACTCACGTTCTCATTGATGCACTGGAAGTACTCCAGATCGTCATCCAAGGTGTCGCAGATTCGCAAATTCCCGCACACGGCACTGGAGCCCAGTTCGATTTGGAGCCTCTCCAGTTCCACATCCACCTCCAGATTTACGATGGTCTCGTTGGCATTCAGTTCGCACAGGTCGTAGGAGTCGGTGAAGACCTGTGAGGCGTTGGCGCAGGCAATGGTGAACTCGTCATGGCACTCGTCGATGGTGAGATCGGGATCGGGGGTGGGAAATTCGGCGGGGCCCTCGCCACCTACCGTATAACCCATACAAAGGTATACAAAAAAAACGGTGAGTGCCCAATAGTGGCGACTATTGGTCTCCGATCTCGCGAATTTCTGTAGCGCTTCCATTTGGCCGCCGATCTCGAATGCCGCTAAAGAACCCGCGACGCGCTTGAGTGCTGAGCGGCTAATTGATCATTTCCTAATAACTCGTTTCCAAGCCATTCGGTTTTATTGACCAGCCCGAAGGCCAGCTATTTACGACAAGTTCAGGTGCTCTACTTATCTGCAATGATTGCAAGTCCGATGGTTTGAAGCCCCCTGATCCGATCTCCCGTACGAACAGTCCGAAATAATGCCAGTAGCCCGCGGTGTGGCGCTTGTCTGGTTGGGCCAAGCGAGATAATGTCCACACAGAGATAAAGAATCCCAGTGACGTGTTGAGGGGAATTAGAATAGGGTAAAAAATCAAAATATTCCAAGCCAAAGCTGTTTTTTTACTACTCTACACTAATCTTTTAAGACATATTTTACATTTTTTTAAACCCCTTCGGAAATAGCCTAAGTACGCCCCTGCTTTCACCTATCTAGACAGCAATTTGCAATCGAACCCGAAAGTATTCTACGCTTTATATGCAACCGCTTTTATTGGGACTTCTACGGTAACTTATATTTTTAAATGAATGCAATAAATATTTTTTAAAATTTTAGCTTTTAGAAGAAGCGCTTGAACAGGTTCCAGGATCTCTTGTGAGTCAAGATGGCGGACCTGTCGAGGTCCTCCTCAGGTGGACGCTCGGTGGTGGAGGCTTCAGTAGTGGAAGCTCCGGTGGTGGAAGCAACGGGAGTAGTGGGAGCAGCTGGGGTTGTGGTGGGAGCAGCGGGAGTAGTGGTGGGAGCAGCGGGAGTTGTGGTGGGAGCAGCTGGAGTTGTGGTGGGAGCAGCGGGAGTTGTGGAAGCAACGGGAGTTGTGGAAGCGACGGGAGTTGTGGAAGCAACGGGAGTGGTGGGAGCAGCTGGGGTTGTGGTGGGAGCAGCTGGGGTTGTGGTGGGAGCAGCGGGAGTTGTGGAAGCAACGGGAGTGGTGGGAGCAGCGGGAGTTGTGGTGGGAGCAGCTGGGATTGTGGTGGGAGCAGCGGGAGTTGTGGTGGAAGCAGCGGGAGTTGTGGAAGCAACGATAGTGGTGGGAGCAGCTGGGGTTGTGGTGGGAGCAGCTGGGGCTGTGGTGGGAGCAGCGGGAGTTGTGATGGGCTCAGCAGGAGTGGTGGGAGCAGCTGGTGTCGTGGTGAGAGCTGCAGGAGTGGTGGTGGGCTCAGTGACAGCTGGAGTCGTAGTAGGAACAGTTGGTGGGGTGGTGGAATCAGCAGGTGTGCTGGCCACCACGCCTCCGTTCAAGCAGATCGTCAAGCTCTCGTCACAGGTGTCCATATCGTGGGCGTACTTCACACGAGCCGTGTCCACGCAGTCAGTGAGATCGGTCTCGATCACCTGGTACTTGGCGCTGATGCGGTTGAAGTCCAGGCTGGAGTCACTGTTCAGGGTGAACATCACCTTGTAGCTGTCGGAGGACTAAACGGGATAGGGGAGTTATTAGTAATGAAAGTATGGTTATGAGTACATATACAGCTACTAATCGTTTTAGCATTTTTTACTCTTTTCGGTTGATACTACTACAAAGTTAACAAATAAATGACGCGCTTACTGGTTGAAAGCTAATCGATCAACAATTAATATATATAAACGTTAAGATTGGAAACACAATGAATCAGCAGAGACCATACGGGTGATAATATAGTGTGATATACCACTGACATTCCAGAACATATTTATACATAATTCCTAGCTCTTTTCGATCCCGTCTATCTGTAATTCCGGTATTCCTACTTACGGCATTGCGGTAGCAGTCGAAGAACGCCAGTCCATCGACTTGTTCGTCGCACTTGGTCAGGCTGGTGCACATCTGGTTGGTGCGATCCAGGAGGGCCTGGCGCTCCGAGGCACTCTCCTTGGTGAGCTCATCCCGGCCAGTCTGGGCGGTCCTCAGGCAGCGGGTGTACTGCTGGTTGTAGCTGATGATCACGTTGGTCTGGTCGTCCAAGTAGTGGTTGAAGCAGTCGTCGGCCAGGGTCGACTGATCGCGGGCCTCGGAGGCGGCCATCAGGGAGCGCACGGCGAACTGCTGGCGAGCCAACATGGCGACCAGGTCAGAGGGATGCGTGGGCACCAGGGTGGCGAAACCACTGGTGGCCAACAGCAGGCACAGGGCAATGGCGGACTTCATTATGTGAATATATTCCTCCGACTTGGCTAACCGACTTAGCGGATCTCGAATTCGTACTGAAAGCTACCGGTCTTTGGCTCATATTTTTATAGCCCTGTTCTATCACAATTTTCGGCAATTGAAAGTGTCATTGGGGAATCATTAGCAGGCTGATTAAAAGCTAATTTATTTGCTATCGTCTTCCCGAAATCGGCGCCGAGATTCCTTCCGATTTCATTTTTCATTTTTAATAAGTTTTTCTCTGACCCAACCCTCCATAAATAGCCCTCTTATCTGGCATTGGTAATATAGTTGGCCACTTATCGAGGGAAGGCTTTGATTGATTAGCTGGCGTTCCGGTCAGTCCAACAGCGGTTAACACTGTACTTAGCCTTTTCAACGAGGACTTGATAACGCGGGGTATCTTTAGTGGGTTACACAATGAGTCACACGGTTCTTTTCCTCAAGTTTGTTATTCGTTATTCCCCCTAAATCAGAGCTATACAATTTTTGGCAATGTTACTTTAAATTACCCTCTATTGCATCATTGAACCTGTATTTATTAACGATGGTTTGATTAGCTCTTATTAGTGTTTGCGTGATAAAGAAGGTGAAATGTGGACTACTGCTTAAATTTCCTACATTTAAACTGCGACTATAAGCGAAGAGATTCCTTATTAGTTAGTTATTCAAAACATTCAACTGTTTAGGTTTAGACAACCAAACTCAAACTAATTTGGTTCTATTTCAATATCTCCTCTAGTTTCTTCACAGTAATAAACGAAATAATACATAGTAATAGTAGTAGTTTCAATCCCGCTTTATAAAAACCATGTCTTCTGAATATATCCAATTAAAAACATATATTTTTTTAGTTTTCGATTATAGTATAATATATATGTATATTATTTTTTTTCTTTTTTTTGCTGCTTTTATAACTAATTTTAGGAATATTCAACAAGGTGGCTTATTGAGTCTTGAACCACTCCTGCAGGCTTTTCACAAGGCGCTGCATATCACTCTTGTTCTGGCTGGACTCCGATTTCAAGTCCTCCTCGGGAGCTGCTTCCTTGTCGTCTCCGGAACTTGCCGTGCTGGACTCAGACGAGGACGACTCAGTTGAGGATTCCGTCGAGTCAGACGGGGAAGATTCACTCGAGGACGACTCAGTTGAGGATTCCGTGGAATCAGCCGGGGAAGATTCACTCGACGAAGATTCAGTCGAGGACGAGGCAGTAGAGGAATCAGAAGAAGAAGAACCAGTGGAAGACTGCGTGGAGGGGGTCTCAGTGCTGGTGGTCGAAGAGGGAATGGGGGCACCACCCATGCAGAGCTTCAGATCCTCGTAGTGCTTGGCGGAGTTCTCTTCGTAGGTCCTCTGGGTCTTGTTGGTGCACACGTATTCATTGACCTGGATGAGACGCTTCTCTTCTTTAACCACGGCCAGCAATTCAGAGGCGTTGGCGGAGATGGTGAACATGGACTTGGTGCTGTCGGAACCCTGTAACCAAAAACAAAAAAACAACTTAGAAAAAAAACATAGGAAACAACGATTTTTCGCCCTATTATTAGCATTAATTGAAACCTAAATAACTTGTTAAATAATTTTGATTTCCAGCTAATAGATAACTTATTGAACAGTTCTTTCAATCAGTAACCTATGAGCGTGATAAGTCTAAGGTTGAACTTTTTCTACCAATTACGTAGAAAGGTGTCATCAAAGGTGGCTTATCTATGAGGAATCAGCGTGATACTTTCAAAAATCAAGGTGATTGCGTTGAGCAATAAACAAAATCTATCTTCAATATTTTTATATAACAGTTATCAATTCAAATGTAGAATTTTTCAATAAGAAAATAATTGAAATAATATTAACATCTAATTTGGAGTGTGATTTTTGTATTAACTTACGGCCTTGCTGTAGCAGTCGAAGAAATTCTCGGCGGCTTCGAACTCACTGCAGATCTTGAGGGCATTGCAGGAGTCGGTGGCGGAGTCGTTGATGGCTTCTCGGTCGGCCTTGGTGGTGTCGTTGATCTGGGCGATCTCCAGAGCAGACTGCTCCAAACAGGCCGAAATCTGCTCCTTGTAAACGTTTCCAGCCTCTTCGATCAGGGGCAGGTAGTAGCTGATACATTCGATAGAGTGGGAGCCATCGCTGCTGAAGTCCCGGGACTGCAGGAGGAACTGCATCAGGTTGGTGCTCGGCTGGTCGAGTAGCGAGGGAGAGGGCAGCGCAGAAATCTGGCCAAGACCGAGGGCCAATAGGACAAGGAACAACTGAGCTTGCATATTGGTAGTTTTTCTTTTTCTCTAAGCTTTATAAGACTTTCACGTTTACACTGCTCCAGCGATCGATTCGAACTTGTTGGATCCACCTGACAGCTGCAGTATTTATAGGCGCCGCGCTTGAGGGGTCCATAAAAAAATATTCCTGCCTTGGTTTCCATTAAAAAACACCATGTTATTGCCGTGTTATTGCCTCGGTTTTAGCCAATCGCACGAGCTATCTCGAAAAGCCAGGCGTAGTTATCAGTCTTATCGGTTTTATAACCGCCACTCAACGGGACCCACCCGGCAAATCCAGACCAAGGGTATCCTCCGTCCCGCTCCCAAAATTTCAACTCAGTTAGATCAGCAGACGATCGCAGTCAACACTTCCCGGAATTGGTCATCAAACGTTTTATTCCGAATCTGATAAAACAACTCTCCTCTGAGAGGAGAAGCTGAAGCAAAAAACAACTGGACTGTAATGGACTGTGCCTCTGGAGCAATCTAATCTCGTTGGAGTGCTTGGCTTCGAGAAGACCCACGTGCAGCCTTTATGTCTGTCCTGCAGTTCGGTTCCCAGAAAATTCACAGAGCCTATTAACAAATAAAGTATTGATTCTATCGTCATAGTGGTTTGTTATTGGTGAAAAATGGAATGCGATAAGACCTTTGAGTTGGCAAAAAAGCAAACATGCTAGGGCTGAGTGTCTCGTTAGAGGGAACTGCTAATTTTAGGCCAGGGCTTCAGGATTTCCCAGGGCTTATCACTAATATTCCAGTCAATACCTGGGCAGGGATTGATTACCGATTGTGCTATACCCAATTTTTATGACTAATGACCGAGCAATAGGCACTCGGAGTCGCCGGTAATTGTTACATTTCGAAGAGTGTAATGACTCACTTGAGCTATTATTGTGGTCTTGAAAAGATAGTTGGACGAGCTTAAAGCCGTCCCCATCGCATGCCCCTGCATAATTATCGCAGCTCAGTGGAGTGGACAGATTGCATCAGGAAGACAGAGGAGCGGCAAAGGCAAGGACAACTTCTAATTTGCATATCTTAATTGCGTGTTCTTTGAGTGTGTGTTTTTGGGTGCAGTGTGCCCCATTTCGCATTCCGCCGCAAAGTAGGCAGGATGCAGGGAGGCCAGGATGCAGGATACTCCTGCAACTTGCCAAGTTATTGGCTTTATTTTGGCAAAGTGAAATCTCCCCTTTGCACAGCGCTTCTAATTTGTTTTAATTGCAGTGACAACAAGGCCGCCGGCAGCTGCACAAACAATAACAACACATGCAATTAAATTTGAATAAAAAGCACCGCCAGGAAAATGCCTCTACTGTTTATTTAACTGTTACCGCTACCTAAAAGTGCCCCACCCCCTGGCTTTGCTCGCCCCCTTTGTTTTTCCCCCGCCTGGCGTAAAGTTTTCCCAGGCTGATTTACATGTTTGCCCACCTTTCCCGCTCTGCCCGACCCTCCTCCATGTCCTGCGGATCTTTGATAAACTTGGACTGATGGCAAATGCAAAAAGTTTTATTTGCATCGCATCAGGTTGGTTTCCTGCTCGCTTTTCCACCAAGATCGGACCGTTAATTAAGTAAGTTGCAATGGGTTTTAGTTTCTCGTTTGAGTTTCCAGATTGACTTCATCACTTGATGCCATCTGTTTGGTTTCAAGATGAGGCCAGTCCATTTTCCGGTACCCATTCTCAATGGCCCGCAGCTTGTCCTTCAATTACCTGGAGTGTTCGGCTTAACAGACGAAGGAAAAGCATAGTTTCAGCAGAAAAATTGTATTTTTTGGAATCATTGAGACGGAACGTTGGAATTCATTTCTTCAACATCAAATTTTGCGAATACAAAACAAGTATTATTCCCCATTAATCAAAGTCGTAGCAGCATAAATACAGTTCTTTAAAAATAAATAATAAAATATGCCTATCACTTCTTAAATGTGACACATTCTTAAAATCAAACAAATGTTAAATTCACCATTAATCATAGAAGTCTTAAAAATTTAGTTGGGAATAGTTTCCCCCATATCATAAGTTACTCTCACTTACAAAAAAGTCACTAAGTTTTAAATGCCAAGATACATTAACCATTAATCATATTAGTATTAACAAATTGTCATTCAAAAGGCGTTAAAAAATCGCTTCGCTAATATTTAACTAAACGTCTTCGAAAAACACCTCAACAGAGATCAATTCACCATAAATCATAGGCGTCTTAATAAAATAAGTCACATAAAATCTCAAAAAGCAAAGCTAGTTAGTTGTTTACCTATTCCAAAGTTCCCCATTATAATAAGCAGGTTTGGGTTGCTCTTTCTTAATACATTTTTGAATATATATGTACACTTTTTATTTAAAAATCTTTAGATATTTTAAACAACATGTCTGTAGATGCTCTCCAGCTTCCTGGCCAATCTGTGATTGCTGTTGGCGCTGCTCCTTTCGTCGGATTCGATATGAGAAATTTGGTTTGGCTGGGCCGTTGTGATTGGTGCGGCAGTTGAGGATGAGGCGGGGGGCGAGCTTTCTTGGGTTGTTGGTGGGACAGTTGTGGTGCTGATGGGTCTGCTGGTGGTGGTGTCTTGTGGCACAGGAGACTCTCCCGCCATGCAGCTCTGGAAAGCCTCGTAGGAGTTGCCCGAGCGGATCTCGTAGTTCCGGGCCGAGGTGTTGCAGCACAGCTCACGGGTGTAGACAAGCTGCTCAATCTCCTGTCCCAGGGAGCCGTAGAAAACAGAAGCACTGGAACCAATAGCGGTCAAGTTTTTGGCATATTTGGGACCCTGCAAGTGAGCATTACAGTTTACATAAGTTTTTATAATTTAACAAGAAAAAAAGAACACAAAAAATAATCTATAACTCAGGTAAAACCCAATAAACCAATCAATTTAAATGAATTCTTGTTCGGATCTTAATATATCTTATTATTAAAAGTACTTTACCTCAATGGCGTAGCAGGACAGAGCGTTCTGACTATCGTTCTTGTTGTCGCAATCCAGCAGGAACATGCAGGCGTCGAAGGTGGAGTTGCTGAGGTCCCAGACCACAGAATCGTAACGCTTCAGGACCTCCTGATGGCCGCCCTCGTACTTATCCACACACTGGTTGTACTCATCCTCGTAGAGAATCCAGTCCTGTTTGAAAACGCCGTCGTAGTAGTTGAAACAGGCGGAGGCCAGTTGTGGGTTGTTCCGCTGCATTTCGCTGGTGGCACTCATTATCTCCATAATTCTCGAGGGCCCGGAGATGAGGCTAGGATTGGCGCTGGCATAGCCGATGGCCACGGTGGCTAGCAGGATGGCGATGAGATGGGGGCTCATGTTGCTCGCTCAATGGTTCGTTCGTGACTTGGTCCTAACTGGCGACTGGCCAACGCTTTTATGCTAGCCACAAAAGTCTGAAGCTGCCAGTAAACTAAGGGGCTTTTCTCCTATCTAGCCCCAGATAAGACGTATCAGTATGGCAATCAGCCTACGCACCGGACTTGGGCTACTTGTACTTCCTTCAACAATCTGTAAACAATCGTGGAATGGCTACCTGGAAATCGAGATCTCATTTGAGTCGTCATAGTATCGGCCATTGATTAGAGGTCATTAGATTATTGCACCAGCCGAATGATTGAAGAGCTAAATATAAACGAGTTTGTAATGCCAAAAATACTCTGATATCATTCTTATCACGGCAGTTCCCCGCAGCCTGGTTTGCATAACCCACATATTGGCCATCAAAAAGCATTTTGGCATGACTAACTTAAGAAATGCGGTAAATTTGCCTTTGAAGAGCAAAAACACGAATTTTTAATTGAATACTTTCCCTGATTCCAAGAATTTGATTTATACTTTTTACTTTGGAGCTATTAACCTGCATCGAAGTGATGACAATCACTCGTTAACCCTGTATTTTAAATATTACTTCAGTCCAGATAGTGACGAATTAAACCGGGGAAGCAAAATTGATCTAATATACATTTTTACTTTGTTTAAAAAAATATTAGAAATTTCCCTAAAACGATGTTTTGTAAAACTCATTTCAATGTTAATTATAATAATAGCAATACAAGAAAATAATATATTAAATTCCTTAATTTTGCTGTCTTGTTTGCTTATCACGAATTTGGCCAGCAAAAGCCTTTTTTCGGGTTAATAAAAAAGAAACGGAAATTGCAGAAATTTCTGGAATTTTTAATTTGGCGAAGAACCCCAGTTCCGAGAATTGGGTTAATTACGTTCTTTGCTCTAAGTTGATTTATTTGTTAAACAAAGGATTGGCCTTTTTATTTCGCTCTCGAGCTACTGAGCAATGCAGATAATATTTCAAATTGTTCAAGTATTTTCATATAGATAGATACACTGGGGCTAATTATTATAATCAGCCATCGCGGGGGTTTTATACGAATGTATCTCTATTGATATAAGTTAAGGCTTGTCAAATAAATTACTCAACAAATAGGTTAAGATGTTTTATTAGGAAAGGTAGATAAAGTTTGTCCTTATCGGCACACAAAATTTACGTCATGGAGCCACCTCTAAGACTGTTGGTAACCATTGTAAATGGGGTTGATAAAGATTGATGTTTTGATTTCTGATAAAGTTTAGGAAAAGGTTTTTGGTAAACAGAACCATTAAATAAAATCTGATACGGTCAAGGACCAGCATAAACTTTGCGTTGACTGAAATGAACTAATTTCAAAAGATATAAGGTTAAATTTTTGGAATATTTTAATTTTCACCCAAAACAAAGAACTTAATAATGCAATTACCCAAATTCCAGAAAACAAACGCTAACTTGCCACGGGGCGTATGATTAATTTTATTTACCTGCCATTGCAGGTATGCAGTTCCTCAGCTGTCGCTGGCTGACTGAGCTGCATACTAAGCAGTCCTTTTGAAGCCACTGCTCTGCAACGGAAATGGGTACACTAAAAAAAATTGTGCGCTTTAACCTAATCTAAGCAGACAGGAGTTTAGGTAAATCGAAAGAAAAAGGCAACTTTGAAAATCTATACAAAATATATACCATTAATCATTTAAACTAAAAATTTTGGTAGTAAGCTTGAACTACTTCAATTGTTAATGGACAAGTTAAAATTTCACGAAAGGTAAAACGAAAAGATTCTAAAATTCTAATGAGAGAGCGAGAGAGATGGAGCTATTCTTACAGAAAAACGGCTGTTTCAGTCTTCTTTTGATTTATCACCATAACTTTTTATAGAATCATCCAATTTGTACAATTTTTGCAATGTAGGTGGGTATTTAACCAATAATCATTACTATTGACAAAAAACTGCTTTCAACTAAAAATTCTAGAAGATACTATAAAGAACTTCATTATGATATTCCCAGAAATATTTCGAACCTAATAATCTATAACGATGGCATTTTCGCCTTGTGTAGCGCCTTGCCTCGGGCTTCATTTCCACTCAGAGCTGTCAGGACGAAATGAAGTCGAGTAGCGTCTGCCGGCTTTCGGTTCGGCTGGGTTCCGTTGAGTAGAGTCCTGTTGAGTTCCGTTGAGTTGCGCTGAATGGGGAGAAGCAGCCGCTGATGGATTGTCAGTCGAGGGACGCGCTGTTAAATGGGGCACAAATAAGTGTAATTGTTTTGTAAATGGCCCCGTAGTAAAACAATTTCCAATGCCACTCCGCGTCCGTTTTCTGTCAGCCAGCTGGTTGGCAACTCACTCGTTCCGCGTACTCGCCTTGCACTTGAGTCAGCGCCGAAGAAAAATCACCTGGCGCATTGGGTATAATTTAATTTACAACACCCACTTCCTTGGCACTGTCAACCGAATGAATTCCGGCAGCGATATGGATCCGGAGAGCGCATGGCCTAAGTGACTAATTAACTATTGGCCACCCTAAACAAATGAAATGGCCAGGAAATTTGATAGCATGATTATCAGTGTCGCATCTAATCAAAAGCAAATGAAGTGGTTTCCAAATCACAGGGGGTTTCTTAATGAAAGGCTTATTGCGCACTCTTAAAGAGTTAAGATTGTGACCAGAAAAGGAAACGATTAACCGAATAAAATAACAATTAAATTGTAATTATTCCTGATTTAAAACCCCAATCAAGGTACTAATCATCAAACTCTCTGACAACAATAGATTGTATTAATTAGCTAACTGTTTTGAGGCTAGACAAAAGATTATCTCAGTTTGTAGCTTTGATATTTTTTAAGGTTCTCCCAATTTAAAAAATATTGGTAAGCCCATCAGACGACAGCGATTTCACGCCCTTCTTATCGAAGTCCCGCTGATACGTCATCAAATGTCGATAAGAAACTTTTCCTTTGGCGAACAATAATAAATGCTGATAACGAATTTGGGCTCGCAGTAATCAGGTGGTAATTAAAAAGCAAATATAGGTTTGCCCTTTAATATTTGCACTCAACTGGGAACATGGATGGCTAATGAACAATTTCGTTTAATGCGGCGTTCGATTAATTTTACAAGCTCTCACGCCACACTGATGTCACTTCGCATTATTACAGAAATGATTATTATTATTATAAACTAGGAACACTGCAATAACAGAGCGCCGGATTTTACGATTGCCATAACAGGAAGAAGCGTTGGCAATTATAGGAGACGCACTCTATATATATCCCCGTATAGACAGAGATATAAATATCCAGCCAGGGCAGCCATAAAGTTGCGAACTGGACACGCTGTAACTTTATGGGGAGCGCGTGAAATTCAATTAAAAGCCATGTTCGATATTAGTTACAATAACCGGGGGTGTATCCGCCCATCCGCATATAGATAGAGAGATGGAGAGCGTGGCCGAGTCATAAACCGAAGTTATTGAATAAAACTGAAGGGCAGCAAATAGACAGGCAGTCGGCGGTGGCAATGGCAGTGGCAATCAGCCGCCAAAACCACGATAAGTGTCGGGAATATGGGGAATAGTTTTGTGTGATTTATGCTCCACCGAAGGCACCATCGGTGGGCGTTTGATTGCCCCATGGTATGTGCTGAGTTTGGCATGGATGTGCGTCACTCCCCATAAAGATTACAACCTGATTACAAAGCCGGGCAGCCCCATATTCCACATATCGCACATGCAGTAGGCAATTCGCATACCTGACAAACTGCAGCCGGAAAATTAATTAAAGCAAATGCCCCTCGGGTGGCAATACCAAAATTTAATGAACTTGTCCTTGTCCTTGGCCGGGAAAATACGGGAAATGCAACCGAATTTCAGTGGGCCGTCGAGCTGAAGAAAAATTCCCATTAAATTTCATTATAATTGCAAAAGATCCCCTTCGAGCTGCTCCAAATTAAGCATACGCCCCGTTATACGCAGAAATAATACTTTTTAATTGCTTCACAAAAACACCAGTGAAAATAAAACAAACCCTGTTATGCATTCCGTGTACAAAAGTTTATGGAAAGAGAGATCTGCATAAATAAATATAGAAGCGAGCAGGAGAAGAAGCTGAAACCACAAAACACGACCGCAGAAAATATACACAATGCACACACAAAAGCTGTGCCAAAGTTGTGGCCACTATTTGATAAACTTTAAGATGTCAAAGTCCCGAGAAAAGTGGAAAAGCGGGCAGGGAAATGTCCACTGGCAACCTTATAGACTAAGTAAATGTCCGAAAATGAAATGAGTGAGGAGCGACAGAGTCGAAAAGCCACAAAAAGCAGAGCGCCATTAAAGCGTAGTCAACAATGGAGGCAAGTTGGCCGGCAGCAGATGAGGACTTGGCATAAAAAATGGAAGCCACGAAGGAACCCGGAAAGAATACTGCCCAGTCCGAGGGCAATATCCAAGCAGCAGACTCAATGAGAACAAAAAAAAGGACCGAAAACCAAACAAATGTAAAGTTTATTAGATCGTCAGCGGTGGAGCAGGGGCAGCAGAGGGCCAATAATGTCACTTGGCCATCTGCAGAATGCAATAAAAGCGTTTAACCCGAAAGCAAACGCTTTGCAAATATGTGAAGCGGCTGTGAAAAATGCTCGGCGCTTCCAAGGAAAAGGAAAATGAGGAAAAGCTAGCAAGGAGCAGCTCCAGATTTTCAGTGTCCCGTATGAGATAGCAAAATATGGAGGTGGCCTTTTTATATTTAAGAAATATAGTTTAGATATTTAACTACATATTTACATTTATTATTTTTACAACTTTAAAGATTTTTAAAGAAAAGTGAACCCAAACTTCATGCTTGGCTAAGGTGAAAAGGGGGAAAGTCATAAAAGAAATGCAGACAAAATTCACCAACAATTGCAAGGGAGAAAAGTCATTTCATTGACTTTTCTAGGTTTTATATTCCAACAAAAGCTATCGGCATTTATAGATTGAATCAATTAAGAACTTTAATTTGAGCTTGTGAATATTTGCTTGAGTCAGATACCCATTCGGTGAATACCCATTCTCAGCTGGGTCGTCAGCTGTCGATCTATTTGAAACTTAAAGCCGCAGAAACCGAATCGATTCAATTTGAGTTCTCAACTGCGTCAGAGTGGAAACTGCTGATGTACTTCAGCGGCGGTGCCTCGTTTTTTGCTCTTTGTTGTAGCTTGTTCCGATATGTCAGTGAGTTAGTTCCATGTTATGCCCATAAATCAGCCGAAAATGCAAATGTTATCAGCGTGGCGGGATATTCCACGGCGCAGTGTGGGTGAGTCTTCCTGTCCCGCTTTCTCCCCTTCTCTTTCTGGCTCCATATCCCCATCTCTCTCTGCCCGTGTCCGTGTGCGTGTGTTTGGCGTGATAAGCAAACTGCCACCGCTCGGTTAGTTGCCACTTGTACGTTAGTATGCACTCTATATAATTCCGCTGATGACGACGTCGGTGGTGACGTCCAGCTTTATCCTTCTTACCGCAGAGCCACAGCCGGGGTCAACCAAATAGCAGTGCAAATTAAATTCAAAAACTAACTACTAAAATAAATTCTTTTTTAATAAAACATTAAAATTTTTAGAATTAAATAATGAGTTTTAAGTTCCTTTTAATATTCGTAATCAATTAAAATTGGTATAAGCATCTTAGAGTTTTTCCTATTTTAAATACACCTCCAAAAACATTATCTAAAAGCTTTCTGATAACATATATAACTATAGATCTTATATTTGTTATAAAAGTTCCCGTTTTTATAAATTTAAATATTTTATAATGTATATAAAAGTTTTTTTTTTAATTTAAAGGGTGAATAAAATATCTTCTTCAATAAATACATATATTTACATTAAAAGTTTTTTTTTAAATGTAATGGATGCATAATATTTCTGGGCCCAAAAATAAAATTCGTTATAATTTCCATGACCAAGCTCCCAGTTTTGTATATTTTAACCATTTTCAATATTTTTAGTACGTTTAAATGTTGGTTTAAGAGTTTAATGGGTTGGTTTAAGAGTTTAATGGGCGGATACAAAATATCCTGTACTATTCCCTTGACCTGACTTGTATTTGCACACTATGATAGTGGAGTTATTCGCTGGCTTTTTCGTTCCGCTGGCTTTTCCACTCCCAATGTCAAACGCTCTGCTATATACCAACAGGTGGCATATCTAACAATAGCATCGTTCGCCGCGCTTAACCCGTTGCCACTTCTGGGCCAGATTATAAATGGCCAAGCATCTGGCTCCTGGTGGCTCATTCGCAACAACGGCTGAAGCCCGCAAAGAATCGCGCCGCGATCGCTCTGAAACGCCAGTGGTCAGTTGGGAGACTTGGTTTTAGGTTGGGAACTACATGGAAATTACTGAAACGTATACGGAATATGAAAAAAGGATCTGCAAGTTGCCTGTGAGAAACACCCCCGAGAGCCTCCCTGGAAAACCAAACAAAATTTGGTAGGACTTAGCCCTGATACGCCATGTGTTCCAAAGCACTGGTAAGTACAACATTGTTGGGAAAATGAACAAAAACAGATACTTCAATTCCAAAAGTGTGCAAGCCACTGGAAAATAAAAGGATATTCAAGATATTTTGACCACTAAAACCTAAAACTAATGTAGCTTTCTGTTTCATAACGAAAAAAAAACATACTATGAGATGTATTTTGAGAAATTTAACTTATTATAAGTTTTGTGAAATATTCCAAGGGATAAATATTACAATGCAATGTAAGACTAAAAGCTTTAAAAATGAAGTATCCTTCAAGCTCAGAGCTGCATTTTGTGAAAACCTAAAACTCCCTACACATTTTTGTGGGAACTTCAACTTATGTTACTCTTCTGGCATTTTGTGTAATTTTCGCTCTGCTGTTTCGGATGGCCAACATAATTTGGTGCGCAATTTAAAGCTCTCTGCGAGGATGCATGTGCATCCGAATCCAAGCCCAAGCCCGGCATCCTTTTAAGCGGAGCTGCCGGAACGATGAAACTTACATGAGCTTGGATCTACTTTCTGGCAATATGCAAACAGTAATTGAATTAATGCCATGAGCCAAACGAAATGTTGACCGAACCCACACTTGCAGTACACACCCATCCAGTAGAGCAGCTGTGCATGCACAGAAACGGTTTGAAAATTGGAAATTAACAAAAAGCAAGCGGAAAAAGCGCTGGCACAAATTTAGCTGAAAATCTGAACACGGGAAAAAAGCAGGAGGAAAACCCCTCGAGGGAAAGGGGCCGGGGTATGTGTGCATTTTGCATGTTGCTGCTCTTGTTCGGGCAGCATGCGAATTAGTGTTGCCACTCGACACTTTGTCCTGGCCAAAAGCTGGGGATGGGGAGAAAGCGGGAGAAAGTCTGAGGAAGGGAGAGTGACGGGCGACAGCCGGCCATCAGCAGAGAAAAGCTTGCACTTTTCTTTCGAGTGCAGTGGGCCTTTTCTCGTGCCTGCCCACCCCTTCGCAGCCATTTTCCATTTTCCACCCGCTTTTGAATGCTTAACGTGTCACTTGCCTGCCTCAGAGTGTCGGCATGCAACTCGGCCAGCTGCAAAAATATGCAAATTAGACATCAAAAATGCTTTAATGAAAATCCCGCCTGCGGCAGATAGAAAAAACAAGACACTGGCTGCAAAAAGTGTGAGCTCACCCAGTTTCGCCACAACTAATGCAGGTTTCTTGCTCTGGCCACTTTTCGAAAACTTTGCGCCATGGCCAAATTGATTTCGAATTTTCTGGTGGCCGGATGCTGATTAAACTGGGCCATAAATCCCTCGGCCCAATTGACAGCTGGCCAAGACATATGGCCGCCCTCGAGCCAAAAGTCGTTCGCTAATTATCATAAAACTGGCTCTGATGTGAGTCTACTTATCATATATACCATGTAGGCACTTCAGATAACTGAACAACTGTAACGTTTATTTAATTTTAAATGGTCCTACACAAAACCCAATTCACTTTGTTAGCCAGTTAACTGTTCTTGCCATAACAATCGCTTCGCATGGGTAAATTAAATAAATTTTGCAATTAAAAGTTGCACTCCTTTTGGAAGCATTTGTCAACGCAAATAAGCGTAAATTAAGTTTGTTTTGCTTCTGCATTTTTTCCATTTCCCCCAGCACTGCTTGTTTTCGCCTCCCCTGAATCCTTGGGAGCACAAGGATGCACCCATCCCAGGAGATTCCCTATTCCCAGTTGTTTTGTTGAGGCTGCGCTTTCTACGACCGACGTTGGCATTGTTGGTTTTGTATTGTATACCCTCTAAAAAACAATTTGCAAACACTTTTGCTTATCACTTTGGCTAGACATGGAAAAGTGCTTACAACTAGTGGTTTAAATGGTGAATTTTATTTGAAGGGCTTATAAATAAACAAGGCGCAAATAAAGCAGATTAGGGTATGCATTTGCTTCAAAACAATCTAGAAAATAATAAAAAATTGTTTTAAAAATCCATTCATTACGTCAGAAAATAAGACCTTTTCATGTTTATTTATATATGTAAAAATTGATTAAAAAACTTACATTTTTTAATATGTTATTTGAATTTGAATAATAAGTTACGTCACATTTAGTTGCTTCAGTGAAATGGAAATTTAGAAATTTTCTTTTCACTAAAAATGAATAATTATTCATCTACTTAGTTATTCTTAAAATAAAATACTGTTCTTGAGCCTGTGAAAGTTTATTGAAAAGCTGATTTTAAAAGCCATATTTTTTCTAAAATTGACTAGATCTAAAACCAGCAGTTTAGGGTATTCGATGGCCGCCTATTGTCGCCCCCTAATTCCCACTCCCATTTTATTTTGTTTACTAAATGGTGGCACCGCAATACAGGGATGGCAAGTGCAGCTTCCGCTGGAACTAAAACGGAAACGGAATCTGAAACTGAAACTGGAACTCGAACGGCAGCCGAAGCCGTGAAAGCTGTGACTGTAACTCACAGTCGCATTTCATGTTGTTTTAATTACTTTCTGATTTATTTAACGTAATGGAAGGGGCAACGAGGACGCCACATTGTTGACTCTAATTAGTTGCATTGTCACCTGAATGCAGCCAAATGCAATGGCAAACAGAATGGAAACAAAAACATGTCTAGCATTTTGGCCGGGCCAAAAACATGAGCTCGCATAAAATGTGCTCAAATGGCCAAATTATATTTACATTATTTAAGTGCAATGACAAGAATTTTAACGGAAATTCGGGTCGAGAAACAACAAAAACGGCAGCGGTATGGTTTTCACACTGAATTAAATAAGCCCCTCGTTTGCGCTCCCAAAATGTTGTTTGTCGTTTCAGGTAATTTCAGAGCAGCATTATGGACACACAAAATTAGAGCAGCATTTTCCGTGTTTATTATTTTAACCAGGCTCTATCCTGGCCTTCCATTATAATGTGCAGTTAGCGTGCTTTTTCCCTGACTTTCCCCAAAAGTCCTCGTCAAAGCCGGCTGGCTTAACTAAATGCAAAAGCACAGCTCGCCATGTATAGACGTATACTATATAGAACAAATTGCATGATTAGCATTCGCCACATGTTCTGGACACTCCCCACAGCCGACGAGCAATGCCGGTTAAATAAATAAGTTTGTGGAAAATTGCATTCACTGTCAGTGGTCGTGTTTTTGGCATCGGAATGCGGAGCATTTTCCCATTTTCAATAAGCCATAAGCTGTGTAAAGTAGCCAACCTTAAAATGAATGCTCGTGTTTTGTTTGTAATTTAGCATGTCCTGATTGCGAAAACATTTATGGCTGGTGAGATATTGAATTAGCTAGTTCAGTTTTACTAATTACGAGCTTCTAACAAGGCTTTCCATTAGCCATTTAAATTTCCCAAACTCTGGACGGCTTTAAGTTTGCAGCCTGATTATTGCATTTTCAACAATTACCTCTGCCAATATATATGTGTCCCCCTTTGAAGCAGGCCAACAAATATGTTGACCTGATCAAATGAACCTAGCCTCAACCGCAATTTGCAGCTCCATAATTTGCTTGCACAATTAATAAACATGCCAGGTGCTTAATATAATTAAAATTGTTTCTGGGCGAAAGGATGATTTTGGGGTAATCAACTCTCTCGTACGGAAACCAAGTTAATTTGCGCCGCAAATGGGTTTTGGCCGTTGCCACGACAATGGTGCTAATTAAATGCAACTAAAGTTTGGGAACCCCCAAAAACACTTTGCCCGGAGCTGTAAAATAATAACGAACCTCTCCTCTTTTTGAGCTACGATACCATTTTTACCTTTGTAGCTGCCAAACAAAGGTAAGCTGGGAAAAAATGCATATTGCATGCGTGCTCAGAAATTAATTGGAATGCAAATGCACCGGCCAAAGTTGCACTTTAATTATCCTTTTTTGGGGAGGGGGGGTTGAAAGGCCCCTCAATTACGGCCTGGTTAGGTCCTACCTATATGTAGGTCCGTTCGTATCGTGCCTGCAATTACACAAACTAATGCCGTTTAATTAAGTTCACACGTGCCACAATTAAATCTTCAACGCTAATTGATGAAAGTGTGAGACCGTGTGTGTGTGTGAAGGACACTGGGTTCATGGTTCACCGGCTATTCTTTTTTTAAACGCCGAACCAGCTCACGTAGTCAGCAAACGACAAACAAATAAACGAAGGAGTAGCAAAAGGTGTAGGACGAATCGTGTTGGGAAATCATAAATAGTTTTGGCCCTGCCCGAGAATGTATCCTTTCCATGCGAAATTAGCCTAAGCCGGATTCTGTCAGAGATGGTAATACTTTTGTTTGCCTAGCTTGGGTGCTCTGGGTGTCATAGGTGCAACAAATAGTCATTAATGTCTTAAAGAAATCCAAGTCAAAGGAAGATTGGCCTTCAAATAGAAAGACAATACATATAAAATCTAATAAAATTATTTGTTTCTAATATCTAAAGTATAAAAATAAAAGGAAAGCTTTCAAAAATACATACTTAATAATAAATAGATAAGGACTTTGTACTATATGGGCTAATAAATACAATTTACAGATATTTTTTAATATCTTAAAGATAAAAAAATTATCTTATAGATAGACATCATCTGACAGATATAATAATATCTTTTAGACAGACAATCATATCATAAAGATAGATATATAGATATATAGTATATTTAGGTGTATAATATCTTTTGATAATGATATCATATCTTATAGATAAATATGTTCATCGCAAAATATTTTTACGATAGATATATCATGCCTAATGAAAAACATAAAACAATTGTTAATTTTATAAAATAATCAGATTTAAAATTTAATTAAAATTATAACCATTCCTTAAAAATAATATTTAAAACATTTTGAGTAAATATAAAAATTAATATATGTTTTAATACCTAAAAAAAAGGAAATGTTTTCCAAAAAGTATTTAAACAGTATTCTATACATGAAAGATACAATTGTTATTAAATTATCGAAGTACACCTGACACTTTCCCATCCCAAATATCTTGGCTCGTTGCTCCACAAAGAGGGCGTGCCATCTTGAGTTACGTTACGCTTCGAAAAAGGGGCGGGGCGGATTCGAAAATTATTTAGCAAATTAACAGGCTGACAAGTCAACTGTGTGTGCATTCGGACATTCGGAAGTGGCTGACGTGGGTCCTAAGGAATGGACGGCTATGTGACCGGATTGCCAACAGGCGGAAAACTTATGGATGGCCGGCACGCAATTGCTTACCTTGGCCAATAATCGTTGGCCAACGGAGAGTGGGTGAAATAGGGGCTGTGGCCAATGGCCATTAAAGTAATTCTCCTGCTGTTTGTTTTCGGGTGTTTTAGGTATTTTGTTTAGCTCCGGTTCTGTCTGCCCAGCCACCTGGAAGAACTTTCGTGTTGTTGCACTTTGTAGTCACCAAATATTTTGGTTCCGTCTGTAGACCGCAACGCAAACACAGGCAGCGTTTATTATGTGTATATGTCGGCTTAATGTCCTGTTAAAGCCAGCTAAGACTGGGCCAAGGATTGGCGAAAGGATAAGGACAAGTTTAAAAGGGCGGCGGGAGTTGTTGCTGTTGCAAAAGTAACTCCGTAATGAAGTTGCTTGTTAATAAAAATTGAAATTAAAGCGAGTCCTAACGAATTCATGTGACTGCGATGGTAAATCGCAGAAAATACAAGCACAGAGTAATGAGATTTTCGCTTACAGAGAAAGGAATTCCTTCTTGTAAGAACAACTCCCTGGCAAGACTTTAATGTTACTTTCAATTTATGTGAAGTTTAACAACCTATTTTTTCGTATTTTAAAACACCACAAAGAAAAACATGAAATGAATATTGAAACGAAACTATATTTTTTACAATTCAAACAAAGGATCAGATTAAACCAAAGTGATACCCCATTAGGGAAAACATTTAAAATTTTTAAATTGCAAATAAAAAATGCATGGGGCTTTTAATATCCTATTTAATAAAAAAAATATATTGAAACTGATATGGAAATGTAACTTTGTTTTCTACAATAAATACAAGATGAATAAAACATTTTTTCATCTATTAAATAAATTTAAACAAAACCAAAAACATGCAGAAACCAAACAAATATTGTGGCAATAAATGAAAACAGAAATATAAACCAGAGGGATGACCCATTTTGGGCACCGCATTTTTTTGCTGTGCCTGAAGTTAATTAAAGCCGCCAATCTGCTGGGGCAGTGCCACGCCCACTTCCCGGCCAGCGCCTCAAGTATTGCACTTGGCATAATTTGTGCAGCCGGCAGAAGCTCGTATATCAGACAGCAGGCGACGCTCGACGGCTCTCCCCCTTTTCTGAATTCGACAACTCAGCGAACTGAAAAGCTGGCGAAAAAAAGGAAAACGTATATATGGATGCGAATGAAATATCCATGGAGGAGATGGCCAGAATCCGGGCGAACCCGGGGCGGGGATCCGCCAACGAGGTCAACGACAGGCCAAACTGGCCGGCAGAGAGCAGACTTCAAGTGTGACTGTGCGACTGTGTGATGGCCAACACTTGGCGGACAATAAAACAATTAAACGCAAAGTCAACATGGCGAGCCAAAAAAGTTAACTCCACTCCACTCGACCTGCCACGCCCCCCCCCAAAACCACCGCCCCAATGCATTGAAATGGGAATCGAAAATGGAGTGCAGCTGGGCCGAGTGCCAGTGCCATTTGAATGCAACCGACGAATGTGCCACATGCGGCCCCCTATTGCTGCAGCATTTGCCACGGGGCGTATACTTAATCAAAACCAAAACATACAGCGTTCGCTGGGGTTTGCGTCTACTGGTTAGCAGTGGTGGGCAACTTTAATTGGAATTTATGGTCGGACATTATTTCCGTGCGCACACATTTTTGAGCTCCCTTCAAAAGATGCAGGAGACCCGAGCAGGTTACGTCATTTGCGGGGCTTGAATACATCTCGCCTTGAGTGACGTTATCCGTGGAAAGTTCTTACACGCGCCGCCCAAGCCGAAGAAAGGGAGTACTATCCGGTTTCCTGTCTGAAAGTCTGAGGAACTAAAAGTCCCAAGGATGTGGCTGTTCCACCGCCTCGCACACTTCGAAATAATGATGGGGCAACACTTGAATAATTCCTGCGCATATGTGGGGGGGATTTAAATTTGTCTGGAATTTATGGATGGCTTTCATGACAGGTAAAGAGATAATGGGGCGGCAAATATAATAGTATCTTATTGGAATTTAAGGACTATCTTATTTACCATCAATATATGTTACCCCCAAATAACTAGCAGCCAATCGTGAACTTTTAGTATATTAGATTAGTAATCAACCGGTTTAATATATAATTACTTTATTTTCTAATGACTTAATTATTTGTAAATATTTAATATCTATTATAAGAGTTAATATTAACTTTTTTCTCAGAGCTTTTAAGACTCAAGTCTCAAGTTTCTTTAAAAAAGATGTTCCTTTTCTACAACTAGTAGATTTGTATTATGTTAAACGGTATTTGTATTTATTATGACAACATATTTCCTTAAATTTCCCTTATTTAATCGTTTTAAATATTAAATTTGTAAATATTACTTACCAATTAAGTTGATAATTACTATATTTTCTATTTGTTTAAATGTAATATCCATTTAAAGTACCTAATGCATCTTATTTCTCTGAACTTCTTAAACTGATTACTGTAACAATTGTTCTCCATATTGAGAATTTGAATCGCCCCTATTTTCCGGACCTCAAGGGCCTAAATTCCAACCACACTTTCTGATTTGGGCCTTCGTATTACCCCCATTTGCAACCAAGATTTATAATCTCCGGCTGCACCGAGAAAGTGCATAACTTGGCAGCTGTGCCAGTCAACCGCACTATCAAATCTTCATCAGCGCCAGAGGGCCTCAAGGATATTAACCCATGTAGAGGTCCTTCAGTCGTCACGCCCACCCAATCACAATTTAAATCGCTTTGTGGGCGTTGGCCCAGCTGTCTGTTGTTGTCTGTTTTCCGGGACATAATGAATGGTTGCCCATCAATTGACCCAAGAAGCCTTGGGCAATTGCAATTTGTGTCGCCCGATAATTGTCCTGTAACAGGACAAGTGCAATCGCAAGCTCAACTCCTTGGTTCAATTGGTTGAGGGAAAATTCCGGAAAATATGTATGAAGCAGAAGCAGGATGTCCTCGTTCGCTCAACCATAAAATAAAAGATAATCATTATTTTTCTAAGATTGAACATAAATTCTTCACGTGCGCGCTGCACCATTAAACGTGCAGCAGCTTCGGCTTCGGGTTCGGTTTCAGCTTCAGCTTCCCCGGAAATGCATCAAAATTCGCTGCCTGCCACCCGCCGTATCAGTTTCAGTGTCTGCGGAGCGGAAATGCGCTAGCGCACAGGAAAAGGAATAAAGTACGCACACACACATGTGCTGCCGTAGAGAACAGAGGGAGCCCACACACACATGGCGGCTCGCAGGATGCAGCGGTAGCCCGTGGCCTTCCCCAGCTGCAGGACATGTGAATGTGGGCGAAAGAGTGCTGGGGCGTTAAGAATGCAACGCCTGCAGCTGCTATAGACCGGATGCAGCTCATTTCACTTGGCCAAGCAACAAAATGCAGGCCCAGGACTCTCATCCTGGCACCCCTCTCCCCCCGGATACCCCTGGATTGCCCATTTATTCCCATTTATCCATCCAGGATGATGCAGGGCAGGATGAAGATGCATTGCCGGGTTGATTTAATAAATTTTCAAATATTTTCTCGCAAATATTTTACTGCATCCGCGCGACTGAAAGTCAATTTAATAAACTGTTAAGCAAAGTGCGAGGGCAATGGGGAAAATGTATAGATGCCATGTTAACAAAGAAAGCAATACTCTCACCGCGGAAATCTGATGTATTAAGGGTACAAGGATTAATATATGTTAGGGGAGCCTAATAGAAATTACTATTTTTATTTTCATTTTAAAATTAATACATATTGTCGAACATTATTTATGTTGGGGTTTGGTAGACAATTGCTTTGATATTATAAAACAAAAAATTAAAAAAAAAAAATAGCATTTTTTATTTTCACAAATAAATAGTTTTTATCAGCGTGATACGAAAAGCATTACCTTATCCTATTAACTGTATAAAATTTAGTTTTAAAACTGCAACATCTTAAAGGTGCATCTATGCCGTAAATAAATGTAAAATAAATCACAAGTTCCTTAAATTAATTAAAATAAAGGTTTATTTAAATGATATTTATACCCATAATACTTACATTTTAACAAAGGCTAACCTTATATTTGTTTTATTTAATATCAATATTGTGCGATTAGCTATCATATTAGCCTAATTTAAAACGGCAATATCTTAGAAGTTATTTTATGCCAAAAAAAATCTTTCATAAATTGATAGTTTGATTTAAAATAAATTACAAGTTGTTTTGTTAACATTTAATTAATTGAATCCAACTTTTAATATACATTTTTTTAGGACACAAAAATATCTCAAACCTTGGGTTACACGAGCTATACCCTCCTAGCAGAAGGGTGCTGAAATGGTTGGGTAAAGTGTGCCAAAGTAATACGTAATGCGTTCGAGAGGAGCGTTGTGCATGTGTGCTCCCACATGGCTACATGTTCCTGAATCTTTGAGTACGCTGTGTGGGTGCTCGTGTATATCGCTGGCGTGCTCGACGACATCCTCCATTAAAACTTAAAAAAGTTCGCTCGCTTAATTAAATGTCGCATAAAATGAAATCTTGAAACATTTTTCAACCACAAAAAATAAAAGGCGCCTTGACTTTCCCTCTGAACGTGCCGCTCCCTTACCGAATTTTCCCTCTCCTATGCATTTCCACCCAATCCACCCGCTGAGTTTTCAACAGCCACCACCCACTTGAGTCCATCAGCGTGTGGCGCCGATGTCGAAGTGATTAAATTGAGCAACCATTAAAATAAATATGGCGACAAATGGTTCAAGTGTGAGCTGGGGATAAGAGTGGGGTTGGGTGGGGTTGGTTGGCTCATTAAGCGAAAAGCGGAGGGAGGGTTTAATGCTTTTTCACTCCCCTCCCCCATGAAATTATGCGTCAATTTGTGAATGATGTGCGCCTTCTGCCCCACAAATATTTAATAAATATTTATCACAGGGGGGGGTAGAGAAAAAATCTACATTCGCAGGCGGGACGGGCTAATTGAAAACAACTTCCTGGCCAATCGACTGACCCCAAGCAGGTGATTAGGTCAGAGGGGCAGCTATAAGTGTGACAACAGCTCCTTGAGTAGCGGTGGTCCCAGTCGAAGTCCCTCCTTTTTAGCCATCTCTATCTGTGCCACTTGAAAGCGACAAGCGGCCTTGTTGAGTGCTAGCCAAGCTGTCATTGTCAGTGGGTGGCTGGGATGCCTCTTTGCCAGGCCCGGACCCGCCTCCAGAGCCACCTCACCCCCCTGAACCACCAGATCCACCTATTTCGCTCCTCCCTGAGCTGGCAATCAAGCTAAAAGCACCTGGCCAGGTCCTAAGCTTTGCTTATTTGTTTGAGAACTAGTGGGTAGCGAGAGGGTGGTGTGAGGGTGGTGAGAGGGTGGCGAGAGGGTGGCGAGTGGGTGGCAGGTGGGTGGCAGGTGGGTGGCAGGTGGGTGGTAAATGGATGCAAAGTGGGGTGTGGGTTGTGGGCTGGAGCGGCACTCTCGTCCATTGGCTGGACCCGTAAATCTTTCCGCACACTTTAGCAATTTATACATAACCGCCGGCATTTATTGTCACTTTTAGCTGCGAGTTCACCACCCCGAAGGGCAGAAAGAAGGCCCCCCACCCAGCGAGCCCATCACGTTTTGCTATTTACATTCGCCACGGCAACATGGCAAAGCCATTTTTGTTTTCCTGCTTTTTTCAGCCATTTTTTGTTGCCTTCCTAGTGCCCCGATAAAGTCATCTTCTTCATTTGCAGCCGCCGGCTGTCCAAGGACCAAAACTTTATTTGCCACCGAACCGCCAAATGGCAAATGTCACGTTGCAGACTTATTAGCGCTTTTTCCCGGCCTGATAAAGTGTGCCGCCGTGGCAAGGGAGATTAAATAATGCTGCTTGGTTGAGGTAAAAATGGGAAATGGGAACACAGAGCTTTGCATATTTGTCTTGAGTACTTATCAAATCGCGCATACGCATAGTGGGCCTCGAGTGACTGGAATTTGTGTGTGATTTATGATATAGGGGGGCACAGAGGCCGGAATCAGCGGCCGCGTTGATGAATTACTGGCCATAATGATGCATCATTATGCCGAACTAATTGCGGGCCTGGCCCACAGTCAGTCATTTTGGCCATTGTCAATTACCAGCGCCGTCGAATCAGTTGGCTCCATAAATTAGCCGCGCTGATCGAATGAAAGTTTCATCAATTGTTTATTGGGCCATGGGGCTCACACTCGACTTAACCCATATATCAAAATCACGCCGTGCATTTTCTGTGGGCAGATGTCACATTTAATTGGATTTTCACATCGGCCTTTGTTTGCTTTTCGGCCCCGGCATCCTAATAAGCTATTAAATGGAAGCCCCAGGCGAGAATTTCCCCCTCCCCCCAACCACCAACCGAGTGGCGAATAACGAAAGCATAATTGAGGACACCTACTTGCGCACAAAGTTATCCCCTTGCCAGGATTACCCACAGGACATAAATAACACGAGGACTTCCGTTTGCCATAAAAGTGACGCGTCGCTTGGCCAGAAGGCGAAATGGCGCCCTGAATTGCCAATGACAACATTTCCGTTCCGGGGACAACGAGCTCAGGCCCGCAAATCGTAAATTTCAATCAATGGAGCACTCGACTCTCACTCGATTTCGATTTCGATTTCAGTTTCAGTCCGGTTCGCTCGCCTCGAAAATCTCCGCCGAAATGTGACAAACTTGCGGGGCCACGCCCTCCGCCAGATGGGTATTAATTGCCGGACCAACGAATTTACAGAATACTTGACAAAACTAACGAATACTTTGAGATGAAACATTGAGTCAGGTCTTTAAATAACTAAATATCACTTTGATATGTTGAAGAAATTACAAATTAGACACAGTTATTGTGTAGTAAGTGTAGTTTCAAAAAAGAAAAACTGACAAATTGCAGTTTTCACTTTCACTATAACATTATTACGAATTGAAATGATAGTTTTATTTTAATTGATGAGAAATATTTTTAAAATATAATCAAGTTAACTTTTATGTGCATCTGCAGGAGCAGCTGAGGCAAAACCCCTTAACAAGTTGGCCAACTTGGCGCGAGGCGAATGTGTTGCAATATAACTCGTAAATCATTAAAACTTCGCTCATAAAAATAGGCCAAAAGCGGTAACTAAAGGGAGTGAAGGCTGTGGGCTCTACTGCTAGCCATAATAGTTGTCCTTGCCCCGTTCAGGTTAATCGAAAAACTTTCACCAAATCATTCCGGCAAATTGCCTTTGAAAATAGCCTCCCAACCGCAGGCCCCAATTTAAGCCTTTATTTTTGACTAATTGCTGGAATTTCTGTGGCTCCGACGCTTAAAGATGCCTCTAGTGCGACTTTGGCCAGCCAAAGTAAAGAGGAGATATAAAATCCGTGTTCAGGCAAAGCACCATTTATATGCACATAATTACGGAGGAGCAGTCCCGATTATACAGACTTAACAAGCTCTCTAGATCGCACGGCCCGAATGCCATTTCCCGCTCACAGGTACGCGCCAGTTCATCACCAGCAAACGGGAAGACCCATAATCATAGTAATAATAATATCAAAGTTAATTAGCGCACATCAATCATGCGATTATTTCATTTCATTTATTTGACTCGGAAAAATTGATTCACGGCCAGACAAAAGAGCGGCGAGGTGTTGCTGAATCGCCAATTAATGGGCAACAGTTGATTAAAAAGCATGAAAGCCCGCGAATTATTTGTATTTAGCCCGGCCGTATTTATGATGATTGAATTTCTCCAGTTGTACATTTTCGCCTGCGCTTTAATGATAAAGGTACTTAAAAGTAACAATTTATTGGTTCAGGCTGAGTTTATTAAATTACCGGACGTTGCATGCAAACAATATAAAAATTAAACACCGAACATGTTTATTACCCATGTGGTTCTCGGTTAAAAGCTGCCGCAAAATGTAATTAGTTGTTTGTTAATTGCAAAACTCGGTTACGGCTTTATTTACCTTTAATTTACAAAATGGGGCATAAACAAGAATTGGAAATTCAAAATTTAACACTTCAATCGATTGCCTAATCAAATCAATGCCGCCCTTCCTTGCCTACCCAGCTAGATTACTCAACTTGAGTTTCCGTTGAGTGAAAAATCATAACGAAATTGACAAAACTGGTGGAAATCCCATTGAGGAAATCCGCAGCTTTGCCTTCCCAGTAATACGACAGCTTTCAACTCGTAAAAGTATTTATGTGCTTTGTGTCTTTGATTTGTTTTTAATGCGACTCTCGCTGCTGAGGCAATAAAATGTTTTGACGGACAGTGTCAACACGAAAGAGACAGGCTGCGGGCACGAGAAAGAGACGGATGGTGGGATCGAGAAAGAGACAGACTGAGGGTGTGGGAAGAGGACGGAGTAAGCTGCTGCGCACACACGTCTCAGTGATAACCAAATTGGAGAAGTAGCGGCCAGCAGGCGAATAAAATTATATTGAAAAATTTATACACAATGTATAAATATGTATGTACACTTTGCCGGCAAAGACGTTTATGACTAAGTGGCCTGCATGTGTGCAAATGTGCAATATAAACTTTTATGCCATACACAGTTTTTATTTACCGCCACTTGACCTTTTTCAATTTCTGGGCCCTTTCTGGTGTATCTTTATGAACAGGCAGGACGTTAAAAGAGTTAGGGTTTTCGGTACCAGAACGTAAAAGGTTTATATGCCGACAGTGGACTCAAATATGGATGAGATGGTGCCGAAGGACGAGCTGGATTTTCACTAGTCACTGATTTTTTTATTTTTACTTCTTTAATTCGAATTTCAGATAAACCTAGATATAATTTATTAATATTATGAAATTAATACAAAATTCAAGCGCTGGTAATTGTGCTTCGATAACCTTTATCATTCGATATACTTTTTTTTATAATCCTAAGCTTTAACAAATCCATACAAATTGGTTTTATCTCATAACTAAATTTTTCTATTATTAAATTATTCAAGGAACCCTGATGTTATTTTGCTACCCCATCAGCACTCTGTAAAAGTTTAATTTCCGTTCTCCCTTGATTGATTTAGGGCTAATGCCGGATATTATCCCCGTAATTAGATCATTGCAATGACCTAGAAACAAACAATGGCCCAAATTTATTGAAATCCTTGTTGGCTCCGCCATTCGGATTTCATTCAAAAATTGAAATTAATTTTCCAGCCATGACAAGGCAATTAATCGCGTGTCCTCGCTGTTTCGTAGCGCAAATTCGTGGAACTAGATTTTGCAAATTCCGCATGTACACTCGTATGCAAATGTGCATAAATCAAAATAAATTTGCCAAATCACGAACTTAATTTAAATGTCACGACAAAAGCAGATGTGTTGACAGGACGGGGGTGAATTTTTGAAAAAAAAAACCCGGGTGGAAAATACCCTATTTTTCTAATGCTATTTGTGTGTTCTTAACGTCATCGCCTTTTGCGTTTATTTATGCATTACGAATTACTTGCGACTTTCTTGCATTTGTCACTTTCGTTTCCACCAATGGCCACTGCCCATCCGGTAGGAGTTTTCCTCGATTTTTCGACGATTTTCCTTAAATTTTTTTTTTTTGTTCGCGAGGGAAATGCACGCGCGATTTTCGCAGCCATTGGATAAAAGGGAAATCGAAATTAAACTGTCCAAGGGGCTGTGCTGAGCAGAAATTTACGACCGTGCGCGTGCTAAACGTGGTTCAGACACAGGAGCTTTCCCTCGTCCATTTTCCGAATTTTCCCCGGTATCCTTTCCGCTTGCGATGCGGCCAACTTCGAGCTGCGTGTCCTTTCGTTTGGCCGCAAACATCCGCTCAGTGAAATGACTTTGTGGCTGGTTTTACATAACCCTGACAGACAGACGGAGAAAAGCGAGAAAAGCGAAAGCGCAAAAGATTATGGCCGAAGGGGGCTGGCTGGCGATGGCAGGGGGTGGCAGGACCATCAGGATTAAGTCCTTGCGGGTCCTGCATGTGTGCATTTGATTTTTGGCCAACATGAATGTTAAATGCGCATTTGTTTCCGGCCAACGCAAGCTCATGATTATTTTATTGAGCTGCTCCAACGGCTTCTATGGCCTTTCCCGCTGAAATTGCCTCCGACATGCAATTCGCCAGCTGATTTAGATGCGCCCCAAAACCTCTTTGCATTCACATCCCCAGTAATCTCAGCAACTTGTATTCATACTTTCGGTGGCTGCACTTGGACAAATCAGAGGTAAATTTGTGGACTTATTTAAAACAAGTGATTTTTAATTTATTTTAATTAATATTTCTTTATAAAAAGGTTTCTAGTTATCCTACTATTAGTATTCCGATATACAACTCTCGTTGCATGGGCTATGACTTTTCTCTGCCAATGCTCTGCCGACACATACACGCTATGCACAGTCCTGTCTCTGCAACCACTCCCTTGTCAGTAATCGGATACAAAGAAAATATTTCATACTTTTAAATCAATCAATAACTACATCTTAACAATAACTAAAACTATAGTCTATTTTGTTAGACTAAATCATTTTGATTTTATAATCTCCCTGTGTACTTACACATGTGGCTCGACTAGACTTGAGTGGCTTTTCCGGATCGCTGCACGCACAAATTGCCACTCGAATGGCTGGCTTACCTCTACAGTATCTGTATCTTTGCACAACCGTATCTGAATCCGTATCTGAATCTAAATCTGCATCTGCAACTGCTTCGCTCTATCTTTGCCACTGCAAGGGCGACCAAGTGTCTATGCATCGCTGGCTCGCAACTGAGTTTCACCGAGCACAATATGAATATACATTTCCGCAACCCGTATGGATTTCAACTACTTGCTAGCTACTTAGCCGACAACCTCGAGCAACACAATTTCGAAATTGTGAAAAGGGCTTCCCACCGGCATTATCCGCTTTGGCTGTTTGAACTTTCATGATTTGGGCACAATGTAAATAAAATCTAGTACTTAAGACCCCAAATAACAGCTTGAATCATGTTTAGATTTCGGCTCTTGCAGCAGGCAAAAATACTCTTCAACCTCAATCAATGTAAATATGCAGAGGGTCAGGAATTTTGTCATTGAAGACAGCAATAAAGGTACTTCGGCCAAAGTTATCAAATACACAATTGGGCCGAAATCCGACCTGCTTCTATGTGAAAGTTACAAAATAAAGCAGGTGACTGGGGCGACAGAACAATCAGAAGTTGGGAACGGAAACATAGGGTCCTTCAAGGAACTTCAGAAGGCGAGCACTAAGTATTTGAAATGTCTAACAAAGATTATTACACTATTTCATAGAAATTTTTAATTAAAAGTTTACTTTTCCTTAAATAAAAAATGACAGAACTTTGAAATATAATATAAAAATATGAAGCAAGACTCACTATTTTATAAAGCTTTTTAATAAAAGATCATAATGCTAACAAAATTATATATCTCAGAAAGAGAGAGACTTTTCAGATCCTTGATTACCAATTTGTTGCCTTTGTTCAGCATTTAAAAATGCATACGAAAGAAATGTACCTTTGTTAAATCCTATGCAATTCAAACAATTTTTAAACAAAAACAAACCATTTCAAGAGGGTATTTCGGAGACCTCACATCAAAGACAAGCTCGGAATTTGCTTGTGCTTACCGGCCTGATGTGTGGCACCACAAGTATATCTTTGGAGTGCATTCCGGGCCGTGGGCATGGCTCGAAACCGAATGCCATCTAGACACAGCCGAGCTTGTCACATTTATGGGGGCAAACTTTGGACATAAATTGGGCATGTGTCTTGTGCCACCCACTTGAACTCATCAGAAATGGGGGAATCGGGGGAAATGCAATCGACAAACGAGCCAAAGTTTCGGGCAAAAACTGCACAAATAAACAAAGAATGGCAATTTGAAAAGGCAATTTCAGGACCAGGACCAGGACATGATTGTCATTAAGTCCTGCCACATAAATAGAGCAAACGGAAGTGGGTCTCTCACATGACACTTATTGCTGGCAACGCCTGCAATGGAACTTCAAAGGAATTTTGTGTTCGGGAAGTGCAGTAATGACAACAACTGCTAAGCTGTAATTGCAAAACGTTTTTCCTGACCATCGCCAGATTTTGCAGCAAAGTGCAGGAAGTTTTTGTCCATTTCCTCAGCTGATTGAAATGTTTTCGGGGCATCCCCATCCCCAGTCCCATTCCCATCCGCCTCATCTCTCTGGTCCTTTTCAGCTGTAATCTCTGTTTCGTTTCGTAATCTCGGGCGGGGTGATAAATTGATGCATAAACCCCAAGGCAATACCCAAAAAGATTTAATAAGAACAGCCGGCAAATATTTGCACACTTGAATGGCTCAGGGCGCCTTAACTTCGTCAATGAGAGAGATTAAACTTTTGCTCGAAGGATGTCAAAGCATCAATTTGTCAGGCGACGACAACAGCTCAAAGGATTGTCGATGGGGCGCAAAAGCAATCACAGGACCACAGCAAGGAGTGTCCCAAACTAAAGGTACCTAACTGGGAAAAATGTATATGTCTTTTTATATAGAAGAATAAATTATATTTATATTTATTATAATTTGGTTCTTATTTGTACAATACTAGGAAAGGAACTATTCACGAACTTTTTTATTTAATTAAAAAAAACGTCTTATGAAATTCCACTTCTTAAATTAAAAACTTTCTTAAAAAGATAAATATTTATGAGATATAAACCTCTTTTAAGGTACATATTAAAAGTTTAAAAGTTTTAATTTATATTTTTTATAATCTTTCTACAAATTTACATATTTTAAAGGATAAATATCCTTTGTAACGCTTGTGATACAATTTTTTTACTTGTTTTTTACTAATAGTTACAATGTTCTTAGGCTTTGCTCATCACTGCCGCTACGTAAACAACTCCATCGAAATTATGAAAGAGAAGCAAAGACTTTTGTCATTTTGACATATTTTAATGCGAATTTACAACGGCCTCGGGGCTTTTTGGGGGTAAATCCACGGCCACTTGAGCCTGCCATCCTCTGACAGTTGGTCAACTTTAATTTTCAGCCCTTTTCCAGAGCCTTTGGGGGCTTCGTTCCCCCAGTTTTTGGGCCACACTTAGTGTTGCCTGCTTTTCGGCGCCGTCTCCCGGGCGACAGGCAGCGCAGTAAATTTAATAAATAAGTGGAGATTTCTGCTGGCTGCCTGTTATTGTTGGTGTGGCATACCTCAATCAAAGCATGCGCCATATACCATAGAAAATATATATGCAATGGAAGAGCACGGGATAGAGCAGCCCCCTTTCAGCGGAGGCTTCAATAATTTTTTACACACACGTCAGACAGCTAGACTAGGGTCGCTGTCATGTTATATTCCCGTTGGGCGGTCCCCGGCACAAAAGGCCAAATTGCGAATAAGAAAGGAATAAACGGAATAAAATAAAATATCATGAAATAAAAAATGGAATTCTGAGAACGGGAGAAGGCAGGCGCTGAGATATCCTTTCAAAAAAAATATTCAATATTTATATGGGTCTTGAAAGACATACCTTAGAGAGAATGACATTTAAGAACCAGCTTATCAGCACCTACTCTTAAATGATTTTGATTTAATTTATTTGCACTTGAACTATTCTTTGGTACTTTAAATGGCAGGATATTTTAATAACTATGGAGAAACGTAGAAATATAGTACGAATAACCACTACTCGTAAGTAAAATAGATTACACAACAGGGCAAACGTAAAACTTTCCGAGAAAGCTTTCAAAGCTAGCCTTATCGGTGTGGCTCACCTCATTTCCCAGTTGATAAGGAGTTGCAAATGCACCTTGGCAAATCGCATTTACCCCACCAGAAAGGAGAGAATAATACGTTCAAGTGCCATTTATCTCACTGGGCCAAAACTTTCCATCGACTTTCAGCCCGCACTCACACGAAAATGTGTTGTAGCCAAGTGTGAATGTGCGGGTGAACTCTGCATATTTTCTCCTTTCTCCGTCCTGCCCTTGACACTCGCTCACCCTTCTTTTGGTGTGAGCTAAATTGATTTGACAAATATTTTGCTTGGCGTTTATTACATTTTTTCCGTTGGCATCAGCATTGGGAAAGGCTGAAAGGCTGAAAGGCTGCCGATCTGCCCTTTTCATAGCGGGTGTAAGCCCGTCGCTGGCAGGGATTACGCTCGCTATGGCAACAATTTCAATATGCTCCACTCCCACTCAGCTGCACTAGCACACTCAGATAAAAAGTATACTGAGTATACAAATTTTGATAAAGAAAACCCTATTATAAAATCGAATTACAATTGTGATTTATGAGAGATCTTTAATAGGGGCGTCAAAAAGTATGCTATAATTCATGTCGGTCTTAAAAGATTTTTTAATTTATTCAAAAAGCTTAAATTTGATTATATACAGCATACCTAATCTTAAAAGATTTGATTGTATTTTTTTGAAAATATTTTTTTTAATACACATATAAGATTGTTACCTATTCAGAACTGGCGATTCTCTTTGTCCTCACTCGGACCTCACACACACAGTATACATTGTAAACTGTGTGGCAACTCCTTAAAGTAAAATATTCCCTGTGCAGTGTACCCTATTTTTTTTTAAATATCCCACCCAAAACATTTATTTCTGTGCACAAGCAAACTCGCCCTCTAACCCACATATCCTATAAGGCAGCAAGAATTCCACACGATGCCACAAACACATGCTTGGGGCAACATTTAAATACATGGGGTTGTGTAAACGACCGAGTCAGTGTGCATGCGTTGATTGCATTGTTGCACTTGTTGCATTCCCCGCACGCACACACTCACAGTCCGCTTCATATAAATCAATACGGAAATCAAAGCAAGCCAAACAAACAGGAATTTGGCCAGTTGCGAAAAGCGGAGACTCAAAAGGAGAATGACTATACAAAAAATGTTGTAAACTAAGTGAATATCACTTCTAAAATTTGGGAAACAGTAGAACTGAAATCAATTATTACTATATGAATAAAAATGCAGATATCACTGAAACAAAATTTATAGTTATCCAAAGATATATAAATATCCTTTGAAAAACCAAAATTCATATACATAACATCTTTAAGAAATAAAACTTAATTCCTTTCCTAATATATACGCTTATTCAACAAGCCCAACATCTTGTATGTTTTAGAAAATGTTATATTTTTTAAGAAACCTATGTTTATCGTAATTTTTATTCCGGTTCCGGGGAACTTTAATTCCTGCATTTAACCCATTGTTAGAGACTTTCGATTTTCTACCCGGTAATTTTCGATTCTCGAATGAATGGGGGTAGTATTAATTCCCTATATTATAGTGCTCTACTGGCAGACAATGGCAGACAAAGGCGTTAAATGGAGAACCAAAAATTATGAGAGAATGGCTGGCAATATTGGCCCCAGCCATTCAATTCAAGTAAGCTGTATTAGAGGATTGCACAAATTGCTCGACCGAGTTCGTTGTTCGTCCGTTGAGAGATTAGATTTAGTTGGCCAGAGGTTGGAGGTCAGTGGAAAATCCTGTAATGCACTCCTCGTCGAAATCGGCAAATGAGAGTCATAAAACGCAGGACCACAAATAAGCCGGCGTGCAGGAAGAGCCACTAATTGCGGCATTAAGACCCTGCTAGGACACCGGTGGAGGCATCAGCCGGATCAAAGACTCAGTTGACGGAACCGGTGTGTATTTAACTTCTCCACCTGCATATGCTAACCTCTGAGCAGTGCTGGGCAAATATACATTTGAAAAGGCAGACAAGTCAAGTTCTTGAAGATGAGCAAGGATGCGACAAAAGGTTAGCCATGTCCTTCTGAATTTGTTGTGAGAGCAAAATACCTTTTTCGTTTTTCGACAAAAAATTATAAAATATAAATTAAAGAAAATACATCATAAAACTCAACATAGAGTAAGAATTTTTAAAATGAAAGAAAGAAATCATCAAAGTAACACATTATAAAAATATAAAATCATCAAATCGTTAAATCATAAAATCTCAAATTAATGAACCATCGTAAAATCGATGAATCATCGGATCATCGAATGAATCATCGAGTGAATGGATGAATACTGGCTGTGCCGTTATTCGCAATGTTCACTCTAGATATGAGCAAAAAGAAGTGCAAATTTGGCTAAAAAACAGACATGCTACCATCAATGGTTGTAACTACTCCCCACCACATGCCCCTCTCCTTCTATCCCCACCCCTGCTGTCTCTTTCATGCTGCTGTTACAACACTGCGGCGACTTAAAGCGGCAAAAAGTGAGCTACGTGCAGATGCCTCACCTGTGATAGAGGTGATTAACAGGATTTGCAGCCAGCAGAGCAACCAATCTGCTACTCGTACAAGTCCCTTCCGCATGTGAGTGAATGTGCGTAAGTGTATCTGTGAACATGGCAACCGAGGACGTCACACATGGCGTATGCGTAATATAAATTCTACTTGGGACGGCTCTTACGGTGGCCTGGCCCCAAACTTAAATTTAGGTCCATCCCGAATGCCGTCAACTGTTGGCCAACATGAACATGGCAACAAATTAATGCGCAAAAACTTTGAAATTGGCAAACTTTGGGGGCGATTAATTAAAATCGCTTCATGCCATTGATGAAACAATAATAGGAAAAAACCAATATTTGACAATTGCCAATAAGCGCCAGACAGAGTCGAAAAAATAACAATAACAAGGGGGATCAACAGTAGCAGCAGCAGCAGCAGCAGCAGAGAACAACAATTAAAACAAATCGAGGGGAGAATTGCAGGCTCCTGTTTTCCCAGCCATATATATAGCTATATATATAGAAAATCGTCCACCCACTGTGGCCCCAAAAAACACAGACCACTACAACCATGCAAATTGGTACTCTACCCGCTTAGTTGTGTTGTTTTTCCGCCTGCTGAAAATGCAAGGACCAAGTTTTCCTCGAACAATTGCCGCCGTGCAGAGAAATTCAATTGAAAACTGAAAGGTCACAAATTTATGCAATATACATCAGGCCCCCCCGCACATATGGTAGGTACCTCTGCCACATCGCTAGATATATCCACAGATACACACCATAGCATATTTGTCTGTCTGTTCTGGCCAGGTGAGCAGCTGAACATTGTCTGGCCACATAGCTGTTTGATTGCAAAAATGTAATTGAATGGCAACAGCCAGCAGTCGAGCTCTCTTCCATGGCAGGGGTAACATAGAAAAAAGAGCAGGAAAAATATGCAATAATATACGGAAAAACAATCATTTGCATAAGGCTCGAGAGAGCAGGGGTGAACGCTATGCGAGAACTAACACCATAAATTATGAAATTATATTTTCAATGGCCAACCAAGCCTTTGTTATTGTTTTTGTTTCGGCTCTCGGTTTTGCAACAAAAATATGCGACGAAATACGTGAACCGTATTTCACAACAATATCAAAATAAATCGAGGCTAAGCGGCTTCCACAAACCGGGTAGTGCTGAAGTTATATCACTGCATTTTTAATTAAAGTGCAACTGGAGACCTCACGCAGATAAATCATGGAAGAAATACCTTTATAAGGTGAAAATTTATTTAGAAAAGTGAAAGGAAATAGTACACACCATGTACTTCAAGGCGTGTTATTAAAATAATTTTAAAGAGTTTTACAACAATAATTTTATAGCTCATAGAAGTAGTGCATTGTATTTACTAACGGGTGTATAACATCATGTAAGGTGGAAACAATCACAAATTAATTCCATATAAACAGAGTATCTTAAATAATTTTTATCATTAAAGGTACTGTTTATTAGAAAAATAAAAATAAATCAAATTTATCAAAAATTTTGAAAACGAAGAAAACTAAAATTGACACTGTTTTAGTTAAAGTGGAAACTCATTGTTCTGCTCGAAACTCTGTAAAATAATTAACAAACACCTGTCAAACAATTTTCAATTCTGTGGCAACTTAAAAATTAATGGCTTTGTAAAAAAAGCAGCAGTTTTTTGAAAGCATAAGCCGACACCAAAGTAAAACGTACTTTCTTCCCGGGCAGTTTGACCCGAGAAATCGGCTTATTGGGGCCACTTTAAATCGCACAAAGCGAGTGCCCATGACTAAGACAAAGCCACCTGTAAGCCCCAAAAACAGATAGCACACCAAAAGCCCACCTTTCCACCTGCTTTTGCCAGAAACAAAACTAGGGAAAATCCAGGCGGGAAACGAAAAAAGAAAGAAGGAAAATAATTCAATTCCATAAACACTTGTTCACACAGTTCACGCAGATCACGCGGTCGCCTTCGTAAGCTTTGCGACTCGGACCGACTTGGGCGAAACTTCATCAACACAAATTGTGAATTCCATACAAATAGTTTGACAAACTTGCTGGCCCCCCGAACTTGGAGGCGCTCCTCCCAGATGGGCGGTTCGGGGATGGGGATCCAAGTGAGGAACAGGCCGAGATAAATGAAAGAAGTTTTGTGGTAGGCCCGGCAAGAGCATAAAAGAAATCTTATAAATCCAGAGCGGCAACAACACTTGCATATATCCAAGATACTTGACGCATACAGCTGTATACCAGCACAAATAGAAAACAGAGAAAAAAGCAGATGGGATCTTACTAAAAAAAGAATATGAAGACCACATTTCAAGGAAAATCCTAACTTTTTTAGCTATTATATCGCTTAACGAACTAAAAAAATTAGATAAGATATGAACACTAAACTTTAAAGAAAAATCCCAGATACTCCTTTTGGAGTGATGATATATCGTATTATAGTATCATCATATAATCTTGACTTAAAAAAATTAATTAAATTAATTTGAATAACATTCTATGAAAATATATTTTTAGGTATACATATAACGTAATATTATTCACGTAATTGTGAAATTGTTAACTACAAATAAAAGTTAAAGAAGCCGTATTATTTGAGAATAAAATATATTAAATATTATTTTTTTCCAGTGCCTGTAAAAACTAGATTGAGACAAAAGAACTTGTAGAGCGTCAGGGCAAAAAGGGAACAGGAAGTGGAGCTGCTCTCCAGCACTGTGTTCATATCTTAGTTTTGAGCATTTCCGGCGCCAACTATTCGGTCACGTAGTGTGTGCCTCTAATGAATGTAGCTCTATATGTGCGGGTATGACGATATCTGGATGCCTATATAGGATAGGAAGCGCGTGCAGCATATTATCGCTAAAGGTCGCCCCAACTATTTTCACTTGGGGCACTTTTTTTGGCCAAACCACATAATCAGAGCCATCGCACATCCCCACCAGACACAAATACAGACATGTCTGAAAATCTTGGCCAAAAACTTTCGTGTTCCAGAGGATTGGAGAGAAACCTCAGGATGGCAGCGCGGGGCAGGAAAGCCACCCGAAAACTTTTCATCTTATTTGGGTTCGGTTTTGGTCCTGACGTTATGCCGTTCTCAACGCACATTGATTGTCAACATCCAGCTGGGAATTGAACTTTCCCTTTAGCCGGCGCACTGGGACCTGGGAGGCTGTTTAAGTTTTTGGTTTCGTCAATCGGAATTTTGTTGAGTTCTTAGTTGAATTAGTGGTCGATTTACGGGCTGCAGCACTAGTCTACAAAGTTTTGGGAAATTAAAAAACTTTTACTACTCGTAACAAATAATCTAAGGTTCACTTTTAAACTGGATGCAAAACGAATTTTTAAACGTTCTTATTAAAGGTAAAAATGTATTTTATAATGATTCTTATCGCCAGACTATCTCTCAAGTATTTATAAGTGGCTAACTGCTAAACAAATACAAATACAACGATAAAAAATGAGAAGGGGGAATAACACTAAAATAATTTATTTTTCTAGAAAGAAAGGTATGTTTATCAAATTTATTTGTATAGGTAGTGGTCTATTTATTGTAAGACTGAGTTGATAGTGTGCTCATAGTCATTATCACTTCCAGTGATAAACAGTATACATTTTCAAGCACTTAAATAGAAGTATACCCAACGATAGGTAGATAATCAAAATAAAATATTCCTGGAAGAAAGGTATTGAATACGAAATTAAATGCGTAAAAATATGTGTATCATAACAGCCTAAATGCCTAAAAATATGTATATCATAACAGCTTCAGCGTCCTAAAATTCCACGTTCATTAGTTAATTACACATTCATAAATATTATTTTCTATTGCCTTTTTAACTTTTAAATAAAATAATACCTTTAAATACTCAAGTATTTCATAACAGCATTAGCTCTAAAAAATCCCATAATAAAACTGGCGTTTATTTACCCAACTTGTGGTGGGGATATTGTTTTCCATAAGCTTCTGATGCGCAAACACTCTTTTTATGAAGCTATTTAGTGAATATCTAATCTCAAGCGATAAATATTAATCCGCCTGCATTGTTTGCCGTTCGAATGGGTATATTTGCATGGGAAAACCCCCCGAACGACGTCTATAGAATGTCGCCCAACTGTTGACACTTTGCAGTTTATTAGCCACACAACAATTGTTTAACATTTCCGTTCGTGCCGCACCCCACTTATCGCCCGAATCTCTTTGTTTCTGCCACATTTGCAGCTGCTCCTGGCCGCCATTCTAGCTGCTCGCTGTTTTGGCAGCGGCTCTTCCAGACGAACGCTCGCCCTGGCCTGCGACGAGGCGATGGAATCGACGCCGGGGCTCAAAAACAATAGATACGGCTATAGGAGCACCGCCAACAACAACGGGGATTACAACTACAAGTGGGAGCTGGGGGCCGTGGATCCGAATGTGGATGTTGATGGCATTGCAGATAGCAACGAGGACGACAACAATGACAACTATAACTACAACAAAGCACCGGCCAAATGGCAGCAGCAGCAAAAACTCTACGGAAATCCCCTGCACGGCATATACGACAGGCAGCAACATCTACAACGGAGGCAGCAACATGAGCAACAGCAACAGCAACAGCAACAGCAGCAACAGCAGCAGCAACAGCAACTCGGGCAACAGCAACAGGGACAGTTTGATGATGATCCAGAGAATGCTCGCAATGACTTCCGTCTGCAATTGTCCGACTTAAATGCGGCCGTTCAAGGTGTGGGCAGGTTTGCTGCTGCCCAGGAACAGGACCAAAGCCAGGACAACAGCAATAGCAACGGCAACGGCAACGGCAACAGCAACACGAACAGCAACGACAACAGCAACTTCAACTGGCTGCCGCCACCGGAGCAGGAGCAATTGTTGCTGGCGCGTCGCAGCCGCAGCAGCAACATCGGCCCAAGGTAAGAGCAGGGATGGCAAAGGTTACATTTTTATCAAAGTATTGACTTATTTCAAAATATTAAATTTAAATTAATCGCTTTTTATCCTGCGTATTGCTTAATATTGCACAATTATCGTTATTTAAGCAACAAGTAAAAATTGTTAAAAAAAACTACTGACAATTGCTTGTTTTTTTGTTTTTTAATATATTTTAATACAGTCTTATAATTAATTAATTATTAAATTTATTATATATATACTAAATCAAATTTACAATGTCATAAGACCTCAGGGTCTTTTCCAGTCTTGAAAGACTAATAATTCAAAGCACATCTTAAAAATGCGAATTATCTTCCCCTTACTTGAATTATAATTATTAGAAATGAATATCATTATGATGATAACAAATCGGTCCTGAATAGCTAAACTTTTTTTAAATTTAAAAATTAGCTCTTTCATATTATCAAGTTGTCTTTAAATCACAAATAAAAGTTTTAGAGTTGTTGTAAGGTGCAGCACCCTAGCATAAGCACATCTCTGGTTAGGCAACACAATGGAGCGAAAACTGAAAACCCAAACATGGAAATTAGCCATGGTGGCGGATAGGGGGACTTGACTCATATTCATTGGCTTCACATTCCGGCAAATGTGACCGCCAATGATTGGAGCCGACAAAGGGGACTGAAGCCCTATCGTTGGTACCACTTCCTACTCCTATTGCACTGCCTTTCCTGGTCCTTCTGCAGAATCTGCAGACCCCGGCAGTCCGAATAATCTCGGCTCTGGCTTTCTGGTTGCATATCAACTAAATGTCAATGCCGACATCCCATGACGTAAGCGTGAGCACAAACGTAAGCGTTTAAGCTGATTCCTCCAGTCGACTGGGTTTTATCCCCTTTGTCGGACTCAACGAGATCAGGAGCTGCAAGGATCATGTGCACCCTGAGCCGGGGATTACGTAATCTGCGTCTTCCATTCACCAAAAATGAATAGCCAAGGATAGTTGAAGTGCGACAAAAGAAATTTAAGCCGAAATATGACCGGGGAGAGCAGCAACTACTGCTCTTGTTACAAGAATACCCTGCAGTCTTTTCTGTCATTTTTTTTTGCTTGAGAGGAATTATCCAATTCAAATATTTAAACATTAGTTTAAATGGAAAGAAAAGGCTAAATTCTATCTCTATCTTTATTTTAATCCCCTAAAAAAAATAAAGAATAGTGAAATATTGAGTAGATGTGATTATTTCTATTATCAAAACAATATATCATGTTTTTCTCACCCTATGTATATATTTCTCATTTTATATACTCCTTAAAATATTATAACGATTTATTACTTTGCCCGGACTTCGGATACAAATATTAAAAATTATTGTTCAAATTTAAATTTAGATTTTACATATATTTAAGTGAGCGGTTTGCATGTCAAAGTTCTGCTCAGCCTCAGGCAGCACACGTACAGTGTACGTGCAACGTAAAACATACAACATTTCGTTGCATTCCGTAACGACCTATTTGTTAAATGTATCTTTCTTAAAACATTTCTTAAATCCAATTTAGAACAATTTAGTGACTCTTTTTTTATTTTTTTTAATTTTATTTTTGTATTATTTTTTGTAAGATATACATTGTTAAAATTGTAAAAATCTAAATTTCCTTAATCCTCTGGAAAGCCAAATAGTTTCAGATTAAACCCTCGGAAAGAGGTACAGATAAAGCCCACAATTATTCACTTGTCGCTGTCGCAGGACCACAAAACAGTATTATGCCAGCCCCTATTTAAACCAGCCGCTCACCTCAACTATTCCAGTTGCACTCGTTTCAAAACATTTTCGCAAACTTTGCGACAAAACTATCAAAGCCGTTGTTGCCCTGAAAGCGCGCTTCAAAAATGCCAACGCCGCTGGATCTGAAAAGCTAAGCTTCGGGGCAGGGAAAATGGGGAAAGGGCCTTGTATAGCAGTTGGTATATATCTGGGAATAAGGACAAGGGAGCTGGCGCTGTGGCATCGACAACGAAAAGGGGAAATCCGCTGGCAGCCAACGACATTCGCGAAGCGGAGAGCTTTGTGCCGCGCCACAGGCTCAGGACAGTGCCAGGACCATCACCAAGAGCAGCTCCATCGCCATCTCCTGCCCCCCAATCGCCATCCAGCTGCACCATGGTGTACCCAATCCTCAGACAAAGCCGCGCGCCAAAGCGAAAGCTAAAAAATTCATTGGCATTTGCTGCAGTTGAATGCAGAATGATGCGCTTTTGTTGGCCAGCTGGAAAAATTGCAGAAAAGAAGCGGCGGCCATGCAAATAACAAACGTCAAAAACGAATTTATTTTTTTTTGTTAAACCACGCCACCGCAGGCAAATACCACATAGAAGAAAATTCCTAAATATGTTTTCTCACTCGGATTTATCATTCTCATTAAAAGAAAAAAACCATCGCCAAATAGTGTCCTGAGATAGTTAGTCTGTTAAAATATTTATTTAAAATTTTCCTCACTTTTTTAAGTTATCATTTATCAATCATTAAATAAAGAATTTTTTAACATTTTTTTTTAAATTTTTAATTTTTTTTAATGCATCTCTAAGCTTCTTTCAAAGGAATTTTTATTCACAAGAGGTATCCTTGCTTTTTTGCATTTTAATATTTTATCACACTCAATAATTAACAAAATTATTTTGTATAGTTATCTTTGATACAAGTTAAGTTAATTTTAACAAGTTATTTTATAAACTTTCTATATTTTCAATATTTTCCCTGTGTAAAACCGCTTTCGCAGTCATTTCCGCCTGCCTGCGGAGACACCAGACAGCCGTGGCGGCAAAAGCAGCTCCAGTGGGCCGCGAGATGAGAACGGCGCTAATTCATGGCCAAAACTAACAAATTTCCATGCATATGCAATTTCAGGGCATCCATGGATGAAACAGGAGCAGGGGAACCGGGTCAGCCGGAGTACCCCGACAATAAGTTCCCAACTGGCGTTCCGGATGACGTGGACATTGAGGGCGAGGAGGATTATGCAGGACAGGATGAGTACGCGGACGAGCTAAATGGCAACCTGCCCTACGGAATCCAGAATGTGCGCAAGCGCCGCGTGCGGAGTGTGATGCCTCCGGTACCATTTCCTAGCACAGACGGGGTGAGTACTTATACTATAGATATAAATATAACAAAAACAGAAGACATTTGACTTACAAGATTATTGGAGATTTTAAGTAGCTTGAAAATGTGCCTAAAAGTATGCAGTGAAAAATGTACTACGTTTTAAGACAAATTAAAAATTTAAAGATTTTACAGAGCCGTATAAAATAATTTTATATTATTTTTATGGTTTATTATCCCAAGGATTTTAAACGTTTTTCTTTCAATATAATAAACCAGAATCAATCAGATTCCAAAGACGAAGTAAATTATGTGAAAATTTGGAAAAAGATAAAGATTTTTTGTCTTTAGTTTCAAACATATGAGGTATGTACGCATTCAAGACAGGGGTTATATGAATCATAATGAATAAGTGTGCAGCATAATATTTTAAAGTTAGACAGAACAAATTCATTTATAATTACTCTTTTTTATTTACTGCACACTTCTAGACACCTTAAAAACAAAGTGATTGGTATGGCACCAATACATAATCTTAAGTCAATGTCAATCTTAACTTAAAAAAAAAAATCTCAACAATTCTGAAAACTACCTTATTCATCCCTAACAGGTAGTCACCTATCAGTCCCTGTGCCCCACGAACCGCGTGACCGTGAAGCTGGAGAGTGGCGACTACCGACCCAACCACTACGTGGAGGTGACCTGTGCCCACAGCTACTCACCCCAGCCCTCGAGGAGCCACAACTACGAGTACGGTTACAGGGGCAATGAACTGCTTAGAGCTCTGCTCTCCGAGCGCGGCGAGAAACGAGAGGTGGGCTAGTAAATAAGTTCTATCAAGGAAATCAATTAAGGGTCTGATGGATACCTTATGCTCCCATTCAGATCTGCTCGGCGACGGGCTTCTCGTGCATCCAGCTCAACCGCACCATCCACCTGATCCGGCTGAACGACGCCTCCGGCTGCTGGGAATCGGAGACACGGACCGTGCCCTCCGGCTGTGAGTGCATGTGGCCGAAGCACAGCTACGGCGACATAGCCTTCTACCACCAGGCGCAGAAGAGGCGGGGCGGCGTGACCAGTCTGCGACCCCATGCCCCCATCAATGTGGATTACAAGCCGGGTGTGGGTTACCGCCAGCTGACCCTGCGGACGAGGAATCCCCAGCCAGCCAGCCAACGCAGTCGACGCGACGATTTGGGCTACGACAGCTACGAGCTCAACTAGTTGGAGTGCTGTTTTTTGATGGTTTAGCAACTAAGTTTGATCCGCATAAATTATTTTTCGCATTAGCTTAGCATTTAGTCAAGAGAGAGAGCCCTCAGTAATGGTGTATTACAAATAAACGAACTACAATGGAGCAACCAAACGTGGAAGCTGCCTTCTTTTTTATGATGGATGGGGATTACGGAAATTAAATTGCATTTGCCAGCGGGCTTACACTAAATCCCGCTCCTTAATCCACTTGATGTGCAATCCTGTGCTGTGTGAATGCATTTCGCTCAACACCTATGTATATCGACCGAGGCTTGGATTTATTGCCTGCGGCCTTATCGTAAATTAAAAGTTAAGCGCCATTTAAATGCATTTATTACAAAAACCCGTGTATGGCATAAATCAAGGTAAATCCCCTCTAATGAATGCCGATGCATGCCCCTGCGCTATGATAACTTATCCAGCGGCTGGGTGGCCACTTTGGGCAGGAGTTCCTCCGTAATGCTCACTATCTGGGCATGCAAATCCTCCGCCGGCTGGCTAGCATCGAACTGATGCCAATAGCTGGCCTCCTGGGAGCAGAGGCGATCAAATACCTGGGCCACACGCCCCTGGAACTCGGCTCTTTCATAGCTGCAATTGCAAAAGATACGGTGAGCTCTTATCTTGTTGACTTTCTATACATATACCGCAACTACTGACCGCTCTTCACCGTACTTCCCGCGACTCGCAAGGTCGTTGGCCGGTGCTCTTAAATAGAATACTGCATCTGGCTTAATAAGTCCCCTTTCCGGGGCATAGCACCAGTCGATATGCAATCCCTTGGCCGCACTATAGGCCACTCCAGAGTGGGAATATCGATCTACAACTAAGGTTACGCCTTCCAAAAGCTTCTGCTTCACCTGGTTCATGTGCTCCCAGCGATTGGCGGCGAACAACAGGTGGATCACCTCGTCCGGCAGGTCCTTGCTGTTGGTCAGATAGGAGTTTATCATCTGGCCAATGCAGGAACTGCGATCCGGAAAGTTCATGGCCTGAACGGGAATGTCCTTCGATTTGAGAAGCTCAACTGGAAGAGATTCGATGGTCAACACGTGCTCCAGCCGGTTTCTGGGCCTGCAGTAACTCACCCAGGAGGCGGCTCTGAGTGGTCTTGCCACTGCGATCGCATCCTTCGAATATAATCAAGGCTCCACGTTTTCCCGCGCTCATTTTGCTGCACAAGTATCATTGCGTTGTAGGGCATTTCGACCAGGGCTGAAAAGTTGTGTTTTCCCGCCAAAAGGTATTTTTTGGTATTCGGGGAAACTTTTCAGATTCACCATTAATTTAATTTATAACATATTTAGAGTATCAAAAGGGGTTTTATAGACCATTTAATAATTAATAATATTAAACAATATTTAATAATATTTACAAGCCGTGACCGCGAAAGCAGTGAGTATTAACGATGGTTGCATGAAAAATATCGATGTTGGCAGCTCGCTGAGCGAATCGATAGTATCGCATAATCATCGACTCATGTTCCAGCTCTAATAAATTACATTTTGTTTTAAACAATTGAAAATACACGTAAAAACATTGCAACAACGTTGCGGCATTTGCGAAATAGTATTTACTTTAGCCCTCGTCATTCGCCGCGATGTGTTAGCCGCAAAAACTGAGCCCGTTCAGGTGTTTCCTAGCCATTTTGCGGAATTTCCTGCGCTACGCGACCCAAAACAAGAAAAATTCGCACGCCGTCGCAACGAATTCGCAATGCGCTGCAGCTGAAAATCAAGAGGTACAACTTTGTTTCTTCGCCCCGGTGATAGTTCAATCACCATGAACTTGCATTAATTAACAATAAGCGCTTCAATCAAAAGCCACAAACAACTGGCCATGGAGCAGAGGCATAAAAACAAAATAACCAGGACGTTCGGCAGTGCGAAAGACCGCGTGCTTTTGGCGTAGCGTCCGATAGGCTGTGTTATCGGCTGCCCTGTTATCGCGTTATCGCGCAAGGACCACGAGAGCGGCGAAAAACCTTTTTTGCCTTTTCCGAGTGGGTTGATGAGTGTGGGTGGTGTGTGAAAAAAGTGTGTGCGGTCTTGTTTATGGGCGAAAAGGAGCAGCGGCTGTCCGGCCGGAGTTAGCAAGTCCTGTGCGAAGGATCCTTCCCAGCGAGATTAGGTCGCCTGACCCTCCCCCTGCCACTCCGCCTCCCCCGGCCCCCTGCCCCCTCGAATTTCCAGCTGTCGGTTTTTCTTTGACATTCCACATTTGGGCCAAAGGATTGCCTAGAGACGACGGACGGCCCATGATCTGGGTGATATACGCAGGAAGCGCCAAGAAGAGTTAGCCGATAGAGATGGCCAACAACAATCATCCGCATCCCGGGCATCTCAGTCAGGCGGCTCAGAACGCCTCCTGGAATCCCCTCCAAGTAAGTAACATCCTTTGAAGTCTGACCAAATAGAAATCTGACCTCCATCTCATCCGCAGATCCCCTCGTACATACCCCGGCAGCCGCAGTTGGCGCACATGTCCAACGAGCGGCCCGGCATGGTGCGATCACCGCTGGCCTGGCACGTTTCTGGATCCGTTTCCCAGCCAGCACCGCCACCCGATGCCATTTACAATTTCATGTCGGCCAATCACAAAAACGTAATTAGGCCAAAGCCAGAAAGCGCCGAGATCCAGCCGCCAGAAATCCACATCCTAGTAGAACCCAATCGCATGCTCGATTCCTTCGCCTTTTAGCCTGTAGAAGCCTTCTTAAGCCTCGTTTAGTTGAGTTGTTGTTAACCTAGTTTGCTTTCTTTGGTTTCCTGCCTTCCTGTATTTGTTTTGGCTAACTATTCCGCCAGCCAGTGGAGTACTGACATACAATTTGTATCCCCAGCTGGACCACCACCATCAGATGAATCCATTGCTGGCACCGCCCTACTCAGGAACATTGCCATTCAACTCCATGGACCTGTCCTTGCAGTCTGCCCGCAGCGCGGCCCAGCCGCTGGCCAAGCAGCCGCCAAACCAGCAGCCACAGCAGTCCTCACAGCAGCAGCAGTCCCTGATGCATGCGCCCAACTACCCTTCAATGTAAGTAAATGTAACCTTTATATTTCAAGCAACTATTGACAAATCTCTTTGGGATTCAGTCAAAATCTCACGACCAATGCCACGCCGACCAGCGCTCAGCAGCAGCAGCAGGAACATATGGCAGCCATGGCTGCTGCCCATGCAAGTCTACTCCAGTCCAGCCGCCAGAATCAGGGAGCCCCTTCAGGGAACCTCAGCAACGGAGCCGACTGCGAGTCCTTGCTGCCGCCACCGCCGCCCACAACTGCCTCTGGAAACAGCAATCACGCGGGGAGCAACAGCAGCAGTAGCAATAGTGGTAGCAACAATCACATAACCAGCCCGCACTACATGCAGAGTCGCGACGAGAACTTCAAATTGGCGCAATTAAAGCGCAGCTTTGACCACGAGCTAATCTCGGGGAAGAATCAGCAGAAGGACAAGGACTTTGGCTACCCGTCGGCGGGATCAGCTAGTAAACTGCCCGCACACAATGTGCCACAGCAACATGCCAACAAGAAACGTAAGATGAACGGAGCGTTATATAGAATGATCCTTCTATTGATCTTATATCATTTTCAGCCTCACCTCTGCGCAACTATCACCAACAGCAGCAGCCGCCTTACAACTTAACGCCCAAATACAATGGACCACAGACGCCGCCTACGCCTCAATCTCCGCTGGCTGCGCCTCCTCATCAGATGCAATCACCCACCATGGACTACAATCAACTGCATCTGCACCACCAGCTAAATAGCTCGGGAGGAAGCAGCTACCAACACATGCAGCAGGATCAAACGCAATCACAATCACACCCCCAGCACTTGCACTACCACAATCAGCATGCGCCCAGCCAACAAGCTCCGCCGCCCCTCCTTCCACCCCACTTGACCAGCGGTCAGTTCCACGGTCAACCCCAGGATGCGGCGCAACAGCAGACAGCCTCCTCCAGTCAACATCAGACGCATCATTCCCGCAATCCGCAATTGACGAATCTCGATCTAGTGGTCAAGCACAAACCAGAGTCGGAAGAACAGCCTTTAATAACTGATCTGTCCTACCGAAATGCTGATGCAGAGAAACCTGCTGGCAACTCGGTGCCAGATGCCCCAGAGTCACCCTACCTGACCACCTCCAATGAGGAGTCGTTGGAGTCGAACAGCAACAGTAGCAATAGTCGAAAGCGACGCAAACGAAAAGCCAGTATGGTAATGAGAGTTACCCCAAATGAAAATGCGCCCGAGGGAGAAGCGAGCAAAACGCAGCATCAACAACCACAACCTTCGGCACACCATAACAGCTGCAGTCCCAAAGGATCGCCCAAAAATGGAGGCGGTGAGTTTCAGCCTTTCAGTTTGCAAAGCCAGTCGCAAGCGCAGAATGCAAAGACGCCGCAGGAGAACGGCCGTGGAGGATCACCGGCTCCGGCGGAACACAGTAGCAATAGCAATAGTTCGACCCTGTATCATGACAACGACAACCCCAAGACTAAGAAGCAGCGGCAGGCCCTGCTGCAACGGAACCGCACAGAACAGCACCGTATGCAGCAGGAGGATGAGCCTCCCAAGAAGCATACGCCTCCCACAATGCCGCCACCTAGTCCGCAGAGCAACAGCAGTAGCAGTAGCTCCAGCAGCTCCAGCGCCAACACGCACAGTAGCCACAGCAGTCATGCCGTTAACGATAATCGGACAAATCAAAAGCCTGAGATCAACAATAAGGCCACCACGGATACACCTGCATCTCCTGCCCTCGTGGAGCAGGGCGACATTGATGCCAAGCCGGCTGTGAGTGTGCACGAGTGCGACGAGGAGGAGGAACCAGCAGACAACAAGGAATCTCCTGCGCCTCATGTTCCCCCTTCCACTCCTGCTGTTGCTGCTCCTCCAGTGAACGAATCCCCCAAGAAAACCTCACCCGCTGCCAACTCTGAGCCTTGTCCTTTTGGTGAAGTGGAGGATAAGCTGGAGGAAATGTTTGCTGGCATCGAGGAGGAGACGGAAAGGATATGCAGTCCCGAAAAGCCAGCTGAGGATACGGGAGAGTTGGTAGCCCACGATTTGACAGCCCAGCTGGCTCTGGATAGCTCCAAAGCAGACGAAGCGCCAGCGGATAAAGAGGAGACCTCAGTGCTAGCAGTTTTGGCCTCAACCCCAGCATCTACACCCGAAATCCGACCGGTGGCGACAAAGGCGGCTATGAAGTCAACGCTACCAAGTCCTGTCCACAGCCCAACGCCTCAAGCTCGTTCCACTTCGACTCCCATGGCAGCCGGTGACGACAGTAAATCGAATACCCCTGTTCCACCTAAAACACCTGCAGTTCGGAGACCTCCGCCGCGTAGGCTTTCCATGGGTATGGATGTCTCCCTACTGCGGTTTATGATCGACGACCCGCCAGCCAAGAAGCCAGGTCGCAAGAAGAAGGTGGTGCCGGAGCCGGAACTGGAAGATGATGACAAACCCAGCACCTCGGCAGCGGCTGCTGCGGCTCTGGCAGCTCGTCAACTCAGTGAAGCAGCATCCGCTCCCAAGGGAAAAGCGGCCGGAGCCAAGAAAAAGAATGCCGTGGGCAAGGGCAAGAAAGGACCAGCGGGGAAGGGTAATGCAAAGAATGCTAAGCAGAATGGAAAGAAGCCGGGACGAAAACCCGCCTTCACCACCGACGAGGACAGCACTCCGGCGCCCACAAATGGCGGAGCCGCGGTTCCCGAGCTAAGATTTAAATCTCCCTTCATTCTCATCAAACCGGACGGATCCGTAAGCATCAAGAACACCCATAGTGCCGAGGACGTAAACGAAAAGCAGACAAAGGCCAAAAAGGCGCCGCATGAGCGAAAAAACTTGAGGGGGATGCACAGCTCAACGCTGAGCAACCGCTATGATGCGGACACCACCGACTCCACCTGGATATGTGTGTTCTGCAAGCGAGGCCCTCATAAACTAGGCCTCGGTGATCTCTTCGGTCCGTATCTGGTGACCAGCGACTGCGACGAGTATCGTGCGGCTGTGCAGGCACCCGGAGTACAGGACGTTGATGGACTGTTTGTCAATAAGCGGAGGCGGGAGGACATGGTGAAGACGCAGGAGAGAAATCTGCCCGTTGTGCCCGCCACGCTGGCGCACATAATGCAGGCTCCCAAGATAAGCATGGTGAGATGAGAAACACATTAATGGTTTTGGGGTATTATAAACTAACTTTCCCTTATCATTTTTTCAGCACAAACGCAAGCGCAAGCAGACGCACGACAGCTCGATATCCTACAGCGACGACCCAAATGAATCCCGTTCGCAGTGTTCATCTGTGGACCCGCTGGATTGCAGTCACGAAAGCAAGTTCGTGGAAACCTTCCGCGGCATGGGCAAGACCTCGGAGCACGGCTTTGAAGTGTGGCTGCACGAGGATTGCGCCGTCTGGAGCAACGACATCCAACTGATTGGCGCGCACATCAACGGACTGGATGCGGCGGTGTGGGACAGTACGCGGTACCAGTGTGTGCTCTGCCAGCAGACGGGAGCCAGTATATGTTGTTTCCAGCGATGTTGCAAGGCGGCTGCTCATGTGCCCTGCGCGCGATCCGCCAATTGGAGCCTTGGCGAGACGGATCGCAAGGTATTCTGCCAGCTGCACAGCGGGGAGCCGGAGGTTGTGGAACCCATGAAACCAGAGCCGCTGGCGCCGGTGGAAGTACCCGTAGCTCCTGCACCCGCACCAGCACCGCCACCTGCGTTTAATATTCACTCGCTTCCCTGAGTACGCGTGCGCGTCCAGAAATGCCGCCTGGTCGCCAAGCGTTGAGCGTTATAGGCACGATCCGACCCAAAGCCCAAACGAATCCGCAGCGCGCTGCACCCTTTACTTAAGCTTTGTACATAAGTTTTCGACTGCCGTCGTCGCCAGGAGGGCATTTCGTAATCCGTGAAGTGATTTTGTATAAATCCGCTGTACATTTTAAGGCTTGACGCACCGCACAGACGATATCAGAGCGTTCGCCACGTTATAGTTAGGTTCCCCCGATGCATCCTTAGTTGTTTATGTTTAAGTCGACTCCTAAATTATTCTTTTACGTAGTTCTGCACCTTACATTAGTACCTTTTAGTTCTAACTAATTTTAAAGCCACCAATCCCATGTCCAATGCCCACCCATCTGCATCTCATGCGCCAATTGATAATTGAAAACTCGGTTTAGTTGAATTCAGTCTGTTTGTATAAACGAATACTCCATGCCATACCGATAACCAACTGAGTAATCAAGATAACTGAAGTAGCTGTGGGGGATTCCAATTGATATATGCGATGTGAAGTTGCAGTAAAGTTACGTATAAATAGAAAATGTTTGACACCAAGTAAGCGAGAACATTCGAAGCCCAATAAAAAATGGAATATTGTACAACAATATAATAGTATGCGTATATAATAATATTAGTAATGTTAATGTAAGCGAAAAGTTAAAGCCGGCAAAATGAAACCTTGTATTGTATTCGTATTCAGTAAGGTCTGTACGTATTGCTGATAATTTTAAAACTCTAAAACGTATAAACAATAAAAACTTAATCTCACAAGCAACAGGAGGGCGACCTCGATCGGGTTTTTGTACATTTTTCGTTTTATTTATTAATAAATATGCAGAAATATACACACATATACATACGAAAAGGGTATGGTTTTTGAACAAGTGATCTTCTATGGTACATTCTCGGCTTAGCTTAGGCATAAATAGTATACTAATTTAGCTATAAGTTAAGTTTCCTAGTCCTAGCTCGTTAATCTCGAAATCTCGTTTAGAAGCGACGCGACCGCCGGCGCAGTTGCTGCGTGACATCGTTGGGCAGCCGGCCCACGCTGCTCTGGGGAACATCGTAGGATGTGCGTCCGGCGTAGAAGGCGCGTTCCCGGCTCTTGCCAGATCCGCCGGAGAGGCTGCCCTTGCCCATGGTGTCAGTGAGTTGCAGCTGACTGGCCGACACATCACTGCGCTTCTGGGCCAACTGCAATCCGGGAATCAAGCCGTTGCCCAGCGTGGGAAGCTGGATGTTCAGGTGATCCACATGGCGTCCGGCTATCACCGGTCCCTGGGCAATGTTTCCGGCGGATACGGCCACGGGCGGAGCCAGAGGCGGGAACTGCGGCAATTGCTGCTGCTGCTGCTGGTAAGGCACGAAAATATTGGGCGTCAGATAGGGTTGCTGGTTGGTGTGGATCGTGGGACGTTGCTGTTGCTGTTGCTGGTGCTGGAACTGTTGCTGCTGGAAGTGCTGCTGCTGTGGCTGCTGATATTGCTGGTAGATGGTCTGCTGCTGCGGCTGTTGGTATTGCTGTGAGATGAAACTCAATTGCTGCTGGTGTTGCTGCTGCAGGGGCTGACGTTGCTGCTGCACAGACGACTGATGTTGCTGCTGTGCAGACTGGTGTTGCTGCTGTACCGACTGTTGTTGCTGCTGCACCGACTGATGTTGCTGTTGTACCGACTGTTGTTGCTGCTGCACAGACTGGCGTTGCTGCTGAGACGGCTGCTTTTGCACTCGTTGTTGCTGAATAGTTTGCTGCTGCTGATAGTGTTGCTGCTGTGGCGGCACCCGCTGTTGCTGTTGCAAAGTGGCAGCAGGAGCAACATTGCTGCTGGCAGGACTCTGACCGAACTTCTTGTTGAGGAAATCGTTGAGGGAAACATAGGAGCTGCCTTGGTTGTTGGTAACGGGTGCCTGCGTGGCCAGGCTTGAGATGATGCTACTGGCCGAGTTTGGAGCAATACGTTGGCCCTCAGCTCGAGCAATCACAATTCCGGGGGGCGGGGATATCTCAGGCAACTGGGATTGCTGGGGGCGCGGCGGTGCGGTCAGTGTGGAAATAGCTAAAAAAGGGAAAAGGAAAAAATAGAATCATGTTCACTTTTTCTAACAGATAAAAACCAGAGCAAACTATAGTCACTATGTAGTGCCCTAATCCTCACCTGGTGCTGCTGCTGGCTTTACGTAGCTGCTGCCGACCGAGTGATGTTGCTGCTTGACCACTTGCTGTTGCTGCTGCTGCTGGCGTTGCTGTTGCTGCTGTTGACGGGAACCCTGCGACTGGGCACTCTTGAAATTCTGCAAAACGGATTCGTCAACAATGGCGCGAGTTAGCTTATCGAAGGAAAGGAAAGCGGAGGCGGGCGAAAGGCTGGATGTGGTTTGGGACTGAGAGGCGTGGCTAGCGATATCGCCGGCGGTGTGTGTGGCATAGACGTGTGGTGGTGACAAGAGTGACTGTTGGATGGGCTTGCTGATCTGGGATGCCTGGTTGGCCTGGTAGCTATAGCCAGCATTATAGTTGGATGCCAGGGCCGAGATGTGTTGGTTCAGCGAGGAAAGCGAGGAGGTGGGCCGCAAGGTGGTGCTCCTTGGGGTGGTGGTGCCCCGAGTTCTTTGCACGGGCGCCTGGGTCTTGAAGTTGGAGTAGCGATTCTTTCCGCGATTTATGGTGACGGTGGATCGTTGAGAGGTGGCTTGAATATAGCTCCTGGGAGTGGTGGTCGAGCTGGTGGTGCTAGTGACTCCCACTTGGCTGATAGGTGCTCTGGTTGCTGGTGTGTACACCCGATTGCCGCGTTGCACCTGGAAGCGTTGCAGGTTGCTGTGCACCGTGTCCCAGCTGGCCTTGGTGGGAGCAATCCTGGTCTCGCGATCAAGGTCCCTCACTGCCAGCTTCTTGTTGGGACCCGGATCAGCTGCTCCACGTAATTGCTGGAAGGAGGAAATAGTGGTGGTGGTCGTTGGAGCTGTTGTGGTGCTGGGCAGGGTCGTTGTCGTGGCCTTGCTGGTGCTCCTGGTGGCCTGCGATAGTCGGGAGAGGCGCAACCTGCTGGCTGCCAGGCGCTCCAGGTAGCTCTTAGTGGTTGCAGTGCTCCTTGGGGTGGTGGATGCCGTTGTGGTGCGCACGGTGGGCAAGGGACGGATGTGGGCTCGCTTCAACATGGCGCCAGGACGATTCCTGCGGTAGCCACGAATGCGCTCCTGAGTGCTACTGATCTCGGTGACCACTTTGGTGGATGTGACCATGGCCGGGGTGATGGGACTGATGGTGGTGGTACTGGTGACCTCTATTTCGTTCCTCTCCAAAGCCTTCTCCTCGTTGTGGGAGGTGAGTTGCACACCTGCCAGCAGCAGCTTAGCTGCCTCCTGGAGCACATCCTGCTTCTCTGCGGATTCGGGACTCTGCTCCACTTGGACTACACCCTCGGTAAGTGGCAGACTGGCAGTCAGAGCAGCTGCCTGGCCAATGGACTCAATGGCCGGTTCCTCCCCGGAGGTCACCACTTCTGCAGATGGTGGTGCCAGAAAACTAAGTGGTTCTGCTGCCGAGGTGGAGGTAAAGGTAATCTCAGGTGCCCCTGATGTGGTCACTTCCTCATCCTCAGCGGGTGGCAAAGTGGGTGCTATCAGCAGTTGTTCTACTGATTCAGTGGTTGTTGAAGTGGTGCTTCTTGTGGTACTTGTGGTTTTCGAAAACCTGTGCTTATGCTCAATGGATTTGTGATCTTCGGTGGGTATCTCATTGGGCTGTTATTGTGTTTATGTGTGTTTTTGTGGTTTTGAGTGACGTATGTAAGCGATAGTTGATAGAGTAGCATAATAGATAGAAAGATAGATAGATAGAGAGACAAAAAGTTAGGATGGAGTTGGAAATTATGGAATAGACGTAAAGAACCCAAAGTTAGTTCAAATCTAGCACTGAAACTCACCGTAAATCTGACAGTGCTGGGCGTCTGTTTGGGTTTAATGTATCCATAGCCCGCGGAGTGGCTGCCCTTTCCCTTTCCCTCACCCTGCATCGAGAATCCTCGACTTAGGAAGCGGAAGGGCTGCTTCACCTTAGGAGGAGCCATGGATTGATAGCCGGAAATGGAAGGATCCACATCGGTGGATACCTCATCCAGCAGATTGTTGATATTCGACACAAGATCTAGTTGCACGGCCTCGTCCTTGTTGTCACGGGTATGCTTGATGTATTCGGGAGCCATCCCCTCTCCGGAGGTGGCATCCGCGTCGGTTAGGATCTCCAAGCCCGCATTCACATTCTCGGCAAAGTTCTTCTGCTTTTGGTAGTGGTATTCCCTGGGATATTCCGCCACAATATGGGCATTGGTGTGGTCAAACTGAATGCCAGGATCTGAGGAAAGTTCTCCCAAGCTGTTCACATAGATGCCCTCGTCTTCATTTTCCATATTAGGGCTTCCCGATTGCACAGCGTTCAGTGGCTCACTTTTGACCGCCTCCCCACGTCCTACAACTTGGATTTCCTGAACTTCATTGGGTTTGATAACCGCAGGCTGACTCAGCACCCCACTAGCTCCGCTCAGATCCTTGCTGAGACTTTGGTGTGGATTTTGTGACTGAGATTGGGTCTGTTGCAAGGCTTTCGAGATCGTTCTCATGGGGTACTCCATCATGTGACGCACTCGCTCCATCATCTCGTGGGTGCTGCCCACGGTTTTCTCCTCGTTCATTTCGTAGAATCTCTCCGATTCATCGCAGTTCACGTTGCGGTACCAGTCGCACACAAAGTTCTTCTGGCTGAAGAGCGTTCCATTGGGACAGAGGAAACCGAATCCTTGGGGAGTCCGGGCGGTGTGGGCACAAATCCGGAACGCCTGGCAGCGACTCTCCACATCTGCGTAGTATCCTGGAGGGGAATAACGTTATTTAAATATTAAATCTTTATTTTTAAATTAAAAAAATATTAATGGATTTTAAAGAATATTATTTAACAAACAAGATAATTTATTAATTAACATATTAATTTTCAATGCGAATGGTATGTGTAAAACATTTACCTTTGTAAGAAAAAAATGCTTATCAATACTTAAATAATAAAATCTTATATAAAGGAGAAGTGTTTGATATTATTAATATAATAAATGGAAAATATTGAAAGACTTAAGTAAATAATAATAACAATTTGTAAAATACCATGTAAGTTGATTTAATAATTATTTTTTAACTCGAAAGTCTCTATAAGTCGAGCTATTTAAGTTAAAATATTATTATCTCTAGAAAATTACCCACCTTCATGTCTTCCCTTGCACACAAAGCTCGTCTTGGGCGGGGCACTCAGGATGGGATAGTCCAGGCCTGGTTCTCCGGGAATCGTGTGCCTCAGGTCGAACTGCTGGTCCGTGTACTCGCTGGACTTGTCCGCATCCTCGAAGTGCTCTCGACTGCTGCTCTGGCCCTGGGCCACGCCCACCAGGAGGAGGAGGAGGGCAGCCCACCACAGACAGGAGCTGGGTGGCCACATGCTGGAAGAAGAAAACCAAAAAAACATCGAATGTAATCAAAACGTATTAATTGTGCCATTCGTAAGCGGCGATTTGCGATTTGCGACACTTTATTCATTAGGCTGATTGATAAACCATGAATCGGGCCGAAACTCATTGATTAAAATGTGCGTTTTGGCCCATTTGCATACAAATGCGGCGGGCAACGGAAACACGTAAGGGGCCACAGATTAGCATATAACATATATCGGCATATGTGAAGTGGCGAGGCGTGTCCACAGCTCTCACGTAACCGAATCGAGCGGATGCTAACTGATTTATGTGGCCAAAACAAACGCCATTTACAGCTGGGCGTTGATTTTTTTGCAACACTGTCCACGCCGTCCGGATATTTTCATGCGTGGGGTCGCGCAGTCTTGGAGCCGACAGACCGGGCCATTTACGGCCAAGTGTGTCCATCAAATGGCAATTAAATTCGATTGGGCTTATCTTTTGCATTCACAATAAAAGGAGGCAGCAGCGGAGCAGCGGGTGACCCTGAAATTCAAGCTTGATCTAGATGTTAAGCCCCTCGAACATTAAAGATCGATATCGGTTCAATGAAGTGCTTACTATATAGCTTCTATGCCACAGCACAGCATAGCCCATCATCAATCACTTGGCATTGTTTAATTGATGGGCCACGATTATTAATCATACGCGAGCCTTATTAGAATGTGGCTAAACCGAATTAGCCAAAGCAAATCGAAACTAAACGCAAACAGAAATCAAGTATTCGCAGCGCTTCCAGTCAGTCACTTGAGAGCAATCAATTCTCGATGGCTTTCCGAGCGGTGGCTGAGGTCATTTGGGGCCATTATGCTTGCCGGGTGATATGTGCTGACAGTGGACTGGAGAGACGGATAAATTTCATATTTCATGCAAATTAAAACGAAAGACTTAGGCAACGAACTCGACGCCACGGTACATCATCACTCGTCCAAATTGTTCACCCTGAGTGATTGCCTCTAATTGTTCGCTTCGATTGTTGTGTAGGGAAGCAAAGCGCAAAGAAAACACTTCAATAAAAATATATTCAGTGGCGAAAAGTTCGATTTTATTAGTGCAAAAGGGGCAAACAATAAATACCAAATAGTGGCTGCTAAAAATATGTGCACAATTAAACGGTCAACAAAGGCCCACTTGTCTAGCAATTTGCAGTGATAACTCCATCGTTTACATAACGATACTCGGCGATGATGTAACAATTGAGAGACCATAATTACAAGCGGAATAATTGCAGTGCCCCCCCGTTGACATTCCCCAAGGCAGTCAATAACCTTCCCGCAATGACCATCTAAGCGACATCTAATTGAATTTTAATGATCCATCTTCGGGCCGTTTCTCTTTGCGGCTGCCCAATACCTAATATGCAAATGTCGTGGGGAAAATGGAAAATGACCTCTGCACAAGATGCGTACTTATCGCGGAATGCCCCCGGTTTCGTTACAGAGTTCCATTTACAATTCGACACTTTCAGGGTCAATATCAAGAGCACAGCGCACCAGAGCCGAGATAAAAAAAAACGAAAACGAAAACAATCCGCAGACAACGAGGAAGCAGTCGGTATAGAAAATGTTTTACTTCTCATTGTTTTCAATGATCCATCAAAACATTAAAATGCCAGACGAGCGATGATTAAGATGAGAGGCCCCCGAAACAAGAAGCCAGAATAGGGAAGGAAAATTTCAGATAACAGACTTTGCATTGAAAACGAAATAAAAGAGAATGGCTGGACGGACGACCCGTCAAATGAGGAGCCTCAACCGAAAATATATATTAGTTGCTGTAATTCAAATGCCTCATCATTACTTTTTATGATCTCCGGCTGAGTTCGGTTTTCTCGGTTTGGTTTTGGTGCAAATTAATTGACAGCACGTCTGCGAGCCCGCTCGAAGTGAACCATAAATCTTCAACAGATATCACCAGAACGGGTTATATATTTAATTATAGCGAATCTCCAGCTCTGACTCCATGGCGCCGACAAGCCCATGAGCGCTGGGTGTCATCCAGCCGAATTGATGACTGCCCCAGGAGGAGTGGGTATTTTTAGCAGGATCTAAGTCCCCGCCTGCCATGTCAATGCTGCTTCTCACGATCCCACCTCAGCGATTTGAAGAGCCCGCATCTTTGGAATTTGCTCAGTTTTGGTCAGATGACGTAAATCTGGTGCGTAACACAAGAGATGGAGAGGGAGCCACTTCTGACTGTCTCGTCGAACTCGGGGGTTCCGTGATTTGCCTTTTCAGCATCCGTTTAGCTATTTCGACTCAAGAGGTCGAGAAGTTTGCTTTGCAAACATATCGTCTACGGATTGGGCATCATTATTTTTGCATCAGCAATCAAACATAAATAAGCTTCTTAGGGACAGAGGGGTTCTGAAAGATGTGGAAATATGGGCCAAATTCTATAATCATATTATACTGTAGCACTATCTTGGAAATAAAACTAAAAAACCTTTTTTAATTGGAATTTGAATGTGGCAAAAATATTAGCTTTATGATATAACAAACATATTACATTTTCACAAGCATTTATTAAATTAAAATTCTTTTGAATTTCTATAATATTTTAAACCCTATATATTGAAAGTTGAAAAAAATTTAGTATCCTTAATATAAATAATCGGTATATGGTAAAAAAAAAGAAATAATTATTGTTTACAAAATTCATTAATTACAAAATGATGTATTTTTAACTTAACCATTGTGTCTGGCATTCTATAATAAAAAATATTTTTAAATATTTTGGTCCTTTTAATTTTTTTTACCCATAAAAAAGGGTTCAAACCTTAATTCGTTCTCTATATAATCAAAATTGTATTATTCCTCAATTCCGCTATGCTTCTGAAATAGTATTTTATTTTGTTCCCAAGACTTGGGACATAACTTTCAATTTCAATTTATCTGAAGATCTAAATATGTCCAAATTCACAAATGAGCTTACTGCATCGTATAAGCTTTTTCTACTCGGTGGGCGTGTGACATTTGTCATACTCAGCTTCTTAATGAGTACGTATTTATTGTTCGCTTTTGGCAGATGATTATCTGCATTTGTTCTCCATGCAGTCACATTTTTACCTTATAAATCTCCGAAAAAGCGATTAAACTGGACCGAAAATTAATTTTTTTTCGGCTTTTGTTGGGAACTTTTCGTTTCGCGGCACAGAGATACTTTTTTGGGCAACCAACTTCACAAACACATTAGCCGAAGCGGGGATAGAGCATTATCCTGCCAGTCGATGGGGGGTTATCCTTCGCTCCACTTTTGGATGCCGGCTGCGGAACGGAAAACCAGGCAAACTGAACCGTTCGAGGCGCGAACTTGAACTGAACTCGACCATCCAAAGGTAATCGAAATATTTTGGCCAAAAGAGTTCGGCCAGCGGCAGCGGCAGCATCCAAATCAACAGCGCCAGCCAGACATTCAGACCCCGAATATGCGTCGGAGAAGAAGACACAAGCCCCACCGAAACCCAGACCCCGACAGCAACAAAGCCCCTTCGATTGCGTATGAAGATGATGATGATGATGTGGTGATGATGCTGCCGCTGGGAAACCGGTGACAACCTGCTGCTGCCTACATAACAGTATCAGTTGGAGTCCATAAAAGCAAAAAATAAAAAAGTCACAAAAGAAAGGGCCACCAAAATGCTGTCAACTATGCTCCTTTGGGGCGTGTCTGCCTGGGAAATTAGGCCACAGTAAAAACTCTGTAAGATAGGACTAATAAAGTACTATACATAACTGTATACTAAATATTAGGAGTTCACTTGCTAGCCCTCCTTAAAAACTAAAAAAAGAAGTTCTATGTAATAGGAATACTTAGAAACAACACTTACACTTTATAGCGTTTCTTTTACTTAAAAATAAATAAGTAAATATAAGAAAGATATTATAAAAATATAAACATAGCTATACCAAATATTATGTGTGAACTTTCTTACGTTTCTTTTATATAAAAGTGGGTTTTACCAAGTCTTAAGTGTTTATTTACTGGGTCAATAGCACTACTCTTTGCTATCCTTGAAAATGTATTTATAAAGTGTAAAAGGGTAAATTTATTAGGAACGTGATTAATTAACTATACTCATGCACACCTATGCTAATCAAAAGCTAATTCGTTGCCCTACTTCTTAATTGTATTTCTTTAATCAAAACTAATTTTAGGTAAACAAAGTAATATTGAAATAATAGTTTGCTAATTTGCTCCGAAAAAATGATGATAAATAATTTTCTAAAGTTCTCGTTCTCGGCTTTCACTGTAATTGCCCAAAACGCTTTCGTTTTCATTTGATTTCGGTCTTCACACGGCCTGAAAAATGCGGCCAATCGGGTTGTGGCCAGATTCCTTCCCAAGTGCCCCATACTTCATCGAAATAACTTTAGGTACCCGCTGAGGTTAATGGATAGTTATAGTTATGGATGGGGGTACGTTAAGAAGGAAGAGGCCCGACTTCCGCATGTGCGCGAAGCTCAGACCGCGTTTGAGTATCGTGTGACCCAAATCTGAAATTTTAATTAAACAAAAGCTCGATCAATTAACATTAAGCGCTGCTAAACAGCTGCACTTGAGGCGCGTTTTTGGCTCGCTGGCTCTTTGGCCAAATGATTGATGGATGGCTGTGGCGTTGGCGGTGTCATGTGAGCGTGGACCCGCGGATCCGCAGATCGGCAGATCCACGCATATCCAACTATCAAACGCCTTGGTGCGCGTTCTACAAATTGGAATTTGAGAGCCATCCAAGCGGACAAGCTGAAAAATTGTTTGCCACAGTATCTGCCCCTGATCCGCTTAAATGTTTCTTTCCCATGTTTTTTTCTGCTTTTTTTCGCCGATAAACGTGTCGAACAAGTGGCCAAATATTTGCCATGATTGCACTGAGAGAAATTATAAATTTTGCAAATACAATTCTATCTCTACTGCCTGCAGTTAGAAGACATTCTTATTGATATACTTTTGGGTTTCTGAGCTCCAAAAACATATTTAATTGATAAACTTGTTAGATGATAAAACCCTTTGGTATGGAAAATAATAAATAGTTGATATATTAACATACATATTATTTTACAATTATAATTAAAAAAACCGTATTATCCTTACTCTCTTTTCAATAAAATCATTATCACTAACATATTAAAATATATGATTCGCAGTATAAAAAGCATAATATAGGGAAGAGATAAAAGTTGTATACCTCTCAAATTAAATTTAAAAAATTAAAAGAAATTCTATTAAAATCTTTAAGAACATTTTGAATAAAAAACATATTTTAAGAGCGGTTTATTTTCTCAAGTGTACTCTTATTTACAGGTCCGTTTCGGGGGCTCAACTTACAGGCCAGCAACTGTGGCAACATTGTGAAGTGGGTCAGCAACTTTCAGTGCCACATGTGCCCCATGTGCATCCCTATAAAAAGTGCACTGATGATGCAACTGCAGCCGAGTTAAACGCCAGTTGAAATGCATTCCGCAACTGCAGTCGTCTTTACAGCAGCTCTGATCGCTGCCATAATCCTGCCAAGCCAAACTTTGGCCGATCCCCTGAAAGATGACTCTGTGGACAGGCCAAACACCGATTATGCCGCTCTATTCAGAGCGTTTTTGGACATGGGTAACGCCCTCTTCGGAACCTGGAGTCCCGAAGGAGCTCTGGAGGAGTTCATTAGGAAGCGAGAAGGACAGGGCCTGGGTTATTACTAAATAACCCAAAACCACCTACATCCAACTTTCCACCGATGCGTTGCATAAGTTTTGCATGCATCAATAATGATGACTTTAACAAGACGACAAACAGCTAAAAATAAGGGGGTTTAGCAGTTTTAATTATGCACGCTTCATTTTTCGGCACATCACCCATCATTATTGGCTCTTGGATATTCGGTTTTTGCTTAAGCAAATACCCTGCATAAAGGGTTATTTAAGCCTTCTTGTATAGCCTGATTACGAAATAAAATAATCCTTGACAACACAAACTTGGAAAGATTTTGTATATACCATTTCATAGAACCTTTACTTCAGAGCTATAAAAACTTCAACTAACTTTTAATCCGGGATCTGAAGATGTTCTATACTAATGGTGACGATTCGGTATAAGGTCCTTTAAAAAACAAGTTCTTTACCATAGAAAGCTGAAAATATTTATATTTGTAAAAGTCTTAAAATACTATACAAAAACTATACAATATTATTCATTAAAGTTATGATATGAGGTTCCAACCTTTACAAGACGCCTAGAGTATATTCCCGCTCGGCGCTCCAGTCCAAACCCCACTGCTCACTTCTTCAATTTTTTATCTTTTCCAAGTCTTTCGACTGCGTGTTATCTCCAAACATGACACTTCATATGTTTTCCTTCATTGGCAAATTAGTTATTTTTGACAAATCCGCTGAAACAAAGACAAAAAGTAAATATATAGATAGATAAAGGCGAATAGAAGCAAACGCGGGCTGCCTGCCACTCGGCAGTGTGGGACATCGATCAAATTGACTAATCATACTTATTTTTGCCTCAACTATGCCCAATCGAATCCCAGTCGTATTCATGCAAACTACCACCTACGAAAAACGGCGATCATTATGCAATGGAACTCCATAGAACCCGGGCACTTGGCAGTCAATTGATCGAATCGCCCGATGATAAACGGCCTGCTGATTTGAATGGGTACAATCAAAATAATCACCTGGCAAGTTCTCTCGATTATTCCGCATAATAAATGGATAAATGAAGCCAAACAATTTGTCTGCGGCCCGCTTCCAAGTGTTTTTCTTTGTGCTGCTGGCAAGTGTTTTCTTTTCATAAATTAAGTAATCCAATTGTTGGCCGATCGCCAGTCATTCATCTCGCTCCGCTATCTCGATTCGTTTGGATTCTTTTAGATATATTTTATGGATACTCCACCTGCGGTAGAAATCTTTACTTCCTGCACGTGTCATATAAATTATTGAGTCTGCACATCATCATTTGACCGGCCTCTAATTGCTGGTTATCGCGGCTGTCAAGAAAATATTCGCCGGCTCAAACTATTATTAAAACTGAATTTGCCAACCCATTTGGCCAAGAACGCTATGTGTATGTGGAGGAAACTTCAGATCAAATGGTTTCATTTTCAATGCCTAGATCACGTGCCATACCTCGGCTTCCAATGGGATATCTTTATTTATATGAAAGGGGAATACCTAAGCGCTTGGCCTGTAATTATGATCTATCAGTTTAACATTTATTAATTGGTTCTGGAAAATAAATTGGTAGTTGATGGATTGGTTTCTATTTTGGTTTTAATATAACCTTTTTTAAGGCTCTTTCAATGAAAGTATGTATATATTTTTCAGAGAAATAAAAAATTGTCTATGATATATCATAGCAAAGATCAGCAAAGTTTCTTCAATATAAGTAAGTAGTCGATTTGCTGCATCCATTTGAAATTAGAACGAGTTTTCTACAATCAGAATTATTATTATTATTTGCATTAGTTAGTGTGAAGTTCCTGATAGAAAATCCGAAATAATCTGTAGATAATACAATTAGAAATATTATTTTAGAATACATAAATCTCAAATCGTGTGCCCACATCTGGATTTTGCCAGACGAAGTTATTGTTAAATCCGTTAAGCCCGCGGAGGAAGGCTTCGAATCCGAAAACCCAATCCATTCATTCATCGAGGCCTTAATTCGATTACCATCCCCACGAGGGGGAACATTCATACACAAATTTTCGGATCGCGGGAGCACGCAATCGCTGACCATCGGGCAACTGGTGACCGGGGTGATCCACTGGCGGCACAGTGGATGGGTAATCATCATTAGTTGGCTTCAATCATTTGTTTTCCGCCCAAACAGTGGGCTTAGCATGCAAATAAGCCCAGTGGATGGGCCGAGTTCCCACAGACGGCGAGCGGAGGAGGCGAAGACTGATGGGCGTTGCTTCTAAGCACATGTCAAACAGCGCATTACTCAAAACGTTTTCAAAATTATTCGAATAAATCAAAATTAACGCATCCACCTGTGCGTGAGATAATCGAAATCGACAAGTTTCACTTTCATGCGATACGATAATTCCCCAAGATCGCTTTCATGGGTCTAGTTTTTTAACTAAAAAGTGATGCAAGCAAATGCCCGATTGGAGGCAGGCATCTCTAAATCAAATTACTTGCATTGATTGGGTTAATTGCCCCGCTGAAGATCCATTTCCGTAGCCCCGGGAAAAATTCCAAAAATGTAAGACCCAAAAACTGAACCCCAAACCCAAAGCAACTGGAAAATAGTCAAACGCCTATTACATCACTTCAACATATAGTATATATGCAGATGAAGTGATGATGGAGACGGAGATGGAAAGGGAGATGGAGATGGAGCTGGAGCTGGAGCTGGAGATGCCGGCAACGGCGTCTGACAAACACATGTTAATTTCGACTCATCTCGGGGGTACGGGTTCGAATATCTTGTTTCCATTTCAGCGTCCCCATTTCTTTACGCCGCTCATATTATTGATTTCTTTTGGCAAGCCAAATTTCATAATCACACGCTACTACTCCGCCGGGCTGCCGGATTATTATCAACGCCATAAATTAATCAGAGGCGAGAGGGACATGGATCCCAGTGCCACCACCGATTCCAGAGATCCCAGAGCCCCCGAGCCCGCGAGAGAAATGCATATGCAAATGGGGGGCAGAGAGCCGGGGTCTCCGCTTTGATATCGCCGGAAAGCCGATGTGCAAGCCAGGCATTAATTTAATTTTATGTATTTATTATGCATTTGCCGGCCACACGTTTATTTCTTTATATTGCTTTTTGTTTTAATCGCACGATTGCCTCAAAAACTAGCCAAATGCCAGCGGAGAAAGTGGAGGAGCTGCAGCAGGGCCTATCCCATCGCACACCTGACACTTTATCTGTTTTATAGCACAACTCTATAGGGCTTAAAAATACAGGTCAGCCACTGTAGCTTTAAAATATTCTATGCGCATAACATTTAATATTAAAAAATAAAGTATACCAAAAAAATGCTCAACGAATCCTATAAAAATTCACTAAGTTGTGCAATCATTATACGCATTCTAAAGGAAAGTTGAATATATATAAAAACAAAATTATGATTGCCTTAAAAATACTTAATACCGCGTACCAAAAAATTTTTAATGAATTTTATAGAAAAACACTTCTTCAAAATTTGATGTGGTTTGGGAACTTATTAAAATGTGTTGTGTGTTCTTTTAAGTCCAATCAATTTATGTATTTGATAGGAAAGTAATATAAAAACTCTTATGACTTAAAAAACAGGTTATCCAATGCTAACTAAATATTTTAATCGCATTAAGACCAAAAAATAATAATACTACAACAATGCACGATTCAATTAGTCATCTAGAAGTCCATCCATTCCATCAGAAAATGATAATTTTAGATAAACCAACCATCTTTAAGAAAACCTTATAGACACCGCTTCCTATGATTTTTGCCCGGACCGCTTTGCATAAATATGTGTCATCGATTAGTCAGCCCCAGCTGTCGGCACATCATAATCTGATTTGGGCATTTAAACCGTTTACAGCCCGCGATTCGGGATTGCGAAATGGTTTTTTGTTTTTCGCCAAATTAACAATCGTTTATGTATTTATAACTTTATGGCCGCCTCTCACCCTTTATCGCCGGCATTTGATTGTGAATTCAGAAAATATAATTTTCCCTAATTTTTATGATATTTATGTAACGGAGCTGTTGGGGTTTTCTGCTGGTATTACATATTATGCCATCTGTCACAAATATTTTCAACGTGGGGCAGGGCAAATTAATTTATGATCGAATAAATAATAGTCTTTATTGACGTTGGGCTGTCCACAAGAGAGTTTTGTATGGGAACTCAAATGGATATACCAGCCCAAGCAAGTAAAACACTCGCTTCCAACTTTATTTCACTTTTTATTCGTATAATTACATTTTACATAGTTCCAGGGTTCTTTATGGTTTTATGATATAACATGCTTAGTGACACATTACAGATAGACAAAACTTAGTGAGCGTGTGGGGTAGGCTTAAGACTAATAAATGTGTTCTCTCATCCTGACTCGTATGCCTTTATTTGGTGTTAATGAACAGATAGATCTTCACGCTTGGTTGTTCCTGCGATCTCCCATCTCACATTAAGATTAATAATGTCAATCAATTTTGTGAAGACTTTGCAAAGCAGACACCGCTCCACACCCACAATTAATATGCTTATTGCGATCCCTCGCATCGTATGATGATCGCATCGTACTTGGGTCTGCAAAATCTTCTGACAAAACGAACAGTTTGTGTGGCGCAACAATGTGCACGATATCTGGAGAGTCTAGTAGTTATGGGGGTTACCGGTAGCTGCCCTTATCTATACATTTAATACTGGGTTCGACTTCAATTTCAACGGTTACAGTTCGCTGGGGCGCTTAAGCTTAGGTTGGGACCGCGAGTTGCAAATCGCGAAGCAATCATGCACATTGTGGCCGACGCGATTGCTTAGACAAAATACATTTTACATAACGCAACTTAACGCTTAATCAACTGGTGCTGTCGGGGGGCAGAGTATTTAAAACTATTGTACTCTAAATTTCAAATGGTATGGTGTAATGTGCTGGCGACGGGATAAACATAACTAAAATAAAACGGATTCAAAAACAAGCAAGAAAGATATGTGGGGGACAAAACGTGACAGATTAAACAACACGATTCATTATTCATAAGGATGTTCAGCTTTTACAGCTCGCACTGGCCAAAAGCTGAACATTTACAAAAATGGCTTATTAAACATTCATAAATATAATTATAACGATTATGTAAATTGTATTTTATATTGTATGTTCTTCGACTGGTATGCCATGTCCTGTCAATCTCCAAAATCCAGCAAACCTTGCCTTCAATTTGCAAACTCTCTGTCGTTTTGTCAAATTGAAATACTTGCTGAATGTTTGGGAAATCGACCCGTCATGGGGTGTACGACTCCTCGACATTCGCCGATGCTTATGCTTAACACTTAAATGTAGTATACGTATAGTAGATTCATTATTCGACGAGTTTCATCAAGCATATGACCACAAGCGGTAAATGGTTTTCTTGCTTTGAAAAATAAATCAAAAATTTTCTCTTTTCTCCTCCTTCACAACGAAGACCTGCGTTATCCTTGCATGTGGATACCCTTCTAATTTTGTCCTGCACCCGAGGGGTGCTCAGAAATTTTGTATTTATTTTTGAAAGCGATTGCCGCATGCAGCTAAGAGGTATCAATAGTCCTTTGTTCATCAATTCAATTCAAGTGGTTATTGAGCTTCAACTTCAGCTTTAATCTTAAGTTTAGACACTGCAAGCACTTGCATCTGTTCATATTCATGTTCATTTTGTTTGTTGGTTTCCCATTAAGTCTAGTTATTGTTCGATTCTCGATTTTGGATTAACAATGTTGCGGCGGCTCTGGTTAGTGTTGGCCTCTGTTCAATTTCGGTTACAATCAGTTCAATTCGTTAATCAATTCTCAACAAATAAATAAAATAATAACACCAGGTTGCACAACTTGCACATAAATAAATAAATAGGTATTAACTAATAATTTGCTATTTCAAAAAGTACTGTTTTTTGCATTGCTTTTCTTACGTTTCTCTCTTTTTTTGCTTCTTTTTTTGAATTTGCACACAGCTTGGTTTTGGATTTTGTTAAGGTTGGCTTTGTGGACGGGTATTTTATCTTGCATATGTGCAACAACAAAAATTGCAGTTAATAGGGGTTTTCTAAGGAATTTTCATCGGTATTGATGCTTATTTCATGGCATTGTTGAGTCCCAGCTTGCTAAGGATTTTCAATGCATTGCTGGCCGCATCGTTCTGCGACTCCTCAGAGCTCTTGCCAACGCCGTGGCAGATCTGCGGCGGATTCGTGGAGAGCGTCACAATGGTGAGGAACTCCTTGTGGTTGCCCTTGGGATAGTCCGAGAAGTGGACCTGCAACACAAGCAACATTAGAGAATGAACAATTGGGTGTTCATATATATACAGCATACCTCAAAGTCCAACAGTTTACTCAGATACAGTAGCTGCTCTTTCATGTGTACTCCTGCACTTTGCGTGCTGCTGCTGCTTTCCGTGTTGCTGCTGCTGTTGCCAGTGTTGCTGCTGCTGCTGTCGGCTGTGTTGCCGCTGCTGGGCTCTGTGTTGCCACACACATTGCTGCTGTTGCTGCTGACACCGCTTGTATTGCTGCCTGTAGAGGTATTCAGCGCACTCTCGCTGGCCACCTCGGTGGCCTGGGAATCGCTGCTGCTGCTGCTGTTGCTGGTGTCGCCAGAGTTACCATTGACGCTGCTGTTCTCCGCAGATGCAACAGCTACCTCCTTATTGGCCTCCTCCTCCTTGAACTCCACGTTGGCCTTCACCACCACCACTTGATCTCTCTTTTTCGCTGCTGTAATGGTAATAATCGTTTAAATATAATTTATGATGCTAAGAGTGCTTCAAGCTTACGTTTCTTGTTCTGACGGAGTATTAAAATGCCCGGCATGGGTCCTGCTGGCGTGGATACCATGGGCACTTCACCGTCTGCTGTTGTCTCTACGGCGGGCGCTGTGACCACAGACATGGTGGCTGAAGTGCTGCCCTCCTCAGAGGACTGTGTTTCGTTGCTAGGTGTACACTCAACAGCTTCCAGCAATTCGAAGAGAGCTAAAAAAAGGAAGTAAAGGTTATTAAGGACTTTCAAGGCTTAATGTTCAATAACCTACCCTGCGCCGCATTACGCTTAGCCAGCTTCTTGCTGTTGCCCGTTCCACGGGCTGTGCTTCCGCTGGCGGAGACCTCCATAACAAACTCCCTTCGCCGAGCGGTTTCATTGCCGTTCTTGGCTATCAGCTCGAAGATGGGCTCCTTCTCCTTTCGCGTCTGCTGCAGTTGAATTAGCTTCGTGATGGGGTTATCTGCATCGTCCAGATCCACCAGCTTGTCCTTCGGTGGATTGAGGCGCTTGCGTCTCTCTGGCTTGCCCGCTTGCATGGCACCCTCGCTGCCCGGCACAACGGATCCATCTCGCGGTGTTGCCCCTGGTTTGCCGGGAGTCTTCACCTTGATCCTCTTTAGCGGAGTCTGTTTGGTGGGCGTGAGCGGCGGCAGCTTCTGCAACTCGATAAGCATCTTTTCAGCAGCCCGCTTCTTGGAGACCTTCTTGCCATTGCCCTCACCCTCGGTGACTATGGAGCCCACAATGCAGGCCGTGATGAAGTTCTTCATGTGCGCCGGTCCTTCCTCGCGCAGCACCTTGAAATGCACGGTCATGTTGCGCTTGATACCGATCTCATGAACCTGCGAGATGGGGGACTTCTTGTCGCCCTCGTCCATAGAATCCTCGAGAGCCTCCTCGGACGCGGAAATAGCCTGTGTCTTCAGCACTTGTAACGCCCTGGCCGCCGCATCATGCTTGGCCTGTTGGAGTGTGCGTCCAATGCCCACAAACTTCTGCTTTCCTACGAACAGGGTGATTTTACTGGGCGGCGTGGGCACAGCTGGAAATGGACCATTCGGTCCGTGATGCACATGAGGTCCGAGAGGCGGTGGGAGCGCAAAGCGAGACGGGAACTTCGGGGGAAACGGTCGCTGGCCAGGCGCATGAAAGAAGTGCGGATGCATGGGCGGCGTTGGAATGGGCACGAATCCATTGCCAAGCCTCTGTCGCAGGGCATATGCTGGTGGAGGGGGTTGTGGCGGCATACCAGGACCTGGCGCAGTCAGTAAATGAGCTCCTCCGAACTCCGGCGGCACCATGGAATCCGCGGGTGGTATCTGAGTGGGGTCCAGCAGGTAGAAGGTGCGCTGCCCCAACTTCATGGCCAGGGCATTCAGCTCCACCGTTGGCGTAATGTGCGTCCGCATTGGGCCGCCCTCTTCGCTGCGCCGGATCTTCGGCGGCGGATGCTTGTACGTCGTTTCCTCGATGGCCTTGCTGGCGGCCAGATGCTGCGCCTTCTTGATCTTGAACCCATCCGCCGAGTACTCCTCATCGCCCAGCATCAGGGTCACCGTGAAGGTCTTGCAGTGGGCAGGTCCTCGCTCGCCAGTCAAGCGATATTGGTGCGTGATTTTGTTGTATCTGGCCAGCTCATTGACCAGGCACATGGGAGTCTTGTCCTTGCCACCGCGTCCTGAGCTGCTCGTGTCCTCGTTGGGCAGTGTTCCTGAGGCATCGATGTGTTCTGTGCTGCTGCAGTCGTCCGCCGAAGGAGCTGGCTCCTCGGTGGACTCCTGCTCCTTAGAAGCTTCCTCTTGGCCAGCAGGCTCGCTTGGTTTGACTGGATCGTTGCTGGTGTTCTTGGTGGTGTTATTGTTGGTAGTCGAGGAGGAAGAGGAGGTGACTGCGACTGGAGGTTCTGCCACCGTGGTGACCTCTTGCACCACTGGCGGCACCACCACCTTCTGATTCCTATACGTATTCTGCAGGATGGCCTTGGGGGCATAGTTGCTGCCGCTGTTATTGTTGCCGTTGTTGCTGTTGGCATTGCCGCCGTAGTGGTTGTACTTCGAGGGCTTTGCCTGGCTCATGTAATAGTGGGGCGGTGGAGCGGCATAGCTGCCCAGATGGGCGGCCATGTGATGCGGCGGATGCGGGGGCAGCTGGTTGTAGGCCAGAGCGGCCGGATTGCCGGCCAGTGGGTTGAAGGCCTGTGGCGGCGGACCTGGAGGCTGGTTACCCAGGAGGCCGTTGCTGTTGCTCAAGTGCTGATGCTGCTGGCGGATCTTCTGCATCTGGTTGCTGTTGCTGGCAATGTTGCTGCTGCTGTTGCTGGCAATGTTGCCGTGGTGATAGGCAGCCCCAGCCGCAGCGACGGCGGCGGCGGCTTGGTTCGACGGCGTCTGCTGCTGCTGCTGCTGAGCGTGGAGATGGTGATGATTCAGACTGCAAGACAGAGAGCACGTAAATTGGTTAATCGATGGCCACAAGTTCGAGCTCCCGGGGCGGACGCGCTGGCTTCTGCGGTTATATCAGCAAACAATGCACGCCAAGAGGATTATAGAGGCCATCGAGACAAAAGTGTACATCGACCGGCGCGCGGGGAAAAACAAAAACACCAATGAGCGAGGTCCTAGTAGCTGCTGCCTCTCCACCCCTTTCCACCGCCCTGTGTTGTTGCTCCTGCGGAATCGCAGACAACAGCGGCGAGGCTGAACAATGGGCAAAATCCTAACAAAGCACAAAAGCCGCATTCTCTTACGCATCGTGTCATTTTTCGCCAACTGTCAGTTTCAATTGAGACGCACCTTCTGCGACACCCTGCTCCCTGCCGTTCTCCTCGATCTCAATCCCACTCCCCATCGCAATCGAGGGTAGGACAACACTCAATCGCATTTACCTACAGAGCCTCGTGCACATTTCACAAGACCAAGAAATATTTTCGGCCATTTATAATCGCTAAATCAGTTCGGGAAGAAGCCTTCAAATTAACATTGATATGGGCAATTTGTGATTAGGATCAGTTGATATGCGATAAAAATGTCCTAGGTAAGAAGGGAAAGGTAATTAATTGGATCTGGTTGCTGATGATGGGCACTGGCCTCTAATAACTTTGGGTCACATCTTTAAGATGTTAATTAAGTGTCACTTTCTCTTTTCCAGTTTCAGATTTAAATATCTTGTAGACGTTTAGCATAGTAAAGTAATAAAATCTAGGCTCAATTTGTCACACACAATCAAATGAGATTCAGAGATTTTCAGATTTTACTCTGTGTTGAGAATATTTAAAAGATCGGAGGTTTTTTCACGGGGCTCATTTATGATTTCTGAGAGGTTAACATCCTAAACTGTTAAGTATAACTTTTTGATCCCAATTCAGTTTATACTACTTCAAACTTCTTTCTTATTTCACCTCTCACTTGGCACTGATGAAAGCTTTTCATGATCGTTGGGAAATCATACGCAAAAGCGCGTTAGAATCTACGAAAACCAGCGAACTTCCAGTTTACTCCAACCGCCAGTAAATATTCATTTGCGAACCGATCCGAGCGACAGGCAAAACGCAACTGACGGCGGAACTGGATAAGAGTTCGCCGGGAGTTGGACAAAACATATGATCGCAGACAATACGAGGAGCCTGAACTCCTGGAGGCCGAGTCGAAGGATCCTCGCGAACGTCAAGGATAATTGCAGCGCAGTCGGCAGGGCAAACCCGTTATCATCGAGCGGAAGTCATGCTGAGCGCGAAAGAACAAAGAGCCACTGAAATTATAATTTATGAGTTGAGAAAATGGGATGATGAGTCTCACACCGATTGTCAGTGACAGGAATTAACATAATTGCCGCAACGCATAAAGCGCAGACAAGCTGGCGATGCGAGCCATCTCTGGGATCCCTGAGATCCAACTGAGCCAGGGAGCTGCTTTTCCTTATTTTGAGATCCAACATGAGGGTATCCTTTGAACGAGATCCAACTAAGCGAGGAAATTTGACCCCTTTTCAGGGATTTTATAGGCTTAATAGTATTTTTTGGTCAACCAATTGCTTTAGGTTATCTTTCTAAGATTCCCTACATAGAAATGATCCCCATTTTCAAAGGCTCTAGTCTATTTTCTTTACGTTTAAAGTAGTTATGAAAATTCTTATTTTCTACTAAGACAGGAGTAGATGTTACAGCGTTTGTATTATACTTTAATTCAGAAGATACTTTTTCGTTACAAGGGAATGAATTTGGAAAGTCCATCCTATTCAGGTAATCCCTGTATAAGTTTTTACAATGAGTAATTAAAGAACGGGGATGTTTAGCCTTTTTAACCTTTATAACCCCTGAACTTACATTCTTAAAGATATTGGATTGGGGAATGGCTCCACCTAAGCTATATCAATTTCCTGAGCTCGAAAGATAATCTTAAAGCCTTAAGGTGTAAATTCTGCTTCTCATAATATATCTTTCATAATTTATCTTTTATTTTTAACTCTGAACTTAAATTCTCTGAAATATTTGATTGGAGAAAATAAGTTCTGAGCTCCAACTAAGCTATATCATCTTCCTACATTTTACTTCATATCTAACTCCCAGTAAATGATGAATCCTAAATCCTTTAAACATTCCATCCTAGCATCCTTACCGTGCATGGAGATGATCGCGATGCGGCGGCTGCTGGGGCGGCGGCTGCTGCTGCAGGCTGGGGCCCAGGTGCTGCTCCATGCCCGGGTGCAGATGCATGTGGGCGTGGCTGTGATTGTGACTGTGGCTGTGGTGGTGGGCAGCGCGGATGTGGGGCGCTGGCCGGGCGGCATGAACGTTGTGCTGCATGTTTGAAGCAGTAACCTTTAGGACTCCCGATTGGACCAGCGACCGCAGCTGCAAGAGAGGAGGCAAACGGGGTTAGGCAAGGGGCGACATGCATATAAACAATGTTTTCCCTGGCCGCACAAAGGCCCTGGAGGTGTCTCTTTGTGCGGCAATTGTGCGTAAACAAGTTGCAACTGCATGCAGCGCATGTAAATGCGAAAGATACATATGCACATATAGAGAGAGAGGAATGCAACTGAAGCGACGACAACGGCCTAAATCAAATTGTGACAGGCGGCGGGTAGAAGGGTTCCCTCGATGCCCTGCCAAGCAACCACTCCTTGTTGCACTTTTCTGGTTCTTGGGCCCATCGACGACGGGTTGTTTTATGCCCGGCGTTGGATGTTTTGGTGAAATCGGATAAAATGCAGCTGCAGTGCGCGATTCAGGTTCCCCGCCGTCCTGCAATTGCAATTGCAGGGGTTCAAGGACCCAGGACCGCGGATCCAGAGATTCCCACTCCGAAAGCGAAGCCGAATCCGAATCCGATTCCATTCCATTCCGTAACCCCCATACAGCTCCGAAGGCGATTCCGAATCGAGTGGCATAACCGATCTGCAGTCGCAACCGCAACTCACCTTCACCTTCTTGCGTTCCCAAAACGATTTTCGTACGCAAAAAATAGAAGGAAAAAAGTCACGGGCGAATCACATCAACGCAATGGCTTTCAGACTCCAAATCGATCGGCGGGCACATGCACCATAGAAATCGCATCCATGCGGGGTGGCCGCGATCGCGTGCGCAACTTAAAAAACACTTTACAACTACTTTAACACTTAAATTAAATTGATAAACCTATTTTGCACTGTGGCTGCGGATGAAACTCGAAAAATAATGGCTTGTGGGCGAGCGGGAAGCGGGGTGGTTGCGTGCGACGGTGTTGGAAAGCGCGCGCGCAGAAGAAGCCAGGGCTGCACTGCCACATATATGGTATTTTCAGTTATCGGTATCGATACATTTAACGGAAATTTATTGGAATTAATTTAACAACATTTACAATAAGTTTCAACTTCCAAACGCTTTTAGTACAGAAATTCTAATATAATCAAATATTAACTATGTGTGAAAACATGTTTTGATTATATAAGTATGTAGCATTAGCAATTAACATACGTTTTTATTTATTTCACTTTTGAAGTTTTGAATTCGATAACAAATATAAGTGACGTGCTTCAATTTGTCTTTCGTAAGTATATTTTAGTATTTTGTGGTATTAGAAAAAAGGTATTTTTAGGCGCCAAAACATGTGGTCACTTTCAGGAATTGGACCAAAATAAAAACTTTGTTTTTAAAATTTCATCATAAAAGCCACTGAAACTGTACTAGGATGGCTATATTTAGATCGCCTGATCAATTTATTAGGAACAGCTTATCCTGGAAAAGACTCCCGGTCGTAGGGGTGGGAAAACGGTGACGCCACCGCTTTGACTCAATTGTTTTGACGATGATGTTTGGGAAGTGACTCATCCGCCGGCCGATGGCTGTTTTCACTTTTGTTGTGGCCCCGAACGGCATTTAAGGCATTCCGGTGTAGACAGCAGACCAGAAAACAAGTACACGCAGTTCCGCGACCACGCAGCACACCCACTATCCCCAACCAGCCCATCGATATGTTCGACTTCAATTTGGAATTTGCTCGCGGCGGCGCCCGCTTCACCACGGAACTCTTCCAGCTCCTGAGTGCTGGTGGTCTCAAGGAGAATGTGGTCTTCTCACCCTTCTCCATCCAGACCTGCATCGCCTTGGCCTTTGCCGGATCGCAAGGCGAAACCGCCGACGAGATCGCCAAGGCCCTGCACTTTGTGTCCAACTTTCCGCCAGAGGTGGCCCAGACCTTCCAGTTCGTCTTGGAGAAGTATCGCAACAGCAACCTGCTGCGAGTGGCCAACAAGCTGTACGTCCAGGAAGGCAAGCAACTGAAAGCGGACTACCAGGCGGCCATCAAGGAGCAGTATCACTCGGAGGCGGAGTCCATTAACTTTGCGCTCAGCGATGCCGCCGCCCAGGCCATCAATGCCTGGGTTAATGCCAAGACGCAGGGCAAGATCACGGAGCTGGTCAGCGCGGACTCCTTCTCGGACAACACCCGACTGGTCCTGCTCAATGCCCTGCACTTCAAGGGCAGCTGGGCGCACAAGTTCAGCGAGGAGCGCACCGAGGAGGACGACTTCTGGGTGGGCGAGGAGGAGCAGGTGAAGGTCAGCTACATGAACCAGAAGGCCAAATTCAACTACGGCTACTTTGAGGACCTGGGCTGCACTGCCCTCGAGATGCCCTACCAGGACTCGGATCTCTCCATGTTTGTGCTGCTGCCGCAGGAGCGAACGGGCATTTACGCCCTGGCCGAGAAGCTCAAGACTGTCAATCTGGTAGATCTGGCCGCCAAGTTGACCGAGGAGGAGGTTCACGTGAAGTTCCCCAAGTTCAAGGTGGACTACTCCCTGGAACTGGCCGAGAAGCTGCAGCAGGTAAGGAATAAGCTCCTAATAATGGTTGAATAATGAACAAATGGATGGGTTTTGAATCAGCTATACCTATCCTAATTCCCAAATACCAAATAGTTAGCTTTCAACCCAAATGTTCAGAGAAATTTACTTTTGCACACCCATTATTAGACGACATTAAGCTCAATTCATGGTCAACTTTCGGTTTTACATAACGTGACACAGTTCCTTGGCCGCATTTTCTGATAAATGACTTCCTTATAAGGCGTGTTGCGTGTCTGGGGTGAAATAATAAGTTATTATTAGCAGTAGCGCACTAAATTCCCTGATAAAACTCTAAAATATTCCATTTTATGGACACGTTGCAGCAGTGCAAACCTCCCCCGAATATAATTATTGACTTCTTATCTTACAAATTCCCTCGTTTGATGTGTGTATTATTTTTAGTAGCTTATCGCCGCTAAGGTGTTTTAGATAAGCAAAATGAACGGCCATATTGTAGGGGCAGCCTGCGGTTCCAGCAAAAGATCATTTATCAGCTCCATAAAGTCAAAAACTATAGTTGCAGTCGGATGTGACACACCTGAGCGACCTATCTTATCGATCACAAACCCTCAAGCGGCTATGACCTCATTAGTTACTTACCTGGTTCTTGTTTGTTCTTACTTTCAGCTGGGCATCACGAAAATGTTCACGGAAGGAGCCGAGTTCAACAATCTGCTGGAGTCTCCCGAGGGCGTGTTTGTGTCCAAGGTGCTGCACAAGGCCACCATCGAGGTCAACGAGGAGGGCACGGAGGCGGCGGCTGCCACCGGCATGATCATGATGACCCGCATGATGACCTTCCCCCTGCAGTTCCAGGCGGATCGGCCCTTCCTCTACGTCATCTGGAACAGGAAGAACATCGTCTTCGCCGGAGCCTTCGTTAAGGCGGCCTAGAGACGCAACTCTCACTCTTTTTGTATTGTTTTTATTGAAAAGTATTCTTAAATAAATAAGCACTCCATGTCAAAAAAGTTTTCGGTGGCATAAACATTTATTTTAGCGATTTGAAGCCTTTGAGATAAAACAACTGTTCCATATGTGATAAATAAACAATTTGAAAATAGAGATAGAGACTGTAATTTAAAGCATTTTACTCAAATTTTTTAAATTTCTCAAGTAAGGAAAACAAATTAGTTAAGTATTAAAAAAGTTTCCCTTAAAACTACTTTTTAATTTTCGCTTAAAATAGAAATAGAACCAGAACACTTTTAAAATCCGCGCCCACCAAGGAGCGCTGCCACCTTATCCGAGTGCTGTTATCGATAGGCCGCCGCAAAAGGGGCTAAATCTGGGCAAACGCCAAGACCAGCCGATTTGAGTCTGCGCAGAGCGCGTAAAACCAAATCGAAGAGAGCGCAGTAGAGTCGAACGGTAAATCGGCAGCAGCAAAATAAACTTTTAGAATCGCCTGCGAGAGTTCTTCCCGAAAGTGCGTACAAAAAACGTAGAAAGCGGCCGCCTATGGCAACCTGCCCCTCGGAACTGTCAGAACTATCAGAACGACCATAAGTCAATTGGAAATCCAGCAGGGAAACTACGTCGAAATGAGCAGGAGGAGCGGAAACCAGGACATAAGTTCCAAGTCGGAGAAGATGCAGCGCTACTACGCGGAGCGCGAGACCACAGGACCCGAGTTCGGTGAGTTTCCCCCGGGTCGGCTCACTCTATGCTATATGGTATATGGCACACAATGGGCTCAGAATCAGAGTAACCGGGGCTCGCAGAATCAACCCCCAAAGCGAAGGATGTGTCTTCTGTGCTTAGGCTTAGGGGTGGCTGTTTCTGCTGCGAAGAAACGTAGAAACCGAGTGCAGAACACATTTTAACGATTTTTCCCACAAATCCCTGCCTGCAGACGATCGCCTGATAAAGCTGGTGCGCGCCAATCCGGCCATATACGATGTCAGCCATCCGCACTATCGCCGCAATCCGGTGCGAGTGGACATATGGGATCGCATTGCCAACGAACTGGGCGCCTCCTGTGAGTATATTTGGCCGAAACCACTGCGTAGATTGTCTTGACAAACCCACCCCCTTTTTTTTTTTGTTCTTCCACCCAATCCGCGCAGCTCGCTTTCTGCAGACCAAATGGAAGAACATACGCTACAACTATCTGCAGGAGGTCAAGGCGATGGAGACGGGCCAGGCGAATCCGAATGTGCGCAAGCGGCGCTTCACCGAGGATCTCTCCTTCCTGCAGAACACAGCCCAAACCTACAATGTCAAGAAATCCCAGAGCTATGTGGCTCCACAGAACGGTGGTGGGGGAGGAGGAGGAGGGAGTGACAACGACAGCAATAGCTTCCTGTATCCCGATCCAGAGCACCTGAAGATCGACGCCTCCGAGGGCTACGACATCATCGAGCTGGACAACAGCGAGGATGGCTCCAATAGCGACGACAACGAAATTGTGCCCGAGCTGCAGCTGGTCATGGAGGAGCCCAAGGCGGAACTGTCCCTGCAGACCACCCTAAACGGCACCAGCAGCAGCAATCACAGCCACGAGCACGAACACGACCACATCAGCTCACCGCCCTCCTCGCCCCTGCTCACGCCCATGGTGGTCATGGGCAATGGCTACGACCAGGAGCTGCAGGCCCAGCAGCCAGCGCAGGAGCAGAACCAGACCCAGACCCAGACCCAGAAGAAGATAAAGAACAGCTCGCTGTCCAACGGCGAGGTGACCATCGAGCCCATTTACAAGCCGGCGGCCACCAGACGCACGTTACCCAGCGACTTTCTCACCAATCCCTTCAAGCGCAAGGCCACCGAGGCGCCGCAGCAGACCCAAGTGACCACATCCTACAGCGATCCCATCGAGCTCTACTGCCTCTCACTGGTGGACACGCTGCGCAGCATGCCCCGCTCGGAGCGGGAACGGGTCAAGTTCGAGTTCGCCAGCATTCTGAAGGACGCCAAATACAAGGACGAGTGCTAGGACGTCGCTGTTCTGCTTCACGTACAATTCTCTCATAGTCACCTTAGTGGTAAACAACCAAAACGCACTCAACAAGCCCACGATGGACTCTCATTTGTATACACTCCGTTTATGTACTATTAAACCTACATATTATTTGTAATTCTGCGTTTTCGTCCTAGACTAAGATCTAAGTTAATTTGTGTTAAGGTCTGCAGATATGTGTCCATATCTATTCAGTTGTATCAACAATGATCCCAAATAAATTATGCACAAAACAAGGTAACCACTCGCGCCTCATCACTCCACCAAAGAGAAAAGACGGTCGATTTCATTTGCAGCTTAGCGCAGCTTAAAACAATGTATTATATATTAATAAAGTGCGATCTTAAATCGTCTACGATCCGAGCAGCGTTCAATCCTCTCGGTCGGTTAGTGCAAACTAAAAATCTTCTACCTGAGCCGAGGCCCGCAAAATCCCCGGTTACAAAATACATCTAAATAAAAACTGATTTTTCGAGTCTTTCTACAACAAGAACTGGTTAGTCTATATATCATATATATAGTGCATAAGGCATATACAGCATCATTAATATGATTACGGTGATTATAATATGATTATAGGCATGAATCAACTAAGGGGTTAGACAGAGCAAGTGAGGAAAATTAACTTTTAGGGGTTTGATCCATTACAAACTAAAAACAAATTGTTCGCCAGATAAATTTCTGCGCTGCTGCCACTTGACATAAGTTACACCTCGTGACGTGGCGTATTCAAAACCGAGTTCTGCGCCTGCAGCTGTCGTCTGTTGGCCTCCTGGTCCTTGTTGCCATCGTCGGTGTCCAGAATGTCGGACAGATCGTACATGGGCTGATAGGTAATCAGTTCTGAGCCACTGGGCGCTGCCAAGATCAAACAGTTTATTAGCAAAGGTATGCTTAGAAGCCACTTTCGAACTCACCCTTCTTTTCACTGCTTATGCTGTCATTGGGAAAAGACAGCCCATAGTTGTCCATCAGATCCGAGTCATTGAAGAGCTGTAGAGGAAAAGAAGAAACCACATTGTTAGTTGGTTAAGTTGGAAAATCTTTTGACATGAAATCCTAGCTCGTGTGGACGTTTTGCGCTGACCTTTAGAAGCAGCTCGTCCTCGGTCAACTGAAAAATGGGCGTCCTGCTCGGCGCCTGATCATGTAAATAGAACGTTTGTAAAGTAAGCCTTGGGTCGGACACACGGACGGCTAATCCAGCAAGAACTAAGGATAGTAACAAAGCATACTTACACCCAAAAGCATGTTCTGATCTATGGCCACCCCGTCGCCACGCAGCAGATCCTTCAGCGTCTCCAGCTCATCTTGCATGCTGTCCAAGTGCCCGTGGAGGTCATCACTGCAACAGTAAGAATTAGCCTCTTGATTATGGCTGTTCTGGCTGGTTGTTGAACTTGTCTTCTGGTCTACTAACACTGAAGGCATCCTCAGCAGCTGACTATTGTTGGGATCTCGTGGCTGGGTTCCGTTCTCGCTGCCCGTGTACTTGGCCACTGCCATGCCCTCCTCCTCATTGGCCTGCGCCTTGGCCGCAGCCTTCGATGTCGAGGCCTGGTTCGCATCCAGCAGAGAGCTATTGGTGGGCACATCGAAGTTGCTGGCAAACTTGCCGCTGCTCACGGTCGATTGTCCGAATTTCTGCTGCTGATCCAGCTTGGCTGCTTCCCCCACGCCAGCAGGGAGCAAAGACGAGTCCTGAAAATGAAAAACTGTTAAAAGCTATTCAAGGCGAAGCTTTGAGCTACTTACTTCAAATATATCCGTAGGCATATCTTCACTGATAAAGTTTACATTGTACAGATCGGAGTTTGCGGGATTTATGAGCTCCATCAGTCCGGAGTTGTTCTCCGGCTCGGCCTTGATAATCATTGGTTGGACCATCACATCGGATTGCACATTAACCTGGGAGCCCTTGCGCTGCACCTTGGGCAGGCCCTCGTCCACCAGAATTGGGGCGGGATCGATGGTTTCCTCTCCAACGCGTCGTCTTAGCTTGTTCTGCTCCTTGAGCTGCTGACGCTTCTGCTCCTGCTCCCGCACCATGGGCGTTGTGAGCACATTTTGTTCCTCGTGATAGGGCGGGCTGTTGGGCACCTCCTGGACATGGGAGTCGGGTGCCTCGGTGACGGTGTAGAGAACATGCTGGGCCGGCGACTGACTCACACTGGAGGCGAGCGGAGAAGCGGCTCCGCCGACCAAGAGATTACCGCCAGCAGAGCCATTGCCCTGGAGAAGCAAGTCCTCGACGCTCTGATTCGAATAGTCAACGTTGTGCGAGCTGATGCTTATGTTCGAGCGCGGACGCTCAACGGCCAGCGGAGAGGCGCTCTCCTGGTCGTACTGCGATGCTGCGGCGTAGCCAGCCGGCGAGGGATTCATCACCTCGTCGAGCAGCTCCTCGCTGAGCTCGTGGATGACCGGGCCGCCGCCGCTCTCGCTCTCCGTCTCGCTGGTGGTGCGGGCGCGATCGTTTTCCGGCGCATCGTTGATCATCAGCTGCATGTGGCGCTTGACGCCGGACATGTTGCGCGACGGTTGCACAATGGAGATTAGGAACTGGATCAGTTTGTTGACTATCTGCTGCTGCTTGGCGTGCTTCTGGCGCAGGCTGGCGATCTCGCGCCACAGCACTTCGTTCTCCTGCTTCATGGCCGAGAAGCGCGAGTCCAGGTTGTCCTGGCGACCGCGCATCACCTTCACATCGCTGAGGATCTTCGACACGGCCTCCTGTTTGAGGACACTCTTGTCGTCCCCGTTCTTGTTGTTCGATATCTTCCTTTTGATTTGGTCCAGTAGATACGGGGAATTGCGCTTGAAGAAGGGATGGGAGAACTCAATCTCATCGCGATCGAAGCGCAGCCCTCCGTTGTCAATGGAGGTGATCTTGTGGAAACCATCTGTTTGTGTTAAAAGAATATATAGCTTCAATTTAAAAATTTGTATGGACTCTACTTACACATATTCAATTGCCGGATGAAGCTGGCCATATTGTTGTGCTTGTAGTTCAGGGGCAGCAGTTCCTTGGCGAATTGCGCCTGATTTTGTATAACGAAACTCTGGCCATCCTGTAACAAGTAAAACGAAAACGGAAGCGATATGAGAGTCATGCTGATATGAGGTTGCCACAAACCTATTCGCGGTAGGCCGCAAAGTGGAAAACGATAAGCGTCTGCGTATATGTTTGCAGTACCGAATATAATTAGCTAATTATTATTATATCTAAAGATGCAAAAGCTAATGTACAGCACAGTTCAAAGTAATAGTAGCCAAAGTAAAAATTTTTTCAAGATAAGTACCAAATTTAAATAATAATTTTGAAACAAGTTGTTTTTTAACGAATGAGGGGTAATATGTGTTGTATTGTATTTCTTTTATCTTTGTGGTTTTTAAAATTTTGATCAGCAGTATGATTTTGACTATCGAATTTAAAGAGATATTTATGAATTCTCGCAAACATGTAGTTTTTGAAGTTAATTTTACGTATTCTTTTGTAGTTTCTTGTATAATGTTGTAATTTTTTAGTTTTTTCAACCCTCTAATAGTGGTTTTTCGTAGAAAATACTAATATTTTGACCTCAACTGTGTGTTTTTGACTGTAAAAGGTATCAAAAGGCTACGCTTATCAGCGCACTCTTCGCTAAGAGTGTGTGCTAACTACAGTGAGAACCAATTACTCTTATCTTAAATGAAAAACCGAATATTCATTCGAATGACCAAGGGAAATTATTCGATTGACAGCTGGAGATGGAAAATTTTCCAGAGTTCACGCACGTACGCATGCAAATGGCAAAAACAGCAACAACAAAGCTTGCATACGTGCGTTGCGACACAGCAACAACAAACCAGACAGAAGGACAGAGAGTGCGAGAGAGAGATAAATAGCCAGAAGAGAGCTTGAGACACCTGCAACAACGTCATTGTTGCCATGCTGATTAGCGGTGAGTGGTGGGAGGGGGGTCTCCCTGGAAAGGTAAATAAACAACATGGCGGCGTAGGATTACCTTGGTCCAGCAGATCAGGCGATTGGTATCGGCGTCGTCCACCAGGCGCCACAGCTTGGCCAAGAAGGCCGGCACCCCGCTCCCGATGGCGCCTGCGTCCCCGTACGAGTGCATCCTCCTGGAAGGCAGCTGCTCCTCCTCGTCGTCCTCCTCCTCCTCCGATTCGTGCTTAAACTGCACGGCTTTGGCGGATGAACGCGACCTGGACATATAGTGACCAGTAGCCTGGAATGGAGTAGTCAATGAATTCACGGCCCACCAATACACACGCTCCCCTTCCAGTTTACAGTTCACTTTTCCATGCGTGCCCATGCATGTGCGTGTGTGAGTGTGTGCGGGGGACAGTGTGCGTGTCCAGGTACAAAATACATATGTAAAATGTACATATGGGTACAATTTCTGACGTGAAAGTTGCAGCTCCAATGGAATCGCACCAGAGTATTTTCAATTACAGCCAAGTGCGTCATTCGAGCCACCGACTTGCACAAATGGAGCTCCAGTTTTCTTCTCCTGCTCCGCCTACATACCTTAACAATTTCGTAGCTCGCTAGGCTTTCGCAGAGTAAAATACTCGCTTTTAAGTTGTTAACTTTGCTTTTTGCACTTCACTCTCGACGTGTACCGCTTTTTTTAACTCAGTTCTTCGGTTTTCTTAGTGTTTTTCCGCGATTTATTCACAAGTGAAAATTTAATGAAACCTCCGAGTTGCTTTTGCTTTTGTTCTCAGCGTGACCAGTTTGGCAAAAACCCATCGAACTAAAGTTGCCTGCTATTTATACCCTTTCGGCTGTCTGCTTGTCTGCTCTGGTATTTTTCTAGTATTTTCTGGCGCGCAACTTCGTTATTCAAACGTTGACCCCGATTCCTGGGATGATCATTAGGATAATTGAATAAATAATTGTTTATTGCTCAAGCTGGGATTCAAATGGCTGGCTTACTATTTATTGAACAAATGTTTCGACTGCTCCCTGCTATGTTTAATAATCAAGTGTGGAGATTACTACGGTGGTATTTTTGGTACTAATGGTTTTGGAAGTTTTTAGTACTTCTTGTAATGTGACTTGAGAAATATAGAATTCGGGGAAACAAACCATAACATTTGCGCATTTAAGTACTATAATTAGTTGGGTTATACCTTATATTGATATAAATATACTGTTTTAAAATACATATTTTATTTGATTAATTACAAAAAAGAAATTAATATTTTAAAGAAAAATAATCCCAACTTTAAGTAATACCATATCAAAGAAAGAGGTTTTCTGCATTTGGCGTTGAAAACATTTCACATGCGTAGCATTCATAGCATTGTTTTTCGTTTTTTTTCCGGAGCAACTGAATTTGCATGTCCTCTACGTTGGAATATGGTTTGCTTTTTCAGCTAAGCTGTTAGATCTAGGGATGCTCTATGTGTAAAATAATCCGCAAATTGCGGCAGCGATTTAAAGCGGCTTTGCACAGAGGGCATAAAAACCCCTCTGCGATTTTAAACGAGTGTGTGCAGGGGCTATAATAGACGGCGGGTATTTCAGTATTTTCCAGACACGTCTAGTATTTTCCAGCCCTACACCGCCGCGCGGTCACACAGTGGGCATATGTTAAAAAATGGCTGACACAAATTAGTTTTCAAGTGATTTGTTTTGTGCATTTTCGCTGGTGTTAGGGATGAACTTGGCCCAACGACCATTACAGCCGACAGCCGACTTAATTAGAGCACAATGCTAATTTAATGCACGAATCGAGGCACACTGAAAGGTGGGTAAATCGGCGCCCGAAATCGGAGGTGCCGTCGTGCGTGTGGAAAAGTACGAATGTGGAAGGCACACGGAATACAAAAGGGCCCGCTCTCCGCCGCGTACGTGTAGCCAGCGTGTGCATGTATGTGTCAGCGGGGCAACAACAAATTCGACGAAAAAGGCGCCAGATTAATGAGCTCGTGTTAATCGACGAGAAGCCCATCAGAAGCGATCCCCCCCAAAAGCCGGCAAATCGAACTGAAGATACCCTATTTTTCTAGAAAAGACTGCGTATCACCACCCATCACAGTACACACACACAGCCGCAATGATGAACAACCATTACCACTTGCAACACGATCACCCGCCGCAGAACGTGGCACATTCGTTCATGCCACAGCCGAGTGCCGCCGCCGTCGCCCCAGGAGCTCCTCCGGCCACCAGCACCACTTATGGCTTCTTGCCACAGCCACAGGCTGGCCAGCAGCCGCAGTGGATGACCACCACCTACCAGATCCTGCCGCCGAACGCAGGACCTGCCGCGGTGGCCAAACGCTTCTATGCCACCGCCGGAGGAGCACCGCCCCAGGCCAGCACTCATCCCCCACATCCCAGCACCATACAGATCACCAACAGCTTCGCCCAGCAGGCCACGCCAACGAAGCAACAGGCTGCCACCAGCTCCAGTCCTTTCAAGGCCAACAACATAAGGATTATCTCGACGGCGCCGAGTGTCTACAGTCTGAACAAGTCGCCGCAGGAGCCGCACTCCATTTATGCGCCCGTTCAGTCTTACTATTTGCCCAGCGGCGCTGGCCAAGCGGCGGGCCAACTCAACCTGATGGCGGCCAGTGGAGCGACCAAGCAACTGCAGCCGCCTCCGCTGGTGCCGGTGAGCAACTCCTCCTCGCCGCCATCCACCGTGGTGCTGGATCGCATCAACATTTGCATCAACAACCACTATGCGGAATCGCCCGCCTCACTAAGCTCATCGCTGAGCACCGCCCAGCAGCCGTCGCCCATCATACCGGCCATCCAGCACAAGGCCATCCTGCCCCTCATCAACAGCAGCACAGCGGACAGCAGCAGCTGCAGCAGCAGTTCGGTGTCCAGCAGCAGCTATGGCGGGGCCACAACCACCTCGGCGGCAGTGGTGATTGTGGATGAGCCGGATTCAACGACCACAACGCCACAGACCCCGCCAACCACACCGGAGACGATGAGTTCGCCAGGGAAAAGTTCGCCGTCGCCTCCGCTGCTGGCCACGCAGTCGCTGCTCAAGGCCGTCAGCCAAATGAAGCCGAGCTTCAAGGCCGTCGAAGCAGCCCCGCCCACGCCACCAACTCCCCCATCTCCGCCGCCACCGTCACTGCCACCAGTTGCTGCTCCTCCTCCGCCGCCGGCTGTCACATATTCACTGCAGGAGGACGTCTTTATCAAGTGCAACGACGGCAGGTTCTACCTGGGCACCATTATTGAGCAGACAAGCGATCAGTATCTCATCCGCTTTGATGATCGGTCGGAGCAATGGTGCGAGCCGGATAAGCTGCGCAAGCTGGGTGGGGGCAGTTCGGTTAGCAGTGGCGGAGGAGGCGGCTCCAGTTCAGACACCTCGAATACCTCCACCAGTGGACCCATGTGCGTGGCCTGCAAGCGGTCGGATGTCGAGGATGTGGTGGAAATCTGCGAGCGCTGTGGACGTGGCTACCATCGCGGGTGTACCACTGAAATCGTTACCGGCAGCGGAATTTGGAGCTGCAAGCGGTGTGCAAAGCCCATGAAAATGCAACAGCCGGTTGAGATCACCAAGCCAGCGGGGATTTGCCGGCAATTACCCTACCACGTGAGTATGCTGTGTACCTAAACGAGGGGATTAGTTTGCTAATCCGGTTTTTCCCACCAGGCGGATAAGCTCAGCTGGGATGAGAAGCATCGAGTGAATGAGGAGCAGATATACTGCTACTGCGGGAAGCCAGGCAAATTCGATCACAACATGCTGCAGTGCTGCAAGTGTCGCAACTGGTTCCATACCCAGTGCATGCAGAACTTCAAGAGGAAGCTGCTTCGCGGCGACATGTAAGTCTGGAATTGAGTCCTTTCTGAGATCTCTGAATTTAATTGAACTGTGCTCCTCCAGGTTCTTTGTATTCTGCTGCACTGTGTGCAACGATGGCGTGGAGTTCGTGCGACGTCTGCAAATCGACTGGGTGGACGTGCTCCACATAGCCTTATATAATCTGCGCAAGCACCAGCACCAGAAGTACCATCACCTGCTAAAGGACATTTGGCCCTTCATACTCGAACAGCGCCACCAGCTGCCCATCTGCGAGCAGTGGCGCACACTGCCGGAGACGGCGCTGATGGAGCGCATCAAGCAAACACTGAAAGACTACTCCGAGAGATTTGTCTGTGGCAGAGAGTTCAAAAGAGCGCCGGCCTTCTATGCTCTGCGACACAGTGGCCCGCCTTTAACTCCCAAGGTATTCCTGGAGCCCCATGAGGAGCTGACCGATGAGGTGCTGGTCAAGAAGTTCAAGCTGCTACTCATGCCAGAGAAGTCTGAGGGAAATGGCAGCGCACCGCCGAAAAGAGTTCCCAAAGACGTGTACGAGTTCAATACGGATGAAGATGAGCCCGTGGAAACGAGTGAGGACGAAATCCCCATCAAGCAGATCATCGAGAAGGCGAAGAAGCAGGCCAGCCAGAAGGTCGGTGAACAGGATGAGCTGCCAAAGCAATCCCAACCAGTCGAGACGGGCGCTCTTGACCTCGCCGACGACAATGCCAACGACGGCGATCCCGGCAAGCTGCCAGCTCCAATTCCCCCGCTGCTGGACGCCAACAGCAGTCGCAAACGCAAGGCTTTCCGTCTGTCCAAGCGCTACGACAACAGCCGCAATCACTGTGATCTATCGTCCGACGAGAACTCGAGCAGCAGCCGGGGAACCAGTTCGCTGGACCTCATCATACCCCCGCCGGCCAACTTTCTGGGACGCAACAATCCCTTCCTGATGGCGACACCCAAAAAGGCGGCGCAAGGGCGGAGTGTCGGTGGAGCTGCCGGGGTCGGGGTAAATGGCATTATAAACAGCATTTTCAAGCTTAAGGGCAGCTCCAAGGAGCAGCCGCGCACGGTGCGCACCATCAAGCGAAGACTGAGTGCCAAAGACATAACCATAGGGCCCAATCAGGAAGTGCGCAGGCGTCGCAACCGCCGCCTGACCACGGCCATTGAGGTAGGAGCAACAAACTTGGTGTAACACAGTAATATTTATATATTTTTATTTCCACCATCAGGTCATCAGCACCACCACCATCAATCCCATAGCCAGCCACTACCTTCCTCTCTACGCCAAAGATCTGCAGCCACCGGCGCCGCCGATGGGCAAACCGGCGCACGGACGCCTGTTGCGCCAGCGGCCCCAGAAGCGGTCGCCCAGCCAGAGCCGCCGGAACTCCACCAGCTCGACGGCGACCACCAGCAGCAGCAGCGGGATCGCAACCCCGGGACATTCCATGCTGGATCTGAAGCAGTCGGTGAACAAGTACTTCGGCGGCGCCATGAACCGCATAGACGCCGGGGAGTCCTTTGCCATCCGGGCCAAGCGGCGCATGGGCAACGGCCAGGTGCAGTACCTGGTGGAGTGGGGAGGAGATGCTGCGATCGGATCGATGGGAAACTAGAGACTAGACCCAGGCTCTTTGGCATAAACGACGACTCATTTTTACCTTTAGGTTTATCATTTTCATTATCATTTTCCTGCGTTATTCCTTACCAATGTTCGCTGCCAACTCCGGGCCCCCTATTTTGTTAACGTTTACAAGTTTATTACCAATCCACTGCCAAAATAGCAAAAGAATGTTCAAAATATTGGTTCAGCATTAAAGCGGTATACTGTTAAAATGTAAAAAGAAGAAAAAAAAAAAAGAAAAAGAAATGCAAAAAGCAACTGAATACAGGTTATAATTGTGCAATGGCAGTAAATTTCCACAAAATTGGTAAAAGTATTACAAGATTAATCTGGAAGCCTATGTAACATTCGCTGCTGAATGAAAACGTATTAATTAGTGTCCATCAAAGGGAAAAACGATTCAGTTAAGTTCAATATAGTAATCGTACTTTAGTTACCACTTAATGCTAAGGCACCCGTGTATATTTTCGAAAAATATATATCTAAAGGGAAACTCTCACACAAACATGTTATGCATACAAAAAAATACACACAAATTAAATAAAATTTAGGACTAGTTCAATAATAATTTTCGCCCATAGTCTAGGAAAAACTACGCATCAAGCGAGTACATTTTAACTATTAAAGCTACACGAAATCAAAATTGAGTTGAACGCTAAAAAATCTCAAGCTAAACCCGATCGAAATATGTGTTTAATGAAAGTATATAATGCCCAAATAAATGTTTCGAAAAGTGCCCGTTTCTGAGACTTTGGATTATAGTTATTTTTACCGGGAAACCCCAGTAGGCGCTGGAAGTGACTTTCGGGTTTCGGGGCTGTCAGGCCCGATTTTGCTTGGCCGCTTCATTAGGTACTCGAATGCCAGGGCGCATGCAGCTGTCGTCTGAAACAGGAACAGAAAAAAAATAGCAAAAATTGGTTTATTGCCATAAAACAAAAAAAATATTTAATTACACTCGGTCGCCAGCGGTTCTGTTTAAGTGTTGTTTATATTTCGTAGAAAACCACGAAGGAATAAAAAAGTTCTTGAGTGCCGGTTCAAGCTGATAAAGGGAAACCCCCAGCTAATATCGGAGTCTTGGATTGCAAGCTCATCACTTTTCGCGAGTTGGGTAAGTCATAAAGAGGGAATTTAATGGAAATTTAAGCTAAACATATTTCATTTGTGCGGAAAAAAATTTAAAAGCAAAGCTAAACAGGGTTGCCTGCATTTCCCTGAACAAGACTTACAAAGAAACATTAAATAAAAATTGGAATAACAATTACATTTAATTGATTAAGTTGTTAGAAGTGCGGTTCGGCTGTGCAGCTGGAAAAGAATTGGTGGAAATCGGTGCGGAAAATTAAGTTTTTCAAAAGTCAGCAACACAGGGCTGCCTGCATATCTATGTATATATAAGACTAACGCTGAAAAGTGATGTTACAATTTTAAAAATAATTACATTTGATTGGCTAAATTGTTTAAAAACAAGTTTGAATAGCTATTATATTAAATATAAATTTTTCATATGTACATACATACATTATAATTCTGTCAAAAAACAGTGACCGTGACTTTCCATTTACTGTGACCGTAAATATTCGAAATTTTTTTTAGTATATTTGGAAAAACGGCAGTGGTATTTTTTTAGTGTCGAACGGTATAGTAGAAAACTGAGCGGCAACTCTGGTCGCGTAGAGTCCGTTTTCGTGAGCGGTCGTGGATTCGCTTTCAGCACACGGCTTATCACATATTTTTTGTGAAGAAAAAATACATAAAAACCAAAAAAAAATATTAAAACACAAAAAGTAACAAAAAAAATTGTAAAAAGTAGCAAAAAATTCGAGCGTGTTTGCAAAGTAAGTACCATGGCGGACGAGCGTGGAACGAGCGAGAGAGTGAGAGGGGGCGACGCGTGACAAGGCGAGTGGGGAAATTTTCCCAGCGAACTTCGTCTTGTTTCGCCTCGCCCGCCTCTCAAAGATGGCGTCATAGAACGCCAACCTATTCCCATAATCGCGGGCAAGGCTCCAACGATTGTGAATTTTCGCGGAAAACCCAGAAATCGCATAATTTCGGGCTGGCAGAACGCGTGTCTATCTTTGTGTCTGTGTGTATGTATGGAAATTTTCCAACGGTGAGAGGGAGAGAAAGAACGGAGAGTGAGAGCTCAGACGGGGCAACAACAAAGCACATGCGGCGTTGCCATGCACTGTCACACGCGCCAGAGTTGCCACCCAGACACACAGACAGACGAATAGAAGAGCAAAAGCCACGCCGCTTTTTTTCTTTCTATTTCACCGCCTGCCTGGCCGAATCCATCCGGTCCGTAAAATTTTCGAAAAAACCCTAATTTTCCAGTGAAAAACAGCAAATTAATTAACGAAACTTGCAGGTAGACCTGATCACCAAATATGGCTTCTCTATACGTCGGTGATCTCCAGCAGGACGTCACTGAAGCGGGACTCTTCGACAAGTTCTCCTCGGCTGGTCCAGTCCTGTCAATTCGTGTCTGCCGCGATGTGATTACCCGTCGCTCGTTGGGCTATGCCTACGTCAACTTCCAGCAGCCAGCCGATGGTGAGTAATCCTGCCGTGAAGTAGAGTAGTCGCTTAGTCGTAGTGCCTGGAAAGGGAGCCCCTCCCGCGCGAAACAAAGGAAACACGTGTGCAGTTTTTGCACTCACACTCGCACACAACCACACGCCCCGCGTACAGTGGGGAAAAAACGTCCATCAAAACTGGACTTGGTGGAACGATGAGTCTTATAAGAGCACCAGATAAACGGCTTCCAAGTATTTCATAACTCGCTCCACCGTGCGCCCGCTGCTTACGTTAATCTTCCCGCACACACACTCACACACCCATGCATAGGGGCTGCTACATATACAAGTATCCATTCCAGTTAATGTGGAAGGAGACGACGGGAAGGGCGGGCAAAACAGCTGGCTTGTGCCACTCATCAGGCGTTCGCCTAGAAGTTTCCGCCTCGGTTTCGCACAAAATTGCAATTATGATGGAATAATATGGGCTCCATACTGCCCCGACAGCTTATCGCAGCGCCCCGCCCATAAGATGTTTCATTGTTTCGTCGCATTTTCTGGTTTTATTTGTATATTTGTGTGTTGTTTCCAAGCGGCGAACTTGCGCACACGCACACACACTCGCACTCACATACATCGCTTCCATAAACATGTGTTCATTGTTGTTTGGACCATTTCTTTCTCTCTTGGCCTTCATCTATTTTAGGTTATATTTCCATTAAGTAAATTTCCGCACGCCCGCCTTTTTATTGCCGTTTACTTTACCTTTGTTTTGCTTTCACTTTCACTAGTAGTAATCATCGTCCTCCTGCCCTCCACTGCCCCTGCTCGCCATTCCATTGATTAACACTTCCAAATTCTTGACATGTCAGTGAACCGCTCTTCGGCCTCTCTTTCGCCCACTAAAGTCGTGTCTTCGGCAAAAACGAAAACAAACTTTCACTGCGCACACATAGTTGCTGCTACTGCTGCTTCTTCGTTTCCCGTTGTTCGCTTACATATGTTTATTGAGTTAAGCCTACAATGGTGATTACGCTGCGTGTGAAAGTGCGTCGCATTCCAGCATTCCGCCAAGTTTACTGAACTCGGGCTTTTGGGGTTAGGGCGAAGCTACCAGCTTTAGAGGAACTGCTGCTTAAAGCAACTTATCATATGCAGGGGGTCTTTTCTTTCAGCTATAACTCGCCAACAAAATATTCCTGAATTTCGGTTTTTGATCTCACATTATTAGACAAATTTGTTTGGCTGTGTTCTGATCGGAAACTGTTTTTAATGTAGTTTTAGTTAACACCCCATTCTCGCAACTCTACCCATTGGTTGGTCAGATTTAACCCTTTTTGACACGACTAAGATTCAATGTTGCCAGAAAAACCCAATGCAACTTACCATGCTGATGGTTTTCACGTATCACCAGCAGAAGTAGAAGCATTACAATCCACTATAAGATCCATTAGTTGCCATATCAGCAACTTCTACCCATTGGTTGGTCAAATATGCCCTTTTTGATACGACTAAGATTCATTGTTGCTAGAAAAACTATGCAACTTACCATGCTGATGGGTACCGCATACCATCTGCAGAAGTAGAAGCATGACAGTCACTGCTTTCATAAATCATGGAATGTTTAAGGAAGAGAGAATATAATCTTTGAACTTTGATCTAGACTCTTGGCAACTTCTACCCATTGGTTGGTCAAAATACCCCTTTTGATACGACTAAGATTAATTGTTGCTAGAAAAACTACGCAACTTACCATGCTGATGGGTACCGCATACCATCTGCAGAAGTAGAAGCATGACAGTCACTGATTCCAAACATAATGGTGCTATTTAAAGAAGAGAGAATTAGGAATCTATTGGCAACTCCTACCCATTGGTTGGTCAGATTTTACCCTTTTTGACACGACTAAGATTCAATGTTGCCAGAAAAACCCAATGCAACTTACCATGCTGATGGTTTTCACGTATCACCAGCAGAAGTAGAAGCATTACAACGCAATAGTTTATTTAAAATGTACTTAACACTCCGACTTAAGATTTATTAGCAACTTCTACCCATTGGTTGGTCAAAAGATACCCTTTTTGGCACGACTAAGATTCATAGTTGCCAAATGAAAGCCCAGACTTGACTTACCATGTACTTGGCCCCTAATTTCCCATGGCTAGTGCAGAAGTAGAAGAGTCACAATACCATTTAAGAATCATATTTTATCTTATGTCGAAAAGGAACCCCCAAGTAAAAACAACTTTTATCATCTTTCATCCCCAGCTGAGCGTGCTTTGGACACCATGAACTTCGACCTGGTCCGCAACAAGCCCATTCGCATTATGTGGTCCCAGCGCGATCCCTCACTCCGCCGCTCCGGCGTTGGCAACGTGTTCATCAAGAACCTCGACAAGGCCATTGATAACAAGGCAATCTACGACACTTTCTCCGCCTTCGGCAACATCCTCAGCTGCAAGGTAGCTACCGATGAGAAGGGCAACTCCAAGGGCTATGGATTCGTCCACTTCGAGACCGAGGAAGCCGCCAACACGTCCATCGACAAGGTCAATGGCATGTTGCTCAACGGCAAGAAGGTCTACGTGGGCAAATTCATTCCCCGTAAGGAGCGCGAGAAGGAGCTGGGCGAGAAGGCCAAGCTCTTCACCAACGTGTACGTGAAGAACTTCACCGAGGATTTCGACGACGAAAAGCTGAAGGAGTTCTTTGAGCCATACGGCAAGATCACCAGCTATAAGGTAATGACACTTGGATAATTATTTCAGGGCTCTTCTGATACTTGTCCCCCCTTTAGGTCATGTCCAAGGAGGATGGCAAGAGCAAGGGCTTCGGATTCGTTGCCTTTGAGACCACAGAGGCTGCTGAGGCGGCCGTCCAGGCCCTCAATGGCAAGGACATGGGCGAGGGCAAGACCCTGTACGTGGCCCGTGCCCAGAAGAAGGCCGAGCGCCAGCAGGAGCTGAAGCGCAAGTTTGAAGAGCTCAAGAAGAAGCGTCACGAGTCCGTGTTCGGCGTCAACTTGTACGTGAAGAATCTGGACGACACCATCAATGATGAACGCCTACGCAAGGAGTTCTCCCTGTACGGCACCATCACATCGGCCAAGGTCATGACCGATGAGGAGGGTCGCTCCAAGGGTTTCGGTTTTGTGTGCTTCATTTCGCCCAACGAAGCCACCTGCGCCGTCACCGAACTGAACGGCCGCGTCGTCGGCAGCAAGCCCTTGTACGTGGCCCTGGCCCAGAGGAAGGAGGAGCGCAAGGCTCACCTCGCCTCGCAGTACATGCGTCACATGAACGGCATGCGTATGCAGCAGCTGGGACAGATCTTCCAGCCCAACACGGCAGGCGGCTTCCTTGTGCCGACGCTACCGGTCAACCAACGTTTCTTCGGTCCCCAGGTGGCCACCCAGATGCGCAACACACCGCGCTGGGCGCCACAAGTGCGTCCCGCTGCCACTGTGCAGAGCGTTCAGGCTGGAGCTGCCGCAGCAGCCAGTGGCTTCCAGGGCACAGCCGGTGCGGTGCCCACCCAGTTCCGTTCGACCGCTGCCGGAGCACGCGGTGCCCAACCGCAGCCCGTGCAGGGAGCACATGCCTCCGCTGCTGCGGCTAACAACATGCGCAACTCTGGAGCTCGCGCCATCACCGGCCAGCAGACCGCTGCCCCCAACATGCAGATTCCCGGTGCCCAGATCGCCGGCGGTGCCCAGCAGCGCACCTCCAACTACAAGTACACCTCCAACATGCGCAATCCCCCAGTGCAGCAGTTGCAGCAGACCCAACCCATCCCACAGCAATTGCAGGGCAAGAGTGAGTTTAAGTCCCCCAGAAATGTAGGATATTTTGCTAATGACAGTCTATGTATTCCCCTCCAGACTCTGAGAAGCTCATCGCCTCGTTGCTGGCCAACGCCAAGCCGCAGGAGCAGAAACAGATCCTCGGCGAGCGTCTGTACCCGATGATTGAGCGCATGCACCCCGCTCTGGCCGGCAAGATCACCGGCATGTTGCTGGAGATCGAGAACTCCGAGCTACTGCACATGATCGAGGACCAGGAGGCACTTAAGGCCAAGGTGGAGGAGGCTGTGGCCGTGCTCCAAGTGCACCGCGTCTCTGAGCCCGCTAACTAAGCCCGAACAGCTCAAGCGGATGAAAATTTTACAAGAACACTCGACACCCAAAAAGTATGTAATCTACATCCGTTTAAAACGATTTCAAGCTAATCTTGGCTTCTTTCAGTTTTCCTCTTAACTTTCAATTCATTAACAACAATTCGCATTCACTGATGCCTAGTGCATAAATGGAACGCCAAGAAGGACACACATTCAAAACACAGAAGAACGAAGCGTAAAAACTCGGGCTTTTTTCTTTTCTAATCCCAGAAACATCAGCCAATCAGCAGAAAACAATTTCAATCATTTAATTTCGAACGCATTTACGCAAGTACACGAAGCAAAAAGAAGAAAGTCACGAAAAAGCAATTCTGCAGTAGATTCAAGAATTCCTTTTTTACATAAAACAAGTTGATGGAAAGAAGAAAAAAATGGAAAAATGTGGATTGAAAAATATTTTTTTTTGTCATTGCTTGAACTGAATCAACATTATTTTGTATGCGTATGAAGAAAAAATTAAAAACCATTGCAAAATAAAAACAGATTAAAGCATAGAATGTAGAAAGCTTCTTGCAATAATTGAAATTGTGTTTTAAAAAACAAGTCGTTTCTAGAGTTACAAACAGGTTGAGTTTTTCGTTCTCTTTTTACGCCCCCCAAACACTTTCAAACAACAACAACACACGAAAGCAAAATGTAATTTTTTTCAATTCTTTTTTTCTGAAATTCAAACTTTAAGAAAGCTTTGTTTAGAAAAAGAAACGCGACAACCACACACTTTTAAAAAAGCAAAGAAAACAAAACAAAAAAATTGCAAAAAAGTTAAAATAAAAACGAAAAAATGTAAAGCAAACTGTGCAGAACAGAACAGAAGAGAAAGGTAAAAGAAAAAAGAAACCGCAAGAATATGAGAGTCAAGTTTTTGCTACTTTGAAAAAAGAAAGAAAATACAAAAAACCAACAGCAGAGAAAATATGTTGAAAAAATGAAAACAAAACAACATGAAAATTAAAAAACCTACAAAAAAATTGAAAAACTTATGTAAAAACTGCAAAAAAAGAAAATATATATAAACACACACGCCCACACACACATATTAAACAACAACAACATATATGAGAAATTCAACAAACACATGAAGAAAGCGCTAAAGCGTGCAAACCTTATGAAGCATATTAATGAAAAAGGGGCGACAAGCCCGAGGGCAAGTAAGAGGAAGCAGGATTTTTATGATCACACTATTACCGAAAAGAAGAAGCATACATCTATTACAATCCGCAAAAGGTATATATTTGAAAAGAACTCGTAGAGCGAACGCCGCCGCGATTTTATTTGCGTTCCGACTTCAGCTACAAAGAGAATCGAGAATATTACCAGTAAACAATGTTTTTACACCACACGTAATAAGACGATATATTTGATGCTCGGGGCAGTGAAATTCATATTTTTTTATTAAAACAAATCGAAAACTAAAAACAAATATGTAAAAACCAAGCAAAAATCATTGAAAAAATTGCAAAACACAAAACCATATATATATATATGCAAACAATTGCAAAAATATTTAAAAAACGCAAACAAAATAATGAGAGAAAAACAGAAAACATAACCAAAACCCGATTTGGAATATTCTATAGGGATTGCGAGATTTTCTGAAAATTCGAAGGGTCGAAGAACTTTTACTTTTCACGAAATATACGCAACTCAACACACTTCTATATATATAGCAGATATATATGTATCCTTATATATTAAAGCGATATAAAACATAATTTGTATGATTAAACAAAAATAGGATTGTTGAAATTTGATTGCGCATCTTTGAAGCAAAACCCATTTGAATAAATTGTAACAAACGCAGAGAAAATCCGTAAACATACCTTTGTACACCCAAAAAATTTAATTACAATAAATTCCACTTCGGCAAAAGAAGAGTGTTTTATTTTCTGGGGGTTGTTGGTGGGTAGATCTTAAACGCGGGTTAATTATTTTATTGTTGAAACTTATGAAACTTAAAATATATTTGTGCTCATTTGGGCTCATTTCTTATAAATAGACATCGGATTAGATGTGAAATGAGATCTTAATAGATAGAGGAATGTTTTCAAATTTGCGATAAATTTTGAACCTACAAAATATTCTCTATAGTCTAGGAAATGACTCTTATATAATAAAATGGAAAAGTATTTAATATTTCTGGCAACATTTCTGAATCTGTCGAGCACAGTTTGTATTCTGTGGGATCCTAAGAGTATAGGAATGTGTTCAAATAAGGGATCTATTTATATTTTGCTTCTATCATATAGTAAACCTTGTATTCCAGCTAAAACCCTTATATAATAAAGCACACAAGCTATTAGCATATTCGAATAAACTTTATTTAATTCTAGTAGCACTCGTAAATCTGTCGAGCATAGTTAACAATCTTTAGGTGAAAAATATCAAAGCGGGACTTGCAGAATACACACAAAACACATAAAATGTCAGAACTGCGGGATCTTAAGAGTATAGATTTAAATAGAAAAAGTTGGCTAATAGATGAATAAACTCTTTTGGCCGAGTGTTGAGGTCTTCTGCGTGGGACAACGACCCGGGCAAACGCATTCATCCCGACTAGGGGGCACTCCCACATGAAGAAGGTGTGGTAAGGGGCCTAATCCTCGTCGTCGTCGTCATCGGCGGGCACGAAGAGATCGTTCTCCTCCAGGAAGTTGGCCACGTTCTTGCTGATGGTGGCGCCCACGAACAGGCCCGGGATGACTGCGCAGAAGATGGCCAGCAGGCCGAAGGGCATCTCCTCCGGCTTGGGCTTGATGGCTCCGGAGCGATAGTACACGCTGGACATGTGGCGCTGAAGGATTCTCAGGTTTGCGGGGTTTTCCGCCACCCGGCGCGAGAACTGCTGCAGGGCCAGGTTAATGGGAAATGCCAGGCGCGACACAATCATCTTTAAAGACTTCTAGTTTGGCTTATTTCGTTCAAAAAACAAAATTTGTCTCAAATTGTGCGTAAATTGTGGAGATTGAGTCAATAAACAGCTGATTGAGCCAAAAAACAGTGTTGGCTAATTTGCAAAGCTGGAGTACACCCACGCACGACAGTGCTGGAAAGCACACCAAGGGCGCGTTTTTTAAATTTCTTTCCGCCCCCATTTGTTTACAATTAAAACACTTTTCCTTGGGTTGCACATTTTACAGCTTGCGGATGTGTGTATATATTTATTTTTTAGAGCGTATACAAATGCTCGGTTCAATTACAATTACGGGGGCCACGTATAAATATAAATATTTCCATCAACTGCCCTTAGCTAGTAAAATATACCGATTTGGTTATCAGATTTTTTCAGTGGATGTGTTTGGATCTTGGATTACAGTGTATTAAATGTTTAAAAACGATTTTCTTTGATAATCGCATGGATTTCGTTTATGTGGGTGATGGAATACTATAAAAACAAACATAAACAAAGATTGTGCCCGGGAAAAACAAAAAATAATGGCAGTTTCACATAAATACATTCTCTGGAGTAGGCAAACAATTGTGGTTATAGGGGCGAAATCACAGCAAAGCAATGCGAACCGAAACTAAATCGGTGCCAGCCGCCTTTTGTTGATTAACAATTACAAGTACAGACGCTTTTTACGGTTTAAATAATTGGCTAAAATGGAACTACATAAATATATTGGTACATATGTGTGTAAATATTTGTTTATAATTGAATTGTGAAGCTGTTTTAAGTTTTGCGCACTTCGAAATACTTGAGACTATCATGAAAGGCGTAGGAAATATGGTTTTGCGGACGATTCTCTAGTACACGTAGCCTAAGTATAAAAAGAAAGCAACGCGCGGACCAGACTCTTTTGGAAAGGGCCGAAAATAAACTTCCGCCCTCCTTGGTTTACCTTAAATCTACATATGAAATTGCACTAAACACGGAAAGGGATGTGGACATAAATAAAATGAGAGACGGTGTTTGTTTTGGTTAACATCTGGATTACTCACTAACTAGCTTTTGATTATGTGTTTGTGGGATGGATCGTGGCTATCAGCCTGTGTTTCTGGCGATTGGACGCTTATTTTTACCTTCTCAACCACCGCGATTAGCTGCAGATAGCAGAGGCAATTTCGGGAAAATAACTTTCTGGCTTCCGGGCCGATGGAGCAGCTGGTTTCGAGAGCCTGGGCAGAATGTTGTTGAATCTAACAATAAATACTACGAAATAATACCCCTTGATGGCAAGGGCTTAGTTACAAACAGATACAAATACAGTACATAACAAAACGTAAATGCAAAATTGCAATTTTCAGAGCGTCTCATTTTAATTTAGACAGCTGTGTGCCCCAAAAGGCCAAAACATCAGATCAATTTCGATGGCTACTAAATAGAATCCTCTCCAAAAGGTGAAAATTGCAATTTTGTATGTGGGTGGTTTCCTCTTAAGCATACATACATAAACCCACTGCCCTCTTGGAGCAGTAATCCTCCGGCTTCTGCTGGAGTGTTCACAAAAAAACACAACACGAAATGTGCCGCCGCCGATGCCTCCTCAATCGAACTCCGCAATGGAGGGCGGCGGCGCATTGCGATTCAAATCGACACGCACGCCGGGCGCTGCTCCGGCCGGTCCAGAGCCTGGGGCTTTGGCCTTCGGGGCGGCTTCTGCGTCGCCTGGTCATAAGTCCTGGAAGCGACGCACATCCTCCCAGTAGTGCGACGGCACCTCGAACATCTTGGCGGGGATGTTGTCGCGGAACTCGAACTTCTGAAACGTCACCTTGGCGGTGACCGTGTGCAGCACAGGTATCTCGATCTTCACGGGAAAACCGGTCGGCAGCTTGAGCGTGACGAACTCGCGCAGCTTGTTGATGTGCTTAAGGGGGGCCACCACTTCCAAAACGTCCAGCAGCATGTCCACGCTGAGAGGGAAGTCCTTGCTCATGGCCACTGTGGCGCGCAGCGTCTTGTTCGACTGCTTGTGGACGGGCGTGCGACCCAGTTGCGGGCACTTGCCCACCTCCGCGTCGAGGTACTGGCGCCAGGTGACCGTGGTGGCTGGTGGTGCCTGGAGCGAACTGCGGCGCGGCAGCTCTGGCAGTGTGATGCCATTCGGCGCCGTTGGCGAGTTCTGGCTGCCAAGGCTGGAGCGACGTTCATCCGGCTGCGGCTGCTGCTGCTGATTGCCACCCTTGGTGATTGTCTCCACAATGGCGCGGTTCTTTTGCAGATCCTCGTGTGACAGGTGCTCACGCCTCTTGCGCTGCTTCAGGATCAGGCCCTGAATGGTGTAGATCTCGCACTGGTACTGGCCGCCAATAAGCTCCTTGCGATTGGCACGGAATATCCAGCCGCGCTGTGCCCGGGCGAACTGTATCGTCTTGGTGGACATCTGCGTGGCCAGTATGTCCGTGGACATGAGCACGTCCACCTCGTCCTCCATGTCGGATTCCTCGTAGCGCAGCCGCTGGAAGCACTCCTGCTCGTTGTCCAGCAGCACCAACGATTCCCGGGGAGGAGCCTCGCCGCGAAACAGGAACGAGATATCGCCGCGCTCCCAACGCATATCGTTGAAGTCCACCAGCGTGGTGTCCAGGCGAATGGAGGCGCCAGACTTGTACAGACGGCAGATGTCCGAGGGCAGGATGCGGGAAACGAGCGGAAGCCAGGATTGAAAGTCCCACTTGAACTCCATATAGAAGTCCTGCATCTGGCGTAACGCATTCACCAGCTTTTCGCGACGGCTCTCCATGTGCTCGCGCGACTGCAGCTTGAGCATGCGCAGCACCTGGGTGATTGTCTGGCGATCGCCATAGCTGATGGCCTCCGAGAGCGGGGACCAGCCCTCGTTGTTCTTGATCTTGACGGGGGCGTTCTGGGCCAGGAGCAAACGAACCGCGTGCTTCCGCCCCAGCATTACGGCCAAATGGAGAGGTGTGTTGCCGTGCTTGTCCTTGCGGCCAACCTCATCCTGGGCGGTGCTCATCAGAAGGCGGCGCTGCAGCGATTTGATGTCGTCCTCGAAGACGCTCTGGTGCATCGGATAATCGTGAGGCAGGGGCTCTGGCGTGGGCTTTACCGGCGGTGGAGGGGCTGCTCTGGCTGTGGGCGTGGCGCTCGTCGGGGATTCACCGCCACCGTCACCTTCGCCATCGTCGCCCTCACCGGCCGACTGGTACTCGTCCGAATCCTCGCTCGACGTCGACTTGCCGTCCGCCTCCGCCTGCTGCTTGTGCTTGTCGCACTCGTCCTCCTTTTCATTGGACATTGTCGCGTCGCGTCTTCCGTGCCGAGGTATTAAATTAATCAATCTTTTCCTTTTTTAGTTTATCTAGGGATGTGTAGAGTTTGCACTCTATTGATTTGGCAAACTATCGATTAGTCGATAGGTTGCTGTGCATGGTGATAGCAGCCCTGGTATCTATGACTTCTAGTAAAGTGGCAGCACTGGCGTTAGAACATTTTCAACTGTTTTTTTTTGTATATTGGGGTTACAATCAGGAAGGAATTTAGGTCTTTTCAAAGACACTATAGAACCTGCATTCTGTGGTGGAACATGCAGTTCTGCACTTAGTTTGAATGATATCGCTTTAGTATGGCTACGCTGTGTTGGTAAGGTTTACAATCAAAATAATTAAATATCATAAACTGAAAACCAACATACTTAATTAATTATTTATTTATGTACTTCAAACAATACTACAAAGTTACCAAGACCGATGGTTTTTAAGATTTGTCAGAGATTCGAAGAGTCCGCCAGGCTATCGATAATTTTAAATTAACATAGGGGGCCAAGACGCTGATTCTCTTTGCTGTTTAATTTAAACTGAGCTTAGCCTTTCTACTTTCCGACCAGGCACCTTCGAAAATTATCAATTTTTTCCAATTTAAAATTTTCTAGTCCTAACCCGTTATACGCCCACGTAGTCGTTACGAAAATCCCGCGGGTCTGGCAACGCCACGCACAGGTGTCAACAACAGCAAGGTTAGGCCAGAGGGGCGGGTAAGACTCAGGGGGAGGCACTCAGCGAATGCAAAATGAATTAAACGGAGAGCGAGACGAAAACAAACAGAAACAAGTGTCATAATCCTATCCACAGCACTGGGAGATAATGTCGAGCGATGAACTGTGTCGCGTAAAGTACTCTAGTTCGCGCTATCAGCGCCACAGCACGCCCTTGAACGTGAGTTCGTTGCATTGGCAGCGCCAGCAGTATGGCCAGGATCTCGACGAGCTGCTCCGCCGACGGCTGGTGGCTTCCCCCGCCTATGTGGACCGCTTGGAGCAGGAGGCCCTGCTCACCGGCCACGAGGGCTGCGTCAACTGCCTCGAGTGGACCACCGACGGACTGTGGCTGGCCTCCGGGTCCGACGACTACCGCGTGATGATCTGGGATCCGTTCCGAAAGAAACGGGTCCATGTCATCAAGACCAAGCACCTGGGCAACATGTTCTCGGTGAAGTTCCTGCCGAAGACCAACAACAGCATTGTGGCTACGTGTGCAGCCGATAAGTTCATCTACGTCTACGACATCAATCACTCGAACGAAACGCTCTTCGCCTGCAATTGCCACTTGATGCGGGTGAAGCGTCTGGCAACCGCCCAGGATTCGCCACACATCTTTTGGTCAGCGGGTGAGGATGGAAACATCCTGCAGCTGGACATGCGGGAGTCTCATCGCTGCCGCCCGGAGGAGGGCAGTGGCGTCAAGCTGTTGAGCCTGTGCAACCAGGAGAGGTACGAGGCGGAGGCCAAGTGCCTGGCCATCAATCCCAGGAGGACGGAGTACCTGGCCGTGGGCGCCAACGATCCCTTTGCCCGACTGTTCGATCGCCGCAAGCTGCCCGCCAGCAATGGCAATAGTGGGTTTCTCAAACTGAAGCTTCAACACCTTAATATCCACCTCTAATCTCTTCCAGGTCTCTCCGCCTGCGTGGCTTACTATGCACCTGGGCAGATTGTGAAGAACATCAGCCGGAACATCGTCCACGAGTCGCGAGCCATCACATATCTTACTTTCAATGGCAATGGAACGGAGCTGCTGGTCAACATGGGCTGCGAGCACGTCTATCGCTTTGATCTGAACCATGCTGAGCCCCCGGTCTTCTACGAGCTGCCCACCCTCACGTCGCCGGTCGCCCAGGAGGAGGAGGAGCTGGTGAAGGCGCCGCGCAAGAGTCGGTCGCTGCCTTCCAGCATAGAAGTGCATAAAAAGGAGGGCAACGAGTTCCTCGAGAACGGCAAACTTGTTGACGCCATCGATGCGTATTCAGCGGCTTTGGCCAAGTACCCGCAGGGAGAGGTCCTGTATCTAAACAGAGCCACAGCTCTGATGCGACGCGGATGGTTCGGAGACATATACGCGGCTCTCAGGGATTGCCACGAGGCGCTGCGGCTGGATCCCAGCTATGTTAAGGCTCACTTTCGACTGGCCAGGGCTCTGCTGGAGCTGCACCGTCCCCAGGATGCGGATAGATGCTTGCAGGCGCTCATCCAGCGGTTTCCGGACTTCGCCAACAATCACGGCGTGCTGCTGCTGAACAAGGACATCAAGGAGAACCGCCGGCAGTCGCAGAACACCGAGCCACCCGAGCCGGAGCCCGTGGCCATGGAGGATGGCTTTCGCTATCTACGACTGAGCGACGCCGAGTATGATCTCCGTTCCACGGCCCGGGACTATATGCAGCGATATGTGGGCCACTGCAACATCACGACGGACATTAAGGAGGCCAACTATCTGGGCAGCCAGGGCGAGTTCATAGCCGCCGGCTCGGATGATGGCAATCTGTACATCTGGGAGGGGGATACGGGCAAGATCCGATCCGTTTATCGGGCGGACAGTGCCATTGTCAATTGCGTGCAGCCGCATCCCAACATCTGTATGCTGGCCACCAGCGGCATTGACCACGACATCAAGATCTGGTCGCCGTGCTCGGCCAGCGCCGAGGAGCGACCCAATCTGGTGGCCGATGTGACGAGATTCGTGGAGGACAACCAGCAGAAGATGCGCACCGATCCGTTCGAACTGCACACGCGCAACGCGTACTGTTTTAATAACTGAGAACCTGTAGCTTAATGCGAAACAAGACCTAAATCTGCTCTGCACTGGGCAGCGAGCGAGATTCAATCCCGGCAATATATCAAATACTAGTGTAATTTAAGCTAAGCGAACATATTTTTGTTAATTTGTAAACGAACTATTGTATACAGAGTGTAATGCTAATGGAGATGAGTATGTTATGGAGGACTATAAAAATAAATACGAAGAAATTGCAAATCGTACCGCTTTCCAATCGGAACTCAATGAAAAGCTTAGTGGGAGGATTTGAACCTTATTTTTTTGGAATTATTCTGTTTATTTACCGTAGTTCTTTAAATCTATGCTCACATGTATACATATACATACATATAAATATCTTTTACTTTATGTAATAATATTCAAGTATAGTTTTTACTCAAGTTTTATTTTTCTTTCTATCGATTTCCTTACTCTTTCGTTTAAACTAGGTAAAATTGATAGCTTTTTCGTTTGTTATTATTAAAATATATGTCGTGTATTTTGAAAATTTTGAAAATAGGCCGCGTATGTCCACACACAAATTAAAGTACAACTTTGCATTTGTTTCTATTTTATTGTTTAAGTTTAGATGAAAATGAGTTTTGTCTGTCTGGAGGCGTGGCATGTCTGGGGTTGTAGTTAGTGGCTTAAAAACTAACCGAATGTGTTGTAATATTCGCGCCCGTTGTGGCTTTTTCCTTCTACTTGCACATTTCACACTATATTTATAATTATCTTTATATATTTTTAATGAATCCTTTCTTTAATTACTTTACAAAAGTGCGTTTTTTGTTTTGTTTGTTTAGGGGCTGTCCATATCGTTTCATTTATACAGAGTGGTGTGTTTCGTTTCTCGTAGTTGTTAATAATATATTACAAACTATTTTATGCAGAAATCAAACGAATACAAAATTCAAATCAAGTTCTGTGGTGTCGTCGTTAAGTGTTGTGGTTCTTCTTCGGGTTTTGCAAATCGGAAGGTCAAATGTGAATGAGTGGGTGTGTGGGAGTGGGCGGGTGGATTTGGCCACCACCTTTACTTTACAGGCTAATCATTTGAATCTGTCAGCTTTGTGTAGTTGTCTGTTGGTGTTTCGTCTTCCTCCTAGTGTACGCTTACATGAATTTCTATACCAAATGTTACGTGTTCTCATTCATCTGTTTGGAATTTTGTTTTTCTTGCATACATATAAGTTTCTTATAGTTGGTTGTTGTTATTTTTATGTATTTTTGTTTTTTTGTTTTATTGTTTAATACCATCAACCCTCCCGCTTTATTGAACTGGGTGTCTCTGCCAGGCCTTTCACTTTGAGGCGATCGGCGGTCTTAAGAAATGCTGGCAACTGTTCCTGGGACACGTTCACCTCGCCGGCGTACATGAACTCCAGTATAGCCTGTAGGTGGATGTAGGAGACGTCTTTCAGGATGATAATCGGGTGCTTAGACGGGTTCTCCTGCGTAGGAAGATCAAACATTAGTTGGTTGCCCATTCACCAAGCCACAAACTCACCTCTAGTAGCGCTTTGAAGTAGGGACTGCAAGCCGAAAGCACCATTTTGTGGGCTTTGCAGGTTTGGCCCTCGCAGGCGAGTGTAACCTGTAACAGAGCAAGCATTAGGAATTCAGTTTAATCCGTTAGACATTTCCCCCAACAAAACACCAACCAGAGCACCCAAAATTATATAGAGGGGGCCAAACGAACAAGAACAAAGAAACAGGTAAAAGAAAAATGTATAGAAAAGAGCGTGAGGGCCAGGTAGTCAGACGAAGCGAGCTGAGTCGGTGACTGACCCTCCACAAGGGGCGGCCGAGAGCTAATCGGGCCAAGACTAGCATAGTAAACCTCAGTTCGCCCCTGAGTTGGTCAATTGCAGTCGAACTTTTTGAGTTGAAAGTGTCTTTTTAATGTTCAAAACTTGTTTTTAAACGAATGCATTTTAAATAAACGTGTTTATATGTTAAATATATGAAAGCCTATTTCCGAATTAGACCTATCCTAAACCCTAAGCAAATATCTCGATTTTAATTGTTAAAAAACCTTAAAAATAAATGTATCCCAGGTGGCGAGTTCTAGCTTCCTTAATAACTCTATTAGCATTTCCAAAATAATACTTTCTTATAAATAAAATCAAAACTGTACTCTATCTGAACTCAAAAATTGATGGACTTGTTTCGACCTTAATTACAAATACAACTTTCTCAGAGAATAGTCCCCAATCAAATTTATTTGAAAACGAAAATATTTTGTGTTATTTTAAAATCCCAGAGCTCTAATGATCTAGCATGGAGGGGTCCGACTGTAACCAAATTTTCGTAAGGGATTTCCCATCGTATCTGTGTCTGAGAAGGTTCTTTTGGGTACTCACATCTGTGAAGCTCTTCTCGTCGCGCAAGTGACGGAACGAGGTCACCATATTCGTTTGAAAATCGTTCCATTTCAGAAAGAACTGTTGATCCGACGACATCATGAAGAAGCTTTTGTTGGTGGGGGCGTCGCTCTGTGGACTGAATCTGCGGGCAGGGGGCTTAATTTGGACTATTGGCCGAAAGGTTCACCGTTGGATGGGCTTAATTCGCACAGCAGACCACTTAATCCGTGGGTTGTCGATTTGGCTTTACTCGGGCGCACTCTGCAAGGGAAACAAGCGCACAGCATTAAAAAACAAACAAACAACAGCTTGGCGAAATTAGCAGTGTTACGAGAGACGGGTCGCGCTTAGAGAGTTGCGAAAGAGCACTGCTGCACTGCCGAATATCTCAATCTCTCGGCCGAAAACATTCTCAAGATAAAAGTGCTGCGGCGCATGTGCAGCGTGTTTGTGTAATGGAAATGGGAATTTGTGGGGAATTTGTCTGTGTGAGCGCGCTGGAAAATGTCAAAGTGCTGAGCCAGCAACAACAACAAACGGCTCTGCCCGCAAAGGTTAAGCAAAGAGGCAAAAATATCAAATCCAAATCGTCGCTCGCTCGCGCTGCCGAATGCCTTTCACTTTTCAAGGCGATTTCTGCATTTTCAGTAATATGCCTCTGCTTATTTGAATCCGAGCGCGGCACAGTGGCTCAGAGTGCAGCTGCCGGATGACATTTATTTTTAGCTGCGCTACTCCATTAAGAACAACATTCATTCCGGCGGTTTTAGGCTGCCAAGGAACTAAGATGGCGGCGGCATTTGCACTTCCATTGAGTTTTGTTTTTCCTGTGTGTTCCATCCACTTCACTCCATTTCGTCCCACTGTGCGGCCAACATGTGTTTTCCTTCTTGCGGAATAGCATTGTTGTTGATGCGACTCTCTTGTGCGCTACACTTGGCGGTCGGCTGTGTGTTTGTGTGGGCGGCGGAGAGAAGGGCATCCAGAGTTCATCAGAGCTTAGACTTACACAGTCCCTCTCTCGCTCACTCACACTCGCGCGATTACTTTGGCTAAGCGCTCTCAACTTTCAACTGCCGTTATGATTTCGCAATTACATTACAGCAACAACAACACAACTAAAAACGCAGAGCAGACATCGCTGGAAATTTCAGCTGCATGTGTGTGTGTAAGGGAGGGAGTGAGTGTCGGCGGCGGCAACCATCTCGCTTGCTCTTGCGACCGGGGTTATCGGTAGCTTCTACTAGGCCGAGTGCATTTCGTCGAATCGTGGATGTGTGGATGTTGAAAGTTGTCTAATTTCCGAACTATTGATTTTTCCCCTTCCTTTTCCCTCGCCAAGAAATTGCATTGCATTGTTGTTGTCGTCGTCGCCGCTGCTGCTTCTTGAAGACCAGTTTTGGTAACAACAGAAGAATGGAAAGGAGCGAGTGAGGCGGCGGTGAGTAAGTGAGTGAGCGAGCGACGGCAGCAGCAGCAGCAACAACAACAAACGTTCGAAACGAGTTCCAACGAAAGTTGCAACACTCTCAAAAATTTGAGCAGCTCTTATTGTTGTTATTGCATTACTCAATCGGGAAGAACTCTACACTCGGCGGAAAAGCGTGTCAGTCTGGGGTATCCATTTTCTTTTTTGTTGTTCTGCCTAGACAATGGCGGCGACGGCGGCGGCGGCAGCAGCGGCGTCCCTTTAATTGCACCGCCTTTGTTTATGCAAATATTATTGTAATATTCGGTTAAAATTAGGTCGCGCTTTGCGTTACTTTTTATTTCATATACACGCAGCAGCAGCACGCATACAGTCGCGTCACGTCACTCACACACACACACAGAGCCGCCGTTCACATACACTTGTCTTTTTTCCACACACTTTCCTAATCATTTTATTTTTTTTCGGTGCGCTACTGCTTTTTACTCGGCGTGTACTCTGTACTTTTACCAATGCGTAAATCGCCTGCCAGCCGCCGCAGGAGCACGCTAATTGCGCCGTGGACACGTTTTTTCTAGATCTTTTTGTTTCAATTTTAATACATACACGCTTCTTTTTTTTGTCCCGCACTCGACTCACCTCTGCTTTCTCGCTAACGCTGCTTTCTTTTTTCTCTTTCACCGATTTCGATTTTCGATATTCCGATTGTTCGATATAAATCGGGCTCACTCCGATTGGTTTAATTGTTTGGCAAATGTGTCTAATTAATCAATAAATAGGTTTTCAATATTTTTTTTGTTTTTACGAGTTGTTTAATTACAAAGAGATACAATATATTTAGTGCAAAATATTTCTAGAACACTTATCGATTGTAAACACTATCGATGGACAGCATTCAGCTTTTGTCTGCTTACAAACGTTCTTGGAAGGAATTACAAAATGTTGAAGACCTCGCGTTTATATAAAATAATAAATAAAAATGTTAGTTTGACATTTTCGAGACTGCAAAATACGGCTGCCGAAGTGGGCCAGAGTTCCCGGCAGAAGGCGTGGCTGCTGGCCCGGGAGCGATACCAGGACCATGAGCACGTCCACTACAGCTCCGTTGTAGAGACGAAAATAAAGTCCCATTTCTCGATTCCTGAGGCTCCACAGCCATTTCCCGAAGACTGGATGGAGGACTACGAGTTCTACAAGGGCGCCCAGGAAGGGGCGGACAGAAAGGGTACTCCGGATGCCTCGATTCCACCCTCAACAGTTCCCTGCAACGGCTGTGGCGCCAATCTGCATTGCTCCGGTGAATCTCTTCCCGGCTATATACCCAGTGAAATATTCAAAGGACGGTCGCATCAGGAGCTGCAGACCATCACCTGCAAGCGGTGCCACTTCCTGAACCACTACAACATTGCCCTGGACGTGGAGGTGGCCCCATCGACCTATGTGGAGACCATTTCCCGCATCCAGGACAAATTTGCCCTGGCCATTGTGCTGGTGGACCTGTTGGACTTTCCCAGTTCCATCTGGCCGGGAATGCAGCATGTACTGGGCACAAAGAGGCCCGTTTTTCTGGTGGGCAATAAGGTAGATCTGCTGCCACGCGATTCCAATGTCTATCTGCAGCACATTAAGGACTCCCTGGCCCGCGAATTCGTCAAGCACGGCGGCGGAGATGGTCTGAACATTAAGAATGTCAGTCTGATATCCGCCAAAACGGGCTATGGCATCGAGGAGCTAATAACACAGCTGCACAAGACGTGGGCCTACAAGGGGGACGTCTATCTGCTGGGCTGCACCAATGTGGGCAAGAGTTCGCTGTTCAACATCCTGCTGAACTCTGACTACTGCCGCCCGGAGGCCAGTGACCTGGTGCGCAAGGCCACAACTTGTCCGTGGCCGGGAACCACACTTAAATTGCTGCGGTTTCCCATCCTGCGGCCATCCAACGATCGCATCTACATGCGCTTCAAGAGATTGGTGTCGGAGCGGACCGAGAAGGCGTTGAAGGAGAAGGAACGTCGTGCGGTAGCAAGGGAAACGGGAGCACCGGCAGCTGCCCAACCTTTGGCATCTGTGGGGCGAACTTTTGATCGACGGGAGGATGTCAACGATGCCTTCGCCATGGCCGGCGGCACAAAGCCCATTACAACGCTTAACGATCGCCAGAAGAACTACAAGGAGGCGCGTTGGGTCTACGACACTCCCGGAGTAATGCAGCCCGATCAACTGACTCCCCTGCTCACCGCCGACGAACTGGTGAAGCTGCAACCCAGCTCAATGATCCGCCCCAGAGCCTTTCGTCTGCGACCCCAGATGAGCATTCTGTTGGGAGGTCTCGCACGCTTGGATCTGTTGGAGTTAGGAAGCTCAAAGAAGCAGCTCGACTGGTTGAAGGTGTTTGTATTTGCCTCGGAGAATATACCTGTGATGATAGCAGACACACAGGCGGCGGATAGCGTGTACAAACGGTATCTGGGAACTCCTTTTCTGGGCGTTCCCATGGCCAGTAAGGATTTGGAGGCTCGTCTGCGGCGCTGGCCAGGATTGCAGTGCAAGGAAGACGATATTGTGCTGGCGAACGAAGAGGGAAATGAGGGAAAGCTAAACTGTGATATTACACTCAGCTCTGCCGGCTGGATGGGTTTCCTCCTGCCCGGGCATTCCGAATGCCGTCTGCGGGCATGGACTCCGCAGGCTGCTGGAATTTACAAGCGGGAACCCGCTCTAATTCCCCTGGCCGATCGGTTGGTGGGCAAGCACATTAGGTACTCTCTGGCCTACAACACCGCAAAGCCTTTTGTTTTCAGAAAATAAAATATTAAATAGGTTTTCATTGTTTGTTACAGAAAATGTTTTATTTTAAATCATGTTTGGTTCCCAGAAAGAACATTTTGTATGTTTCTGAATAAAAAATATTGTTAAGATATATCATCTATATGATGATGTATTTTTTGTAAAACCAAAATATTCAAACTGCTGTAATGGCGCCAATAATCCAGGTGAGAGCCTTGCTTTAAACGCTTTTAAACACTGGTCTTGCGCTACCTTTGTTTACTAGCTGGCAACGTCCGCCTGCAAATCAGAGCTGCCAAAAGGCTGTTTCTGACAATAAGTCTAAGAGAAAAGCTAAACAGTATGAAACCTGGTCTTTATCCCTAAGCTGCTGTAGGTAGGATGAAGTAGAAATTGGTCATAAGATTTAGCTTTACCGGATTAATCTGATGAAAAACTACTTACAATTGCAAGAAGCATAGCCTACTTTTATATATTAATATATATTCAAATAAAAACCACAGTTGCCACTTCCCGCCATAGCTAACACTTTCCCGCAGTCGGTCTTAAAAAAGAGCCAGACCTGACGGGAAAAAAGCGCAACCGGCAGCTCCGCCGCAAGTATCCACTTTTTCACGGGCAACAAATTGACAAAGAATTTTTAAGATAATTTCCTGTGGCGATTGCAGGTTGCGCAAAAGCCACTGGACCAACAAACAGGATAGGACCGAGTTCAGACCCGAAGTAAGGCATTGCGGACACCGCGAAAATTGTGCAATTTGCGAAGTGCGACGCACCAAACTTTTTTCTCGTATGCTGTGAGCTGCGAGGAGGCGGAAGTCGGGAGTTGGGAATCCGGAATCGGAATCGGGAATTCAGAAGCAGGAGTCGGGGGAAATGGAGCAGAACTCGAACTCGAGCGCCGCCGCGGAGACGTTCGCGGAGTCAGCTGCTCCGGAGGCGGAGTACGGCATTGAGAACTGCTCCGGATCCGGAATGTCGGGCAGCGACACCGTGAGCGCCAATCACGAGTTCCAGACCATGAAGCCGGGTCCCGGGGTGGTGCACAAGCTGCCGCCGGTGGCCAGCTCCACCGCCACGGCCACAAATGGACGCACTCGAGCCGAGCTGCCGCACAGCGAGCTGGTGAAGATGCTCTACTATTTGGAGGGCGAACTGCAGGCGCGGGATGTCTGCATTGCCGCCCTGAGGAACGAGCGGGTGAAGCAGCTCATCGCCCAGCTGCGCACCAAGCGCCTCCAGCCCAACGATCCCTATGCGGCCATATTCCGGGACAAGATCGCCCTCAATGGCAACCTCATCTCGAGGGAATCATCCACACAGGCGGCGCAGGCCGAGATGGAGGTGCGCCAGATCATCGAGCAGCAGATGGAGCAGCAGTATCAAATGGTCAGCAAGCAGAGGGCCACGCATGTGCGCATGGTGAACATACTGACAGAATCGCTGGAGAACAACCAGCGGATGCTGCAGGAGCTGGAGGAGGAGAAGCGCAAGCACGAGCACACCACGGCGCAGGGCGATGACATCACCTACGGCCTGGAGATGGAGCGCACCAAGCTGAAGCAGGACCTCGAGGAGGAGCGCGCCCAGGTGGCCAAAATGGAGAAGGACCTGAAGAAGCTGCAGGAGACGCTCGAGTACGAGCGCAATCGGCAGAAGCAGATTGTGCTGCTGCTCATAGCGGAGCGCAAAAAGATCTTGATGAAGTACATAGAAGAAGGTGCGTATGGGCTACAGTAGCTGGGCCAGTGAATAGTAATCTAAAAACAATATTTTTCAGGCAAAAGATCCGAGGATCTGGCCCAAATCCTGGCCGAGGAGAAGCAGCGTTCGGACACCATTGCCGAGGGCCTCGAAGAGGAGAGCAAAAAGTCACTGCGCATGGAGGAGGAACTGGAGAAGCAGACACATGCCATGGAGCAGGAACGCAAAGCCCTGTTTGCCAAGCTGGCCAAGGAGGAGCAGCGGTGGGTTTGACTGCATCGCTGTAAGAAATCATTAAACTAATTCATATTATACGTTTAATCCAGGGTCAAAGAGCTGGAGGCGGAACTCAACGCCCTGCGCGGCGAGCACGAGGCTCTGAAGAAGCAGCAGCAACTGGGGGGCAGCGGCTCATCTGTGGCCGCCGCCAAGGCGCGACAGTTCAGCGGTGAGTGAGCCAGACGAGGCACTTCCACAACCTTGAAACTGGCTGTTGTAATTATATATGGTTGCCCTCTTTATAATTTCTCTATATACAAACTATAACTCTATTTATATTACTTTTTTTTCGAAACTCCTCTTGAAGCCGAAATCTTTTGTTAGAAAAAATGTTACGCAATTGCAAGGTGATTTGTTTTTTGTTTTGTGATGTTCCTTGTGCACACCACGTTGCACCAACCCAAAGATCACGCATCCGCACGTCCACCCCGCACGCTCGCACATTCCAGTCATTGGAGCACCTTCCTTATAAAAGCCAGAACGTAGACAACTGTAGAATTTTCACGACCATGCCGAAACATATCCACACAAGCACGGCCCGGGCAGAAGGTTTTTAATGGGCTTCCAAGCTTTCGGCGCTTCTGCCGGGGCCAGCTCACCTCGGAGATCCGAAGATCGAGTGTTGAGCCACATTTACTCGACAAAATACTAATCCAATCTTTCTGCATTTTCCAGACGACGCCTGTGCCTCGCCCCCCATGGCGAACATCGCCAAGGTCGTGCAACCAACCGCCACGGTGAGCAGCATGCCGGTTTCGGGACCACAGACCGGCATCGCCCGCTCCATAGCCCCGGGCCAGAACATCCGGAGTGCTGGTATCGTAACGGCGCCCACGGGCACGGCCACAGCAGTAATAGCACCACTCTCGGCCGTGCTCAATCACACCACCAGCAGCAGCACCACGAATAACACCACCACCGGCAGCAGCAGCTCGGGCGTCGCCAGCATTGGAGCAGCCACTGCATCGGCGGCAGAGGCGGCTGCCACTGTCACCGTGCCCCTGGTGGCGCCACCCTCACCCTCGCCGGCGAAGATGCAGCCCACGGCCACCATTCAGCGGGCGCCAGGCGGCAAGTATGCCGCTTTGGCTGCTGCAGCTGCCCTCGACCAGACGGCCACACCACCGCATCCACATCCCGTGCCCATTGCTGTGCCACCGGTCACCGTGCCGCCAGCGGGAGCCCGCGGTGCACCGCCACCCATACCGACCAAGCCGATCGTACCGCCCAAGCGGGAGCCCTCGCTGTCCCGGCTGGGCTCGATCACGGGCAGCAGTGCCATAGCTTCTGCCACGGCGACGGTGGCGGCTCCCGCCTCCACAACGACCACGGCGAAGCATAATTAGACACCCCACTCAGACTCAGAATCACATTATTAACCGATATTGGGCGTAGAATAAGCGAAATACTCAAGCGGCGTAGTCCCTCGATGACCGCGCTAGGCAACAGGATCTTCCATCTCGAACTGCCATTAGGAATCACGTCCTAGGTGAAAAGCTGCCTTTTTATACTTATGTAGGTTTCTTTCGGCTTCAGAGCCTTTAAAAGCCAATATTTCCATGCCTGTCACAAAAGTGAAATGCTTTTATTTCGTCTATAGCGTAATGTTCTAGTTCTAGTAAACATAACTTTAGCTCTTCTATTCAACATTTTTTAACGTTAGTGTTATTAATTCTACTGGAAAGAGTTTAAATTTAGACTTAACCCGTATTCAAGCCCTTTAAATTCTTTTCAAAATAGAATTCTTAGCATTAAGAAATCTTCCTGTCGTTATTTAACTTTTAAATACTTTGTACAGCAACTTTACAACTTTTAAATAATTATTGAGCAAATTATTATATTTTTTAAAGTCAAGTTTTTTTTTTATTTTTTTATACCTGCTGTTTTTTTTTTTTATTAAACTTCGATAATTCCTTTTTACTAAGCCCCCATAGAAGTTGACTATTGTCAGTTCGAGATTGGAATCTTAAAAAGTTTAAGTGTTTAAATTCATTATTCAAGTATTTTCTGTTGCCTAGTGTGATGGGCGAAATAATGAAAATTTGGCATGCAAAGTGAGTAGGAGAAAAGTTTGTTAAGCACTAGAATGAGGAATGTGCAGTGCGTCCCACCCCGGCGGCTTCTCGACTAAGTTTAGTTTAGTGTTTATTGTTTTTACCAAGCGAATGATATATGTATTTTATAATGCCGTTGGCGGTCCGAGGGCCAAGCCAAGAGACAAGCGACTTTAATTGTAATTCCGTACGTGGTGACCGAACATTTGTACAGGGACGTGCGATTCTCATAACGATTAACAACCAGAATATATAGTAATTATATACATACCCACAGATATATTATATGTATCCGCGCATATGCATAGACCTATGTGTACTACCCTTGTGCTCCGGGCGTTGTTTAATAGTTCTTAGGTGCGTCTCGTATACTTATGTAAACTTCCTTTTGTGCAGCTAAAGTACTTCGTAGTGATTGATTTAAATCTCGTTTTAAGTTTGGCCTAAGCAGTTTTGGTTTTGCCGGCCCAGTCGATAACACAGAGAGCAGGGTATCCTATAGGTTTACCCCGCCGTATCCACAATAGTGTTGTTTTGCCAGGCCTCTATTCGTTGGGATCCAGCCGGCTGGTGCTGGGCCTTATCCTTATTTTACAAATGCGTACTGTGAACATCCCTCCAGCCATCCCCGAACAGCTTGGATTCCTTTTAGTCAAAGGGCAGCAGCCAGTCAAGTAGTGTTGTTGGTACAATAAATAGCAAAGAGGCACAAGATATAAACAAAATGCGTACGAATAACAAGTTAGCAATGCAAACAATCTATAACAAATTACGATGTATTGGAAAAGCGAAAAATACAAAATAAATTACACTAAAAATGCATTCAAAATCACGCCACCGGCATTGTGTTCTCAATGATCAGGGCCCTGGCCAAATTGCGGGCGCAGGCCAGGCGCATGAGGTTCAGGATCTCGTCGACGTTCTCCACCCGGTAGTCCTTGAACACGGTCTCTGTGTGGTGCTGTGGATTCAAGGATAATTAACCATATTGCAACAGCGAAAGGCGTATACATACATTGCCATATTTGGACACATCCCGTTCGATGATGGGAACCAGCTCCGTTTCAATATGATGCAGAATGGCCACCGTTTCCTTGGCAAAGATTTTGGGATCCTTGGACTCCAGCAGGGGCATAGCATCGATGAGCAGCGAGGGCCAAAAACTAATGGAAGAATGGTTTGTTGTAGCAGTTTTAAAATTATAAACTCGTTCGCTTACTAATCTGGTGTGATTCTGGATTCCAGGAGATTCACCAGAAGCTCGGAGGCAGACAGAAAATCGCGGGTGCGATAGAATTCGTAGAATTCATAGTACTTCGAGAGAAAGACCAAACGCGGTGAGATGAACATGCGGCCTCCCACATTGGCTATGGTGTCCGGGCAGAGCATGTTTCCGGTCCTCGAGTAATGCTACGAAAAGAAATTCACACTAGTATATAGTAGAATAATTAGATAGAGTTTGTAACACACCTTCAGAATGAAGTCTGCCACCGCCGTCACCAGCAGAACATCCTTGGAGCGAATGGCCCACTCCAAAGCATTGCCATAACGCTCATTATCGTAGGACTGCTTCGAAAGCACCTTGCAGATCTCCTGCTCCACGCTCGTGAGTCCTCGCTGCCTGGCCAGGTTCATCAACTTGGTGGCCTGCCGCTCGCTGCGCAAAGAGATGCGGGGCAGGAGCAGCTCTATAGCAGCCTGGCCCTCCTGTTTGCAGCAGTCCAGGTAGTCGATGCCCAACTGCCATAGGTTGTGGGATGTCATCAGATAGCTGCCATACTCATAGATCATCGAGTGGCGCAAGGCGGGAAGATCTCTGTGGGTACAACGACAAAATTATCTCTCAAATAAATACATATCTTAACCAATTCTACCCACATGTTGTTCTGATCAAAGTAGCTCTTTAGCTGACCGCAATGATGGATTAGATCAATCAAGTGCGTGGAGAACCAATGGGTATCGTTCAGTTTCTGGGCCTCGTATATGAAGAGCTTTATGTCGTGGTCCATGAGCTGCGCAACCATGCGGTTCATGCTGCAGAGCTCCCTTTCCGGGCGAAGCAGATGCCAGCGGTTCAGCCAGTTGGCAGCTGCTATCCTCAACTCGAAGGGTTTGCAGGTGGGCTTGGTGAAGAGCAGATAGCCTGGGAGGTATTCATAGCAATCCTGGGCTTCCTTGATGCCAGCATCCCATTGCTCGCTGTTGCCCACGACCAGCTGCAGAACCTGTTCCAGCTCTGGCTCGGTGGCAAACACGCCGCTCTGGATCTTGCGCTCCGTGTCCACGTGCCAGTACTCCCACTGCGAGTGAAACTTTTGCAGAGCATAGCCCTCTTGGTAGACGGGCATGGACTTCAAGATCAGCTCGGCCGCCTTGAAGGCGGGCTGTCCGGTCTTTCGATTCTGGGAGAGTATGGCACGGGTGACATCTATTTCGCCCAGCATGATGAGCGACTTGAGGATGCTCCAGTAGTCATCCGATTCGCTGGCCTCCTCGGCCATTAGCAACAGATCGGTGGCTCGGTCCTCGGTTTGCGGGGAATGGAAGCGCGCCCAGTCGAGCAGTTGGGGCACCACCAGCTGGTTGTTCTGGATGTAAAGAATCTCGAAGAGATGCCATAGGCACTCGGCCGCATAAAACACGACGATGGCATCTGTGAAGCGGCGCAGGCGGGGCTCATCCGTCTGCACATCCGGTGATTTCTTGGCCTGCTCCAGCTTCTCGAGGCAGGAGCGCACAATGCTGCGGTATGCCCGCGATATATTCACATACTCGGCGCGGGTGGCCCGTGGTCCCAACTGCTGAAGGGTTGCGAAGGTGGCGTTGGCCTCGGCCAGCACACTGCGCAGCACGGGCTCATCGAAGAGCGTGGTCTCCTGCGCCAGGTAGATGAGCACCGGATCCTGGCCAGCCGTCTCGGTGGGGGCGTCCCGCGATTTGTGCGTCACATGCCGGTAGGCGCTGAGGGCGATTCGCGACCCCGGCAAAAAGACGCCGGTGAGCGTGTTGCCACAACGCGTGGCCAGGGCATCGCCTAGTTCCTGGAAGAACGCATTGGGGGATAAGCCATCTAGGAAATGTTTTCAGTGGGCACTTACAAAGGCGGGCACGGTGGTGTCGTTCATCTTGGCTTGGAGTTTTCTGAATTTACAAACAACGTTCTTCAATCGCAGAAAATTATCGGGCCTAGCAGTGTTGGCAGCGCGCGCTTCTTGACAGTGCTCGAAAATGCTTTTCTTGTAATGAGTTGTTCACACTTTTCAATATATAACTAAATTTTAAAAATATTATTGGTTAAATTAGTAAAGGCACCAAAAGTTTAATAGATTGCATATGAGACAGATTTTAAAATTATTAAACATTCATTAAAAGAAATATTTTTCTTATCATGAAATGTAAACTTGAGTTTTCAAAAAGCGCTTACTTATTGTCAATTTTGTCTGTAAAATACAGCATCTACAAATATAAAGTACTTAACTCAACTTATCAAAATGCAAACATTTAGGTGTTCAACAGGTGCTCTTATTAAATTAATGAGTATCTATATTCGATATATATTTTTCTTTTTATCGCTACAACGTTAATCGAAGCTTTAATCAGCAAACTATCTGGCAACTCTGTCAGTAAAATGCGCGTTTTTCTTGTTCTATATTTTCCGCCACGAAGCTCTTTAAACTAAAATTTCTTTTTATATCGCACTTAAATAATAGTAAAGAATGAATCTGGAGGACATATCGGTGGTGATGAAGCTATGCGACGACAACGTGCAGAAGCTTCAAGGGAATCTCCAATCCTACCAGCGAGATGTGCGACGCATTAAGAACATGATGACGAAAAGATGGGAGCAGATGGATCGACTGGACAAAAGCCTTATTGCCCAGCACGACCAGTTGGTGGGCAGTCTGACCGAAGTCAATGCCTATATCATCAAGCTGAACCTGCACATAGAGCTCAACCGACCGTCGGGGCAATTTGGAGAGGAGGAAAGGTCGGAGGACTCCTTAGATGAACCATACTCACCTAACAACTCTTCAATGGCAGTCAAAGGAGTTAGTTCTGATGAACTGGATGAACTGCCGCCGGAGAAGGCCTCCGCCGAGAAGAGCATGGAACCAGTACTGCCACCATCAACCAGTCCCAAACCGGTATCTACAAAAAACAATCGATCTCTTCTTGCTCCAAAAAACTCCACCCAGACGATCAGCAATGATATCTGTAAGGGAAATTCCAAGGAAGTAACCCATTTTCAAACTAACGAAAATCCAGTGATCATTAAGTCATTGGCGGAAGAGCCTAAGGTTACTAATTCAACAAGCATGAAAGACTCTCAACAAAGATCCATAAGTTTAACACCATTAGAAATAGAAGACACCCCAGAGGTCATTAAGTCTTTCCAGGAAGAGCTAAAGGTTGCTAACAGCGATGATATCTCCAAACAAGATTCCAAAAACACAACTCCTTTGCAAATTGAAGAGACCCCCAAGATCATTGAGTCTTACCCATTTAAAGCGAGTCCAGAAATCATTAAGTCTATCCAGAGAGAAAAAAAGGTTTCTACTTCTTCGTGCAATGATATCTGCCAACAAAAGTTTAAAAAAACAACTTCTTTGCAAATTAAAGAGAGTCCAGAAATCACTAACTCAGTCCAGGGAGAGACAAAGCTTGCTACTCTCACCATCAATGATATCTCGAATCAAAATTCCACGAACGTAACTCCCCTTCAAGCTGAAGGGAAACCGTCCGATCAGATTTCTGTCTCCCCACCGGCAACCACTGCGAAGCTGTCAAAAGCTCCTAGGAGCCAAAACCTCTTGGCTCCCAAAGGTGGCACCCAGACCTCCAGCACGGGGATCTACAATCAAATTTTGAAGAACATGGCTGCCTTCCCCGCCAGAACCTTGGTTACCGCCGCATTGGTGCACGTGAACCTAGCGGATGACTGCATCTATGTGGCCAAATGGGATGAGAGTACACAGAGAATTCAGAAGGTGCTCCAAGGACAGGTGGTTCTGCAAGAATTGGCTCAGCTGCCCGACTACGGAGACATCTTTGCGGTGCTCGACAGTAGCGACGACATTATTACCCGCATGACCATCAACAGCAGTTGCGCTGGAGGAGGCTACTATGGTTATCTGATAGACTATGGCGAGCACATTCACCTGAACGGCAACGAAACCATATACGAATTGCCCGATGACATAAGACGGCTGCCGGCGGAAGCCATAAGGGGTCGATTAATCAATTACGATATTGCGGAATTGAAAACCTTTCTCTACAAGAATCTAAAGCTGCGTGTGCTAGAAAACAATGGCATTGAACTGGTGCTGGAAGTGATTGAGGATAACCTCAGCAAAGTAATAGCTTCGAATGAAAATAAGACCTACAATGAACGTCGTGCTGCAGTAAGCGAGGCAGACATGGCCATGCTGAATGATATCGAAGAGAGCACCAGTGATCCTCTGAAGGCAGTACTGGGCTTTAGACCCACGGACGAGCAACGCATTTGCCGGCACTACGATCCACAGCTAAATGGGTGCTTCAAGGGTAAGTTAAGTAGATGATAAGGATTTAATATTTTTCGAATGCTGTTGTAGAACCGTTTTTTTGTTTTATTTTAAGGCAACAACTGTCGATTGGTCCATGAACCCTTCGCTCCCTATGGCGCCACCAAGGATGTGGAGGTAGCTGGTCCTCTTCCGGAAACCGTCTTCGATACACCAGTGCCCTACGAAATTGGAAGCATTGTCCGCATCTTGATCACCTTTGTCAATGGACCCACCGAGGTCTATGCCCAGTTTTTGGACGGATCTGCTCCCCTGGTGTGGGAGGAGAATGATGTGCCCGAGAACAAGCGACATTTCAAGCAGAAGCCGCGCATTCTGGACATTGTACTGGCCCTCTACAGCGACGGCTGCTTCTATCGCGCTCAGATAATCGATGAGCTGGATAAGGAGTACAAGATATTCTATGTGGACTATGGCAACACTGAGTTTGTTCCACTGAGCTCCTTGGCTCCCTGCGGCGTTGAGGAGAGCTTGAAGCCCCATCGGTGCATCAGTTGTCAAATGGAGGGAGTTGTCAGGGCAGCATTTCTCACACACGAGCAGACTTTTGAATGCGTGGAGTACCTCAAAAGCAAAGTGCTGAACAGGGAGATGGATGTAAAGCTGGTGAATCGCCTGCCGGATGGTTTTATGATTCGCTTCCTGGACGATTGGAAGGAAGTACCGCGACACCTCATAAATCGCAGGTACGTCGACCCAGTGTTTGGGAAAAAGCGTGGATCCGAAGGTGAGCAGGGTGAGAATCAACCTCTGGCAGGCGACGATTTACAATGATCACTAAATTCTTTAAGAGTAGTTTATAAATTTAATAATTTTATGTTTAATCATACTTAAGTTTATTTTATTGTCTTTTCAAAAACATCAAACTAAGCGCCATTTCTGAAGAAATGTTTCCTTTTTTTCATTTCTGACACGGATCAATTTTACTTTTTTCCACTAACTTTACAATGTTAATATTTTTTTCGATGGACTCGTTTACTGTTTTTGGATCAGTATTAAACCTTCAGTTATACCAAATAAACTGGCTATGTTCCAACACGTTATCCACATGTCAAGGCGCTTGATTAATGTTCTTTCTTGGGGCTGGTCCAATTATGAACGCGGAACAGCCATCGGCAAATGACAAACACAAAACTGGCTCGGAACTAAAACAATAATAATAATTGCCTTTAATGTGCAAAAGCAAAAAATCAAAGGACAGCACGCCGTTGTGGTGGTCCTGGGAAGGACGGATCTGCCGGCGGGGTGCTAATAGATTATGCCGCAACGATTAGAGAGGCAATAAATAACACCTGGCCGGGATCCCATGCGTGTCTGCACTCGTCGGCGCACATGAGGACAACACTGGCGACAGGTCCTCCTAGTGTCCTCCATTGTCCTCCGTTGTCCTCCTGGTGTTGACAATTTAAACGGTTTGGCCAAAAGGGTAATGGGCCTTGGCCAGGGGTCATTTTGGGCACAGTTCGCCGGGGATCATGACCAATTGTCATAGTAAAATCAGTTTTGGAAGCCTTTTTCCCTATAGAACACCTGCAACATTCCTCATGCGAGTGGGCCAACCCCCGAGGATAATTAGCCTGGTTAAGTGTCAAAAGGATGGCCGACCCCGCGACATGTGTTCCCAACATAATGATGATGATGAACACCGAGGGAACTACGGAAACTACCCCGAAACTTGGATTTGCAGGAATTTTACTAGACGATTACAATTTCGATGGAGTGTTTGGTGTGTGTATGGACTGTTCCGTGGGCAACTAAACTCAATAAACGAAATGGTTAACGTAACGAAGAGAACGAACTTCAGTAGTTGGATCCACGCTGGGTGCAGGGTCCGCTGGAGATGGATCCGGGCTCCAAGCTGGGGCAGTTGACCTTCTGCAATTCGGCAATGCGCTGCCAAGTCATGTTGAAGTGACGCACGGAGCGGGCATTGGAGAGCTTGGCAATGGGTCCCAGGGTGCGGTATCCATTGGTAATGTAGCGTATGAAGCCCTTGGCCGTGAGGTCTAGCAGAGCGGTCTTGATCTGCGACTCCAGATCCCCGCAGGCAAAGGGTCTGAGCAGATTTCGGTTAGTAAAGTTATAAGATGGTATAAAGTAAATTAGTAAAAGTACATTTAAATCACTAAAATATGTCAGTATGAAGACCTAGTTTTAGTTAAGGCTTACTTACTCCTTCTCCAGCATCTCCAGGATGTGCTCCTCCTGTATACCATTGCTGTACTTGGGATGGTCCTGGAAGATGCGCACCATGTCCAGGATGTACAGGGGCAAGTTGATGTGGTAGCTGTTGTAGGGGAGCCGCAAGGTGGTGGGCTCGCAGTCCCGGATGGTGCCCTCCTCACACATTCCTTTGCTTTTCATAGGATTTTATATGAGATCTTTACTCTATGGAGTTTTTGAGTGAACAATATTATAGGCTAACAAAGGGGAAATCTATGCTTTGAAGTTCCAGCCAGGGCCCACTCGGTCATGCTCCAGGACATTGGTGCTAATGTCATCCAATTAAAGGTGTCATTAACGGTTTGTCCATCGCGGGTCCCCGAGGTTTGCTCTTCAATTACTGGGCAAACAAACATCGAAAGAATTACATGTTCGGCCAGCTGTATTACCTGGTAATTTGTCTAAAATATAAATAGCCTTTGCCCAAAGTGCTCCTCCCAGTGCATTAGCGAAGGTCCCCGGGGTGGTTCCAAAATTTGGGATTTGGTGGTATGGTAATGCAACTAATAAATACAAGCAATGCCAGGACTCATTCGTACTTCGTTTTTTGGATCTACAACATACCCTGCTCAACCCTTTGAATGATACTGGAGGCTTCCTTCGCTTTCATACACGTCACTCCGGCACGCAATCCCTTGTTCCCGGCCTCAGCTCTCTGTTAGACCCAACACCATAAACGACATGCCAGTCAAAGGGTTAACTACGGCCCAACTTTTGCCAACAGATAATAAATTAGCGCATACATTATGAAACGTTATGAGGATGCGACTTCCGGTTACGGGGAGCGGGAAGACCCGTGGCCCAAACTGCCAATTTGGCCCGGCAAACAGGTGACACTTTCTCAACCCGAATCGGAACGGGTTAAGGAAGAGACACGGAATACATTAGGTATTGATGGTTATAGGGGGGTCTTGGAGTTGTCAGGAGCACATTCGGAGCACACAAGCCACTACTTTTCCGATTTTTGAAGAGTCATGCTTGATCAAATTGAAGTTGGATAAACTTTTTGATGTCTTGATGTGGTATATTGGCCAAATCGGAACTCCCTGACTTTGCAGTTTTCAAAGTGCAGCTAATGGAGTCATAATAATATGTTTCCTGGTTACCAAACTTATTGGCACTCTGGTTTTAAGTAATGTATATCTTAATATAGGAATTATTATTATTTCTTAATAACATTATTAAAAATATAAAAAAATATTAATTATAAGAACAATATGAGCTTATCTAAGAAGATCTTGAATTATTTCTCTTTTTGATTGTAGAAAATACTAGATACAAGATAATACATTTCATGGTATTATTGAAAAAGCATTAAAAAGTACCTATTTATGGTGACTTTACTAAAGCTATGTTAAAAAATAAAGAATAGATATAATAATATATGTTCATAAAAGCGATATAAGCAATTAGCAGTTAAAAATTAAAAAATACCAAATTGTGTAAATTAAAAAATATGTAAACCAAACTTATCATATGTAATATGTATATAACATATGCTGTTTCCAGAACCTATGTAATATTTTAGATCAACTTTTGTAGTGGAGTATTATACAATAATGTGATGGAATTTTTTGAACACTTGATGGTGATATGTATACTTATACTTATACTCATCTGTATATATATAGAATGGTATGAAAGAGTATAAAGAATTATCATCAAAACAAGGACTATACCCCTTTTGTATCCCTGCACGATCCTCTTAATTAATGTCAATTTATAAATTACTAATTCAAGTACCCCGATTTGAAATGGTTTATTTCCAGTGAGTGCAATAACTTGGGGGTTCCGGCCCGCCTCTTTCAGACTATTACCGCTGCTTATCGAGGAGCTTGCGTCTACAAAATGCCGGTCGATAGTCGCAGGTCCACTCCCATTGGTCAGTGGCCGGGAAATCCCTCCGTTTTCCGCCCCACCGCATAACAGTTGGCCAACTCCGAGGACCAGGCACTTGCTACACCCCCTGAAAAAGGTGCTGCGGGGGGCACCGGGTCTGGGGTTTGTAATCTGGCTAACCAGTTATATGAAGTCCTTGTAACCGGGCAGCACAATAAATGCCATGCTGGCCCGGCCAAGTGTCATGTATTTGACGAATAATTACCGTCAACATTGCGTGATTGGTTGAATCAGCCGGCGAAGGAGGGTTGCGGCTGGCTTAGAATTAGCCCCAAAAGGGGGGAGGATGTGGGTTGGGGGTTTGTGTGACAAGAACCTATAATTACCGCGGCAGGCAGGTGGTCGCCAGGACTTGGGCCATAACGCAGCGCAGGACTCAGACACAGCCAGGCCGTTGGCGCGAACGGAAGTTCAGTTCAGTTCAGCGGAGCATTGATAAAGGATGCACTCGCCCGCCCAGTCGCCCATTCTGGATGTCACCGAGACCGTATCGCTGCACTCCGAACTGGACGCCGACCTGGAGAGCAAGAATAAGAATCCGCCGTACGCTTTTCCCATGCCCCAGGATCTCCGGCTGCCCGGGCTTGGCTTTCCCGGCATGGTCGCTTCGAAGAGATCCTCCGAATCTCTGCCTGCCTTCGAGTACATTGCTCCGCCTAGTCACGCCCTTCAGGCCCTGGAATTTCCGCTCATGGAGCTCAACCGCGTGGGCGTCATGGGAGCAGGAATGTTTCCGGGCTTCATGCACCGGCGGGTTCGCGGCGAGAAGCGACCCATTCCGGAGGCCCAGAAGGATGCCAAGTACTTCGAGCGGCGCAAGCGGAACAACGAGGCGGCGAAGAAGTCCAGGGATGCGCGCAAGATCCGGGAGGACAGGATAGCCTTCCGGGCGGCTCTGCTGGAGCAGGAGAACTCCATCCTGAGGGCCCAGGTCCTGGCGCTCAGGGACGAGCTGCAGACGGTGCGACAGCTCCTGGGAGCCACGACCGCCGGCGGCATGTTGTCCATGGCCAGGCAGGTTTAGCTTGGTAGGAATAACCACCAAGAATGAGGTGGAGAAGTGTACATATCATATCATAGTGAAGTGAGCAAAATAGAGCATGTGGCTCTACGAATTTTTGTTAATAAATGTTTAAAATAATCTACTTAGATTTTCCTTAAATATATGCAAATGAATTTATTAAAAGTGATCCAAGCAACTTGTACTCTTGGTAAAATTACAGGTATTTATTTAACCATTTAATTGTTTAAAATATATATGCTCAGGATTAAAAAAAAAATAATGCCCCTAAACAAAACAAGTTCAAATTCGATACCATCCTCTTATCCAAACTTTAGTTTTGTAAACTAGCACTAAATTATTTGAATTAAGAAATACATCGAATTGTTTTTTAATATTTCCTTCGATTATATTCAAATCTGGTAGGGCTAGGTCGACTTTATTTGCTTTAAAAAAGGTTTCAACAAACGCATACAAATTAGAAAATATTTAACAAGCTAGTAGTCAAGGGTGTGCGCTTGCACCTGCCCAGTGGCGTCCAGGATGAGCAGGACCTGCTCCTGTCCAGAACTGCGAGCTGCTGCGATATCCGTGACTTTGGAGCGGCTTTCCGTGGGCTGCTCACTGGGTACCTCCCTGTCGCGGTAGAAATCGTAGGTGCGCACAGTTCCATTGGTCAATGCAGAGACTCGCCAGCCGTCGCTGGACAGGATCAGGGCCTGGACGAGGTGCTGACGCAGGCCGCTGCCACTGAGGAGCAGCTGCTGGTCAAAGACTCTCATTTCGTAGGAACGCCTGGGTCGCTCAATCTGCTCCAGCGCCGTGTTGGGTCGGGGGTCGTAGGTGGGATTGGAATTGGTATGGGGATCCACCTGCTGGTCGAAGGATCTGCGCTCGTTTAGTATGATGTTCTGGATGGCGCAGGACTTGCCCGTCTCGGGATCGGGCTCATCGCTGGCCGGCGGGAGTCCTGTTTTGGGTCTGTGGGGAGTCTTCTGTCGCTGCCTTTGCCGCTGATTGCAGTTGAGAATCATCACGGAGCCATTGGACAGGCCCACGGCCACATAGCTCTCGTTGGAGAGCACACACAGGGAGGTGGGGAACAGGAAACGACTCTCGTTCACAGCGATCCTGGAGAAGCGTTCCGTCTTCAAGCTCCTGGTGCAGCACAGCACAAAGTTGCGGTTGGTGCACACGTAGATGAGCTCACTTCCCGTGTCGATGCTGGTGAAGCGCATCCCCTGCAGTCCCTGATCCTGCAGAGCGGTGCTCAGCGTTTGGGTCTCGTTCAGCTCCCTCAGCAGGTCGTCGCTGTAGATGTTGCCCTGGAACAGGGACTTGGTCTTCTCGTAGGCACTTTGCTTGCTCTTCAGCAGGCGTCGCTCCAGATAGCTCCTGAGATCGCAGGTGGCACTCTGCAGCAGCTTCACCCGAGCCCACGGCGAGCTGAACTCGTTGCTGTTGCTGGAGGAGGCTCCCTCCACCAGGGTCCACATGGTCAGCAGCCCAGAGTCATTGAGGGAGGCGTACTGTTAGGGGTTGAGTTATGGTTAATTTTTTTATTCTATTAATATGTTTAGCTTAAAAAAATTCAGTATAGGTAACTTTACTTAAAATAAAAACAAGTTTTGTAGTATTTTTTTAAAAACTAAAAAAATATCCTTATTTTTAAAGCTTTTTATATTGTATAGACCTAAAATCTTTTATCCAAGATACAATTTTAAAAACAATCCAAAAATATAATATAATTTTATGATTTAGATTCGGATTATACTTGAATCCATTTCTTAAAAAATTATTTTTCCTGCATCTTTCACTGGTTAACAATTTTTTTTTTTTAAACAAATTTTTTAAGCATATTTGCTTAGTAAATATTACAAAATTTGTATTTAATCTTGTGTTTTAACCTATAAGCACTTAAAAACAAATTTATTTTGAATAAAATTTTAAGTTGGTAATAAAAATAAAATTCTGAATCCTATGATTAAATACTGATGACCCACCTGGACTTCCTTATAGGCCGTCTGCAATCCACCAGCTATTACTCCGCCCTTAAACGGCGATCTAAAGCTGCGCACATCCACCACAGCTCCCAGATCCATGGCGGTCACCTCCTGCTGCTGCTCCAGCATGGGAACCACTGACTGCGTGGCTGCAAAGTGCGTCAGGTGGCCATCCAACTTGGAGCAGTAGCTGTGCGTCTCCCGCAGATCCCACATAGCTACACTGCCATCCCTCAGTCCGGCCACCACGATGTCCTGGGCTTCGCCAGAGATTACCACGCGGCTGACCTCCGCCCAGGTGGAGAGCAGACGCAACGGCTGGCCGGGATTGGCCAGTGACCAGACCATGAGCAGGCTGGCAAAGTCCTCTTTGTACACGTTGCTCTCGGGGGGACATTCGTGGACGGTGACCACCAGTCGTCCGTCGCCACAGCTTCCAAAGATTCGACGCACGGGGAGGGCGTTGAGCAGACCCGTCTGGAGTGGTATATTCCGTGGACCATTGCTTTGGTTTGGGTGTTTGTTGCCCTCCAGGACTCTACCCATAAGTCGGGCTGCCTTGTGCAGAAACGTATTCAGACGCTCCAGATCCGTTGTTTTGGCTAATCTCTTTTGCTGCACCTGCTGCGAGCGAGTCTGCTCCAGGCGACGCAGTTGCTCCAAGCGCGAAAGGCTCGCTTCATAGGCATCTAAAGACTGGTTACCCAACGGTTCATCCACCTCCGCATCGCCACTGCAGCTGAGCACCAGTTGACCACCATAGTGTGGTGGATGCTGGGTCCAGCTGCTCCGACTGTGCACCTCCAGCGTCTGGCACTCGCCGTCCATTTGCGGCGACTGGGTCTGCGTAGCCAGCTGGCAGGCATTCAGCTTGCCATAGCTCTGCATGAATCCCTCGTAGCTGAGGGGCTTCATCTCGAACAAGTGGTAGTTGAGTTGGTCGAAGCGCAGCTTGGCCATCAGCTCCTCGCCGCGACGACTGATCACCGGATGGGACACGAAGCCGGAGTAGCCACCGTAGTACACATTGGCCTCCCCACTTCGCGGCTTCTCCGCGCCATTCGTGCTGATGCCGGAGTCCAGTTGCTCCGAGTTGGCCATCGAGTTGGTATCGAAGCTATCGTAATGGTTCAGCGTGGACTGACTGCTCAGGGGATTCCTGCGCATGTGCATGTCATAGTGGCCGGAGTCCAGTTTTCGCTCCTGATCCTTATCCCTTTGGATCACGGTGATGGGATTCTGGGTGGGCTCCGAGTCCTCCTCCGGCTCCTCTTCCTCCACTTCTGCCTCGGAGGCGGAGGGTTCTTCTGCTGCTTCTGATTCCTCTTCACCTGGCGTGCTGGCATCCGTCTCGAAATCGGATTCGTAAGACTCAAAGTCATCGGAGTAGTCATCTGATTCCGGATCTGGCTTCTTCGCTTCCTCGAACTTGACCTCAAAGGCCACGGGCTGTTTTAGGAGTGGCGGTTCCACTTCGCTCCTCTGCTTGGCGGATTCGCGCTTAAGAACCACCACTTCCTCGGGATCCAAGGTGCGGGTAAAGGTTCTGGCTCTTGCTGGGGCAGCAGGGGCATCTTCTTTTGAAGAAGGTGTAGCAGGAGCATCTTTTTTGGTAGGAAATGTGTGCTCCTTTTTCGCCTGAGCAACAGGGGAATATCCTTTTGAAGGGGGAGTGGGTGATTCTTTGTCCTGTTTGGCCAGTCCTCTGCGCTTTTGCGGTGGCGAAGCTACTGTAACACTGTGGTACGTGTCCAGAACTGCATTGGGTTTGGATTTGGCCACGGCCTGTGTTTTGGACTTCGACTGCAAGGGTGGGTTTGTGGTTGCTTGTCGGGTGGAGGTGGTGCTGGCACGCAATGCACCTGCACCCGGCGACGGAGTGGTCCTCTTGCTCAGGGGTTCCCTCTCCTTGCTTTTACCCGTTCTCAGTGGCTTTTTGCTGGTCGTTGTTGTGGTTTTCTTGGCAATTTTTTCACCTTCCAAGCTGTCTGGCTGCCTGGCCAGTGACCTTCGTTCCCTTGGCTCCCTTGTGGTCGCCGGGACACTTGTTGCCGGTGATTTGCTGACCTTCCTGGGCACTTCCGCTCTGACCTACAATTTGAACGGATTTTCGAAATCTTAACGTTTTTTCTGTGTTTTACAGCACTGTGTGTTGCCACTTAACAGCACTGGCCTTGTCCAAACATTATTTTTTTACGTGTAGTGTAGCGATCGGTTCGTTTATTAGTTTTAATTGAATGCTATTACATATTTAGTGCATGATTACCATGCTCAAGTGTGTGCTTATTGGCAATAATGCTTTTGCTGGCTTAAGTCTGAACTCTAAAGGTGGTGGAGTAGCTGCGGACCAGGTGTAAATGATAAAATACAGCCTTTGTTTGGCTTTTGTGGGCGGTGAAGAGTGCAAAGAAGCCTGCGGAAAAGTGAAATCGCTTGCAGGTTGCTAATCAATCGAAAGGTGTACTATACGTATGTGCGTTTTGTTAATGGTTTTTTGCTGCTTTCGAGTGCCTTTTTCACGGGCTTACGTTCTTGCTGCTCGTTCGCGTCGCATTTTTGGACATTTTATTAGCAACTAATATTGTTTAAACTGCCTAATTCTAATGCCAAGTGATGGGAGTTAATGTCGGAATGCCTTGTAAATTTAATCAATCGTAATGCGGCTCAGTTGTGACATTTTTTCCTGTTTCCTGGGCAACCAAATCCTTGTACATAGCAACAACAAATGGGCCAGCAATAACACAATCAGCTGATGGGCCAGTGTTGCAAAGCGCTGCCATGTTGAAAAGCAACTGGTAGGTATTCAGTAAAATAATTAAAATTGCTTAGAATTTTGTTTATTCTTTAAGGTTTTTTATAAAATTAAATACTCTTTTTATAAAAATACAAAACATATCACTCCATATAAAACCATTTTAAAAAGTAACCCCTAACGATTACCATAGCCTATCGATTGTGCTATCGATAATTCCCCACCAAAAGCAACCGCCTTTTCAAAATTCAAACATTTAAATTGGTGATACAGCTTGTTTTGAAGCTTTGTTATACTTAACTTAAGTTTAGCGTAATATCACAATAAATAAGATTAGACTTGAGCGCGAGAGACTAGGCAAAGTGACGATACACTGCAAAAAAGAAGCCCAAAAGCAAAATCCAGAGACTAAGACTTGATTTCGCCGCTCCTCCACTCTCGTCAAAGTTCTTGTAGTACTGGGTATTGGCGTAGCGATAGTAGATGTGCTCCATCACCCGCTTGGCATTGTCGCGGTGCAGGTCCTGCAGGCCCAGCAGTCCATCGGTGGTGTCCTGGAACAGCACATTGTTCTGCTTGTCGAAGATGCCGAAGAGCGTAAACGGACGCGTCTCACTCTTGTACTTCCGGCCAAACAACTGATCCATGTCCCTCAGGGAGTTGTAGATCTCATTGCGTCGAGTCAGCGTGGAGTTGTGGGTCATCAGGTGGCCACGAGTGGTCCAATGGAGGTAGCAGTACTTGAAGTTGGAGTGCTTCTCTATGCCTCCATAGGGGCACAGCACACGGAAGTCCTTGTGGCTGCCACGGGCCAACCAGTCCGAGGTGAGATTACCGGACACGTACTTGCCGTACACATCGGAGCTGAGGAAGGCCACCTGGGCGCCCTCGGAAAGGCAACGCAGGGCACCTTCATCGCCCTGGTAGTGCAGCGGGCACTCCCGGCCCTTCTGGGGATCCCACAAGCAGGAGTCGCGGTGGAAGAAGGAGTGAAGCGAGTGCACCTTGCCCGTGGCATTCACAATCGTCTCCTGGACGGACAAATGGGCAGCGCCCTCGAACGAGGGCAAACAGGCACGGGCTCCCCGCAGATCCTTGAAGCTCTCGAACTTGGAATCCTTGTGCACCACGGCAATGGTCACATACCGATCATGCATGTCGGCAGCGAACTCGTACAGCAGTGGCACCAGGTCATAGTCCCGCTGGGCCTTCACCCGCATGTCCTGATCCACCAGCATTACATCCGATGCCTTGAACTTGACATCATCCAGGCACTGTTGCATATCCATGGTCCTCACGCACTGGACATTCGGTTGGACACCATAGACCTGTGAGGCCTCCTGCAGCCAGGAGCACTTCACATGCTGAATGATGGACGTGGTGCAGAAGACAATGGAGCGCGGTGGATTGCATTCCGGGAAGCTGTAGGCCGACTGGAAGGCGGTGGCCTGGTCCAGATAGTCATCGATGGCTATCACATTGTCCAGTGGAACGGTGAAGACGTGATAGGTCTCCAGCAGACTGAGCAGAGCACTCTGCCAGCTGTCCGGCTCGTCGTGGGTGAGGCCAGTGACCAGGCGCTGCACCTGGGCGGCGTGGCTGCGGCGGGCAGCCACCACGGGCCAGGGCTTGGCCACCCAGACACATGGTCGGCTGGCGTTCATGGGCTGCAGGTGGCCATCCGGGCAGAGGTAGCTGTACTCCGAGGGGTTCGCCTGGGCAGGAATGCCAGAGAACTAATAAAAATAACACTTTGATTATTAACTTTGCACACTTAGGGATATATCCGGCCAACTCACCCCGAAATGACTGCGCACATCATCCAGACGAGCCCAGGCCACGTTGCCGCCACCACTGGTCAGGCAGTAGAGAGCTCCACGTCGCCCCCAGTGCTTGTCGTTCTGGTCACAGCTGCCGGGGTCATAGCACATCTCGCACAGCGAGGGATAGCGCCTCTTGAGGATGCGATCCTGGTTGGGGTCGAGCACCCAGGGGCCTGCCTTGCAGCTGGGACCGAAGAACTTGGCCGAGGAGGCAATCCGATCCTCCGTGACGGTCATCTCGGGGTCACAGGTCTTGGAAACCATGGCTGCCTCAAAGTACTGCGAAGAGTTCGATTAATATTGAGCTCGATACCCTAGAGGGGACTACCTACATTGGCCAGGACCTCCGTCCAGTGATTGCCCAGCCCATAGCCAGGATGGCACAGCTTGGCCCCGCGAAGATCGTGGACTGTGTGGATGTTGGCCTGGTTGTCCACCACCGCCACAATTTCGTACTCGAAGTTGGACTCGTGGGAGCGCAGCTCGCTGGCCACCAGGATCTCCACGCTGGCCCAGCGGGCGGCCACCAGGTCCTCCGAGGTGAGCACTCCGAAGTGGGCAGTGCCCTTGTGGATGCGCCTCACGCAGTCCAGCCGGTCCACGCCGATGACGCACTCGATGTTGCTCTTGGCCTTCAGCAGCGGGCAGAACTTGGGGGTTTTCCGATAAATGCCACGAGATTCCACCACACAGACCCGCACTGAAAGAGGAGGAGCGAGTAAACACATTTAGTTTCGGACATCTGTATATCTGAAATACTTATTTATAATCCGCTAAAAACCTGTTGCCCCTAGCGGCATTAATTATGATTATCTTTGTTTTTTTATTGATTTCTTTGAGTGCCTCTCCCGCATGCAGTTTTGGGTAGAGATGATATCTGGAGGGTATTTCACTCTTATTTTTAAGATTAAAAATTCCCCTCAGGTGCGTCAGGTGACCGGGGGAAACCTGTGCTGCATTCGCAGAATTGGCATAAGGCTGGGAACGCGACTTCTGCCGGGTGGACTTTTTGGGCAGTGGATCACGAGCTCCAAGGTCGGGACTGGTTTTTGATCGGCTTTTTACTGTCTCTAGCGGGTTTTGATTACACCCAGTCGCGGGCCCCAAGGTCGCCTGCTCTCTCACAGTGCATTTCGAATTTAAGATCCATGATAGGTGGTTTTTTACGCGGCGATACGGCTAATTGCGGGTCTGACTTTGCAGAAATCTCAGCAAAAAGTGGGTTTTTACTTGATGGATGCTATTAAATTGACTAACATTGTTGCTGGGGAAGATTCTACGAATATGCTAAGTATTAATAAAGTTATAAAAGAAAACAAAAGTTTACTTGGAAGTTAAGTTCAACCAAGACTGATCTATTACAACGAGTAAATAGTTAGTCAAGTTAGTTTAAGGATGTACCTAAAGTGACTCACTTACAATTTAGTTCAAAAAGATATTATGAATTGGAAATTTGAAAAAATTTAAGGGACAATGAGTAACGGCGTGATTAAAATGAAGTGAGAAGTTGCATTATGTTCTCAGAAAACAATAATATAAATAATGTAATATAAAATATTATATTAATATAAATTATAGTGGTTTTTCAAAATATGTTAAGACATATTACAGTATTTGTTCTAACCATACTAAAAAATTGATTTCTAATTAACTTGACTTCTTAGCAAACAAATTAATAAACAAAAGTTGAAACAATGATTGAATAATTTAGGTAACAGCAGTAACAGCATTGTAAATATAAAGATCTTTCCCATACAATAACACATTTCTTGGTAATATAACCTAGTCAAGCATTCAAAAATATCTCGATTAAGTTCAACACACAGACACTAAAACAGCTCAATTAATTATACCAATTTGCTTTGTTTATTTTTGTACTTCCAGACGCCCCAGATCCGCCCCCTCGGCTTTAATCAACTTACGTTTGCCATCGTCCAGCGGTTCCAGAGCTACGCACATCGAGGGTGATAAGAGCGAGGCGAACAGCCCCACCAAAACCGATGTAAGCCACTGCATTTCTGATTGCGTCAACCGAAGCTCGTTAGTTGTCACTCGAGACCGGCGACAAGTCGGGATTAGGTGGTTAGCTGAGAACGCGTTGAGAACCGTTGCCACTATGTGGATATGGAGGTTCGACTCGAAGTGTAGGCTAATCTCAGCTTTGAGGCCCGAACCGCCCGCAGTGGAAGATCGACGGCGACTGAAGCCAGCCCTCCCAGATGCCAGCGAGTAAAACTCGAGCCGAGCGATCCGAGCGATCCGTAAGCTCAGGCTGCAGAACGAGATCGCCGGCGGAACAGCGGAATAACAATGAGCTACGCACAGCTGGTGACTCAAGCTGGGGTTTTTTGGATAGCTCTCTGATCGATTAGCACCTCCGAAGAGGGCGGGGCGGAGCATCTCGGGGGGATTACCTGGAGGGCAAGCCCAGTCCCCACCCGGTCTGTAGTTCATCAATGCCTGGTTTTGTGTGCACAGCACCATGTTTGGTTGACCGAATCCTTATCGGCCGACGCGACTTATCAGCTGCCATACAAACTGCAGGCCTTTCAGCATTTTCTTCAGTCTCTGACCGCAGCTCTCGGCGTCCGTGTACAACCTGATCTCAGACAAGGCGTCACTAGTGGGTGGACTACAATCGCGTGAACCTAATTGTTCGGCAGATAATTAAAATTCATACCTACAACTATATAATTCAACGTTCGGCTGTGCACAGCATTGTATTCAAATGCTTTGAATCGAAACCCTTGATCAATTCTGTGAAGTCAAACGTTGCTATGGCTTCCCTTTTTTCACCTTATAACCATTGTTCTCTTTGGGTTCCCTCACGCAGCTTGGATTTTTTGCAGTAACTCCCCTAATTTCTCTAGGGATTTCCGAATATCTAAACGGTATTTGATTAATGATCGGTTTTAGTGTTTGCTAGCCATTATTTCGGGGCTTGCAAAGTATTATTTTTCTGTGTCAAGTTTACGAGTTAATCGTAAACCGGTTTTTATCCACAAAGTACATACACTTTATACCAAGCCATATTCAATTTACACAACACGCTCTAACTAATTGAGTCGGGGCGCTCACAAGAGGGGATCTTCAACATGCCTCAAAGGCATATTTATTACGGCAGGCCCTAAAGTCTCTATTGCACCTGCGAACCTAATTTGTCCAAGCATCGTAATGGTATTAGGCGCGATAAGATTTGTGAGGCCGAAAGTCTTATGCTTCTGCTATCATCCTGGCACTTTTATGCAGCCGATTACAACTTTCTATACAGTCTGGCCCAGCGTCTTATCACCACTAGATTAGATATCGCTTAGCAGTCTCTGATTTACATCCATATCGCTGGCTATTTACAGACTCGTTCCACCAGACGACAGATCTCTTCCAGCGTCGAACGGCGAAAGACGACGGGCGAAGTGCAAAACTATGATCTTATCTGGGTAGGAGCACCTTTTCACCCGGAATAAGCTGAGGACCGCTCGGAGACTCCTGAACTGTGATATACTTCGTCGTTTTCCAACTCAACGATTAGCCATACTCTAAGGACTGGACAATGGTGCGACTCAACAGGCGCCTGCTGCCCATCAAGGCACATTTCTTCTTCTTTATGGCGGGTAAGATCTGTACCATGCTAAATTAGCACCGATTTCACAATAATTGGGTGATTATAATCAATTCTCGGTACTACTTCATATCAGAAATACTCTTATCGGTGACATTATCGAATATATGAGGAGAAAACCTGATGAAATGTTAAGGCCTTATGACACTAAGCTTTATTTTTAATTAACTGTCTAGACTTATTTGGTAAAGTCAGGGCAACTAAAATAGTATTTGATGTATATCTTTTTAAACAGTTCTTTAGGTTTCCATGACTTTTCAACATAAATTGGATTAGTTGGTCAAAAACAAGTGTCGTAGGACCCTTTGAAAGGCTTTGTGAAAGGTTCCCCTAGATACAAACTTGGTTTTATATATTTCTTTATGTAATACTATAATGATTTACCTTTCTATCATAAGTTACTTTAATCGTTTTCCTCTTAACTTTTAAAGCCATGGGACCCATACTGCCCCAACTGCCGGTGATTGGCAAGCAAATCGGGGTTCCCCCGGATGTAATGGGCTACATAATGGCCATTTTGCCCATACTTTATGTCCTGGCCAAACCCCTGGTGGGTTTTCTGGCTGATTATTTTGCGGTGAGCTTAATATTAATCCTTATGCACATACCTAGCAAAAACTAATACTCACATTTACTTCACAGAGCCTGCGCAAGTTCATCTTTGTCTCTCTAATCCTGATCATGACCCTGGCCTTTGCTGGATTTTACTTCCTGCCGGACAACTCACATTTGATCCCCTTGGAGGAGGGCAGTGCCCAATGGAATGTGACGGTGCTGGAGAGTCCCCGCGACTGCATTGCGAATATATACTCATCTGATGCATTCTGCCAAACCACGCACCAGGCGAAATGCGTTCAGGAGAAGGAGGAACTCTCCGTTCTGATTGTGGCCCACGAGGCGGGGCTCAATCTCAGCCAGAACCTGCTCCATGGCAACGAGTCGCATCACATTTGCCTCACTCAACCGGCGACCAGTGAATGGACCAATGCATCCTGTGAAGTGCGTCCTGTGGACAGCTGTATTTACGGAGCTGGCAAGTTCTGGCTTTTCGTGTGCCTGCTCTGCATTGGAATCGTCGGCTTCAATGTGACCAACTCCATATCCGATGCCTGTTGCTTTGACCTGCTGGGCGACGAGGAGCAGGGCAAGTACGGAGCCCAACGGGTGTGGGGAACCATTGGCTTTGGAGCCACCGCCCTGCTCGCCGGCATCGTGGTCAACTGGTGGACCTCGGACGCCGTTAAAAGTATGACACCCGCCTTAATCATCATGTGCGTGTTCAGTTTGCTGGATCTGTTCAGTGTGTCCAAGCTGAAGCTGCCCAAGCTGGGAGGATCCGAGTCCATTTGGAGCGATGTCTGGCAACTGGTTCGCCAGCCACCCATCGTGGTCTTCCTGTTCTTCGCCACCATGGCTGGCATTATTGACTCGTTCATCATATACTTCATGTTCTGGCACTTGGAGCAGGTGGCCGAGGCCACTGGCTACATGCACCAGATCAAGCTGATCGAGGGTCTCGTGGTGGCCGCCGAGTGTCTGGCGGGTGAGGTGCCCTTCTTCTTCTACAGCGGCAAAATCATCAAGAAGCTGGGCTATGTCCACTGCATGAGCATGTGCTTCTTCTTCTACGCCGTGCGGCTGTCGCTGATCGCCTGGATACCCAATCCCTGGTATCTGGTGGGCGTGGAGCTCTTCTTCCAGGGCATCACCTATGCCCTGTGCTACACCTGCATTGTGGCCTACGCCTCGGCGGTGGCGCCTCCAGGTACGTCGGCCACTGTCCAGGGATTGATGGCTGGAATGGATGATGGTCTGGGCTTCTCCATTGGATCCCTCATTGGTGGACTGATGTTCAAGAGCCTGGGAGGACGAGAAAGTTTCAAGTACTTTGCCATCGCCGCCATTTGCACCTGCGTGGCACACATTGTGGTGCGTCCCACGTCGAGGAAGCGGCAGTTCCTGCCCAAGCAAGGCTACCAGCAGCCCACGGAACAAGAGATTAAACAGCCCCCAGCTCAGGAACTTCAGGAGATTCGTTAGTTGTAAGGATAGTCTATATGTAGTAGTGTTTTGCATATTTTGTTGCATATTTTTGTACGTCTTTTTACGACAATAAAACGAGTTGTCCGAAAGTTGAACGACTTGGCTCTCGCTTGATTGCCCCTTTGTTGGCGCACACGCGATCTCAAGTGCGCCAGCCCCTCCAGCTGTCAATATGGTTATATAATACCTGAGCACCGTACAAAAGAACCCATTGAAAGTGAAACTGGGGCCAGGCAGATGCCTCGCTTAAATGGCGAGCCATTCCCACTCCATATATTAACGAAACTGGCCCGATCGGCCTGTTCCATGATCGACAATCGAAAGCCCGTTGCGGGTTTGACACTGATCAGCAAAACAGAGATTTCAGGTGGCTATTTTTAAGACTCCTACTCTCAGTTAAACCAAATGCACAGGAAAATTTACTTTTGCTGTCACAGAACAATACAGCATTGTTTCAATACTTCTTATTATATGTGACTTTTTTTAATATTTGATTTTTAATTATGATTAATAATGATTATGACTACTTACTTTCTTATTGTTAATTCATTGTATAATATATCCTGGATGCATTTGTGGTTTTATATAGAAAACTTGTCTAATCTTAAAAAAAATGTTTTAAATTTACTACCCATATTTAAAATTAAATCTATATAACTTTAATGTGGTCTGAAAAATTAACAAGATGTATATATTATCCTTGGATAACGAAATATTTCACATATGTGTCTGTTTTGATATATACAAAAAAAACGTTTGCCAGCTACCTTTTTTTATAATAATTAATTAGGTTGACTAATCTTCTTTTGTTAAATTCGCGAAACAAGTGGCATTATTCATTTGATTCAAATGCTAATATTGGTTCAATAGAACTGGATTCTTATAGTAGCACTTGGCCTCTGAGCTTTGTCGCCTAGTGTACATAATTTATGCTCGAGTGTGGGCCACACTTCAGAGCTGTCCAAATGAGTGCTTGTAAAAATTAGATTGGCCCAAGCCACCATGCTTTAGAAGGCTATAAAAGCCAAGATTCCCAATTAGAATCGCTCATTGTTACCGAAGATGTGGCCCATTTGGCTGCTGGTTCTGTCGTTATCACTGGCCAGTGGCAGGCAGGTGGGCAGATGCAGCTTGGCCCGTCAGCTTTACAGGTATGGAATGCCCTACCACGAGCTGCCCGACTGGCTGTGCCTCGTGGAGGGCGAGAGCTCCTTCAGCACGAAGGCCATCAATCCTTCCAACGCGGATGGCTCGGTGGACTGGGGTCTTTTCCAGATCAACGATCGCTACTGGTGCAAGCCCGCTGACGGTCGTCCTTCCAACGATCTCTGCCGATTGCCCTGCCGCCTGCTGCTGAGTGACGATATCCGGTACTCGATTGCCTGTGCCAAGTACATCAGGAAGCAGCAGGGATTCTCCGCCTGGGTGGCTTGGAACAACCGCTGCCAGGGTGTTAAGCCCAATGTCAACCACTGCTTCCGACGGAGACACAGGAATTCCGGTTAGAGTTCTGCTAAGTGTTGGCGGATAAGTTTAATTAAGAGCATATACAAACTTTTGATAAGTTCGGATACATTAGAATAAGCTTTAAAATAAATAAAAATGAAGAAGTTATGATAAATAAATAAGTAATCATTACATACATTTCAAGAGTGCATAAGCTTTTTTGGGGTTAAAGGATAACCACATTATACATATTCTTGAATTTTGTTTCTACATCATCTTTATATTTTAAAACAGACCACTATAATTGGTCAAAAAATATCTTAAAAACTACGCAGTATTACAACATATTTTAAGTAATTTCAAAATAAACCGCCAACAAATTTTACATTTTACTTGTAGAATATAATGTATCTTAAAATGTTAAAAGAGCTTCAGTGGAAACCTGTTGAAATATCAGTTTTTTTTAATTAGTATATTTTAGTTATGAAATTTGTTATTTCAATTTGTTGGTTTAATTTTACTAACTTCATACATTTAAAAATCAAAATCTTTGCTATTGCTTGCGCACAATTGGTGAAATATTGAATTTTCTTTTCTCCCAAAAATCGGTCAACTTTCAGATTTAAATTTCGTTCTGCCGTTTTCTTTGGGATTTTCAGTACTTTAATACTAAATTAATACTCATATAAATACCACCGATGTTCAAGCTTTCCAACACTGTCGTTTTCAATCAGCTGTGGAAAAAGCGCGCTTGGTAGTAGCGGGTGAATTTTGTGTTCTTCGACTTGCAAGCGCGTGGATCTGTGCAGATTGACGGGTAATTCGAGTGCATTAAACAAGCCACCTAATTAGTAATAAAAAAGATGAATTGCACAAAGGCAGCAAATTAGAAAAAAAAGAAGTGAAGTGAAGTTGACATTGAAGTCGCAGCGCGTGTGTGTGTGTGTTTGAGCTTGTGTATCCGTGTGTGCAAAATTCTTTTGTGCTGTTTTCTGTGCATAAAATAATTGCAAAATAAGCTGAACAGCGAATTTCAAATGGAAACGGCACGCTTCGTGCTTGATTAGTTGTTTTGTAAAAAATCAATAAAGCGCTGTAATTGTCGCCGTGTTTTTGTTGTTGTTGTTGCTGCTGCTGCGGCAGGAGTTTCCGTCAACAACTTGCGTCTCTCTCGCCTCTCTCTCCCCCGAGTGTTCCCCTCTCTCTTCCTCGCGCGGCGTTGCTTATCTTGTTTACACACACTTATTTGTAGTTTTACTATATCGTGTTGGATTCGCATTTGTTAGATACTTTTCTAATGAAATTAATTGTACGCTTGTTTTTCGATTCGCCTCCACACAGGAAGCAGAAGATTTCCAGCTAAACACAACGCTAAAAGTAAAGGTAAGCAGAAGAACGAAAATAATAAACAAAAAAAGCACGGCGCGAAATATTTGACAAGTTCAATAATCGAAAGTGCCTCTATTGTGCTCTCTGTTGCACGCACGCACACTGCCGTATGCTAATTACAACGGTTCATTGCTCTGCTCATCGAGATTTTGACATATTGTTGCTGTCCCCTTTCGACATGTTGCGACGCGTTTCCTCGAAAGATAAAATAATGCAGCAGCAGCTGCCGCTCGATACCGTTAAACTCGTTTCTGACTCAAAATGCCAATTGTTTTCGTTGGCGCACTAACGTTAATTTGCCTTTTTTGGCCAGCTTGCAATTTGCCTGTCCCGCGGCCAGCTCTCTCAAATTTGTTGCAATTAAAAATTGATTTTCCGTTTGCCGAGTCAGCTTGTAAATATCTAACAACAACAAACGGCAAACATTGGTTTCTTGGTCTCGGCAACAATGAAAAAGCAATTTTCCGTATCTACAGCTAAAGAAAAAACGTTAAAAACTCAGTCAAGGCATTGTGTCTGTTTTATTGTTGTTGCCGTTCGCTGCTTGCCACACGTTTTGCGGCAGGCCATTGTCGTTGTTGCTGTTGTTTCCAGTATATGTTGCAATGCTGGGCATGCCTAATTTTCGGTTTAACAAAAGTTAAGTACTCTGGCTGTTTGAGCTTTTGCCCGTCGTTAACCAAACCGTTTTTTCCTCGTTGGTTTTTTTCCTCTTTATAGCGCAAGCATCAACAATTGACAACCTAGGCCAATGAAAAGCAAAGGCATTTCTTTCCCCTAAAAAATACTCAAATTATTTCTTAGCGTTTCCGATTGGCTTCAATTGGGTGGCGCTAGGCGATTGCAAAGAAGAAATACAATTAAAGCACACAAGAAAGCCAAAACAAACATAAATCAGTAATTACCGATAGCTGTTTGAGTTACAAGATGAGATAACAATGACTTAAATTGGGTGTTTACTGCCACTTCAGAGAAAACCCATCTTTAAAAAATAAATTAAAAAAAAAAAATTGTAAGGACTAAATAAAATAAAAAAGAAAAATAAAGCAAAAAAGTTTCCCATACCGGGAATCGAACCCGGGCCTTCCGGGTGAGAGCCGGATATCCTAACCACTAGACAATATGGGACTTGTGTGAACGGCGGCCAAAGTGTTTACTTGTTCTGCTTCTTGGCGCATGCCCCAAAGTCGCTTGCAGCTAATTTCTATTTTTAATTTCATGTTTAACAAGGCGAAAAATTCCTGGAAGAATTCTCTTGTATACTATTATCAAGTAGACGGCGGCCAGCATCATTATATAAGTTGGAAGAAAGTAGAACATATCCCATATGGTCTAGTGGCTAGGATATCTGGCTTTCACCCAGAAGGCCCGGGTTCGATTCCCGGTATGGGAAGTACTTTTTTTTGTAATTAAATCAATTACCCCGCTTTACAAGCCCCATCAATCATGCTCTCTCTCCCACTTCTTTCCAATTGCATCGCACAAAGGCATCAATTGGGTTGGAGTCGAAAATCAGACAACAACTCCACTTATTGACCTGCACTTAGAGGCGGTATAACACGAAGCGTGGTTCAAGTGGTGTCTTAATGAGTCTCAGCTGGGTATGATCCGGCTCAATGAACTTCCTCGGCCCCCTGTTAGGCGTTTTCCATCAAGTGCTGCAGCTGCAACTCAATTTCCCAAGCCCCCGTCACTCGATGGAAAAAAACGGCTAATTCATCAAAAGTGTGGCAGAGCCGAGAGCCAAAAACAGTGGGCCATTGTTGTTGCCCATCACGCCCACTTTTCGCTGGTGTCCGCCCCATTCGATGCATGCCGCCTGCCAGTTTCTTGCCACTTTCCAAGTCAATTGAAAAACTCGTGTAGCTTTTTATATGCCATCATCGTCATCATCCGCAGTGTGCCTGTTTGTTGAACGAGCTTATGTTTCGTATCCAGGCATTAGAAGCGCGTGTGAGACGTAAGATTGAACAAGAAGCGGAGAAAAAAGGTAAAGCGTACAAATTACCATTTTTTATAGTTTCTATGCGAGTATGTTTTTTGATATTTTTTTCGTATTCTTCAAAGAAAGCCAAGCCCCGACAATCGATGGCAGCGTGTGAGAGAAGCAACAAAAAAGACGGCAACTTTTTGGTTTCTGTTAAACGTTAAAGTAACGCCAACGCCGCCTGAGCTTTGTTTTTATTGTTAAACCAGTTGATCAGTTGAGCGACAGCAAGAACGAAAGACGCCAGCTGCTGCTGCTGTCTATATGGTATAGATATGGGTATTGCCATGGGGCTTATATCTCCGACTTGCTCACCCGACTTTCCTGCTACGCTGGCTGCATATTAAGCGCCCCCGCTGCGCGCCTGCGCGTCCACCGACCGCATTGTTTGTTGTGAGTTGTCTAAGCTCTGTTTGTTTTGCTTGATTCTTTTTTCAATTCGCATCTGCCAGCCGAGCCAGCAGGTAGGAGCCCAAGTCAACTCCGATTGGGCCCGATCGTTCGGATCTGCAAGAGGAGCCGGCTTAATTGAATTGTTTGGGGCAGCCTCGACCATTTCCGCTCCGCTTCCAGAGGATGACATTGCTCAACCCTCTTCAAATGATCTTTAATGACGGTAGAATAGTTGAGAAAAGCTGGTTCATTAAAAACCGTTGCCCTGAAATTGGCCTTAAAAAAGGATTTTCGAACTCAATGTATATTTCTTATGCTTTTTTTAAATGTAAAACTTACTTTACTGATTAAAATACGAAAGAAAGAACGACCCTTAGTTTGTATCTCAACATTACTCACCGCTGGTTCATTTTCATTGTCTTTCCCATGGGGACCGCTTTGGATGTTAATTTGTAGAAAATGACTCGGACTGACACGGCAGATAATATAAAAGAAAATTCCAGTGAACTCAGTAATGGGGCTTCAGACTTTTAAGTGTGCTTTGTCGTCTATGGCCACCATAAAGGCAATTAACATGCAAACTTTACCAAAACAATCAATCAGTTAAAAGAGCCTCACGCACTCCCCATTTCTTTGTTCAGGTCTCGACTTTCGTGAGGTGCAGCTGAGGAGAAGCAAAACGTGTAAATTTCGTTTGACAGTTGACAGAGTAGGAGTAGAAAAAGTAGAAAAAACAGGCAATGGCACTGGCTCTTTTTGGGGAGTTGGCCAATGCTCCCGCCAGTCCGAAATCGCAGTCGTAGTTTCACTTCACCCATTTAGCATGACAATCGGCCGGCTAGAGGATGGGACACAAATACGCGCGGGTCATGCATGGCCTGCAGTTGGAATCGGCGTACACACCTCTTTGGCTTTGTTTGTTGCAAAAAAAAATGTACAGAAACCCCACCGTTTTCACTCTTAATTTTCATTTTAGTGAAAATCCGCCTGGGACACGCCCCAGACTTTGTGCCCCCGCCCCCAAAAAGTAATCAAAAAGAAGGGCCCCCAAAGGCCATTGACACACATTTCGGGCCCGGCTTTGCGTGCTGGCGAGTCCGCGACCAAGATATTGGGGTTTCTGGTCAAGACACGACACATGTAGATACATCTGGGGAGCCGAATATAAAGAAAGTGTTCGAAAACGATACGATGCGAGGCTGGAAGACGCATGTCCAATAAATAAATTGAAATATTAACGCTCCGAATGAAAGAATCGCTGGAGAGTCTGGCTGGGAGGACGAGGAACTGGTTTTTCGGTGGAAGGCTTAGCAGTCCCAAGACGTCTGGGTCCCTATAATCGCTCCGTTTGCCTCGCCGAGCCGCAGGCTGCAGCACAGATCCAAAGATCCGCAGCAGCTGCAGCTGTGACCCACTCCCAGTTGTCCATTTAAAGCGGCCAGACGACGCGACGCGGTCTGTAACGTATCTCCGCACATTTATCGCCATTTTTTCAAGGCATTTTGCAGCCGAGCTTTGCGCGGTCTAATGCCAAAAAATCAGAAATAAAATTTCACCTCCGGTCACACGCTTGAGAAGTCACACTCGAGAGCAATGGCAGCGCCAAACTGGCGAAATGAAAAGCCCCCAAAGCCATTGTGGAAATTGCAGGCCCTGGGTTGATTAAACAAACTGCGCCCATGGCACCCGGAATTGATTGGAGCAGTGAAAATGGAACGTAAAGTCGATCTATCAACAAGAGCTAGCATAAAGTACTAAAGGTTCATAAAAAATACATAGATTTCAGAGGAGAAATTCAAAGAAACAATAAAAGTAGGAGAGAATTCCAATGGGATGATGAAATCCTCATACACAGATCTAACTAGGTCGCATGGCACACACCTTCAATCCATTATTATATCAATCGTACGTGGAACCAATCAATTGGAATCCCGACAATGAGCCAGAGTGAAAATGAATTGCAAACAATGGCAGCCGAGCGCAATAAGGAATTTCCAAGCTCTTTATGAGCCGAGTGAAGCGTAGGCTTTTCTATCTTAAGTGAAAAGCAGGCACACAAGTCGATTCCGCCATATCGCAAATGCATTACCTTATTGGGCTTAATTTGTGTTGTGCGGTGCCGTCGATTATTTTTAGCTCTTCGGCTAATCCAAAAGCAATTCAAGCCGCTCCATTTACTTGGCTGCGCATTTTGCGGCCGATGATTTTCCATGAATTACCCAAAAACGGGTATTCGACCATTGAGGCGATTTTGTTTTTCTTCTCCCGTCGTTTGGGGGCCCATGAAGATAAATGAATGAATCTCCGGATGCACTTGAAGCGCACATAAAAATTGTTGCCTGTCAGCGTCATTGGAACCGCCGATTGGACTCACCGTCCAGCGATAAATCCCTCTTGTAGATTTCAGTTCGTTTAATTTACTAACTGTGCCTGGTAAATCAATCATTGCGTCTGCTTGGCCTCGTCTTCAGCCGCATCGCCATCTCCATATCCATCTCCGGCTATTTAAATTAACCGGTTCGCCTTGTTTGCGGTCCGCCTAATGAGCGGCACTTGCTGTCCGCTCAAGAGTTTTGGAGAGATTGCATCCACTAAGCCGCAGATACAGCCGTCATACCATCATAGCATCATACCATAATCATATCCCGTGTCCATCTTCATGTTACCGAGCTAATGCTTTCTCTCTCCGGGGACTGTGTGGGAAAGCCTAGGGACGTCGTTATCGCTTACACGTGTCGGGGAACCCGAAAATATAATTTATTTATTGGGTTAAGACCTGGTGGGGCTCGTTAGGCCTTTTCGAACAGCGGGGTAACGAACTTGATCGAGTAAATGAATTTATTAGAGGAGATTCATAGCAATGTTAAAGAAGATTTAAAGTCTTAGATGATAGAGGGATAAGCTGAAATTTTACAAGATAGTATTGAGATAGGCTAAGTTATTTATAGGTGATTTAAAAAAATATATATAAATCAGTTAAATGTCTTAGATGATAGTTGTATAAGTTTATTTCATTAAAGATCATACTGCGTTAGGTTCTTCAAGACTTTAACAAGCAGCTTCTACTTCTGAGTACCCAATCTTCCTACTTAACAACTGAAAATGATGTCATTTAAAGACTCTGTGCTGTCATTTAAAGACTAAGTGCTTAGCTTGATTTACTTCACCACCTCGCCAGATTCTTCCCTTGAAATTTTAAAGAATTTGGCATTGCAACCCGATGATTACGGCAGTCATATTTCCAGTGGACTTGGCTCATTAGCAGCCTCGCTCTGGCTTCGCTTTCCGATCGAATTCATTTGCAGCTCCCCACTAAATTTAACCTTAGCACGATATCGCTGTACTTCGTTTCATAGAGACTTAAGTGCTGACGCGTGTTACGCATTGAATGGATCTGAGTACTGGGATATGAAATGGTTTCAATTCGATTCGATTGGATTTCCGAGTAAAGCCAAGCCGAAGAGCGAGGGTCTTCGATGGGGCGCAGCAGTTTGACAGAGACTGAGAGTTGACTTTGCTCATTGTATCTGTATCTGAATCTCTAGCTGTATCTATTTCCATTAATTAGAGGCAAGCAATGATGCGTCAAGCCGAGTATCTTTGTCTGAAACTGGCTCTAGAGCCGCAGACAGGAGATATAATATTAATTTATATGATACGATTTCGCATTGTTCTCTTCGACGTATATATTTAATTTGCCAACTCAACTTTTTCGCTCCGATTTGCGTGCCATTTGTGAGATGCTTTTTACCCCTGAGTCACGTTCAATGTCGCGATCCCAAGCGTGATTCTTCATTGCAAATTGGCCAACACAAAAAAGAAGAAAGAAATAAGCCAAAGTGGCTAAAAGGCATTTTGCACCATCACCAAACGTTGCAGCTTCCATTTAAAGTAGGTGGGGGTCTCTAAAGGCGCCTATCAACAATGTGGATTAAATAAAATTACCTTTTTGTGCGACAAGCAATTACTTCTCAATTACAAATTTACTGTCTTGGCCCGGCGCTCTCCTTACTTTTTATGATTATTGCATTCAATTAAACTAAATTGCTTTGGAAATTGGTCTCGTTTGGCCACTTGCCAGTCGTTTCTTCACTGCGGGCGCCATTTCTCAGCTTTCATTTTGCTAGCTGGCTTTAATTCCCAACTATTTATAATAATTACTAAAGCAAATAAACCCACTCAAACACAAAAAAGCGGATCCGTGGCTATAAAAAGACTCGGTTGAGCGTGAGCGTCAGAGATCATTGGGGCAGGGTCTCAAACTGGGACGCAGAGGCCATTTCGAACTGACCAAGACCAAGAGGAGACCAGCAACCATAAACCTCGGATGAAAAGCAGCCTACGACGACGCGGCGTCTGCCTCAAATTTTTCATTCCATTTCGGCTGAGCAAGCAACTTTTAAAGTCATCGTCACTGCCGCCGATTGACCCCAAAGTTTGTTGTACTCGGAGCTGGAAATTCAAATGGGTGAAAGGGGTGCCAAGAGTGTTTCCAAAGTTTTGATGAAGTAATAAAGAGTGGAAAAGTTTAAGAGGGGTCTTCAGAAGTTGCTGATGTGCTAATGGAGAGTTTGGAAATGGTTTTCTAGTCGTCATAGAAAAAGACAAATAAACAAATGCCTGGGATCATAATAATAGTTCTTATAACTAACGAAATTCAATTAAATTCTCGTTATAAAAGCACATAAAACCTCTCATCTTATGTTGGCTTGACGAGCTCGTAAGCTTAATTTAAACAATTTATTAAGCTCACAAATTGCTTTGGTATTATTTATAACCAAGTAGAATTGGCACTTAACTTGAAATAGTAAGACACTAAAATCTTTACGTGACTGGCGGCTCTTAGGAATAGTGAACACCTGTGGCTTTACACACACATATCAAATTAACTTGGTTTGTTCGTACTAAAATCCCATCTTGTTTTCCCCCAACTTGAAGGTTTATCTGATTGGTAAATGCATTGAGCTACTTGATTCAGCTACTTGCACAAAATTGAGCAACTCAAGTCAAAACAAAGCTCCAATTAAAGCAATCAATCATGCTGCCCTTTAATTTGGGAGTGGAACTGTATTGATGGGGGTCGTCTCGGCGATTTCCTACTTTCGCTAGTAAAAACTTTGTTTAGTATCAGGTGGATTTATGGAGTGGACTGACGAAGCGACGTTTATGTTGGCCAGCCGAGTTCGTTTTTTATTTCTCCTGGTGCAGGCTAATCACATGTTTCCGCCCCAAAACTAAAAGAAAGAAAAATAGCCCCTGGTGGTTGGTTGTCTGCGGTTTTGCGCTTTAATAACTTCATTGTCAATGCAACATACGCTCGAAGTTGCACACTCGACAAAAAACACACAAAAGCAGGCAGCCAGGCTTGACTGTGAGGCGGTTAAGGCATCCAGTTGGAGTCCACATTGTAGCTATTGTGCCGGACTTGATCTAGATGGAGTGTCCAGTACACCGAAAATAAATGGTATTTTCGATAGCACTTGAAATACAAGGCATATTTTGCAAAGGACTTTACCAAGATCCAATTTTTACAAGCAGAAACATGCTTGACCACTGTATGCTGTGTGTGTGTCGGCAGAGCTGTGATAGAGGGTGATAGGTGTAGGTTGCAATAGGTATAGCTATGTTTATATTTTTCCTATTAACGAAATGATGTTTCCTTCTGATTAGTGTTTTTACTAGATCGTAACCTATGCTAAAGCTAATCCAATTTCTTGCGGTGCACCAGCTGCACAGTAGCTCTAGCCGGACAGAGGAGATGGCTATCATTCGTGGCTTAGATTTATGTATATGTAGATCGGCAGCACAAGGAAGCGTTGAACCCGTGTAGAGAGATGTGTCGGGGCTTCTTAGTTGCTGCGATGATTCCACAAATCAAGCGGCGTACATTGAGATCATCACCACCGGCTGTCTGTCTGATCTCGGGCTACAGGTTTATTGCTCGATCGGTGGTGGGTAGTTTTTATGTGACCGAGCACCGTCGGGCGGTCTTGGTATTAAACTCGACTTGCCTTATTTAGTTTTTGGTGCTTTATGACTGCATGACTCGGACACGATCGTTTTTATACACCCGCACAAACGGGGTGAGTCGGTAGACTGTATAAAGAAAAATTTACACATAAGGCATGATTGTATTAGATCAGAGGGCTCCTCAACTTCTTGAAGGCCGGCAAATATTTACCCGACATCATATAAACAGAAGAAAGCTTTTCGCCAAAATATTTATCTATTCTTTTGAGTATCTTTTTAGCCGGAATCTGATATATCTTAACAATCAGTTTTTGGGAACTCGCTAGCTTGCATCAAGATGATACATTTGCTTAATCAACAAACTTAACCTTCACATATGAAAAACAATTATTTTCGAATATAACAAACAAAAAAAGAAAAAAGTTTAACAAGAACTTCTTGTAGTTCCCCTTATAAAGAAATCGCTTTATCCAGGGCGTGCCACTTGTGTTGTTCTGAAATGGGTAGATCCCAAAGAGTCAATATACAGCCCTCTATAGACTGGAAAAGCCACATGAGGCAGACATGACCACAGACCTCGCCCATCTAACATATCCGTACCGCCTTCTTTTGGAACCGCAGATACGTAACAGCGGCCACAAAAATTACACAGATCATTTCGAAATTTACATTGGAATGATTTTTATTTATGCGGCGAACAAACAAACGCAGTGTGAGAAGGGCCTCTGATTAGACACAGATACAGATACGGATATGGTGCAGTGATCCCCAAAAGAAAAAGAAACTAGGGGGCAAGCCCCCCTTGGGCTAGATATTCCATAGATTTGATGATATTACAACAGTTCCGAGTGGGTCTATTAAAAATCATTTGGCCAGCGGGGCACCGCCAGCTGTGGATGAATCAGCATTCGGTTATGTTATTGTTGTAGCACTTACAACACTTTTCATGTCGAATGGGCTGGGGGGAAAAGCTGCGGGCATGGAACTTAAAAATAGATTGATTCCCACGCCCACGTTTCTATTTCTAGGTCTTGTGTGTGGCTTTTCTCAGGTCTTATGCCGATTGCTTCACATGGCATTGCATTGTCGCCCCAGCCGCCAGTTTTTCCCTCTCTTTCCTTGAATTGTGCAATTTGGCGAATTTCCACCTTGGCTTCCCTTTTGTTTGCTTTATTTTCCCTGCCCTCGGCACTTTCCCTTGCCGTCTTGTTTGCCTGTCTGCCTAATTTGTGTTATTTTCCCGTAATAATTACTGACCGTTTACCCGCTGTGCCAATTTCACCCAGCTTGCTCGCTTTTTCCCTGGCCTCTAGCTCGCAAAAATACGTCAATGTTTTGTTTTCTCCGCTCCGCATTAATATTTTCCTTCCGCAATACTTATGACCAATTCACTCTTCCCACCCAACTAAAAATAAATTCCCACACACCCAAAATATGTGTGTTGGGCCTGTGTGGGGCTATATAAAAATTTCAATTTATAAACTTTTCACCATTTTTCGCACAGCATTTCACTCACCTCCCTCGGTTCTCGTCCACCACCTGCTGTTGTCTCGGCACAGTGGGTCACAAGTTGAGGGAGTCAGGGTTTTCAGGAAATGCAAATGGGTAGGAAGGTTTTTGAACCATTCATGGGGTTGCAGAGGGTTTTTTAACAAAAATGCAAGCTTAAACGATTTGGAACATTTTGATTAGTATTCAAGGCAATAATATCTAAAAGATCTGAGGAATTTCATTTCCAACGTTAATATCTCATACATAATTATCCCGATACAATAACGTTTTTGAAGTATTAGTAATTAATTTAATTTCTATCTAATTAATGCGATGCCATCTAAAAGATCTAATGAAAATAACTTCCCACGTCAATATCTTCCACATTATTATTCCAATCCAAATAGCTTTTTAAAAAAAATCTGGTCACATTACCCACATTTATTTCTTTTTTACTATGAAGTTCTTAAGCCTATGGTATATTTTTTATGATTCTTAGAGAATACTACCAAAAATAAGAATTCCCAAAAATATTCTCCCTTGGTAGATTTTAAACTTTTGAAGGAATAGCAAAAGGTTTTTAGATCTATTATAATCTCCCTAAATGTCAACTACTGTTGACCGGCGTCAACGACTCGTGTTGTGAGAGTTCTAAAATTAAATATTTAAATTTGTCGTCGTTACATTCAGATTCGGCTTCGCTCTGCCGCCTTTATAACGTTATAAACTTTGGTCATAAAACTCATCTTTATTTAAATAAACATGGCTCATTATTCAGATTTCCAATCAATATGGGAATGAGTCTAGGCGCAGGAGAAACCGATTCGGCGGAAACTGGAAGATGAATCACGTTGGAAAAGGGGACTTAACCGGCGGAACAATAAAACCAACTGATCAGCCCTAATTTACGGCGACGCGCTGATAAGAAAGAGCCCGAAAGATAAATTAACGATAGTGAGGGTGGGGAGGAGATAACGCTTTTTGCCAGAATTGGCGTAACAACTTCCGGTGGGGGTACGACAATAACAAAGGCTGGGGGTGGTGGAACCTCTCTCGCCCTCTCTCTGTCTCTCTCTCTCTCTGGCTCCCCCACAACAACACACAGAAATTGAGGCATGGCAATGCCGTCAGCTGGTTTCTCTCTCTCACTCACTGTGTCTCCTTTGATCGGCGAGTTTTTTCTGGCTTTGCATTCAATTCTCAACGATTCATTGCCGCGTACGGCTGCGAAAGTTTTTCTTTGGCTTAACATTTCTTAGCTCGCTGCGCTTTCCGTGTTTTTGTTTTATAATGTGCAGTTTCGACTATCAGTACAAGCGTAGCATTAAGTTAAAAACGAGATTGGCCATTGCTGGTTAAGAGCGATCGATGTAAATATATCAACGAAAAGTGCGAGTGCAACGCTCATTGCGTGACTTTCCACCAAGCTCAATAAGCGTACAAATATATATAAATGCGCAGCGTTTTCTTATCGCATGCTAGACTGTGTGTGTGTGTGATTGATTCGTGCGATTGTGTGCGATTGCAGCAGAATGTGCATGTGTGTATGTAGGTTATGGCAAAATTAGCACCAAAATACCATCGTCTCCCGTGTAACAAAAAGAGTGGGGAGATAGCAGATAAGAGGAAGACAACACGCAACCAACTGTTGTTCTCCACTCCCTGCCTCCCCGCCTTTATCCAGCTTTATCGCTGTGTCCCCGCCTTGTTGTTTGCTTATCATCGCCGCGGTGACACAATTCAGGTTTAATCGAAGCGACAACAAATTGAAAAGTGCGAGGAAACTCTCAGTGATGTAATTTGCATAGCAGCCATCGGCTTTTCTGCAGACCGCAGACCAAACGCATACATAGTTTTTGGAGTGCCTTCAGGCTTGGAGCCACGACGACCCGTGTAGGCAGCTCTTTTCGCCGTCTCTGCGAAGCACACTTGTCGCATGTGGAGTCCCTCGAGTTTGTGATTAAAGCTGCTTGAATCCGATACGATACGGGTAAATAAGTAAACACTGCGGCGAGGGCTACACCGAAAAATATAAAGACAGTGCCAAAACAATAAGAACTTTAACATACAAAATTGTAGGTGAATTAAACATGATAGTGATATAAGGTTAACTGCTCCCAAATGCTACATTATCAACAACCAACTACACACAACTTAACAGTTTATGCTAGTTTTACTATTTAATAGTAACTAAAGGCATCTTTTTGCAAACGCTTCTTTCCCAACAACCAAATACAAATAATTTACCTTTTTATAATAGTTTTACTATTATTAGTTCGGAAAGCCATACACTTTGCAATTTACCTACGATATGGCAACTCTCCCAGGCCAAAATACACACCACTTACCATTTTATTATATCTTTACTATTGTCTCCAAAATTTGTTAATTTTTTTTTTTAAATTTACGAAACCATCCATGTTGGAAAATGTAACCCATCAAATTCCTTTAACTGTAAAAATATTTTAAAATTAAGAAAAAAATAGTTAACTTTTCACAGGCAATGTGAAATTAAAATATAAAATTTACAATTCTTAATGTAAGGAAGCGTTGTATTCTATAAGTTAAACTCCGGCGACTATAAAATCTGCGTCATGTAAATAATATAATATTTAACTACCATGACTAACCCGTATCTGAGGCTTCTTTGTCTTGCAAATTACAGTTTTACCCGAGAGATATAAAATGAAACAGCTCGTGCCTTACAAATATTTGCTATTATTTGATTCGAAAGAGGTGAAAATACAGTGATTCACTTTTCAAGAAGTGATTTTATTCCTTATCACTGGCGTGACCTTACACTTATAACGTCGTTCTCTGTGAAGAACAATCTGTGGCGGAATTTCTCGCACTGTGAATCATCCCCCTGATGAAATGGTTTTGATACTTAAAAACCAGTTCCGATCGACGTGTGTTTGTATGTGTTGCCTTAATTTCCTCATTTACATTTTGGTAGTATCTCCTTTCTTTATATATTTAATGAGGCTTAAAAGAATTTGTAAAGTTATAAATTTATTTTACTACACAAACCCAAAGGCGCACGTATTTACATTTTTATTGTTTTTAACTGACACTTTAATATCATAATCTATTTAAATTCCATACACAACCTCAGGTTAAAGCTGATTTTCGGGGTAATGAAGTCGTAAAGTGTCAAAAGAGTAGGGCTATAGATGGGAAGCCATATCTTACATTGTCTGGACACTCATTAAATCTTAATTTTATATTAAGTTAAGGGTTGGGGGGTTTCTTATAGGTATATAGGAAAGTGATTTTAATGAGGCTGGAATCAGCTCAAAGAGTGATGCTAGAAAAGTAGGGGATTTATAAAGCTGGGCTTAGCCATATTTAAACTTGCGCTTCGGTGAGGGCTTCTCATTGCTGGAGCAAGGCAATCTGCTGGCTCTATAGCTAACCGAAAGAACCGGCAAATGCCTTAAATGCCGCGGACGCCCACAGAACGATGGCGAGGTGCTGAGTGACTGCCACGAGATATAGACTCGCAGATAGCCAGTAGTTGAGTTCGATTGCGAGCGATTCCGAACGATTCCATTCGACTTGAGTCACAGCCGGTGGCGGTTGGCGGCGAAATCCAAGCAGGTCTTCCGCTTGGTCCCCCTGGCAGCCCATCTTGGTGAAGGCTCCACAGCTCCGCCACCGCCACCGCCACCGCCTGCTCCGCCTCCCCCTCCTCCACCTCGACCACCGAGTCCGTCTCCTCCGCTGACGTGTGTGTCATGCGGATGGCTGGCCAGCAGAAACGTCAGCGGCAGTCGCGGCGTCGTCGTCATTTGCTGCTTTTAGACAATGCTACAAGTTCCTACACCTACGACCTAGAATCTGCCGAATATGTCAACAGGTATATACTCTATCGGTGGCCGTAAAGCGAATAAACTAGGCACACACACCGTCCCATACCCCGGCTATATCTCTAGTTCTCTATATGCGCTATGGCTATCTATATGCTCGAACATGTTTGTATAAATAAAGGGGAATTCATTCTAATTTATTTATATGGTTTGCTCTTTTTCCTGCAAAATACATTTTCGATTTGTATTTATAATCCCGAGTGGTATTAAATCTGTTGCAACACATGAGAACATGAGAAATTGTCTATGTATATTTCGTTGCAGCAACTGAAAGGAAAAGTGTGAAAGTGTGATGCATTGCAATTCGAACTTGCTCGGGAATTCGCGCCCCCTTTCAAAGGTCAGGGGCCCATGTAACGGTAGCCAAGGCCGCACATCCGCCGTCCCTCTCGCACCTGTTCGCAGCATGCGCACTGCGATTTTCCCGGCCAGAAAAAGGAAAATGGCTCAGGGCCAGTACGGCGGTTCCATGGTGTAATGGTTAGCACTCTGGACTCTGAATCCAGCGATCCGAGTTCAAATCTCGGTGGAACCTGAGCCTGGCTTCCACGGGTTTCTTATTTTACCAGGTCACATGTCATAGTGGAGTTTCGAAAGGGATTTTTATTAAAAGTCTTCATACTTTTCGTACATTGAGTTGTTGTATGCCAATAGGTTGTTGAGGAGAGTTCCTTTTAAGGATAATTGCATCCTCAATTTTTGGTTTGTGGCATTTGAACTCTAAAAGGAATCCCCTTTTAAGCTTAGGTACTTGTTTTTTTTATTATAAAACAACCTATAATAATATAAAAACTTGTGAATAAAAACTGTGTAATATTTTTTATAAAATTATATTTTACTTGAACCGAAATAAAATCAGACAAATTATATGTTCTTAAAATGCACTCTATAGCACCGGACCGTGCGTTCTGAAAACAGTTACCACATATTTTAATATCTATAGTATATATATCTTTAATCCACTCTGCTCCAACACTTGTATTTGCGTTAATAGACAAATTTATGTGACGCCACGCACACGCACCCCATCGAAAGCCATAAATTAGATCACACAAAAATGTGAGAACAAAATATAAGCACGAACAGATCGAGTGAACCGCCCATCAAGAACCGAATCCGAATCTCAAGACCCAGCCAGCCCACACCAAGAGCAGCATAAACACAGCCCAGCGAAGTTGGTCAGTCGACCAACGAGTTTTGGAGTTCAGTTTCGGTTTGGGATTGCCGCCGAGTGTGTAAAATGCAAATTGTCATGTCACCTGGCCGGAGGGCTAATTCAGCCAAGCACCTTCCTCCGCCGCCCGCTGTAATGTTTGATAAAAGAAAACACTCGCTCGTGAAATCAAGCCAAATTGTGTCAAGGGGCTGCCTGACAGCGAGCGGCAACAACAATACAAATTAAATAAAATTAGCGACTATTTTGCACGGCAGTGGGGGAGCGGGGAGGTCTGGGTTCCGAGGTCTGCGAGCGGGGCGACAAACGCTTGAGCAACTTTGCCCCAAAAGTTGATGGACGGCTAACTGAGCGCCCTTACGTCGTTATCTCTTGCCGTCTACACGGTGGAAAACTAGCACTTCTTATAGACACATAAAAAAAAGACTTGTCTTACGTAGTGTTAAATGTGGTTTGAAACCCACGCTATACGGTTATACTTTGTATGTTATATGTTGCTATTAAAAAATAAACATTCAAATATTATATATGGGCTATAATATCATGATATTATAACATGATCTTTGATCTATACTTATATTATCTTTAGAAATATGATGCTTTATTTTCGAACCCTCATATCATAATGGGATGAATATTATTTTTCACATCTTTGATGGGATGGTTAAATTCTATTAACATAAAAAAAAGTAATATTATAATCAACATAATATTAACATTATATGTAGAATCTTAAAAGAAGATATATAATCTATACTCTCATTTTGTTTGTAAATATGATCCCTTACTTGCGGACCATCATATCATATGGGATCTTTAATATTTCCTAAAACTATGATCTATATTTTTTTCATGGTCGTGTTTTTTCCCTGTACTTCTTCGGTCTCTCTTTCCCACAGTTTGCGTGTGTGGGCGATGGCATAATGGGGTTTTCGAACGACATTGAACTCGAAAATTGAATTGAAAAGTGTCGGCGGCCCATGCAAACCAAGCTGTCTTTGACTTTGCTTTACACCCATTCGTGTGTGCTCCCTCAATTTGTTTATGTTTTCTATTTCGCCTTTGCTTTTTCTGCAACACGATCAAAAACAATATCGAAATTTAGTTCTGTCGAATTGCTGACTGCCCCAAATCGGTACTCTCGAATACCCATCTATAAGTCCGAGCCCTCGACTAACAGGCCTCTGTAATTGATTATGTGTTTTGCAGAAGCCAGAGGAGGGTCCGACCGACAGATAAACGCACTGGATTGCAATTTGTGCTGGCCCAGCGAGAAACTGAGAGAATAAGCCCAGGAAGAGCCTCCAAAGAGTAGAATACACATCGCTGAAATGGTGGACTACTATAAGGTCTTGGATGTGGCGCGCTCAGCTACCGACAGTGAAGTGAAAAAGGCGTAAGTAAATGGAAACAAACAAGTTGGGGTCCGTGGGGCGAAGCTTTCAATGTTATATCCGGTCGAGGGCTGACATTGCCATAATCAACTTAGTAGCGTGATATATTAGGGTGAGTCCCCCTTAAACAAGGGCGATTCCTATGAATTTCAACTTAAACCTAATTAATCAAGTTAAATGATACAGGGTTTAATAATAAATAATGTTTTCTACTCAGGGCTAACTTACAATATCTTGTTGTTTGTATTATATCTCACGACCCTCTTCCACCCACAGATATCGAAAACTAGCTCTGAAATGGCACCCAGACAAGAATCCCGACAACCTGGATGAGGCCAACAAACGCTTCCGCGAGCTGTCCGAGGCCTACGAGGTCCTGTCCGATGGTAAGTTCCTGCTAGGGAACAAACCTAACCAACCACATTTTCGGTTCTTTAAACACCAAATGGGGGGACTCCGTGATCTGTGCTAGGTGACGGAACCAATGCTAAGTTTCTATTGTGTGTTTAGCCCGTAAGCGCAGGATCTACGACGCCCGGGCCACGCTGCACAAGTCCTCGGCCACAGGAAGCAGCAGCAACAGCAGCAGTTCCTACTCCCGCTACCGCAGTGGCAGCGGTGGCTCCTCGTCCTACGGCCGGGACTACGACTACGACTACTATCCGAGCTCGGGCTACGGGTCGGGTGCCGGCAGGCGGTCCGGCAACCGCTACCAGGCCTTCACCTTCCGCAACATTTTCGAGGGCACTCCCTTCCACAAGTTGTTCGGTAAAGGCCGCAAGGAGTTGCAACTGTTTGGTTACTTTGGTTTCGCTGACTGACATCCTGGCGCACGTCGTTCTGTTCTCGTTTCGTACTTTTCGCAACTAAATGCTGTTTTTTCAGTGATGGGAAGACCATGTTTTTGGGCTTCAAAGCAAGAAAAACTGAAAGCTACCTTACATATATATGTATATTATATATATTAAAATCCTGTAACTTGAAATAGGAAAATTAAGGACCCTTCCCATCACTGGTTCCATGTTAGGTCTAAGCTAACTCCCCGCTGCTCGAGCGTTAATTACTAACCACATACAATGTTTCTGATTTCCTTGACTCATCCTCTTTTCCGACTTGTCTCCCACAGAGAAGAAGCGTCGCATCTACGACGAGTACGGCAAGGATGGACTGGGCGAACGTGGCCAGAGCCGCTCGCATGCGCGCCACCATTACAGCACACACGATTTCGATGAGTTCGACATAATGGGCGGCTTTCCGTTCGTCTTCCGCCCGCCAGAGGAGGTGTTCCGCGAGTTCTTCGGCGTCAACTCGCCCTTCGCCGACTTCTTTAGAGGTAAGACATGGGGAAAAAAAGTAAACTCAAGGTCTTAACTAATATTTGCTGCAATTTTCAGATACCAATGGCTATTCGAATGGCAGCACGAGTGGCTCGAGCAGCAGTCGACGCCATGGCGGCAGCAGTGGAGCGTCTCGCCACCATCACCACCACCAGCACAAATTGGCCAGTCCGTTCGGGGCTCCCATGCTCAACTACTCCATGATGGACTTCTTCATGCCCACCAGCGGCTTCACCTCGTTCTCCTCGATGACCAGCGGCAATGGCAGCAGCGGCGTCACCCACATCTCCAGTGGCCCCAGCGCCGGTGTCAAGCGCACCTCCACCTCGACGGTGTTTGTGAATGGCAAGAAACTGATGACCAAGCGGTATGAATCCATTCTCCTAGTCCGTTTCACCATTGTATTAAACTATATCCACCTTCACCCATTTCAGGGTCGTCGAAAACGGCAAGGAAACGGTCTTTTCATATGAAAACGATGTCCTTAAATCAAAGACTGTGAACGGAGTTTCGCAAAAGCTCTCTTCAATAGCTAATTAATAAAATCCACACATCTAAATATATATATATCAATATCAGCATCAGCACCGGCGTTGGCCGCAACAACCAATAACAGCAAACAAAAATCAACAAAGAAAAGTCATAAATGTAAAGCAGAATATTAACACACCAAGAGGAACTCGGATCGGATTTCTTAAATGCTTCGATATATATGATACGTTTAACCATTTTGTTCTACATTAGAATTAAATTACTTTTAATGGAACGAACGAACAGCAGCATAAATGGATCAGCAGCCAGCGGAGGACCAAGCCAGAGCTCACCAACCAGCAGAAGCAGCAGAGCACATCCACATCCACATCGAGGAACAAGGGCATAAGCAAACCAAAATTATCAAAATTCCTTGTGATAGCGAATTGTCGAAATTTAGTGTTTGAGAGCAGTTTTGAGCAAAGCTTCTCGACATGATAGCACCACCGGTGGAATAAAGCCAAGGCCATCGGCAGCAGGATCAACTGAAACACAACTGAAATGCTAAGCGCTTAAGCAATTTAGCCACTAAGTTCTAGGGCGGGCCAGGCTTTTAGAGCTGTTCGGAGTCGGAGCGAGTGTGTTTGGGTGTACATCTTGGGGGGGATAATTGTGTATTTTTCGTGTATGTATCGTTAGTCACTTAAGTTGCCACAATACTTACTAGGAAATTGAAAACTCAAGAGAGGAAACAAACAGATAAACGAAATTGAAATGGCTTTGCGTTAACTTTTCTGTACATTGTAAAGGATACGAAATGAACATGAAGCATATAAAATCCCTAGGGATGACATTAAATGTTTATAGATATTTCATAACCTAAACTTTTTATTAATTTTAATGCCGTATCCTAGCGTATAGTCGTTTTTTAAATGCTTAAGACTATTCTCACATAACCTGCAAAACGAATTCGAGGATTAAACAAACAAAATTAATCGTAACATAATCGCCCATAATTTAATAATTTTGTTTTAGTAGAGCCTCCATAATGAAAATAAAAGAAAAAAAATGAAAATTGAAATATAAAACAAGCGAAACAATTAACTCAAGTGTGTTTTAATCGAAATAGTTGTGGAAAATAACAAACCTTTTTAATTACGGAACGGTGGCCTTCCTTTAAGCGAGCTTAGGCAAAAGCTTTGCTGGATCTCTGCCGCAACACATACAGTGTACAACAGCTGTCGGCAGATGCAGAAAACGAAATATAAATACAAATGGGTTTTGAGTTTCTGTTCTGGGTTATTCCTACAAGTGAAAAATAAGTTTGAATCACTGGATTAAAATTTAATCATGCTCAGCCTTAAGGTTTTTATGAATCAGCATTGTGATTAATTACTCCTCAAATTACCAGGATGATTTGTTAGTTTATATGTGATTAATAGTCGTTTATACCAATAATAATAATCAAATCGCGGAAAGACCAAGCAAATCTTTATTTGAACGCCCGCCAACTCAAATTGTTATCGATGGTTGGCAGCGCGATGCAACTGGTCACACTAGCCACTCTGCAACAGGTGGTATTTTTCAACATTCCACCCACAGCCACCTTCCGTGTAAATTATTAACAAAAAGGAACGAGATTGGAGCAAATGGCCCAAAAATGAGTGATCACATGAAGTGGTTCCACTGCAACCTGTCCCGCGAGGCAGCCGACGAACTTCTCAAGCAAGGTGAGTCTGGAGCCGGGGCCCCCTTTCCCGTGGCTCAGAGCAGAGCCCCGAGAGGTGGGCGTGGTGGAGCCCGAGACTAATGAAGGCTAATGGAAACCGCAATCAACAGGTTACGAGGATGGGACATTTCTGGTGCGGGAGAGCAGCACAGCCTCCGGGGACTTTGTGCTGAGCCTGCTGTGCCAGCAGGAGGTGTGCCACTACCAAGTGCGGCGACATGGCGGCGAGGACGCCTTTTTCTCCATCGACGACAAGGTGCAGACGAAGATCCTGCACGGCCTGGACACTCTGGTGGACTACTACCAGCAGGCGGCTAATGGGCTGCCCACCAAGCTGACAGTGCCTCTAATCCGGGATCCACCACCGCACAACACCCGCAGCCACGGAGTGACCAATCTGCTGCACCGCGCCACCAGCAAGAACGAGAGCAAGGTGGTCATTGAGCTGCTTAAGTGCGGCTACCGGAACTTTGATGCCAAGAACCAGGATGGCCAGACGGCGCTGCATTTGGCGGCCCTCCACTCGGACGAGGTTATTCTCAAGGAACTGTTGAATGCAAAGGTCCAGGTCAACAGCTCCGACTCCTTCGGCTGCCAGCCCTTGCACGTAAGGCTCCCCTTAAATCGAATATGTGGGCAGCTCTTTGTTAATTGCAATCCATTTAATCTCTAGTATGCCGCCCGCTCCAAGCCGGCCAGTTTCATCCGCACCCTAATCGCAGCACAGGCAAATGTCCAGGGCAGGAACATAGAGAACGGATATGTCCCGCTCCACGAGGCCGCCAAGCACGGAAACCTCGATGCTGTGCAGGAATTGCTCTTGGCTGAAGCTCCGCCGCTGCCCAGGACCAGTTCGGGTGAATTCCCATTCGATCTGGCCAAGGAAGCGGGCCAGACGGCGGTGGAAGAATTTCTGCTCAACTACAAGCTGACACCAGCAAACACTACGCGTGAGCAGTGGTACCATGGCACCCTGACACGAGACGAGGCCGTGGCCATACTCCAAAATTATGCCAGGGGGTTGCTTGCGAAGGAACCGGGCATAGACACCTCAGGCTGTTTTCTGGTGCGCTACTCCGAGTCGCCGGCGGCTTCTGGATTGGTGCTGACCTTGCTCAGCGATCAGGTGGTCAAGAATTTTCGTATTTCGCAAGCCGATCTCTACCAGAATGGTGTTAAGTTGCAGTCCGGCGGGGTGAGTTGGTCACAAAATTGTATCGAATTGCCTTTATAAGAAATCTTTGCTTCCAGTCCAAGTTTCTGTACATTGATGACGGTCCCTACTGGCCCAGCTTAGAACATTTGATAGCCCACTTCATGCGCTTCTCGTACGGGCTGCCTGTGAGCCTTAAGTTCCCCGTGCCGCCACAGCCCAAGCCGGAGGTGCCCTCGTTCGCCACTATACCTCGATCCCTGGTGAAGCCGAAAGCCACTTCGCCAGCAACACCGCCCACTCCAGTGTCGCCCCATTCGCTCCATCAACACCCCCATGTGCCCGCCCTGACCATTGCGAAGAAGAAACAGAAGGAGAACAGCAGCTCTATGTTCAATACTTTACGCCTGACGAGTCCGAAGAAGGCGCTGTTCGACATGAACAGCCTGCGCAAGAGCAAGTCCAAGGGCAAGCGCAGCGAGTCCGAGAGCAGTGTGAGTGGTTCCGTGGCCAGGACGGAGCAGGAGCTGCAGGCAGCTGCGCCCATGCTGAAGAGCCTATCCTTCTCCACGGAGTTCTTTACCTTCAGTGCGGACGGCGGAGCAGTTGCCGCTGGCGGCAGCGAAGTGTACAACGTGCCCAAGAACAACACACCCATTGAGATTGACCTGCCACCCATTGCCCCCAAGACTGAAGCCGAAGTTGAGTATTTCACGAAGAGCGATGTGGCCATCGAGCGGGAGCGAGCAGGCCAGTTGATCAGCAATGGCTACCAGCCCACAGTGGATGTGCTCACACTGATGGACCAGCAGATCAAGGCTCCCGCCGCGGCCCGCCTCAACTCGATCATCTCCACCGCTTCGACGGAGAGTGAGATGGCCAGTTACCTGCATCGAAAGTGCAGCGGCACCCCCACCACGCCCACTTCCACCGCCGTGGAAGCGGCCAAGCTGAGGTTCTTCATCGAGCCGGGAAATCTTGTGCTGGACAGCGAGATTGGACACGGGGAGTTTGGATCCGTTCACAGTGGCTGGCTGGTGAGGAAAAACGCAGCTGGCGAGGAATACCGCATGGAGGTGGCGATCAAGATGCTCAGCGATGAGCACAGCAACAAGCAGGAGTTTCTACGTGAAGCCTCGGTTATGATGCGGCTGGAGCACAAGTGCATAGTGCGACTGATTGGTATTTCGAAAGGAGAGATGCTTATGATGGTGCAGGAGCTGGCTCCACTGGGCTCCATGCTGCAGTACCTCCTGGATCACGGGGCTGAGATCAAGGCTAATTCGGAGCTAAAGGTCTGGGCATCGCAGATTGCCTGTGGTAGGTTAAAATGAAGAGAAGTTTGTTTCTTTTCAACTCATTTTGCAATTACTTTATTAGGCATGCATTATCTGGAATCTCAGCATTTTGTGCACCGCGATCTGGCCGCCAGGAATATTCTACTGACCGCCCGCCACCAGGCCAAGATCAGTGACTTCGGCATGTCGCGATCCCTGCGGCCAGGCAGCACGGAATACCAGTTCACCCAGGGCGGCCGTTGGCCCATACGCTGGTACGCCCCCGAAAGCTTCAACCTTGGCATCTTTTCGCACGCCAGCGACGTGTGGTCCTTTGGAGTGACCATCTGGGAGATGTTTTCCCTGGGCGCGCCGCCTTACGGCGAGATATCCAATGTGGATGCCATTAAGTTGGTGGACAGTGGAGTGCGTTTGCCGCAGCCCGATCTCTGTCCTGCATACATCTATGCCGTGATGCAGAGCTGCTGGAAGGAGCGACCCAAGGATCGGCCGACCTTCGTCTATCTCGCGGAGTTCTTCGCCCGCGATCCCGATTACCAGAACCTGCCAGAGTTGGTGCAAACGGTTCACATCTAAGCCAGTTCCCCCGCGCCCCGTTCAGAGTGCAATTTCTATAGCTATTTCTTCGTTGATGTCTTCTATTCCGTTTTGTGGCGTATTAAAGGGAGGACACGCAGACCATGATTGTTATCCCGTATCGTAGTATTCATGTTTATAGATTGTAATATATTTTATATACAGATGTTCAACCAATTTGTGTCAAAAGAAAGCGAACAAGTGCCTTAAAAGTTTTACCATATTAACTTTGTATTCAAGTTTACAAATCTATTACGTTTTATATTGGTTATACGCAATAAAAATATATATTTTTATATGGACTTTGATAGAGGGCTTTTCAATATGATCTTTCTTTATCGATCGATTTGGAGTTTCAATGTTTAAACATTTAATGCAGTTCTTTTATATAAAACGGAGTAACAAAAGTAAATAGTTTGCTTGTAAAACGCTTAGATACTAGGTTAGTAATATGGTTTCTTGGAAAAACTAAATCTATATTAGGGCATTCATCAAACTACATAAAGGATATCTTTTTTTTGTTTTTTTTTTTTATCGAGCTAACACAACAGGAATCATGCTGATCCGTTTATGGCCTGCTTCACATTCGATGCGCTGACGAGCTTCAGGGCGCCCAGGATGCCGTTCAGGTTCTCCTCGTTGTAGGGTTTTCCCTGGAGCGGAGTGACCACCGGAACGAGCTGGTCGCTCTGCGGCAGCTGGATGCCGATCTCCTTCATCAATCCCTAGAGAATGAACAATGGTTACGGGGGAAATTGTTATAAACAGGACAATCTTACGGCCTCCACTTCCACGCTCAGTTTCAGCTTCATGTCCTGCTCATCGCCCTTGACCTCCAGGTCCTTCTGCACCGTGAACTTGGGCGTCTTGCCGATGACCCAGTCCCAGGAGCTGTAGTTGGAGCGTAGCTCCTCGATGCCGGGGAACCACTTCTCTGTGGGATTGATCAGCTGAAAGCCACGCTGCTGCATAGTCTGCATGCTGCCGCCGTCCTCCAGCTTGGTGGCAGCCGTCCGCAGATATTCGTAGCCCACGGCAGAGCGCAGCTGGGAAACGTTCACCGTGCGATTGACATCCACCAGATTACGTATCGGCGACGGCACCGAGGCAGTCGCTCGGCTAATGTAATTGGCCGGCTCGCGCACCAGAGATTCGCCCAGGTGCAGCTTGTTGGCGCTGGCCAGAATGGTGCAGTGGTGATACGAGTTCGGGTGTCCCAGCTTGGCCGCCGTCCCGGAAATCTGTAATTGAGCAAGGGCGAATTAGTTAAGTGGGCACAACAAAGACCAGATGCACAGCCCCAGCTGTGGCTAGAGTGGGCTGACGCTTGTTTTTGGGGTCAACAAGGGGTCGCCCCATTCCCGTTCCCTGATAAGAGCCAGTCAATTGCCACCGCTCCTCCTCACCTTTTTGTTCATCACGACAATGTCGTCGCGCTCATTGATCTCCGCCTTGATGGCCCACTCGCGGAACAAGGCCCTGGTCACGATGTTCAGGTTGTACTTGCGATCGTAGCGCTCGCGGGGCGAGAAGAAGGTGCAGTTGAGGTTGCCCAGATCATGGTACACCGCTCCGCCGCCGCTGTTCCGGCGTGCGAGGGTGATGCCGCGCTCCACCAGCCGCGAGACGTTGGCCTCGGTGAAGGGGTTCTGGTGGCGCCCAATCACCACGCACGGATCGTTGGCCCACAACAGCAGCACATGGTGGTGGCTGAAGTCAAAGTTCTTGTACAACCAGTCCTCCAGCGCCAGATTGGTAAAGACATCGCTGGACTGCGAGATGAACACGGACTTCTTGATCTCCGAGTCGGGCACCACGGGTGGCGGCTGGCGCTTGGGCTTCCTGATCTCCTGTTGGCCTGCCACCTGCGGGGGCTCCACTGGTGCTCCGCCGGAGGCGAAGCGCGTGAGGAGCAGCCGCAGCTGGCTGGAATTGCGACGCAGCAGCCTGCTCATGGCTGACACAAGGAAGTGAGAAGCGTGCGGCGAGCGAGTTCTGTTGCCAGGTGAACTGAGACGCAGTGCACTTGCAGGCGAAACAAGGTCAATGGTGTCGAAAAAAGCTCTTGACGGGTTGTTCAGTTGGTTTCTACGGTGCTCTGCCTGGTTCTGTGTGTGCTCTTCTTTAGGTTATGTATTGTTGTTTTCTTCTTTTTTCGGGCTACTATCTAGGGGCTATGTATTCGTTTTGGTTTTAAATGGCTTTGGTCGCTCTGGACTTTAGACTGTGGCGGTGCGGCTGGTTCGGGATGTGTTTGCAGCCACGGAGCTGGCGGAGATTAGGTATTCGTGCAGGGCGGGCGTCTGATGCAGCCACTTCCAGGTTTGGTGCAGACCACAGACACGCTTGCGGAGACCCAGACAGTCCTTGTTGGCACAGTTCACTGGCATACTACGCCTCACACCCATCCAGGTGGGGGATACAACGGATCCGGGTGTTTACGTGGGGCCGCAGAGACACGGGGCCCAGTAGCTATATAGTTGCTGGCTGCCAAAGGGTCTTTTCAGCTGACACGGAAATTTTCCACTCTTTGTTCGCGATACGGGGGGCGATGAGCGGGCGGGTGGTCGCTGGTGGGCGGGGGCTAATGTATTATACCACAAAACAAACAAGCGATCGAAGCGTGTGAAAACCGAGCACTACCGATGGCTTTCGTTTCAGATGAGCAGTGAGCAGCTCTTCTTCTTCCTCTCGGGCCCCCCAGTGCCATTCACAGCGAAGCAGCGAAAGCTCCATATGTTTTTCAAACAAAGGCATTCCGGCGCCGCCAGTGCCAATAATTACATTCCATTTTACTCATTTTAATTCGAACTTGAATAATTTACGCTAAACATGTGTGATATTTGAGTGACGTCCGGGTCTAAAACAGCTGTGTGACACCTTGGTGTTTATTTTACAAGCAGCACTCTGCGTGGGGCCTTCTAGTTGGGAATACCCCCATTGTTGATGTACGCCGCCTCCTCGGGATCGATGGGCTTGCGGGCGAACCGCGCCGGCAGCTCGTAGTCCTCGATTGCGGGTCCACCGGCCAACTAAATGAAGAATACTTTATTGATTATTGTGCCAACAAGGGGTCCTCATATCGTAGTTAAGAAATGGGCTGGGTTAACCTTTTTGCCTCCTGCTGGCTGGGAACTTGCCTGCTGGTTTGCCGACTGTGCCCCCGGCGCGCCCACTCCGCCCTTGCGGAAATGGATGAGCGGCACGCGCTTGGCCAGGGTAACGAGCGTGGGGCGAACCATTTCGAAAAACAATTTAGTTTCCACCGAAATCCAAGGAAAAAAGTAAAAGTTACGTCAATAACAGCTGACTATAAACTCCAAGCAGTGATGCCAGATCGTTGAACGTACAGGCCAACGGTTACCTATCGTTATCGAAGTGTGCGTGCACCCTGCGAATGGCAAAGTGGGAAAGAGGAAGCAGGGAAAAAACTATTTTGGTTAAACATTTAAATTTGTTTCGATTTAAACGAATTATGGATAATAGGCAGCCGGCTGTCGAGGCGTTTGACTGCGGAGCGGATTACTCAAATATTGGGCTGGTCAAGGCCTTATCCTAGAACATCGAAGACCTCGGCTTAATCGTCTATGCAAACAAATTGCAACTGCCGCTCAGAAAAACAAAACTAGCCATATTAAGCAGTTTTTTTGATATGTAATAATCATTAATTATTTGTTTTATTGGTGTTTTTTAATCGTCCTTGTTTAAATTTCAGCCTTAAAATTGCTCGGAGGAGATTTGTGACAAGCACATAGCTCTGGCTCTATAAGATCCAAGCATACTTAGTTGCTAGGATTCCAGCATCATTATCATAAATATATATCCAATATTTACCATGAACGCCTCTGGAGGAGGCAATGGACCCCAGGCGGCAGCAGCAGCCGGGGGCAACAGCGGTCTTAGCAGCAATGCGCTCCTGGCCACGGCTTCCGCAGCAACCACAATGCCAATGGCGCAGCTGGCGGACGGCTGGCTGGAGCTAGAGTCCGATCCAGGTCTCTTCACCCTGCTGCTCAAGGATTTCGGCTGTAATTTGTTTAAAAACTCACCTGCCACATATTCTCCTAATACACCTTTATCTTCCACAGGTCATGATGTTCAGGTGGAGGAGGTGTACGACCTGCAGAAGCCCATCGAGAGTCCCTACGGTTTCATATTCCTCTTTCGCTGGATCGAAGAGCGGCGTGCCAGACGCAAAATCGTGGAGACGACGGCAGAGATATTCGTCAAGGATGAGGAGGCCATTTCCAGCATTTTCTTCGCCCAGCAGGTGGTACCCAATAGCTGTGCCACACACGCCCTGCTCTCCGTGCTTCTCAACTGCAACGAGAACAACCTGCAGCTGGGCGACACTCTCAGCCGGCTGAAAGCCCACACTAAGGGCATGAGTCCGGAGAACAAAGGTCTGGCTATTGGCAACACACCGGAACTGGCTTGTGCCCACAACTCGCATGCAATGCCGCAGGCTCGCCGGCGTCTGGAGCGGACTGGAGCTGGCGTCTCCAGCTGTCGCTTCACCGGAGAGGCGTTCCACTTCGTCAGCTTTGTGCCTATCAACGGACAGCTGTTTGAGCTGGATGGTCTAAAACCGTATCCCATGAACCATGGAGGATGGGAGGATAGCGAGGACTGGACGGACAAGTTTCGGCGCGTGATGGCTGAGCGACTGGGAATAGCCACTGGTGAACAGGACATACGCTTCAACCTCATGGCCGTGGTGCCGGACAGGCGAATTGCCATAACCCATAAGCTCAAAATGCTGCGCACCAACCAGGCCATCGTGTCTGGCACCCTGCAGAAACTTCTGAAGGCCGACGAGCAGGGCGAATCGGGTAACGGAGACTCACAACGTCCGGACACCCCGACCACGTTGCTGGAGCCGAGCGCCTTCACCGCGCGGGATCTGCAGTCGCTGCTCAAGAACCTGGACACCGAGATAGCCATCAACGAGCAGCACCTGGCCGACGAAAACGATCGGCGACACATGTTCAAGGTGGACGCCAGTCGACGCACTCACAACTACGACAAGTTCATCTGCACCTTCCTCTCCATGCTGGCGCACCAGGGTGTCCTGGGCGAGCTGGTCAGCCAGCACCTGTTGCCGTCGAAGAAGATCAGTGGCCAGGGCGCCGCCAATCGGATCAGCAAGCAGAACAGCACCTCGAATGCGGGTGGAAGCACCGCAGTAGCCGGTGGAACCACGCCCAAAACTCAGCAACAGGCGGCGGCGGCTAAGAATGGCAAGTCACCCAATAAAACGCCGGGCAGGAGGCGAAAGGGACGCAATAAGTGCAGGAAACGGAAGTAGATGACCTAGAAGTTGTACATGTTTTTAAGAATACAGTTTGCATTTGTAAGACTACTCATTCCAGTATTGTTTTACTGCAGTTTGCCCACCTATAACTGACTTACTTATAAGTTTGGATAAGTTTAGGCTTAGTGCCATCCCAGGACATTTGCCGCCTCTTCAAATACGAACCCAACTTGGCAGCTTCATTTTTATTTGATCGCAATTCGACCTTTAATAATAAAAAACCATTTTCTTCGTATGAATAAATGTTCTCGCGGTCCCTGACACACCAAGGACCCAAAGTGTATGCATTACATATGAATAATATATATATTTTTTCTGATATATATCTATATGATAGTTGTATAACGAAAACGTAATCATTCAATAATTCTTCTGGTTTCTTTTTCCAATCGGGCGAATCTTAACGTTATTGTAAAATATTTAGTTGCACTCGTTGTAAAGTTGATTCAACAGAAAACAATGCATAAGATTATGTGCAATCGATTACAAACTATAAAAGGCATTTGACGGGTCTGCAAATGGTTAACAAAACATATATGTGTATGAGCTAGACGACTTTTCGTGTTTAAAAACAAGTCAACTTTTTTTTATAGCTGGTTTTTTTCGGGTGATTTTGGGTTATTTGGATAAGGATGCTTAATAGTGTTGCTGATAGTTTGCTTGACTAAGCCTAAAAGTATTTTATTGGCCCAAGCCACAAATGGCTAGGGGTCCTTCTATGCGTATTCTTAAATACGACGCGATGCGATGTGTGTGAGCAGTACAAGAGCAGCCTTTAAGAAAAACATATACAATTATGTTTTATTACGATGTGGGTTGTTGTTGCTGGTTGTTGATGTTGATGTTGCAATTGGTAGGTTGTCATTGCTTCAGTAGTTCCAAACGTAGGTGTTTTAATTTTGCTCAGTCCCAAAATACGATTAACGGATACGGTTACGACAATGCGACGCACAGGCGGCAAATTTTGTGACTGTTTGGGATTTCAATTGTTTAACTTTGCCTCTGGAGTGTTCAACTTGAAGTCGCCTCAGTGGTGGTCGTGGCCTTCTCCCCGTTCGTTAGCTGCGTGCCTGCTGCTGCTGCCTGCTCCTGGGCTTCCTTCGGCTCGCCCCCCTCGGCCTCACCATTATTGTTGGCGGCGGCCACAATGGATTTGATGGCATCGTTCACCTCGCTCTCGGCGCTGTTGGCCTTCAAATGCTTCTCGATCTCGCTGCGCACCTTGACAATGTCTTTTTGGCTATCAAGTTCAATAGAGGAACAAGTCAGAAGGGCTATTGATAAATGTTAATTGCCAAAGTCTCACCTAATCTGCACAAACAGAATGCCGTTGATGGTATTTAGCATGTCCAGCACCGAGCCCATCGAGGGTGGTGTGATGTGGATGGGTGGCAGGTCGCTGGTCAGCTTGCCACTGGAATAGATGTCGTTCATCTTGCGCTGCAGCAGCACAGCCTGCTGGGTCAGGAGGCGCAGGCACTCGGCCGAGTCCCGGGTCTTCTCGTGCTTCTCGCCGAGCTATTAAAAAAATATATAATATTTAGCTTGATTTATCTAGCAGAACATAGACTTCATCTACCTGTGACTTGTAAATAGAGTAGGTTTCCTTCTCGTTGTTTAGGGCCGAGCGGAAGTCGCCCATGCAGGACTGGGTGCGGGCCATCAGGTGATAGCTGACTGCCACATGCATGGCCTTGTTGCCGAAGTATTTGAGGTTCAGCTTAAGGGCATGCTCGATGAACCGCAGCGACAACTCGTATTCACCCAGCGCATGCAAAATCAAACTTATGTTGCTCTGAAAGTAGCAGATAAAAGCGGTTAAATCAAATTCTCTGCTGAACTAAGGGCTCAACTTACATCGATCAGTGCCACCTCTGGGTGATCTTCACCGCAGATGAGCACCATCAGATAGCGAGCTCTGTACAGCAGCTTGAGGGACATGCCCACATGTCCGTTAGCAAACGAATAGAGTGATAAGTGTGTCTGCAAAATACATTAAATGAACAACTAGACGTATAAGCAGAAAGTCACACTACGTACGTATTCCAAAATGGTAGAGGGATGGTCAATGCCGTTCACTCGCTCGCTCATGATCACTGCGCGCTGCTGAATGGCCAGAGCATCTTGGGCATCGCCCAGCAGATAGCTCAGCCTGGCCAGCATCCGCAGGCAGGAACCGTTCTCCTGGTGCATCGCCCCGAAGACGTTGTTCAGCAGGTTGAGTGCCTCGCTGATCAGCTCGTAGCCCTCCTTGAACATGCCCTGCTGGATCTTGGCCTGGCCCGTGGTGTAGAAGTTATAGGCGTCGGTTGCCCGTGGGCTAATATGCTTCACCACCGGGAACACGTTGACGATGTCGTCGTCGCCAAAGGTCGGCTTGTGCTTGGACTCGAAGTTGTACTCGCGCAGCAGCACCTGGATGCCCACCTTCAGGCAGAAGGCGCGCAGCAGGCTGATCCGCAGGATGCCGAACTTGCTGACGGCGCTGTCGATCGAGTCGCAGTCCAGTTCCCAGTCCCAGTAGGCCTTGGCCTCCCGCCGGATTTGCTGCCACAGGGATCGGGGAGTAACCAGGGTCCAATCGGAAGCGGATGAGCCATTGGAGGAACCGGACGAGCTGCCGTTCTGATTGCCAGCCGCCTGCTGTTGCTGCTGCTGACCCTTGCCGCCCTTGGAGGACTTGTGCTTGTTGTGCTTGCCGCCGTTGCCGCGTTTCTTGTGCGCCTCCTCGCTGCTCACGGCCGGGTTGACGGGTCCGTTGGTCAGCAGACAGTTGAGGAAGTGGCTGATGGCTGCGGACAGGTGCAGAGGCTCTGTGTTCTGCATGTAGGTGTAGTAGATGTGCTTGGTGGCTCGCACAATCAGCTCGAGGACGGCGATCCTGTACAGGTAGTCCATGCGTGGCATCTGGCCCAGCATTTTGATAACTTTGCCCAGGTAGCGCACGTTTATGCCGTGGCTGTGCAGGGATTCCGTCAGGCTCTGGCCATCGATCGGTGGTGAGGAGTGGGACAAGTGCTCCTTGATGAAGGCGGGAATCTGCTTAAGGACCAGGAACTCAGCGGCTTCCTGGACGAGCACCTTCTGCTTGGCCAGAGAGCTGCAGGTGCCCTCCTCGCCATCAACATGACGAATACCGGGCGAGAACACATCGGGGTTGAAACGGAAGTCGAACTCCTTCTCCTTCAGCGAGCCAACGGCGGCGCAGGCTCGTTTAACCACCTCGGCAGCTTGCACCTCGTTGGAGGTAGCCACATTGGACTGTGCCTCACGGATGGCGTTAACCATGGCCTCGGCGGTCTTCGTTTCGCTAGAAGTGGGCTTCTCCTTCTCCTCCTTCTCTTCCTTCTTCTCCTCGTTGTCGTCTGTCTTTTCAGCTCCGTTTACCTTTGCTTCTGCCTCCACACCTTCTATGGCGGCCACTGGCTTCTCCGTCTTCTCAGATTGCTTCTTGGCATTGAGCTGTTGCAGATGCACGGCGGCAATGCGGATGAAGCTCACATAGCGATCCTCGATGAAGGCTTCAAGGAGCTCTTGACGCAAGCAGCACAGTTTGTGCCGGTGCTCGATGGGGAAACCCATATCGGCCAGCTCCTTGCTAATCTTAACATCCTGAAGCTTCAGGAAGTTCACATCTGGCGGGAAGGTGCGCAACAGGTCGAGGATGTAGTGCCTGCCATCGTTGCCGATGATGCCCTTGCACTCCACCGAGGAGCACAGTTCGACGGGCTCATCTCGCTCGTTAAGGACCGCGTGCGGCAAAATCTTCAAGTGTTTTCCCGCCTGTCGCAGAAGCTCCAAGTACTTGGGATGGCTCAACACCGTCTTGCCAAAGTCAATGGAGCCGTAGACCACGCTCTGCTCCTGCTCCCGCTCCAGAATACCGGGAATAATGGACTGTGCGGTGACACGATAGCCGCGGTAATCGATCACCACGGTTCCCAGTGTGTACAATCCTTCTACATCCACAGCGTTGTAAACCCGTACGCCATGCAGATCGTAGCGCGGTGCTACAAAGGCAGCTGCGTCGCCGCCAAGCTCCTTGTAGTGATCCCTCACATCGAAGCCCAGCGAGAAGAATATGTTGTTCCAGATGAACATCTGCATCTTGGAGTCCTCGCCGGGGTTGATGGCCAGCACGTTGCCGTCGATAACGGCCATGGCGCCCCTCGTGGCGGCGGTCACGAAGTCCCCGTGCACCTTGAAGATGGCGCGCTCGCGCAGCAAGCGCTCTGGCAGTGTCTTGCGTGGCAGTTCCCGCGTCGTCTGCAGCTCCTCGTTCCAGTCGCGAGTCTGTCCGGGGATGTGCTCTTCGTAGCTGAGGAATAAGAGGACCAAGGGTAAGTTAATTGGAAGATGTAATGTATTAGAGAGATAAAAAAAATACAATACAATATACATTTAACTTTATTGCAACGATATAAGGCTACATAGAGCCAACAATGATAACTCAGGAATTTATAGAACGGAACAAACAACACTTACCCCAACTTGGAGCTGAAAGCATCCTCGGCGCGAATGGCGTCCACCGTGTGCTCCAACGTGGGCGATGCCCACTGGTACACCTGGTAGGGCGTGGCCACCCGCTCGAAGGCGTGGCGCATGGTGCGTCGCTTCTGGATGGTCTGGAAGGCACGTCGGAACGATGGTGATATGTGGGAGAGTAGATCGATCAGCGAGTGGCTGAGGTGGCTTGGATTGTCGGGCTTGGGGTTGAAAGTGTCGTCCGTCGACTGGTTGATGTAGAAGCCCTTGGAGCAGGCGGAGATGTGGAAGCGTTTGTCCTCCATGGTGACCACGTACAGATACATGAGGTCGCCGTGCAGCTTGCGGGGACCGGGCGGCGGGTTCCAGGCGGATGTAGTGAGTACCTTGAGAGCCTGTGGTCCCTTGGCATTCTTCACATTGGGATGCAGTGGCAACAGTGGCGGTTCGTACACGCCCGGAGTCACATACTCCGGCGGCGTGCAGTCCACAGAGTCCGGTCGCGTCTTCTTCTTGTCCAACAGATCACCCTGCGTGATCGTGTTTAAGTAGGTCAGCGAAGTGCAGTCGATGCCATTGTACGCGTCCGCCGGATCTAGGTTCTTGAGAAGATCGCGCACATGGCGCACATGGATGCGGGCCTCCCGCATGGTGTACGGCTCCTCTACCACCTTGATGGTGGAGCCCTGCTCCAGCTGCTCGATTGTCTTAAGCTCGGCGAAGTTATCCAGCGTGACGTTGTCCAGCTGCAGCGAGAAGCAGGTGCGATGGCAGGTCTCCTCGCGGTCCATCAGCAGCTGGTGGATTTCCTGCACCAGCTCCATGCTCGACAGCTGGACGCAGAGCAGATCTGCGCCGGGACTGCTGATGTTGACCGTGATGCCAACGTCGTGCAGGGCGTCCAGGTCGATGTCCTCCCCCTCAGCCTCCGGAGCTGCGCCGGCCTCCGCTTTCTCCACATTGGCATTGGCATCGCCCTCCTCTCCAGCTGCCTTCTCGGCATGCCCGTTGCTCAGCCCCGCGTCCACGGGTTCAGCAGTAGGTTCGGTCGGGCTTTTGTTGCGGTTCTTCTTGCCTGCAAGGGGGCAAAAAGCGCAATTTGTTAGTCAATATTGGGATAGGCATCTGGAGCATTGTGTAACTTGTTCGATGAATGGGGGAAACATGAACTTTGGACCGGCTGTTATACAAAGGTCTCTAAGAAGAATCTTCTACAAGTCTTTTCTGTATTCCAGACGTCGCCAGTAAGGCCAGAATTTTACTATTTCTAGAGCAGAATTTATCTGCACATATTGAATTCGATTTATTTTTGACAGTATGGAGCTCTTTTTCATATGCTGAATTCATATAATACCTACATATTTATTTTGCTTAATTAAATTATTTTTCAACTTCAACGGGAAGCCTTTTTTAAAGAACTAAAATATACTTTTTGCGACTGCACTTTGCGGACCTACTTTAAAAAAAAGTTATATATCGGCATCTACCATATGATTTTTTCTATATTATTTATAAGATCATTGGTACTTTATGGGAACAATTATTTTTTTAAGATACTTAAAATAAATTTGTAACTCTCAATTTTTAAGTGAGCTAGAAAGAGCACAATCCATTATGTAAATCCAGTGGCCCAAATTCAAATGAGTTTCGCACATCTGTCCTATATCATCGTCGTAGCTTCTCCTATCTCCCATTTTTACATAACAACACCGCATGTGCGCATACTTCTGCCGCTCACTGTGTCTGTGTTCGCCGGCAGGCACAGAACGTACAACAAAACAGCAGAAAAACAAACAGAAACACCAAAAGCAGGCTGATAAGGCCAAAGGGGCCGGGTTCGATGGATCGTTCGGAGTCCGTGCACCCAACGAATAATCCAATCTCCTCCGATCTCTCAGAGAACTGGGCTTAGCATGGCCATGCTAATTTCAACAGTCCCATACTAACTTGCAGCACTGTGCGATACGGAGAGAGATAATGAGAGTGGGAGAGAGCGGAGAAAGCAAAAGTGATAAGTACAATGTACATTAACCGCCAGAGAGCGCGAAAGAGAGGGCGCGAGAGATTAACTCTTCTGGGGCTGAGAGTGATACTAGAGCGATGCAATGCGTCTGGCGCACAGAAAACATGATTTACATAATTGCCGAGCGATTTGCGTGTGTTAAGTGCATGCATTTCGGGCCGTGCACGTGTTAATTGTAGGTTAAACGCAACAAGAAATCCGCCCGGGGGGTTAATGAACATTTCGCCGCCGTCGCCGGGTTAATAACATGTGCGTTGCCATGCCAAGAGAGTGGGAGAGCGCCACACACGCACTGAACTCCAATACACAGGCACAAGTACTTCTACAATTGCATTTGTAACGCACGCGGTTTCTAGAGGGGGCCGGGCGGGCGGGGGGCCTGGGCAGGGAAGGGGTCGGAAAGGGGGCGGAGGGGCAGCCATAGACAACGGGCGCCGCTTTTAAAGCATTATAGGGGAGAAAAAGGCCATTACGTAATGTTAAAATTGTTATGTGATTGGCTTTTGCGGCAACGGCAAATAAAATATTGAGGCAGTTTCCTAGGCAGCGCCAAAGGGGGTGGTTTGCTGGGGGCAAGGCATGGGCGTAGGCGGAAAGTTGAACGCACCTTTCTTCTTCGCAACCGGACCGTCGACAGCCGTGCCATTGCCATTGACCAAGTTCTGGCTCTGATTCTGCTGATTCTGCTGATTCGGATTCAGATTCTTTTTGCCGCCGGCCGTGTTGTTGTTCTCCTTGGCCTTGCCGCTGGCCTTTGTGGTTGCCGTCGCATCGCCCGTGGCGGCTATGTTCTTCGCCTCCGTCTCAAGCGCCATGCTAACTGCTCCCGTTCCCGATTCACCTGCAACTCAACTCAACACACAGCGCTCGCGTTCACGTTTCTTCTTCTCGGGCCCGTCCGTCCGTGTTACACAACTCTAACCGCTCGCCGAGTTCGGGATTTCGCTTCGATTTCGAGTGTCTTTCTGGTCGATTGCGAACGTGATTGTTGTTTGGCTTTGGCTAACGATCCCGTACGCATCTATGACAAGTGGCTCTTTGGTAGTCCTGTTCTTTTCAGCACATTACTTATCGAGGATATAATTCGGCCGATCCGCTCCGCTAAAAAATAACGCGTTTGTTGACGGCTGAGAGTGTGGCCCCCGGCTGAAGGTTCGAAAATACCGCTGGAAAAAGGGCCTGTCGCCTGATTAGGTCTAGTATTTTTGTGGTATTTCATGTGTTGCTAGAGGTGGGAGTGGAGAGCGTGACACGATGAGGGCTCGTCATTTTGGCATGGAGAATTGCTTATTTTGTGTTTTTAAATTGTGAGTTATTTATCCATAAACTTCTACCTCCTTAAATTTAAGGGATAGGAAGTTTCTGCAACAAAAGTTGTCTAAGGTAGGTTTAAGCCCCGAAACAAAGTCCACTAACCATTTTCAATAAAATCAAAACTGATAAAAAAAAATACTTTCAATTCGCTGTAACATTACATTCACAATATGATTGGTATTTTAATACAATTGCACTGCAGCCACACAAAATGTACTGTTTTTTAGGCAAACAAAATGTCGCTTATAAAAAACCTGGTTAAAGAACATGAACCGAAACCAAAGAAAAAGAAGAAGGATGGAGAAGCTGGGGACAGCGATTCCGATGGCAAGGACCAGCCCCTGCGGCCATTCGTCAAAACCGCCACAGATCTGCAACGGCTGAAGCTGGAGAAACTCATGAAGAATCCGGTATGTTTTGATGCACTTAATGGGCTAACTTTTTATTAAACATTTCCAATTGCTAGGACAAGCCTGTGATAATACCCGAGCAGCGGCGCGAGCGGGACTTCATGTCCTCGGTGCCCACCTTTGTCCGGAACGTCATGGGCAGTAGTGCCGGCGCGGGATCCGGGGAGTTCCATGTGTACCGCCACCTGCGCCGGAAGGAGTACGCCCGCCAGAAGAACATCCAGAACCAGAGCGCCCGCGAAGCTGCCGATGAGGCCTATCAGCAGAAGTTGGACGACAATCGTCGGGCGGCCGAAGAGAAAACTGCCAAGAAAAGGGCCAAGCGGCAAAAGAGGAAACAGCGGGTTAAGAAGCCCAGGGAGGAAAAGAAGCCACAGGCCAAGGAAGCCTCAGAGTCTAGTAACTCAGATTCTGGGGAGGAAGAGGCTCAAGAGGTAGCTGAAGAAAAGGCGGACACTAACCCCGTAGAAAAGGAAGAAGTGGATTGCAAGGAAGACAAGGATGAAAGCAAGGAATCTTCAAAAGTTGAGGCAATAGAGAAAGATTCCGAAGGAGTTGATGAAGGATCTTCAGAAGGAAGAACTAGCGGACAAGCTAAGGATGAAAGCAAGGAGCCTTCAAATGCCAAGAAGACAGATCAGGGACCTGAACCCAATAGTGAGGAATCCACAGCAGGAACCACTAACGAGGATAAAAAGTTATTAGAAGCCGAAACCGAAGAAGCCACCGAAAGCACATCTAAAGAATCCGAGAACGTGGATAATCCCTGCTGATAAAAACCACACCTAACTACCATTGCATACCTATTAATAAACCTTTTAGTTATTAATAAAACAAATTGAAGTTTTATTCGTAGTACTTTTGTAATATATATAAAGCGAGTTCTATATCATCGCCTGTATCTGGGGTCTTCAGCTGAGGCCATCGTACTAAAGCAGTTTGGTTGAGACAAAGCAGTTTGCGAATCGCATTGAGTTTTCATGGCTTTAGTGCGCATTTTTTTCTTATATCAATAGGGTGCATCAAATGTTGCATTTGCGAGTACAATAAATGCTTTCAAAATTTGACATCGAAGGCAATACATAGTCAAGACTTTGATTATACCCTTGACACAAAACCACTGCTCAAATTCTGGGCATAAACAATTTTTGTTTGGTTTCTTGAAGAAGCAAAATTTTATTGTTTCCATTAATCTGATTTCTTTGAATCCAAGAATTCTGTTCTTCTAATTGCTGGATTTTTCGGTTTTTTTTTCTTGATACATCTATACGATTGTTTGCTTTTCCACAAATAATTATTTATATTATATTTATATATAGGTATAATTTTTTGCCGTTGCTCTTAAATAAACAATTACAAGTAAATTTGCAGCATTTTTCTACTATGTAAACCGTAAACGTAAATTATATTTTGAACTTAAAGCCAACTTAAACTTGTAAGCGATTTGAAAGGTGTTTGTTTTTGTTGAAGATCCTTTCGCGAAAAAGAACACAAAACAGGACTTGGGCAAAGTGAGTACGGTAAAAAAGGAAGCAAACTGTTGTTATAGTAAAAACTACCTCAATTATGGTAAAAAGCATGTGCTCAAGTAATTCTCAATAACAAACTTCTCTTTGTGAGTACAAGTTTTCCAAGTTGTCGAAATACTTTCTCTTACTTATGTATTTTCTTCAGCGAATTTAGCTACTATTATGCTTAGTTTGCAAACACTTAAACACGTCAACGTCATTGAATTCCTCGAGTGAGTGCGTGTGCTCGGGTACATTTTGTGGATGGAAAAACATTACTGTGCCAACTGCAACAACTAGCTGTCGAATGAATCGCGCTTTACCATTGTAAACACTCTCCATTCTGATCGAATTCTTTGAGAAACTCTAGTTCGCATGCCTGTTTTGCTTAGCGAGCCGTGTGCTGGGTTACAAGGGAGCGGGCTTTAACTTTAAACGATACTCGTAGGTAGGTATATTTTTAGGCATTAATGTATATGTACTTTGTATATAGTAGGTAGGTAGGTAGTTAGTTTAGTTAGAGGGTCGTACAAATAAATAAATAATTCGTTTTCGCCAGTTTCATTCAGTTTTAAAATACAATTATGTTCATTTTGCTGTCGGACGCTGACACAGAAAGCGTCTGGAAAATAAACTTCCGCGGAGGTTGCGATTGCTGAGACTGCTCGAGTGTGTGGGCGTGGTGGTGTGTGGGTATGTGATTTAATATATTAGCTTTATTTATGTTTAAATTGAGAAGTAAGCAGAACCCTTGACGAGTTATCCTCTATTCTAACGACATTCCCAGACCTTAACAGTTTGATCTACGCTACCGCTAATAACGTACGGATGCGCTTTGTGAAAATCTGAAAGGCAAAAAAAGGGATTAAAATATGTTAGATATAAAGAGACTAATTTGAGGACCCACCTATGGAGGTGCAGAAATGCTGATGCGCGTATAGCGTCTTCATGCATCGCTTGTTGCGCAAGTCCCAGACTCGGATGGTCTTGTCGTCGCTGGCCGAGACCAGATACTTGCCGCCCGGATGGAATGCCAGGCCACGCACCCAGTTGTCATGGCCGCTCAGCGTGAGCAGGCAGAGGCCGACGCTCACGTCCCAAATGCGAATGGTCTTGTCGCGAGAGCCGGAGGCCAGGAACGGGCCCTGGTGGTGGCCCTTCTTGTTGTCCGCTCCGGCTGCCTCGTTTATCGCCGAGGCTGCGGCTTCCGGCGCCCAGGCAATGCACTCCACGGTATGCTCATGATCGCGTAATTCAACCTGCAGGGTGGATAACCAAACCAAAGTGAGTCTCAATCGCCAGCTAAGGCTTCACCCCGCCGTGCTCACCTTGCAGTCTTTTGAATTCGTCAACCAAACACGTATTGTCTGATCATTTGAGCATGTGGCAAAGATGCTGCCTTCAATGTGCACTCGCACCATTCGCACCCACTCTCTGTGGCCTGTGTAGGTTTTCACACAATAGCTGTATGCAGGAGAAATCAACAGGTTGCTCAGTTATCCTTTTAGGTCAATGCTAGCCGTCTCAACTCACCCTGTGGCCACCTCCCACATTTTGATGGTGCGGTCTCGAGATGCGGACAGTACGTAGTCTCCGGCGGGCACAAAGGCCACCGACGAGACATTGTGATCGTGACCATGCATGGTTTTGACACACTCGTAGCTCTGCTGGAAATCCCACAATTTGATGGACAAGTCCGCGCTGCAGGAAGCTGTAGAAAAGGAAGGAACATTAGTTGGGTTTAGTAAGTTGCTAAATATAAGTGGTGCCTACCCAGAAGCTTGCCCTGCGCATCGAAGGCCACATCCTGCACCGAGTCTGTGTGCCCCTTGAGACTGCGCTCGTACTCGCCAGTTTCAAAGTCCCAAATCTTAATGGTGGCATCTTCAGAAGCGGAAACCATTAGACCGAAAATGGGATGAAATATGACCTAGAATAATGTATAACACAGTCATTCTAAGATTGCCCTACTGATTATCCTTGGGATGCCAAAAGCCTACCCTCGTTATGCTGGCCCGATGACCCGTGAGGGAGAATTTCTCTGGCGGCCGGGGTATCCACTCGCCGGGCGTCCGTTTGTTCTTTGTAGGCGCACCCTCGATGACCTCCTTCTCAGCCTCGGTCAGCTTAGCCTCTAGCTCCATCACCTTCTTCTGCAGCCGGATGACGGACGTCCACTTCTTCTCCAGCAGTCCGCCAAACTTCTTTTCCGCTTCTGTGCTGAGATCGGCCTCCTTGCGGAAGGTCTCCAATGAGTCGGCGTAGCCATTTGAGCCCAGGTAATCGGCAATCGCTTGGTTACTAGAAAAGTATCATAAAGATTAGATTGCGGACTAGTGATTTGATGTAATCTAGAACTTACAGCTCCTCGCGCTGCCGCTGCGACAACACCATTTTCATACTGTTTTCCGATTTGGCTTGTTTTGCACTGCTCTCGTTTGATTCGTTTCACCGGCTTCAGTTCGTGCAATTCTGCAATGGGAAATGTACAAATAGTTAATAAATCTCATCTTTTTAAAAATTCAAGCTATTGGAATGGTAATTAAATTTGTTTCTAACGTTCACTTTGGTGTATTACAAATATTTTATCCTTTAACTACAATTCTCTTAATCCATCTAAAAATCGTCTATTGATGTTTCACTGTATGATGAATTGCTGCGTTGAAGACAGGAAATTGGTTTCGCAAAAGTTAAATGCCAAAAATGCCAGCGGGTTTCGTTTGAATTCTCATGGAGGGCAAGTCACCCACATTTTCTTGGGTTTTTGTTTTTGGCAACAGTATTTGGGTTTCCTATGCTCATCTTTCGTCTAGTCATTATATTGTTTTATAGTCTTTTTTTCAAACCCAAAGCGGAGCATCATCATTATCATCGTCTTGGGTTTCTGGCACACATTTTTTGTGTTGCTCGTAGCTCGAATAATTGGCCAGAAAATAATAATCGAAAAGCTGGTAAAGCTCAGAGCCAACAGCCCTACAATCAAACTGCACTCGTCATCAATGGGTTCAAGGGTCGATCGCCAATCGCGAAAACCTAAGCCTCCAAATGGAATTAGGCAGAAACAACGCAGCAGCGGCGGGTTTTCTATGCCTACAAACTAGTGTGTGTGTGCGAGACCTATTCAATCAACTCAAGGTGGGCAAATCACAGGTGTATGACAGGCAATAAAGCCGCAATCGGAAAGCAAAGCGAACGCATATCTGCGCACTTGATAACGACGAACGCGTTGCCAACTAATAGTAAAACGACGCTGGGCAAGGTAAAGCAAAGCCAATTAGCCGGACTTAACGGCGGTTCAAGCAACTTCTTATAGGTAAATAAGGCTGCCGAAGAGCGTGCGAGCGGAGGAGCAGAACAGACACAGACAGCAGCGGGAGAAATGCTAGCACCAAGTTGTCTTAGTAGATATTTTAAAACTTTGTTTGTATACAATTGCTGTTTTGTTACACCATTCAAGCTAATGAGAGTCACACTCAACAATTAAAAGAATTAGCAAATGCAAAGTTCTTAGAACATAAGTTTTGAATTCTTCATGGAATGCTTAATTGAATGGTCTGAAACATAAAAAACCATATTCTATAATTACCACCTCCTATTAATGCTTTAAAGAAAAGTAATTTGATTGTTATGGGCATAAAGATAGCCAAAACCAATTGCTGTTCATATCCGTACAGCATTCCGAAAACTTTTTTTTAATTTGAGATGTTTTGCTTACCAGATACACATGCAATTATTGCTTTCCAAGAAAAAAAGCCCCCACGAAATTAAACTCAATCTATTGTGACTCACAAATATTTCTTAATTTTTCTGTTCTTGCTAAAATTATATAAAATACCTAATTCAGAATGAAAATTATGAAGAAAGAAATATTTTTTAATAAAGATCTATGCTGAAATTGTTTATTTTTTTACGCTAAAGCACCGAAAATATTGCAGGTATAAATTCCAAAGCTCGATTTCAAATCCATAATCTTGGCCCCAACTGTAGAGGCCACACAACACACATCAGCGCACTAGGAAATGACGTTTTCAAATTATTTTTGGCCAAATGATATTTAACGATTTTTTTGAACTAGCAAAAATGGCAAAAGCAAAACTGACCAAACGGGTTGGGGACCGGCACTCAAACCCAATATAACCGTGAGTCATGCGGCCAGGCGAGACTTGGACCTGGACTCCTCTACTCCACGCCTTATCAGCTGTACGGGAGCACTCTGCGCTCATCATTCACATATTGTAGGTGGATGTTTGCCTGGCCGCTAACTGCGCATCTAAATATATCCCAGGAAAATCAATGAAAAGCGTTGCAAACGCGTCACAAACGGAAAAGTGGAGCGTGGGCGGTTGGGGGTTAAGATGGGGTCCCCTTAACCCCACGAGTGGCGAACGGAGTCAACGGCGTTTGTGTTGTGGCAACCAGGCATTCCGAAGCACCAACACATGCGCATTGTAACCGTAAAGCTGTGTGGGTGTGTGTGTGCCACAAGGGAAAAATAACAATAAGAAGGGGGCGTTTCGGGTCGCACGCTTTGCCAGAAATGTTACTAAATCAGTTTACAAAAAATGCGGTTCTCATTGTTGCACTTGCCCAAGCTTATTTAATATTTGCATTTTAAATGCTCTCGCGTGGGCGTGAGAGCGAGACAGTTGGCAGGGGGAGGGGGCATAGACCAGGGCTGCACTCCTCTCCCACACACACACACACGTGAAATTTAAGGATGCCACTGGGATCTAGCTCTTCCACTCACTCACCCTTTTCGCCATTCTCTCTCTCCCGCTCTGGCAAACAGACCTTGCACTTGCCTTTGCTTGTTTATTTGCGTGTTTCATTGATTAACACACACTCACGCGCCGAGCAAATGCAATTGCAATGCAATTTCAAGTGCAAAGAGAGAGGGAAAGGGAAAGAAAACAATAGCCGAAAGCTTTGAACTCCAGCTTTAACCCCACGCCGGGCTGCTAAAGCAGGGACTAAACAGTTAAAAGGTGGAATTTTTTCCGCTTCACTTTAACCCACTGCTGGGAACGTGCAAAAAGCTCGCCAGATAATAGAAACAATTTGCAGTGTCAGGAGCGCTTTCCACACACATTCTGGGAAATCGCAACGGGTCTTGAATACCTAAAAGAATGCCATGCCGCAGTAAAAAAGCCCAAACCAAAACGGAACAACTGTAAAAGACAAGAACAACAATAAAACGAGATTTCTTGTGCATTGGCAGAACTGGTTTGGGCTATTCTCCTAGCCAGCCATAATAGGTATAGGTGTTGGGCGGTCGCTCCATAGGGGGAGTGGATGTGGAAAATATGCAAGGAATCGGGGACTTGGCTAAAAATCGATCAATTCTGCTTTTGGCGAGGGGGAGGACTCCAACACATGCGCGAATCGAGACACTCGCACACACACACACACACACACACACGGGCACGCACACCAACGCACGCGATGTGTCATCGTTTTCTGGTGGTTGTAAAAAATGCAATCGCTGTTTATTTCTCCACTTATTTACTGATCCGCTTTTTGTTCAACACACTCTCTATGTACTGTGCATAATTTGCATAACTCTTTCGCTTGTTTTCCCCATTTTCTTTTCAATAACAAACACAAAGCCAGCACAATAACAACAACGGTTCGAACGAAAATACTGTTACGACGGCCATCTTGGATAGAGAGAGGGGCCAAGAGAAAGAAGTGTCCCAAAGTCAATATGCAAAATGGGGAAAAGGACAAATATCGCGCACAGATCTTAGTTTTTGGCGATTTCGAGCACTCAACTCGGTGCATAACGCGCGCACTAACACTATGCCACTGGCAGTGCCTCGCATAAATGTCACTTTTTTCCTATATCATTTCTCCCAGTGGCTCATTACACAGTTGCGAAAAATCCATTTCGATGGGTGATTTTACTTTCAACGCGGCGACTTTGCTATTGCCTTCATATACTTTACTTACATCGATTACTGTTTCATATATTTATAATTGCGTTTATTTATTTATGTTTAATCGAATTATACGAAAAAATTACGCAGGGAAATGACGAAAAATGCCTCGATAATGTGACCGCAGCGCGCGCAGCTGAAAAACCATCACGGGACTATCGATAACGGTGATATATTTGATCCGATAGATTAATGCGTTTGACTTTTGAAATATATGGTAATACTACAGAAGTAATACAAGGTGAGTTCCAAAGTAAACAAGACTTTTTTAATCTGGCGCCCTCTACTGGCGCCATCTATATGTCAACTGGTGCGTTCGAATCGACTTCCATTAAAAATGTCATGACATTGGAAGTGAGATTATGGCGTTTTAAGTGTCAGTATGTTTTAGTCATCGGTGCGAAAATGAACTTCGAACAAAGAGCTAACATTAAATTTTGTTCTAAAATTGGTAAACCATTACCGAAACGTTTCAATTGATGAAAAAAGTTTATGGCGATGATTGCCTATCCCGTAGCAGAGTGCACGAGTGGTTTCAACGTTTTCAAAGTGGTCGGGAGGACATAAATGACGATAACCTTCTAGGCTTGGAAATAACATTTTTTCAATTTTTAAGAATTTCGAATTCAATTAAAGTCGGACTACTCTAACATACAGATGTCAAAAAATGGTCTAAAAAAAAGAATGAAATAATTTATTTTTAATATCACTGAAGTCAGCAACAATCCTTAAAAATTGTACATGGTGTTACTAAAGTTGATTATTTCTTTTAACTGCAAGGGTATACAAACTTCGGCTTGTCGAAGCTAACATCCTTCCTTTTTTTTTTATATTTTCCGACTAATTTTGCGATCGTTTCCATGGCAGTCGACCGATTTTGATACAATTTAATTCGAAATTCAAAACCAATAAAAAATGTTATTTCCAAGCGTAGGAGGTTATATGGTTAAAAACACCAAAGATATAATTTTTTCATATTGCTTTACCACTAATTTTCCGATCGTTCATATGGCAGCTATATGATATAGTCGTCCGATTTTGATAAAATTTAATTTAAAATTCAGAACTAATTAAAAAACGTTATTTTTAAGATTAGAAGGTTATATGTTAAAATACTGAAGATATAATTTTTTTCCGATCCGGCTGGTTCCGACTTATATACTACCTGCAATAGAAAGAAGACTTTTGGGAAAGTTTCAGCCCGATAGCTTTACAACCGAGAGATTAGTTTGGTTAGAAACGGACAGACAACGGACACGGCTAGATCGAATCGTCTATTGAAGCTAATCAAAAATATATATACATTAAGGGGTCGGAAACGTCTTTTTCACTGGGTTGCAAACTTCTGACTGAAATCATTATAACCTCTGCAAGGGTATATAAATATGAAAAATGTTTGTTTTGCATGGTTAAAGAAGATTTTTAAAGATGGTTTTTAGATTTTTTAGTCCTCAATAGTAAGAAAATTTTCTTTAAAAATTGCTTGTACGACACTTTTGGCAGTTAAAAAGTAATCCTAACTTTTATTAACTTATCGATTTTGTGTAAATTATCAAAACAAAAATAAACTTTATACATTAAATTTAACCTTTTCTTCAGATTTGATCTTAAAGTTCAAATTTTGTTGGAAGCCTTTTTACCATCATATTCAAGTGAAGCAATGGGAAAGTTTTGTATTTGGTATGGAGTAATAATAGTACGACACGGCTGCCAGTTAAAAAACAATCCAAACTTTTATTATCTTATCGATTTTGTGGAAATATTTATTAAAAAAAGCATGGAGAGAAAAGAAAAAATGTTTAGTAAACTACTTGACTTTATGTATTTTGACTAAAGGCAACCGTACCTATGAGTAATAGGTTTTAAAGGCAGTTTTAAAAATGGTTTAGCCAGTCTAACTATTACCTTTAAATTATGTAATAACAAATTTCGGGAAAAGATACAACTTCTCAAACAATTTTGAACTGAGTACAATCGATGTTTGCCGCTCGATAGTATCGAACACACATCGGCACTCGTCCCACCTCCACAGCCGATATGCAAAACAAAATTAAAAACATTGGTCAATTCCAGCACACGTTGCAGTTTTATTGGCACTGGACGAGACGAGGTCGGAAGTGAAAGCAAAGCGCAAGCCCCGTGAATCCCGATTCGTTTGCTATGTTCAGGGTCAGACCGCTCTTCCCCTGGATACGAAGCTCTCTGCACACGACCTTGAAACTCCAAACAGATACATCGCCGTCGGAATCGGTGCGTCGGAACCTGCGCCTCCCGGACATCGGTTGTGGTAGTCGTAGTCGTCCAGTGAGCAAGTAGGTGTCGCACGCCTTATCAACCACCTGTTCTAATCGTTTTCCGTTTGCTTTTGTGCGACGCAGCCAGAGTTTCAGGAGAATGGCCACCGGAGGAGAAGCATCCAAGGAAGAGACCGCCAAGGTGCAGGCAGCGAAGGAGGAGTCTCCCAAGCAGGGCAATCGCTTGGTCGCCTCCAAGTCGCCGTATCTTCTGCAGCATGCCCACAATCCAGTTGACTGGTGAGTAGGAAATTAAGGTCACTTGACCTTAAGTCACGTGTGATAAGAAACCAGAGTGATACAAACAGCCCAAGAGCTACAATAACAATACTGTGTATGCCTCAAACCAGCTTAAATAGCTCTCACAACTTGTTTTTATACCCTTAAATTTACATTTTTCAACTCGATTCCTTTTCTTTTTGTTATATAAACGTGTTTGTAACAAGACTGGTTAAAATCACTATAGAGTACTGATACGATATGTGCTCTTTTCAGGTATCCCTGGGGCGAGGAGGCTTTTGAGAAAGCGCGGAGCGAGAACAAGCTCATCTTCCTCTCCGTGGGCTACTCCACCTGTCACTGGTGCCATGTTATGGAGCACGAATCCTTCGAGAGTCACGAAACGGCGGCCATTATGAACGAGCACTTTGTGAACATCAAGGTGGATCGGGAGGAGCGACCGGACATCGACAAGGTCTACATGCAGTTCCTGCTGATGACCAAGGGCAGCGGTGGATGGCCAATGAGCGTGTGGTTAACTCCCGACTTGGCTCCAATTGTGGCGGGAACCTACTTCCCGCCGAAATCCCGCTATGGGATGCCCTCCTTCGACACAGTTTTGAGGTCCATTGCTAAGAAGTGGGAAACCGATAGGGAATCCCTTGTAACGGCCGGATCCACTTTGATCAGTGCTCTGCAGAAGAGCCAGGGTGCTGCAGCTGTGTCTGATGCAGCATTTGGAGCAGGAAGTGCTATGCAAAAGCTAAGAGAAGGCATCAACGTCCATAAGCAGCGATTCGACCAGACCCATGGCGGTTTCGGTTCGGAGCCCAAGTTTCCGGAGGTTCCGCGGCTAAACTTTCTTTTCCACGGCTATCTCGTCACCAAGGATTTGGATGTGCTGGACATGGTGATTGAAACGCTGGATCACATTGGAAAGGGCGGCATTAATGACCACATTTTTGGAGGCTTTGCCCGCTACGCCACCACGCAGGATTGGCACAACGTCCACTTCGAAAAGATGCTCTATGATCAGGGCCAGCTAATGGCGGCCTTTGCCAATGCTTACAAGGTGACCCGAAACGAAACCTTTATGGAGTACGCAGACAAGATATACAAGTATTTGGTCAAGGACCTAAGACATCCTTTGGGAGGCTTCTATGCTGGCGAGGATGCGGATTCGTTGCCCACCCACGAAGACAAGGTGAAGGTGGAAGGAGCTTTTTACGCCTGGACCTGGAACGAGATTGAAGCTGCCTTCAAGGATCAGGCCCAGCGTTTTGACGACATTTCGCCTGAACGCGCATTCGAGATTTATGCTTTCCACTACGGTCTAAAGTCGCTGGGTAACGTACCAACCTACAGTGATCCCCATGGTCACCTTACTGGCAAGAACATTCTCATCGTGCGAGGATCGGAGGAGCAGACCTGTGCCAACTTCAGCTTGGAGGCGGAACAGTTCAAGAAGCTGCTAGCCACAGCCAACGATATCCTTCACGTGTTGCGGGATCAGCGACCGCGTCCGCACCTGGACACGAAAATTATATGCGCCTGGAATGGCCTAGTGTTGTCTGGACTCTGCAAGATAGGCAATTGCTACACCGCCAATCGGGAACAGTACATGCAGACGGCCAAGGATCTTCTCGGCTTTCTGCGAAAGGAGATGTATGATCCGGAAAAAAAGCTACTCATCCGTTCTTGCTATGGTGTGGCTGTTGGCGACGAAACCCTGGAGAACAATGAGTGAGTTTGAAATCCTTTTTTATATACATTCTTTTGTATACATTCTTAGTTATATAAACTTTTACTTACAATTACAATTCCCTGCCGCTTCTAGAACCCAAATCGATGGCTTTCTAGATGACTATGCGTTCCTCATCAAGGGCTTGCTGGACTACTACAAGGCAACACTGGACGTAAGCGCCTTGCATTGGGCCAGGGAGCTGCAGGACACACAAGATAGGCTCTTCTGGGACGATCGAAATGGGGCGTACTTCTTCTCGCAGCAGGATTCACCCAACGTTATTGTGCGGCTCAAGGAAGGTAAGCGGAATCTGCTTTTAGCTTTTAATATCAAATTTACTCTTTAGTTTATTTTTGAAGACCACGATGGGGCCGAGCCTTGTGGTAACAGTGTATCCGCCCGGAATCTTGTCCTTTTGGGACATTACTACGACGAGAATTCCTATCTTGAGAGGGCCGGACAGCTGTTGAACTTCTTTGCCGACGTCTCGCCGTTTGGTCATGCTCTCCCAGAGATGTTGTCCGCTCTGCTGATGCACGAAAACGGCCTGGATCTGGTGGCAGTCGTGGGACCGGATTCTCCCGACACCCAGCGATTCGTAGAGATCTGCCGCAAGTTCTACATACCGAGTATGATCATCGTGCATGTGGATCCATCGAATCCGGAAGAAGCCTCCAACCAGCGCTTGCAAACCAAGTTTAAGATGGTCGGAGGAAAGACTACGGTATACGTTTGCCACGAGCGAGCATGCCGCATGCCAGTTACCGATCCCCAGACGCTGGAGGAGAATCTCACGGCGTATTTCTTCTCGAAACGTGTTTAAACGCCGAGAGTTGCTCGTATTAGATTAAGACCATCTAGTTGTTACAAATGTTGTTTTTTTTTTGCTTCAAAAGCGAAAATAGGTTCTCGGAACTGCATAGTCATAGGTACTTGTTAATAAAGACCCCATTAGACTTGCGACAGAGTCATAATACTCTAACAGCTTCCACCGGCAAGTCTGAGAGACTTTCGCCGTACGCATTGCTCCCTAATTGTCTAGAGTTGGTTGATGTTGCCGAATTTAAAGTGACAGAAAACTAAAATAACCTGAAATGTGTCTGTAAAAAAAGTTAATAAAGACAGCAGGGTAAACCGTACACGATATTTTGTATTAAATAAATGTATATTCGGTAAAACTACATATTGCAAGGGATTCAGTAAGAGTTCCATCATAACATTACAGAAAAACACAAAAAGGAATAACTAAATTATAATTTTAAGGGAAAAACACTTTACACATCAGAAGTTTAAATGAAACTAACATCGATTAATCTCTCTTCTCGAATACAACACGTTTTGTGCATTTATTGGAATCGTTCTGTTCGAGGAGCAATCAACCAGTGTGTGGTCGGCTGCACCTGCTCCGCCCCAGAGGCGTAGGCGTAAAACTAGGCTTTAAACTAAATGCGTGCCCTGCGCTGCGTCCGCGATCCGCAACCAAACCCGATATCGATTGTGGGAATGGAGCCGGGATCCCGGAGGCCACGGCAATCGGCGTAGAAGGAAACTAAACGTATGGAGAGAACAGCTCAATAATCGGTAATTATAATCGTAATAATAGTAGTTTGTAGCAATTAAAATAATTTAGTTGAAATTCACATTCATCACATTGGTTGGCCGACCATCTGCCATGCCTCATCCTCAACTGTTGCCGCCGTCGTCTTAGTCGTCGTCGTGACCCCTGCCTCTCAGGTGTCTGCATCGTTGAAGCTCATGGCCGCATCGAAACTATCCACGATGGTCTCCATACGCTCATGGTGCTCAAAGCGGGCGAACTTCCGCGCGAACTTCCTGCTGGACCGCGAAGTGCTGTACCTTCGCGAGTAGCGCGCTCGCCGGAAGAACCGGAACCGCGTGTCCTCCTCCTCCTCGTCGTACTCCGGCGCCGACACCGAATCCTCATCAGTCTCGCGCAGGAACTCCTTGGGATCCCGATGGATCTTAAAGATCTTGGTGGCCGTCGCCCCATTAAGCTTCGATATGGTGCGCGAGGCATTAAGGATCCCACTGGAATTCGAAATGGAACCGCTGCGGTTCTTGATGGCCGTCAGTCGGTTTGTAATGGACACCACGTTGAACAACTTGGACAGCTCCGAGTCGACGCAACGCGATTCGCGACGCAGGTTCTTGCCGTTCTTCACGTAGATGAAGTGGTTCAAGGGGCTCTGGCTCAGGCTCTGGCTCTGGCCATCCAGGGCATGGCCTCCAGTGGAGCAGGTGGGCGAAATGGAGACGGATACGGAGGTGCTGCTCCCGCCGCCGCTCCCGTTGGTCAGCAGAGTGGGGGTGGAGGGCGGCGCTGGCGGTGGCACATGCGGCATTGTGTAGCAGCGCTGTCGGCCCGAGGTCAGGGAGGACCCCCCGCCCGTCGGGCCGTCGTACAGGTTGGTCACGTTGTAGCGGCTCAGGCGGCACAGCGACGTGGACTCCGGCTCCAGTTCCGCCTCCGGATCGTGGCTGGTGGGCATGTCCATGGCCTGTGCGAGTGAGCGCGAGTGTGTGCGTGGTTTTTGGCCAGGTTTTTCGAGTGGGCGGAGAGTGGAGATTGGCGAGCGGAGTGGTGCGGTGCGGTGTCGAGCGACGGGGCGAAAAGAAAGGGCGTGTTAGCCGTCTGTGGATCCACCGGAATCTGCTCCGGACGCAGTGCGTACACTCACCTGCAGCAAGCCCTCGACCTCCATGTACTGGCTGTCGGTGGTGAGACGGTGTGTTTTGTGCATCAGTTGTTGATATCAGGTATATTGATTAGGAAATATTATTGTTCGGGCAGAGTGACCGTTCGCAGCAGCTCAACTGGGCCTAGCGCCAAGTCACGCAAAACGCCTGGCCTACTCGCTCGAAATTCAAAACAATACGGTGGTTGCTCTGACCTATAAAAAAATAAACAAAACTATATATCTATCCTAGTGTAGGCGGTCTTTTTAACATTCCCTTTACATAAAATAGAACCTCTTTCGAACAACAACAGACAAATATCTTAGATGTTGAGAGTTGTTGAGCCAATGAACCGAAGTTTTCATCGTTGTGCAAATTTTGATAAAATTTGGCCATGGACTTTACATTATGTTGGTTCATATTTTCAAATTTATGAAAATACAGTTTTAAAAATATTGAATCAAAAATACTAAATCTAGTATTTAGCAACATTTGGTCGTGGCTGTCATTTCCGCCGGAATGGAGTCTATCGATAACTTGTTTATGTTTTGTTTTGCTAATACCTATTGCTTCCTTCCGCTATAGGGTATACTGGACTTTTCGATGAAGTTGTAATTTTAGAATCCTGTTCCTTAAAAAGAAAAAATTTTTGAACTATTATACTACTACTATATTACAATTCTTTATCCTCACACTTTTAAATGTATTTGCTGAAGGAAAAAATTAAAACACCATTTTCCATACCTATACCTGAAAATATAAGCAGGAGTACGTTGATTTTAATCCTGTTTTTCTATGAAATAATAAATTTCCTGTAATATATTTTCACTTTAATATGTAATTTATATTCTTCATTGGTAGAAAGTGACCCTTTTTTTCTGTAATGTTGTGTATTTCCTGAAAAAAATATCCCCCTCCCCAACAAATAAAAACATGCAAGAGTTTTCTTTTGGTTTTTTAGTTTTTGTGGTTTACTGGTTTTCTGGATTCAGTCTTTCATGTTGAATGGTTTACATTTTGTTATGCTTCAGCGCAGCCTCTTGCGTTCATCAGTAGGCCCCACGCTCGGTTTCTTGTGAGGATCGCGGGCCAGACTCTCGGTGTGCCTGTGGCCAAGTCTCCAGATGATGGCGCACGTCGCAAGCCTGGCCACCATGTTCCGGAAGAGTTCCAGTTCCGGGTCGGATGGCTGTACGCGCCTACGTCATCTGCACAAGAGGCTGGTTTTGCACGCTGGGGGGCGGGGAGAGTCGGTGCCAGCTGGAGGGGCGTGGCCGCGACGAGACCCAGCCCCAGGTTTGGGTTTGATGGGTACTGGCGTGCCTCAAGCTTGTCGCGGAATCGCAGGGGTGAAATGTTAAACAGCCCTACACCCGTGATCCCGAACGTGACAATTTGACGTGCCAACCACACGGACGGCGATTCGGGAGCCGTCGTAGTGCTATGTTCTTAGTGGAAAATATTGACGAAAGTCAAATGGTTGGTTTTTGAATTTCCGAGGAAATTCTGGTTTTGCCCTGTTCACGCCCACTGTAGCTCCACTCGCACCAGAGGCATCGCGAGGGTCACGACTTCCGCAACCGGAAGCGGCCGAAGCCTCAACCGGAAGTGGGAGTCGCCGCCCCTCGGGGCTGTCGGTGTCACGTGCAAAAGGATCTAAGTGGGCGATCGCCGGGCGGGGGGTTTTTGCCAGCTTCACAAAGGACCAGCATCGGGCGAAAAGGCAGCGAATACGGGTGGCACTGGTGACACACGATCCGTAAATTGACGAATCAATAAACGGATCCCATCTCCCCTGGCCTCTATCGCTACTCTTTCGCTGAGCGGCACAAAGTGGAGCCGGCGGTTGTGAGAACTACAGGGCATGCGGGGGCGACTGGGGATCAGGCCACATCCGTTCGGAGTCGCATGGTCAAAGCAAGAAGTTCAAATTCGAGGCGCAGCCTCTGGTCTGAAATTCCGCACTCCTCCACTGCGACTGACCGATTCTCCGGACGAAATGCCTGACCCCCAGCCGCCCCCACCCAGTAATTCTCGATGCGTTGCTTGTTCAAGTTGTAAATACAAAAAATCAATGTTGCAATTGAAACAATTGCTGCTGGTGCTGGCGCGCTGTGCCAAAACAGCCGACTGGGCGGCGTGAAGTACAAGGAAAGTAGAGCCGTTCTCGAGGTAGTACGAATAGTAGTACAAACAGCGTGATTTTACGGGTTTTAGAAGCTGGTCGCGGCTTACCGGCACGCCCATTGCCAGTGAGTTGGAGGAGATTGAGGCGGCTGGCGGAGTGTTGCTGCCGCACATGTTGCTGCTGGTGGTGTTGCCGCCGCACTTGTTGCTCCCTCTCTCTCCGGATGTTGGGCTCTCGCCGACGTCGAGCGGCCAGTGTGGCCACGAAAAGTTCTGGTTGCTCTTGGTGTGGTGGGGGCGGAACCACCGCTGGTGATGTCATGTGCTGGTGGCCCCAGCCCCCCTGGGGTTGTGTGTGGACGTGTGTGGCCAACTACTCCTCCTGATTCTCCTCCTGCCGGTCCTTCTGGCGCTTGCGGCAATTGTCGAAGGTGTGGCCCCTGAAGCTGCAGTAGGTGCAGCGGTTGGTGCGCTTGGAGCCACGAGCATTCTTCGACGCGGCGGCCAGCTCCTCGTCCTCCTGGTTGTTGTGCTCGATGATGCGACCCTGCTCCAGGAGGTCCTTGAAGGACCGGACGCTTTGGCGGGCGATGTGCTTGCGGTACTTGATGTTCAGCAGGCCGTAGAGCAGGTCCAGCTCCGTCTCCTCGTCGTGGCGACCGCTGGGCAGCTGGGCCAGCAGCGCTCGCTTGTGGACCACAAAGGTGTCGATGTGGTCGTGGTCCTCCTGCTTCCTCTGGAAGAACTCCATGTAGACCTGGTAGGCGGGCTTCGTGGGCGAGAAGTGTTCGCGGATGAGGGCGAGGGCGTCGTTCCAGGTGGTGGCCTCCTTGCGGACGCCCTGCCACCAGGTACTGGCCAGCCCGTAGAACAGCAGCGAGATGCCCTTGAGGGCGTTCTCGTCGCTGATGTTCTCCAGCTCCTTGTAGGTCACGATGTTTGTGATGAACTCCTCGACCACGTCGTGATCTCGCGTTCCGCCGAAGTTGTGTGTGCACGCCGAGAAGCTGCCCTTGCCCCGGGCACCCTGGGCGTCTGCTCCCCCCGCTGCTGCTGCACTTCCGGCGGCACTTGTGGCCGACAGTCGCACCGCTTCGATCAGCTCATGGAGCTGCTCGTTGGTCATCGTCACGGATTGGGCCATTTTGCGTGGGGTTTCTGTGAGGCTAGGTGGTAGAACACTGGGGGTTCAGTCAGCCAGTGAAGCGAATGCGGCCGTTGAGTTGAACTGAGGAGCTCTCCCGCATGGGGCCCCTTTTATACCCGCCGGTTGTGGAATGGAACTCATGGCCTCGGCGAGAGCCAAAGTGGGAGAGGAGCAGCCCCAGGAGCGCGCATGGCCTGCGTTGCTAGCTATTGTCGCCCGGTGAATCATCGCGGCCACATAATGGTATCAGTTTGAAAGCCGGTAACCAGCCCCAAAAATGCTAGGCAAGTCTGGTTATCAATATGTTTAATTGATTATTGTGTTTCCGAAGAAACTCTTTAAGTCTTTGGGTACATTTTCCTACAGCTTTGTACGCACCCTTGGGCTCTTATTGCATTACATTGCTATGTGAAATTCTAGAAACTCTTCTTATATATACATTTTCTACAGCACACTTTATTATCGCCAGCGCATTGTGTGGCTAAACACTAATTTATTTAAGTATATTTATTGATTTTATCAAAATTCTTACTGTTTTAAAATTCTATCAAGTGAATAAACACTGAAAACGGTTGTGGAACTTTAAAACAGTAACGATTTTTTCCAATTTTCTTTTTTACACATTATATATGAGGACATTACATTGCCATTTGAAATTCTTCAATATTACTCATAGCTCAATTACTGACATGCGATTTAAACTTTACCTATTTTGTTTTACGAGGGTAAGTATTTCATTGGTTAAATTGGAATTTTAATTTTAATTTTAATTTACATGATTAATTGGTAGAATCGACTGAATGCTTTGTTAGTAGACACTTTTCTTCAGAAAGTGAAATCATTTGTTATTTATTTAAGTATCATATTTATTTGGCTCTCTCAAAGGCAAAGTATAACTCATGAAAATATGAGATAGGGCTTATATATGCATTTCCCCACTCATGATTTATGATGAATTTATGTGTCTTACTCCTGGGGTCACGTTCAGCAGAAAATTTGCACTTTGGAATCTGAAAAAGTTCAATTTTCGATTTGCCTAACCCACGCTATTTATATGACGTCATTGAATGTTTGTGTGTGAAGTTCAGAAATTTCAATTTGTGATGACAAAACAAGAGAGATGACTACTAAAAACAGGTTTTACTAGAAAGCCGATATACATATATATATATATAATAGTATATATATGATTTAAAGTAAGCCATTTCTTTTCCTTTTTCATCTATTAAAGTAATAACATGTTTGAAAGCCACCTGTTATCTGGAATTATTATCTATAGGAAAAAAACCCTATACATCGAAATATAGATAGGAGAGGTAAACCCCCTGGGCAGCGAGAAAATGCTCACCCACTAAAATAAAACCCGCTCGGAGAACGAGAAACGCTTTTAGTCAAAGAGCGAAATGTGTTTTAATTTCACAACGAGCGAAATCGTTGAGCAGGCAAAATTCAACGCCAGTTGCTCCGCTGCCAGCAAGACGAGTGGGGCCTTTGGGGCTCTGATATTGGACTCGGAGCACTGCCATTTCCGGCCGTTGTTTGTTTACTTTTCGGGGAACCCAAACAGAGCCCAGGAGCAGCGGCCCCAAGATGACACAGATGTCCGACGAGCAATTTCGCATACTCATCGAAACCATTCGGTCGCTGGCTCCCATCAAAGAGGAGGAGCCGCCCTCAAAGGGCAGCTTCAGCAACTGTGCGGTGAGGTTCAGTGGCCAGCGGGACCACGATGCCGTGGATGAGTTCATCAACGCCGTGGAGACGTACAAGGAGGTGGAGGGCATCAGCGACAGGGACGCCCTGAAGGGTCTGCCGCTGCTCTTCAACAGCATTGCCGTGATGTGGTGGAAGGGTGTGCGCCGGGATGCCAAGACCTGGCCGGATGCCCTGCAACTGCTGCGGGACCACTTCTCGCCGACCAAACCCTCGTATCAGCTCTACATGGAGATCTTCGAGACGAGGCAGGCCCACGGCGAGGTGATCGACTCCTTTGTCTGCAAGCAGCGGGCCCTGCTGGCCAAGCTGCCGGAGGGCCGACACGACGAGGAGACGGAGCTGGACTTCATCTTCGGACTGATGCAGCCCAAGTACCGGGAGAGCATTCCGCGGCACGAGATCAAGACCTTCCGGGAGCTGCTCGATCGGGGTCGCACGGTGGAGCGCAACAAGCACTGATGTTAGATAGTTGTACATATATACTAGGCAAATAAAAATTTTCAATTACAATTATTTGTCTTATGCTGTTTAATTTTCATAATTAATTTTTGTGAGAGAGGTACAGCTGATTTGGTATAAACATATCACACCTGTTCTTGCTTTCACTTTCCGGTAAAATAATAATGATAAAAGTATTTCATTTGATTTCCTAATGATGATATAAAGTTATCCCAGTTTCATATCAAACGGATTTAAAGTCAAACGGAAATAGTTTTCGTTTGAATTTCCCGCTCTTGGCAGTGTATTCCCTAGTTTTTATCGATACCTATTTATAAATCGATTTTTAGTTTCAATTTCGTTTACGTTTGCTTACGTTGGCCTATGTTTACTACGTTAGCTTACGTTTGTTTACGTTGGCCTACGTTTACTCACGTTTGCTAACACTTACGTCAAAATTAAAAAAATTTTCCAAAGGCGAGGTGCGTTTATTTTGTTTATTTTCCAAAAAATGCAGAATTACGTGAAAATCACGTGAATAACGTGGGATTGTGCGTCTCGCCGACCGCCCAAATGTGGGAAAGTGCCAGTAACTGGCGGCACTTTTCCGCCGTCCGAGGATGCTTCTCAGATCGCATTTCCGCTCTTTCAGGTGGCAGGGAACTGCTGTCGATCCCTTCTCGTCCTTTGGAGGCTCTCATGTGAGACGGCGACCGTGGAACTGCGACTGCTGAGCACCGTGCGGAGGACACGATGACCACGAGCAGCGAGGACGTGCTGCTCCAGATGGGCGAGGTGCGGTACAAGAAGGGCGACGGAACCCTGTACGTGATGAACGAGCGGGTGGCCTGGATGGCGGAGCACAGGGACACGGTCACGGTCTCCCACCGCTATGCGGACATCAAGAGTGGGTTATTGTTTCAAATCTTCCTCACCAGACTTATTAAGTCTTCTTGGTACAGCCCAGAAGATCTCTCCCGAGGGCAAGCCCAAGGTGCAGCTCCAGGTGGTGCTCCACGACGGCAACACCTCCACCTTCCACTTCGTCAATCGTCAGGGACAGGCCGCCATGCTCGCCGACAGGGACAAGGTCAAGGAGCTGCTGCAGCAGCTGCTGCCCAACTTCAAGCGGAAGGTGGACAAGGACCTGGAGGACAAGAATCGCATCCTCGTCGAGAACCCCAATCTGCTGCAGCTCTACAAGGACCTCGTCATCACCAAAGTCCTAACCAGCGACGAGTTCTGGGCTACGCATGCTAAGGATCATGCCCTGAGGAAGATGGGCAAGACCCAGGAGATCGGTATGTGTGAAAACCATTCTAAACCCCTATTTCTCAATCCCTCCTTTTATAATCCCAGGTGTCTCGGGAGCCTTTCTGGCCGACATTAAGCCACAAACGGATGGCTGCAACGGCCTCAAGTACAACCTCACCTCCGACGTGATTCACTGCATTTTCAAGACCTATCCCGCCGTTAAACGCAAGCATTTCGAAAATGTGCCTGCGAAGATGCCAGAGTCCGAGTTTTGGACCAAGTTTTTCCAGTCGCACTACTTCCATCGCGACCGCCTCACCGCCGGCACGAAGGATATATTCACAGAGTGCGGCAAGATCGATGACCAGGCCTTAAAAGCGGCTGTGCAGCAGGGAGCCGGTGATCCCCTGCTGGACCTCAAGAAGTTTGAGGATGTTCCTCTGGAGGAGGGCTTCGGCAGCGTGGCCGGGGATCGCAACGTAGTGAACAGCGGCAACATTGTGCATCAGAACATGATCAAGCGGTTCAACCAGCATTCCATTATGGTGCTCAAGACCTGTACCGATGTGACCTCAGCGCCCTCGACCATGACCAATGGCACCAATAATGCCAACGGGCCGGTTTCGCAATCCGCCTATACGAACGGTCTCAATGGAAAGGCTTCCACTCCTTCCGCCGCTAAGAGTTCCGCCGACCAGGTGGACAAGGACGAGCCACAAAGCAAGAAGCAACGAGTGATGGAAAAGATTCACTACGAGGATCTTGGGGATCCCCTCCTGGTAGGGGATGCCGCTCATGGGGAAAGGGCCAACAAGGCCCAACAGTTCGAACTGTCCAAGGTGGAGCGTTATTTGAATGGCCCTGTCCAAAACAGCATGTACGACAACCATAACGACCCCATGAGTCTGGAGGAGGTGCAGTACAAGCTTGTGCGCAACTCAGAGTCTTGGCTGAATCGCAACGTGCAGCGTACTTTTATTTGCTCCAAGGCGGCAGTAAATGCTTTAGGAGAGCTGAGTCCTGGCGGTTCAATGATGCGCGGTTTCCAAGAGCAGTCAGCAGGACGTAAGTTGAAAATGCCTAAAATGGCTCGAATTTTCATAGTAATGCTAACTTTTTTTTTTAAACTTGCAGAACTGGTGCCCAGTGACTTCCAACGAGAGCTGCGTCACCTGTATCTGTCCCTGTCCGAGTTGCTGAAGCACTTCTGGAGCTGTTTCCCGCCCACCTCCGAGGAGCTGGAGGCAAAGCTGCAGCGCATGCACGAGACCTTGCAGCGTTTCAAAATGGCCAAACTAGTGCCTTTTGAGGTGGGTTTTCACATTGCTTTCCTTGATTACTAAATAAACCCCCTGTCTTGCAGAACCGCGCCATGCACGAACTCTCGCCGCTGCGATCCTCGCTGACCCAGCACATGAACCAGCTGCTGCGCACCGCCAACGCCAAGTATGCCACTTGGAAGGAGCGAAAACTACGCAACGCTAGGTAGCAAATGCCCAACGGAGGCGAGCTCGAGCGTCTGCAACACACCTCAAGAACCATTATTATAGACTAGGCGTAACTATAAGCGTATGCGGAACGCATTGAAATAAAACATTATTTGCAACTTGGTAAACGGACCCTGTTTACAGGCCTATTTCTGGATCGGCCAGTCGTTGAGTTCCGCCGCAAACTGCGGTTTCGATGCGTACTCGTGCCAGTTAATTAACAGATCCGCCAATCCCATAGAAGTTGTAAACTCGGGAGCTGACACTTCTTGGTGGCGTAACAAAAGTCTAGGACATTTTTAGGAAATGAATATTCTAATACTCCTTTGCCTTATATACCTTAAGTTGGCCTTAGTTGGCTCCAATTTGTTGTTTCAAACTAACCCGGAGTTTGGTGTAAATATTAAATAATGTGTATATTGAATTATTCCAACGAAGGTCATTAATCTAGATATTTGTGGTCTTGGCCATGCCACTTTCTCTGAAGAACCGCATGCCTTCATTTCGTTTAGTTACGAGTTTAATTACTATCAACCCGAGCATATCTACAAGTATCCTGGTGGGTTGGCTAAGAAATATGCTTATTGATCCGTTAAAAAATTTTGTTGGCCTTAACCTAGATGGAGGATGATTGGGAGGAAAGTTATTTAACTTATAATAACACTGGAGGGCTGGGTAGCAGCAGGTCCTTTCCTTCTGTAGATGGTAATAACTATTCAGGTCTGCAAAGGACTGGTCGCTCCTTACCAATTATGAGTAGAACAAACTTCTATATGATGATGGAGGATAAATTGGAGAGGTTTGTTTTTTTTTTTTTAATAAAGTCTTCCTTCATTAAACCCTTTTAATAGTGCAATCCCTTATAGATCTGGCAATCCTGCTAAGCCCTGTCTCCTCCGTTTAATCTGCGAAACGAATGCCTCAACACTTGGCCAAGTGAATGGACTCTTGGGCACCACAGTGCATATCTTGTTCACGTAGGTTCTAGAGCTTTTTACTGCTAATGATAACTAAAAGCTCAGATCGAAGATGCCAGCTGACAGATGCGAAAGATATTTCACCGGGGTTCCCTCTTGCAGACCCAGCAGCTCGCGTGACGAGAATCTGGACACAGATTATTACCAGGCCGAATGGGGGGATCATCGGTTTGGGGACTGCTCATCGTACGGGAGAGTGTTCTGGATCTGATCTCAAGGCCGTTGGGCGATGCTCTGCGGGAAGTTTTGGCCAGACGAAATGGAAGACAATGAACTGGTTGGTCGATCAGGCGATCACAGTTTGAACTGCATTAAACCAATTCGGCGCGACACAGATTTCAAGTTCTGGGTTCTAATTAACAGCTTCTTGACCACGCACCTTTCTTCCCGACTTTTGTCCAAAGCGGTCGCCAGTTGGCTTCAAAACGCTTACAAACGAACATCGGATTTATCGCCCGCTCTTTTGGATACCATACCATGTTCAGCTCTTTGATATACAGACCTTTGCTCTGTCTATGTGCCATATTAATAAACTTCAGTTTGGTGGATTCTACGTTTCTTTTTACCACCAACTCCGAGTATGGGGTAATTTTGACTCAAGTGCTTGTCGGCTGTTGTCTGAAATATGGTTGTTGCTTTTTAGATATTCATGGCCATATCGGTGCCCATTGGCTTGCCACATCGCAATGTCTTCCTGTCTTATAACTACGAGTTTAACTACTATCAGCCGGAGCACGTGTACAAGTATCCCCCTATCTTGGTGGGTTCTATAAAGATCGTTTGCCCCATGAGAACTTTGTGTCAATGCGCTCCTTTTCTCTATTCTCTGTAGATGGGTCAGGACTTTGAGGATAGCTATCTGACGTATCCCACCACGGGACGTGAGGCCAAGGAGGGATACTGCTATAATTGCACAGATTGGAGAATTGCTGGGAATAGCACCACCTCAAGTAATTCCTCGACTAAAGCTGCACCGCGAGAAAAGCGCGCCCTAACACTAATGAGCAGATCTGTGTTCTATGCCATGTTAAGGGATAAATTAAGAAGGTGGCTGCTATAAAAATTATTATTAAGAAAATGTAATTTTAAAACAAAATATGGAACTTCTTTCAGATCTGGTTTTCCTGCCGAAGCCTGTCTGCTGCGCCTGATATGCGATACAAATGCCTCTCAGCTGGGTGAGGTGAATGGATTTTTGGGCAGCCTAGTTCACATAATATTCAGGTTAGCACACGAACTAAGGTCAACTCTGTGATCTTAAAAACTTTTCTTTCACAGTCCCAGCAGCTCCAAGGACGAGCACCTGCCCCATGAGTACTACCAAGCCGAGTGGGATGGTCGACAGCATCAGGAGTGTTCCGCTTACTCCAAAGCCTGCGACCAAGACATCTTGAACCTGATTTCTGTGCCACTGGAGCAGGCTCTGGGCGATCTTGTAAGCCGACGGCGAAGAAAATAAACTAGAGTACTGACGAAACCGAAAAGTACTTTTCTGGGGGGTTTGCCTATCCAATTAGCGGACACTCGCTTGGCCACGCACTTGTTGCGAGTGCTCAGCTCCGATTGCAATTCAGTTGCTGGCTGAGCATCGTGGAGGTCTATCGTGCTTTTGGGTTCTAGAAAATGGATTTCACTAGTTACTTTCTTGGCCTGATTTTCCTCTTAACCGTTTACCTGGACTTGACCAACTCTTTTGTGGCCTTCACCCAGTCCAGTACCCATGGTGTAAGGTCTTCAAGAAGAATTTGCTCCTAAACAATACTCCTAAATAATCGAAACTTCAGATCTTTGTCGCTATTGCTGTTCCGCTCGAGTTGCCCCACCGAAATGTGTTTGTTTCCTACAATTTTGAGGCCAACTACAATTTACCAGCAAACTGGGAGAAATGGACAATATTTGTGAGTCTCATTTTGGGTTTGTTAGCGGCTATAAAACGCCACTTTTGTTGACAATTAACACGCTTTTGTGGCACAATTAACAGGTGATCAGAATGGGAGTATTGTCTTGTTGTTTACCCACGGTTCTACTCGTTCCAGCAAAACGGCCCCATAGAGTCGGAGGAAGTGGTGGAAGATACGGATACGGACACCGAGGCGGAGTCTTCCCGAAAGTTGGCCACCGGCTGCAAAAATTGCACGGTGGAGGCAACGGAGGCTGGAGGAGAGGACCAGGAGGACGTGGAGGGAGCCACCGAAGTGGTATCCAAAGAACGTAAAGTAAGATCTCTGCTCACACGATCCAATATCTATCGCATTTTGATAGACAAACTGAAGAGGTGGGTATAATATTAGTTAAACATTATCCAGCATTACAAATTCTTCTGTTTTAGGAGTGGTTTCCGTGGGGAATCATGTCTGCTGCGTCTCATTTGTGAGACAAGTGCTGCCCAACTGGATGAGTTCAATGGCGTCTTGGGCAGTCTAGTGCATGTTTTGTTCAGGTACTACCTATAGAATCCTTACAAATCCCATTATAATGAATTTTCAACCTTCAAGTCCCAGCACTTCAGAGTCAGAAGACCTTCCCCTTCGCTACTACCAAGCGGAACACGATGGCTGGAATGACCATTGCCATTTTTATGAACCGGGCTGTGGCGAAAGTATTCTTGACCTTATATCGGAACCCTTTGAAGAGATTCTAAAACACATTGAACGCAATAAAATATAGACCGCAGAATTACAAATTTAGCGTGGCCTGTTTTTACTTAGTGGCTTTTCAATTAGCAACTTTCGCTGCTAGAAACTTGAATTGCCTAATTGGATCATCACTTCTAGCTAGAAAGAGGAGGTTTTCACTTTGGCTTTGCAAGATTTAAAATTCAGTCCAATGAGGGCAGTTGGATGCCATGGGTGGTCTTAGAAGCCTCCTCGTCCTGCTGGTTTTTGGCTTCTACCAAACTTCACAGGCCAAGTTCGTTTGGAGTACGGGAGGAGCCTCTGCAGTGAGTTAGAGAATTTATTAATGAGATATCTCTTATAAGCATTATTTGTGTTTCTGGTCAGCTTTTCGTGGCCATAGCCTTACCCTTGGATTTAGAGGAAAAAGAGGTGTTTTTGTCCTACAATTTTGAAGCGTCCTACGATTTGCCTAGATCCTGGAAAAAGAAGCCGCCATTTTTGGTATGATTTCATCTAAAAACTACCAGTGAAATTTAAATAATATTTTTTTTATAAGCGAAATGGCAATGGAACTCATGATGATAGTTTGCTAAGCAGCCATCATGGCCACCATCAATTTGATGACTTCGTTTACGATGACTACTACGATGGGGCCCAAAACTCCACCCACAAGCACAAGCACAAGCACAAGCACAAGCACCACCATAATAAGAAAAAAAAGAAGACCAAACCCAAACCTGGAGCTGCAGACAAGCCACCGAAAAACAAACCCAAACATAGGCACAAAAAAAAACACAAGCCAAAGTCAAAGACAAAGGAGGAGGATGATGACTACAAGGATTTCTTTCAGGGATTTCCCCTAGATGGAATGGGAGATCCCGTGGGCAGAAGTCTTTCGAAGAGATCCCTGCTTACAAGAAGCAAGTTCTATGAGATCATGAATCATCGCTTCGAATTGTGAGTAGATTTTTATATAAATCGACTTTAGAAATCACCTATTGTGTTATTTTTTAGATATGGCTTGGGCCCAGGAGATGGCTGTTTATTAAGACTGATTTGCGAGGCCAATAGCTACCAGTTGGGGGATCTCAATGGTGTGCTTGGCGGCTTGGTCCACATTATGTTCACTCCAAGTTCCTCTCAATATGAGGCTTTGCCCAGGAGATACTACATAGCCGAATTGGATGGTCGGAATGGGAAATGCAGGGGCTATTATGCGCAATGCCAGCACAGTGTGCTCGACATGATTACGCAAGCCCCTAAAAATAAAAGCAAAGTGCACTGAAACTCTCTCTAGAAGTAGTTCTTATACAAATATAATTTTTAGGTGTTCTTCATGAACATTTTTAGTGCAGGCCATGGGCAGTTTTTCGCATAGGCTTTGGCCTCCTGGCACACTCTATTATTCCGCTGCCACATTTTATCCGGACAGGTGAACATCAAGCGGGCATATGCACAGAGGCTGTAGAAGAGGGCGTGCCTGTCGCAGGCGTCACTTTGGCGACTCAGTGGCGACAGCTCCTGGTACTTGCTCCTGACCAGCGCGGAACACCTGGCAAAGTTGGACTCATAGACATCGATGGTGGGCTCGCTGGAGAATGCCCTTGCCAACATGGGCCGAACTTTGGCTTGAACCAATCGATTTCCCTGCAGAACTGAGCTGGCATTAAAGATGCAAGCCAGGCGGCACTTAAAGATGGGAACTCGGAAAATTAACTTGGCCCCAGGATATGCTTTTACTACTTACGCTTGCCTGGGCTCCCGATTTATGGCACTCGCTATTATAGGCGCCCCAATTTGGCATGGGCGCTGAGCAACATACGTGGACATTCTGTTAAAAAATGGGGATTTCATAGTAAAATACATAAAAAAGATTATTGCCCTTACCTACCTGCACAGATTTGGGCGCTGCCTTGCACTTGGCTGATTGAAAAGGAACTATTAAAGCCAGAAAAATCCAGGCAGCAAGTATACGCCCTGTCCGCATAGCTAAAGCTTCATGAGCCAAGTGAATCATCGCCATGTCGGAAAATATGTTTGCGTGTGGCTAGCAGGGAGATGACATGGAAAAGATCACCTATCCACATATTAACCCACTGATGCTGGTGGCTTGCTTAGTAATTTACTTCATTAGGCAGCCAATTTTCGAATCTATTTTTTTGTTTTCAAAATTTTCCGTTTGGTTCAGTTTCGTTGGCAGCGACTTTAATTAAAAATGTCCCCTTCTGTGCTGCACTTGTTTGGTGTTCTATCGCTTTCTTTGCTTGTTTTCAGCAACTCCACTGATGTGACGGGCTTGGAAAAGTGTTTAGAACTGCTTAATACCCAAAAGTTGGTCTACTGTTGTGGAAAGTCCTTTCTCGACAAGTTCCTTTTTGTTGGCAGCAATTGTACACCCTTCTGGGATGACTATGGTCCTGTGAGTAATACCGCTGGATATGAAATAAAAACCCAGATTTGAATAAATAAATAATAAATATAAATTCATTGCAGTGCCGCTATGAGTGTCTTTATAAGCACTGGGACCTGCTCGATCGGGATAACAAGATCAAGAAACCGGAGCTTTACTTGATGATAACCAGCTTGTATAGTCCTCTGAATGGCTACCATAACTATGGCACCGCTCTGAAGGCAGCCCATGAGACCTGCGAGGCCCTGGGCTCCAGACACGCCGACTTTCTGTTGCTCTACTCCAATCGCGTGGAGAATCGACAGGGTATGGCATCATCCTCCTGTCTGCCCCACGCCATGCTCCATGCCCAGTGTACCATGGTGTATGTGACTGCCAATTGTCCTCCCGAAAACTGGGTGCAGGATTCGGTGTGCAAAAGTCTACCGAAACTCTTGTCCAGTTGCACAAAAAAATTGGACGAAAAGAAAACCATTGTGGCTGACGATAAAGAGGAGACTCTGGAGAACGGCTGTGAACAGAATAGTTTAGAGGGAACCCAAAGGATCTTAACCAGCTTTCTAATCCTCATTATCTCTAAGATGTTGTCTGAATATTAAAATGTCCTTAAGATATAAATATGATAATAATATAGCTATTACTCATCCTAACCACCAGACATTGCATATACAAACTTTTCAGTCTGGTTTTTCACCTCTAAATTGTTTATGTGATTGCATTTAAGCTGAATCAATTCAGACAGTATAATTGCACTTGTCTGGTTATAGACGAGCCCCCAATGGGGGGACATATCGTTGAGCTTTGGACCCCTATAGCTGTGCTCATTTGGCTCACGAGACCATTGTTTAAAATGTTTTCGCTGTGCTCGATTAATTAGTGTATCGCCCCGAAACTCAAGTTATAAATTAAGCGCTTAGTACCAGGCAAAGCTCAGATTGACTGAAATAATGGCGTGGAACATTGCTCTGCTGATCTGCTGTTTGGCAGGAGTGGTTTGGAGTAATCCCATAGATGTGGAGGACTGTTCCCGTCGTCAGGACTTCAATGTGAGTGGTCCCCAGTATGATATATATTAAAATATCGTCCAGTGTACAATTTTCCACATCTTCCAGAATGCAATGGACTGCTGTGCATATCCCACATTTCGATTTGAAGAGTTCAAAAAACCATGTGGTAAATACATGCCTTTTGGTGCTCCCAGAATTTCTCCCGTAAGTTGTATGGAACCCGAAGTCCAAATTGTGCCTTCTCGATCAAACTTTTGTTTTTAGTGCCTGTTTGAGTGCATATTTAATGCGACCAACACCATTGTGAACGGAGTCAGTGATCCCGATAATGTGCGATTGATGCTTCAGAAGCTCATTGGTAATAATCACGACTTTCTGGAAGCCTACTTCAATGGTATAATGAGCTGTTCGAGTACTGTACAGGAGATGATGAACAACAGAAGGCCTCGACCCCAAAGTAAGGTCGAACGGTGCTCTCCAACCGCCGTTTTCTATGGGGTCTGTGCCCAGAAGTACGTCTTCAACCACTGCCCCCCATCTAGCTGGACAGGAAATGAATCATGCGAAATGCTCCGATGGAAAAATATGAACTGTCCAAGCTCGAAAACATCACGTGGCTCTGGTCATCGTTTACTTTAACGGTTTAGGCGTAAATAAAAACTAAAATGAACATTGCATTTTATGGTTCCGTCAAGTAAATGGGCCGAACCCAAAGTCATTGGCACATCCGGTTGGGGGGTTGTATATATATGGAATACGGGGACTGTACAAACCGCATAAGTAAGCCGAAATGCTTCACCTGCTGACATGGCTTCTGATCTTAATACCAGCTTTTCTAGCCGCAGAGGACATATGCTCTCATAGGCCGGATGTTACTGTGAGTATATGGTATTTACGATATTGATAAGAATAATAGTGATATCTTTACTGCCTAGGCCTTGAAAAACTGTTGCAAAATGCCAAACCTGGAATTCTCGTTTTACAACTCAAAGTGTGGTCAGTATATGGTCAATGGCTTCCACATAACACCTGTAAGTTCTTGGCATCTCTTTAAGATTAGAACTAAGTCCCTAAACTAACTTAAACCCACAGTGCAGCTTCGAGTGTATTTTTCAAGCATCCGGAGCTTTGAACGGCACCAGCTTGGTCATGGAAAACATCGAGAAGATGTTGAAAAACGTTATGGCCTCTGAAGAATTTCTGCAGATCTATGTGGATGGTTTCAGGAGCTGCTCTGCCCAGGAGAAGGCCATGATCAAGAACCTCAAGCGGCGCCGCATGCCGCTCACCGGAAAGTGCTCCTCCATGGCCTTAATGTACGGCCTGTGTTCCCATCGGTACTTCTACCGCTTTTGCCCGGACAAAGTTTGGAGCAAGAGTGCCGGCTGCAATGAGGCCAGGGAGTACAGCATTCGTTGCGACGACCAGATGACCAACAAAACGCATTGAATAAACAATATATTTCCAGCTGCTTCGATCACTGTGTGATGGTATTTATTAGGCTCAGTTAAAGAGCACATCCCGCCAAGTGGGTTTTTCCTGGTGGCCAAAGACATCTTGGCCAGATGAGCAGCCCAGTTGGTTCATAGACTCCTCTTCTTCTGCTTCAATGTTCAATTGAGCTACAAAGGCCTACCATTAATATCTTTTAAGGCATACTATATCTTCTTGCTCACCCAACTCATCCAAACTCATGCCCAAACGTTTGGCATGCTGCATTAGGGCTTTCATCAGCAGGTTGGTATCCACAGCGCCCTCACGTTGCGCATCTTGGAATGAGACCATGACGTCCTCACCCCCATCCTCCTCCAGATATTCTTGTCCAAGCGGAACCATTTCATCATCACCTTCATAGTACTAATAGGGAATTTCTCTATTTATTTTGGATGAACTAGTGAAGTTTACCCACCTCAGGTCCCACCACGAAGTCCTGGAAGGCTGCTTGGGCGCCCGACCAGAGCAAAAGGCAGCCGACAAGGGTTAAGTGGTTCATGGCAGGTTAATCGACAACTGTTGCCCAATCGAACATCGAACTTTGACTGATCATAAAGGCCAATGGTAGCAGACGGAAAGCACTTGTACTCGCACTCACTTGTCATGGTCAATTTGCCGACTAATGGTCGACATACCGAGGTCGGATATTAATGGCATTTAAAGAGCAGGCAACAGATTAAACTTAATGGACGAAACTTTTACTTTAAATTGTTTTTTACATATTTCGAAATCGATCTATTTGGAGCATCAGCTGCTGGGCAGCGGAACATGGGGCAGTGGGTTGCACTGTTCGGCGAATTCCTTGGCCAAGTTGCAGGGCCTCTCGTTCTTCCACATTTTGGGGGGACAATGGAGGAAGGTCTCGGCATTCACACAGCTGTAGATTATGCCAGCAAAGGGTGAACAGCCGTGGGGCAGGACCTGGTAGGACTCGATGTTCGATGACCTCATGTGGGCCTTAACTGGAGGAATCATTTTTAAGCATGTAAAAGCGATGGCTGTGATAAATCATACGCACCGTTGGACAGACAGGACTCAAAGGAGCGCACTATTTGCGTGACAATATCCTGATCTCGGCGATGAACGTGCTCTTCCAAGTACTGCTTAACCCTTTCCATTCTTATTTTTCCATTCACCATGGCCCCCGTTTCCCTGTAGATACAATCTGGATAGCACTGAAAGGGCAAGTAGGTCTAAGGGGATGCACTTCCTTTAAAATCCCTATGACTACTTACCAGATGAGCGAAGCTGGGATATTTTGAGTTCGCTGAGCTCAACCCACTCACGTATTTGTGGCACTTTTGGGGCACATCCCCCATATCCAGTTCCGGGGTGCGGCAGCAAGTGTTAATGTCCTGAAAGTATGAACTATTATCTCAGGAACTCCCATTTGATTTATAACCCTTACAAAATTATTAAAATTCGGCGGCGCTGAGCAGTTAAATGCTGACTGCGCACCTTCCAGCAAGAGAAGTAAAAAGCCAAAACAAATAATAGATCTCTGCATATTTATAATATAGTGATTATAGTCCACTGGGGTGCCGCAGAAATAATAAAATTTTGTTGGCCCTCCGCCGGCCGCTTTATATAGCCGAGTTCGGACCGTTTTTAATGGGCTTGTAATGAAGTCGGGTCGTTTGCCATTGTTTGTTGGTTCAATGCGTCTGCCGAAGGCTAGGAGAAAACATCAGCGACTCACAAAGGTTGACTGACTGATGACTGGACTCGATTCTATTAATTTTTTTTGTTTGGGCAGCGCTCGTGCGTGACAAGATTTGGGGAAACACCAGAAGTTGGCGCAAATGGGGCACAAATAATACGGACGGAGATTAAAGCGGGCCAAAGCCGGGTGACTCAAATCGAAGGCTTCCAGGTGAGGCTGCTGCGGATAATCCTTTCGCTATTCCGTTACAGCCTAATTAGTGCGGCGAGTAATTAATGAGAATGCTGAAAGACGAGACCCCCCTGGCACCGAAGTGTTGAAGATGCCTGCTAAGTAATTGTTGAGTGCTCCCACCACCAGCTGTCATGCATGTGTACACTGCCAGAAAATACACGAAAATAGGTTGTTCAGAAGGATATATAATGTCATGAGTATTTAAAATTTAAAAATATTAATATTTATTTAAAATTTTTAATTGATTTGGGGTCATAACCTTATAAGCGGGATCGGAAAAATATACATATAAACAGGACATCATACTTTGGAAGCGGGCCTATTAAGATTTGAGCACAAACTGTAAGGATCTTAGATATGGTATAGAATATTTTTTTTGCTATTAAAATATTTTAGAAAATGTTTTTTTGAGGTTTGGGTATTTTAAAAGCATTGGATTATAAATGGGTGAAAGTAGTCGCACAGTCAAATCAAAAGAACATCTGATTTTAATAAAATTCTTATAAATTTCAAGCTTTCCATTTTTAAGGAATTTTTAATATTATTTATTATATTAGTATTCTATTCTAATTTTAATGGCATTTCAATGCTTTTTAAGTCATCTAACTTAGCACTAAAACCTTTTGATTCCGATTTTTGCAGTGTAAGCGTGTGCGTGCTCGTCTTTTGTGGGCATGTTGTGTCTTCCGCTCAGTGATTTGCTCCTTATGTTCCTAACCACTAAGCTGATGGCTTTTTGGGCATAAAACGATTTCGTCAGAGTTCTTTTGTGCTTAAGGTGGGCTTAAATGCTGCGAGAGCACAATGTGAGGCGCCACCATAATCCCCAATGAATTAAAACTAGCTTATCGAAGTTTAGCACTCTGATTGATTTTAGTTTTTCAATTTCCCCCAGTGCATCCGGTTAATTTAAGGAAATTCTCTATGCGATTGCGAAACAATGGTTGCAACAAAGCTGGTGCGTTCAATGGATGCCCCAGGCCATCCTGAAATGAATTAAAAACTTTGAGTTGGAAAATGTGAAAGGCATTCGAGAGAGAGGAGAAACCATGGGAAAAAATCACTGGAAATGCGTGTGACATTAAACATGCATGGGACAGGAACGCTTTAAAGCCGAGAACTGGAGAATCGGGGCCGGAGAGACACGCAGAGAAGTGGAGAAACCGAGAAACAGAGAAAGTGGGAGGCAGAGGTACACAGTGCAGGACAACGAACATGTCTTTGCTTTTGGCATGGAGAGAAAGCATTTTTAAATTGGAATTTAAATGCTTCTGAGTGGCAGTTGACATTAGCATTTGTTTGAAAATCAAACAGTTTGGATAAGGACGTCGCCACCCCTAGACTTTATGTCTACCAGAAGACCCACCCACCCGACCACCCGACCACCCAGCAATCCAGCAACCCTCATGTGTCACACGCATTCCATGGCCCACAGCAGCCGGAGCATCCGTCTAAATGTTTATCATTGTAATACATAAAATTTAGCAGACGGAAAGGAACGCTTGTAAATAAAAATGTTGCCTTTGTTTTCTCTACAATTTAATTTCAGGCATTTTCCGGGAACCATTTGAACCATGGCCCTCGCTCCCCATATTGATATTTCAATAACTGTCAGACCCGTGGGGCTGGCACTTGAGTCTAATTTGATTAGGCCACGTGAGAGGTGTCTCGCGCGCATTTCCAAACTCACAATTAAGTCAGCCTGGGACTTCAAAGGATATGCTGGGGAGTTCCACCAGCCTATACATGTATTCTGATATATATCTGACGAATGCGAAGTATCCTTTTCCGCATGTCCTAAGCAAACAGGCAACGAAATGCTGGGCAAACAAAAGGGGGGGACAGCACATATTTGCATAAATCAAATAGGCAGATTTTCAGGCATTAGAACTGCAATCGAATAGGTTTCTGTGTGAGGTCCTGACGCCCCCAAAACGCCCCATCCCTCTTCTGCTTCCACCTGTTGCCCGGCGAAAAGCTTTGGCAACAGTTTGTGGATCATAGCTTTCGCAGCTTTCCCTTGTGGATCCCAACATTGGCGCCTTTTGGTAAGAAGGCGAGGCTTGTTAAGACACATCCTTCGGGTTTGCCTTCAGTTATCAGCGGCTGGCGAACGAGTGCGGTTCGTTTCGGAATATCGAAATTCGTGGGAAACCCCTGGGAAACCGAAAACCGTTAAAGTGGAAACTAATTTTTGAAATATTGAAATTTTAATTAGCGGAGAAAGCGAATAAATAACAAATTAATTCCGAATAACTCTCAAAGTCAATGGCCCTCGGTGTTTTGTGTGTGCGGGTCCAGTGTCGCCATAACAAGTAATCCTGCATATAAATGTGAAAACAACAAAGTTTTGGCCCAGTGTGTGCGGGGGCGTGTGTCAATAACCAAGGCAACTAGCAAAAACAGCTTAAACATAATCATTTCGTAGCTTAGAAGGCGTTAAACGCATTTAAGCCGGGTCAAGTGAGTGGTCGAAAGGACAAAGGAGACGCGTCTCCTGCGGCTTCGGTGGTCAGTTGAGAAGTCCCGGGTGTTAAGCACAAGAAATTCCAAGGATACCCGGGGAAAACCGAGGGAGCGGCGAAAGGCATTCCATTCTGCTGATACGAACATAGTTTGGGGAGAAGGTAGGCCATTCCTGGGCGGCTGGTTGGCTGGGAAAGGGAAACAAATTGTGGTTAATTAAAATCCAGTGCATACACACACGCCCGCCTGCTGAAAACAATGCAATCGCTTACAAAAGCGAAAATTCTGCGAATGAAGGTGCGGATAGGCTGGGTTCGGGGGTTTTGTTAGGCCTGTTTGCAGTATCGATTCGGAAAATTCCTGCCAGAAATCAGGCAATCGAATCCCCACCCCCTCCCAATAGTCCAATACACTAACTGCTAACCAGGAAGGGCGACTTGTTGCCCTGTCTTCAGGAACTTCCGCTTCCGAGCTGAGTAAATCTGAGTAAATCACCCTGGCCTTTCGGCAACTTGTAATGCATTAAACCAAATTTTTATTGTGGCAATAAATAGCAGATTTGTGGCCAGGTTCGCTGCTTTTTGTGGCAGGTTTTTATGGGTTTATGCCCGGGATTATCCGGGGAGTGGAGATCCCTCACGTAGCTGCCCGAACTGCAGGCGCCTGCACGTGCCGCACACAATGGAGAGCCGTTAAAGGCCACACAATAAAACGCAACACTTGTTGGCAATCGCCGGAGTATCCTGCCCCATTCCATCCCTCTGTCCAAAAGGATATGTGCTGACTTAGGCTTTCCAAGTGGCCAGCAGATCTGGCTGAGGAGGAAATGGAAATGGCAGTGCGTGCCTGCAAATTATGATGTTGGCCTGTCTAGACTGGCTTTTCCTTATCGGCCTCTGAGAATGTTTTCGAGAGCTTCGAACAATAAAATTTAACCGCCCAAGGAGGATGAATAAAATTAGACATATATTTCCGCCGTCCCGTATGCCGAATATAGTATATATCTCTTCCTTCTGTATTCCCAATCGAATGGATTGCTTCCACGCCCAAATGAGCAATTTAATTACAAACTTTCTATACGCTTACGCCAGCATGAAGCTGCTTTCCCAGCCGCCTTTGTCCACGCTGCGTATACGTAATGTGGCAGTGATGCTGGTCTCTCGTGTGTGTGTGTGGCACGTTTATAAATTTTAAATGCTCCGCTTTTTTTGCCACTGCTGCTGTGACAGCTTATGCATATACAATTTAATGAGCTACATTAATGAGATCCGAAAATAGCGCACTTTTCCCCAATGAGAGGTGAAAAAAGGACATAAAAAACAGCAGCCTTCAATGGCTTGAAAAAACGGGAATTTAATTTTTCGTCTGCATATTTTGTTGGATAAGTGGAAAATGCGAACGCTCGCCACTATTCGCACTGTTATTATATTTTCAATCCCCAAAGAAATCCCCGGCAATTGCGAGCAAACATTTATAAGCATTATAGCAGCCGGAAATTGCAGAAGCTCTCACATGGGCGAGAAAAAAGGGAGAGAAAGTGGAAAGTAAAGTAAAGAACCCACAAGCAAAACCCCCAGCAGTCCCCCATTTTTTGTTGTGTCGCCTTTGGCAAATCCATTGTGTGCAATCGCACGAGATTAGATACAATCTTCTATAATAGCATGTGTAGGAAGGCAGAGGAGCAGAAGGAGCTGAACGACGTGCGATTTGTCCATCTCTCCATCTTGCCGGGACATTTCGGATATTTGCGGTAATGTCCTTTTTATGCCGTCGAATCAACGACCAGGCTGAATTTGCTTTTACCCGTTTTTCCCGCCGCCGCTGGGAAATTCCTCAAGCTGTCTGGCCATAGATGGGACTAGGCCATGCGAGCTGTCAGAATGAATTTGCATTCGCATTCTGGTTTGAAGTGGGTTTTTCCTGCTGCTCCTGCAGCCCCTCTCCAAACTGAATTGAAATCAAATATGTAATTAGTTGGCAGTTATGGCCATTATTTAGGCCTGCTAATTTCGCGCGACGTTATTTATGAGGTAATTAGAGGCGCTGCTCTGCCTTTTTTCCCTTCTCAAAATATTTTCTCCTTAAAAGTGCGGCTGGCGTACATATTGCTGTCTTAACTCATCTGTGCTGAAAGCGTGCCGAGCTGAAAAACAAAGGAGGAGGCAACGGGGCGTATGTGTTATAAGTAACCGAGCGGCTAATGAACCAGGAGCCTGGTCCTGGATCCCAGGACCCTGGCAAACTCCGGCGAAGACGTGCAGTAATAATCAGCCAGCCTTTTGTTTTATGTACACATGCATTGCGTTAATTTACGAGAAAAACAAAAAGGAGCAACAATGGGAACGGGAAAATGCCAGGGCGGACACAGTGGGAGCCAGAAGTCCTTGGGCGGAATTTTCAATTTGCCTGCGGCTGGTTTAATATTTCATGGGTTGTGGCTAGAAATTCCAGTGCCAATTAGAAAATCGCCTGGGGAATGTGCTGTCCGAGTAAATCGGAAATTCCACAGAAAGTAATTGGCTCGGGCTGGTTAGCACTTAAAGGATAAGCATTCTCATGAAAATGGACTTTAATTCCAGCGTAGATTTCTCCCTTTTCCCCTTTTCCCCTGGGAATAATGTGGCTTTCAGTTAACTTAAAATTTCCCAGTACTAAGTGGCGAATGGTAACCGTTTCCGCTTTTGATTTTGGAGCACATCGAAAACTTTTATAGGTCACTGTGGGCAGGGCGACCCATCTACATATTTAATATATCGTATCGCACGCGTGTGTCTTATTCGCCGCCCAGTTTTATGTCGTGCATTAATGTAACGATGCATCATTTATGCCATTTATTATCAGAGCATAAATGCGGGATCTCGCCTCTGAGGCGGGACAAACCAAAACACTGGGGCCCCAGCCCACAACCTTTGGCAGGAAGTTAGCGTTTCTAATTTCTATCGCCATCAACCTTGACTCGGGCCCTTTGACTGGCTTTTTATGGCCCCCCGTATCAGTGGTAACCAAAAATAGGCAGAAGGGCCGGCATTCCCATGATCTGCTGACGCCTCTGTCCGCCTTTGATGGCAAAACTAATGAATTTTTATGGCACTGGCACTGGGCCTGTGCATTAACTTATCTAGCCGGCCTGCTTTCCCTGGAAATGGTCTCCGACTTAAAGCTTATATTCCGCACAATTTATTGACCTTCAAGGCAGCCACGATGTGGGCGTGGCCCGGAGTCGGTGAAACATGGCCAATGCAATTAACACACACACACAGAGGCCAAAAGCCACAGGCTGCGGGCAGAGGCAGAAGGGTTGCCAATTGAACTTTGCCCGACAGCTCGGTTTCAGCCGACCGCCGGGGAATCCCCTAACAATTGTGGGAATTATAACTTTCTGATTGCACGAAGGGAGATGTAGGGGAGATGGTCAGAAAAGCATATCAAATCGTCACAACAGTCTGAACAGACAAGGAATAAATTAGTATTTTATTATTAATATATCAACAATTTAATAAATTGTATATTAAAAGAAAATGAAAATAATAAATCAAGAAGTATAAAGAATATATCCTTCTTTCTTTATGTTCATTTACATATTCCTAACACATATTAACCTTCTTGACTTCTTTTAGAAACAAGGGTGCCAAGTAACAGGATGTTGTAGAATGAGTGACCACGACCACATCGATTCGGTGAATGCCAGCGGGAGTGACCCGCTCCTGGAGCTGCACAACCTGGATGGCATCGAGGAGAGCGTGGAGCTGCAGTGCCTGGTGCAGGAGCACATCGAGGCCTCGACCTATGGCAACGCCAGTGACCACTGCCTCACCCAGTTCGACTCGATCCTGTGCTGGCCGAGGACGGCCCGCGGAACCTTGGCGGTGCTCCAGTGCATGGACGAGTTGCAGGGCATTCACTACGACAGCAGCAGTAAGTGCGGCGGAGACAACCACCCTTGGAAATTCCCCTTTGACCTATGCTCTTATACACTATGAAATTTAATAATAGAACTCATGAATTTTCTCTCAAAAAGGGATTATTATTCTATGTCAAAATTACACGTCGAATTAACCTATCTACTTGTTTGTATTTAATTGAAAGATACATTTTAATGATATTAGGTAATCAATTTATTTTTGATTAAACATATTAAAACGGATAATTCATAAAATAGGGCTTTAGGTCAGCAGTCGACACACAATACAAAGACATTTTGCTTTTCACTGGCAGTTCATTGATGATTATGCGCCGACCGCTGAGGTACACCGTACGTGTAGCGGCAGAGCTCGAGCAGAGATGGTCCCCTGCCCTCCTAATGGGAGGCTGCCCCAAGTACACTTCACCCAGTTTATTTTGAAATTGCTTACATATTTTTTGCGTGTCCTTTTGACTTGCCCAGAGAATGCAACGAGGTTCTGCCACGCCAATGGGACCTGGGAGAAGTACACGAACTACGATGCCTGCGCCCACCTGCCCGCCCCCGAATCGGTGCCGGAGTTCGAGGTCATTGTGGAGCTGCCCACCATTATCTACTACATCGGATATACCCTCAGCCTGGTATCGCTCTCGCTGGCGCTGATTGTTTTCGCCTACTTCAAGTGAGTCGACCCCCCGGGTGACCTCCTCCGGGTGACCCCTTCCATGGCATCTATTTTCGCTTAACCCCCGACTGCCCCCGCCCTTTGTCTTTCGCCCTTTGTGCCGCAGAGAGCTGCGTTGCCTGCGCAACACCATTCACGCCAACTTGTTCTTCACGTACATCATGTCGGCTTTGTTCTGGATACTCCTGCTGTCCGTCCAGGTGAGCATTATGCCGGCCAGGTAATTGCAATTGCAGTCTTATTAAATCATACTTGAGAATGAAGTATGACAGGGCCAGGACAGGCCAGACGGAAATGATTGTAGTTTAACAGGGGTTACCTTCTCTCGTCCAGATATCCATCCGCAGTGGTGTGGGCAGCTGCATTGCCCTGATCACCCTCTTCCACTTCTTCACCTTGACGAACTTCTTTTGGATGCTGGTCGAGGGACTGTATCTGTATATGCTGGTGGTCAAGACCTTCTCGGGGGACAACCTGCGGTTCAACATCTACGCCTCCATTGGCTGGGGTAAGTCCGCCTGCCAGGCTATGTGTTTGAGCCAATTAAGTCTACCCCCTGCTGCCAGGTGGTCCGGCCTTGTTTGTTGTCACCTGGGCGGTGGCCAAGAGTCTGACGGTCACCTACAGCACCCCCGAAAAGGTAAGACTCCTTGGGATCTTGGGATTGGCAAGCAGCCCATGGAGGCCTCTCTTCTTTCTGTTTCCGCTTTTCGACAGTACGAAATCAACTGCCCCTGGATGCAGGAGACCCATGTGGATTGGATTTACCAGGGACCTGTCTGTGCGGTGCTAATCATCAATCTCACATTCCTGCTGCGCATCATGTGGGTGCGTATGGATTTACACAGAAAAAAAGATAGAGTGAAATTATATGTTCTTTGAAGGTAGATAAATTACAAGTTATTATTTGCTTGGAGGTTAAATATAGAGAAATCTATTATAATATTTTAAGAAATGCTATTTCACTCAAAGTCTAAGAACTATATGATTTTCTTCGATTTTTTTCTGAATGTATTGTCAAAAATAGTGAGCCAGATTATCGGATTGCTCCTCTTTCAGGTTCTTATCACAAAGCTGCGCTCGGCCAATACAGTGGAGACTCGTCAGTACCGGAAGGCTGCCAAGGCCCTGCTGGTGCTCATCCCCCTTTTTGGCATCACCTACCTGGTGGTTCTGGCCGGGCCATCGGAGTCCGGCTTAATGGGTCACATGTTTGCTGTTCTGCGAGCGGTTTTGCTCAGCACTCAGGTGGGTTTTGTCTTCCAAGGCCGGAGCTTGTTATTTGCTCAAGGTATGTGTGTGTGTTGCAGGGCTTCTCGGTGTCGCTGTTCTACTGTTTCCTTAACTCGGAGGTGCGTAATGCTCTAAGACACCACATTTCCACGTGGCGGGACACGCGCACCATCCAGCTGAACCAGAACCGACGGTAAGTAGTCTTAATTTTTAAGTTTGCCCACAGTTCACTGGAATTGAAAAGGTGACTTAAAATCTGGATAAGGCTTAAAATAGGAGCTTACGGCCTTCAAAGGATAGGGATAGAGGTTTTATTGATTCCTTTTAAGGCAAAAGAGTATTAGGCATTCAAAAAAAAAAGTTTTCAAGTATGTTCCTAAAATCTCAATTATCAAAACTACTTTTGTCCCATAAAAGAAAATCTAACACTTTTTTCTCAAAAAAAAAAACCTCAGAATATTTTCTTCTTGATTTTAAGAAAATTTCTTCTCAAATTAGTAGAACGGGTTTTTCCAAATTAAGAACGTTTGGTCTTGACTTTTTTCACTCCCAATTTCGCTTAAGGTATATGAAGAAACTGCTTTTGAGTTCGTACAACTGTTATTTTAAAAATAAATATTTTTAATGCTTTGTAACTTTTTTTTTAACTGCAATCTTTTCTTAACATGACAGTTACACCACGAAAAGTTTTTCGAAGGGCGGTGGCTCCCCTCGGGCCGAGAGCATGCGGTAAGTTATGTGGTAACACAGGGTAAGAAGTGATAGCATCTGCGTTGCAGACCCCTGACCAGCTACTATGGACGCGGAAAGCGGGAGTCCTGCGTGAGCTCGGCCACCACCACCACGCTGGTGGGTCAGCATGCACCACTCTCGCTCCACCGGGGATCCAACAACGCCCTGCACACGATGCCCACCCTGGCGCCCAACGCCATGAGTTCGGGCAGCACTCTGAGCGTGATGCCCCGGGCCATTAGTCCCCTGATGAGGGTGAGAGAGGTGGATCCCTCTAAGCAGGCCAGTTCCCGACTAACCGTTGTGCCATTCCAGCAAGGACTCGAGGAGAACTCGGTGTAGACAAATCCCTAGCAAGTGCATCTTAAGAGACTGAACCTTCATTGAATTCCACTTCCGCGTCGGGGATCGAGATCTGCGAGTGCGACTAGTTAGCTAGTACTATATTTTAGGCAGGAGTGCGATGAAGGGACGAAACTAAGTACCAAGCAGAGCAGAAAGCCACTCTACTTAAGTTAGGTCAATCGTTTTAAACTGTTTGATGTCGTCTATGTGAACCGCTGAGAGCCCCAGAACCCAACCCACAGAACAAACCCAAAACCAAAAGCAAACACAAACTGTAGCTGTTGAATGTAACTCAATGTGCAAATGGATTAATTCTCTGTGTGAACACAAAATCTGAGCATCTAAATAAATGGTCTATTTACTTCGGTGTACTCGATTGTCCTATTCTTCTTGGGGGGTTTTCATTGTGGTTTTGAGATTTCTTTCAGATCCTTTGATGACGAAGCTTATATGTCTGTATTAAAAAAAAATATCAAAGAATATGATGTAGCTGCTATGGCTACAAATATGGAAAAAGTTTAGGGAAAAAGTTGACACAGCAAACACATGTTCCGCTCCTCACAACTTTCCTAAAAGTATGCAACAGTTTTGGCAAGCCAACAATTCAGCGGGAAGGGAACTCAAAAATCTTTTACGATAATCTGCGCACAAAAAGTTTCGTGGGCTAAAACTTTCCATCAAAACCAACATTTTATGAAGCTGACAGGGTAAAGGAAGTATGCTGTCGGTTCTCCAAGGATTCTGAACGTTCCATAAAGCCCTTTAGAATGCCTCATTTAATACCATTCCATTCTCACACCTTTAAATTTCCCTCAATTACATTTATAATTACTAGAATTTTTGGTCGCTGTTGAAAAATTTGCCCGCAGACGGCCTAATTGTGCGCTAATTGGTCCTGAGCGAGGCAAACGGAGTAAAGTTTAATGAGTTAATTGACCCAAGTTGGGAAAAAAGGTTTCCTCCCTGATCACTTCAATTGCTTTAAAGGTCAACTTTTGGGGAAACTTAGCATCCAAATGGCTTCTGCATTTAGCCGTTTATACAAGCTTGCCATGAAAATATCAAGCTGGGAACGTTCTCAAAATTCATAGAAACTGCTGCCTTTTGTGCCCCAAAACACTCATAAATGTTGCATGAGAAGCGGCCATGCAAGTACTGATAAAAACTAGACACGTTGACTTTTTTATGGATCAGACTTTTAGTTATCCACTGGAAAATATGTTTGCTAAAATTATAAAGTAATTTTTAAGACCTAAAGCTTTAAATACCTTAATCAATTAGTAAATATTTCGTTAAGCATTTTTATTTGATTTTATGAAAGCCCCTATTTTCATTATTTTCATCCATATTACTTCTTTATATTCCAGGGTATACAAATACTTTATCAAAGAGCAGACAATAGCAATGTACAGAAAAAACAGACAACTCAGAGCGGAATACTAATGTAAATATTCCACTCCAGCTACTTTTCCATTTGCCGAGATGCATGTCGGCAAAAAAGAATAAAATAAAAATAAATGTTTAATGTGCTCGAAATATGTACGAAACGTTTGTTCGTCTCTTCATTGGATATGCAGAGATTTCTTTCTTTAGTTCGCTCGCTCGCTGTGCCTCGTGGTTTTATATATCCGCCGGAAGTGGCGATTGTGGTAGCCGTGTTTCCGTGCTTAGCCTAATTGAAATGCCCAAAGTGCCACTAAATAAAAAGTTCAAGGGAATCAAGTGCAAGAAAACAACCATTGCCATCGCCATTCAAACAAACAACTGCTGGTGAAACTGGTGTTTAAAGTGTGGCAAAGGCGCAAATGGAATCACATCAATGTGTGGCAGGTCCTTAACTTCAATGCCCCCGCAACTTTCTCGAACTTCCGTCAACATTGTACATATGCGTCGTGTGCAGCCGTCGCCTGGAAGATCCTTCGCCGTTACTTGCCGACTGGCGACAAGGACACTTTCCGGCAGCACCTGAAGGAGCCAGATAAGTGGGGAAAATGGCGACGCCAGGCAGTCAAACGAGGCGCCACAAAAATGCCAACGCAATTGTAGCATTTTAATTAACCAAATTGTGCGCATAAAATGGCAACTTCAGCAGCGCGGCAAACGGAACTCAATTAGAAGTCGCTTAGGCGGCCACTATACATGAAATCCTTTTCCAAAGGGTTCGAGTTTCGGGCTCTTGTTCGGCAGCTGCTTTAATTAACGCCATCCTCGGCACTCGAGAGGCGGGGCATTTAAGTTGGCATCAGGTCAAAGGGCAAGCGAGCGTATAAAAGCTATTTAAATGTAGTGAACCAACCGGTGAGTAACAGAAAAACATAGGTTTCAGGTAGACAGTATTGATTTTTCACTGGAAAAAATAAGTAATGGAAAAGGGTCTTACAATTAAAAAGGAAGTAAGCAGGTACCTAAAATCATCACTATGTTATTTGCTACATAAACAAGTCAAAACTAATTAGAATTGCAGAATTATCTGTCTTACAAATGATTAAAATAGTTCTTATTACTCTTTAAACATGATGAAGAAAATCATAGTTGACCCTAAGATTATTTGTAGAAACCTCTAGGGCTGAAATATATTCAAGATAATAGTTATGTCATGTATTATGAGTTACAAAACTTTTTTTCGGGTGCTTAAGTCCTCCGAATAAAAGGGTCATTCTGACAAAAAAGCTTATAAATAAGCCAGAAACAAATATAACATTTTCTAGGGAAAAACATCGGCAGCGCAACTTACGTCTGTAATTAAAAGAGGTTCCATAGAACACGAGATGAGCATTCAGGTCGTATGTGATTTATGTGTGGCCGCTGCCTTTTCGGGAAATCTCCTTAATTATTTTCAGATGTATTATGAATAGGGGCAAACTTAGCGCCTAGCTGGCCCTGCGATGGGGCTGGGCCTCCCCGAAGGTCCTTGGCCATAAAGTGTATTTCATCTGACGTGCCTCACGCTCGAATGCCTGCGGTTGCCGAAAAATGTGGCCGCAGGATGTGTGCCTCCTCATCTCATCTGCTTAGTGGTGCTCCCATTCCCTGCCCCGAGGACCTTGGCTAATTAAATATTTGCTCTTTCTGGCTTAAACAATTCCATCATCATTGTTAAGGGGCGAAAAACTTTGAACTTGGTAGGAAGTTTTGAGGCGGGGAAACAGGAACTTAAAGCTGTCAACGGAGAGGCCAAAGAGAACTTGCTCAATCCTCCTGCCGATGACGGTTTCGAAACAATTTCCACTGCCTGTCATCGCAACTGGGTAACATTCTTTATGCAAATCGAATTGGGACAGCAGCTGCCAGCCAAGTTGAGCCTCTGCCTGTCAGCCCCAGTCGCCATAAAGAGCTGATCCCATGTATCCGAAATTTAGTTCTAACCTATACTAATCTCACATCCAGGCGGCGATAAAAGTGGTATGTATTTTTCTATTATTCCCAGCACTGTATTGCATCAGGGAAAATCAATCAAAATTGAGTGCAAAGTGTTTGACATCGTTGTTCGCTTAATTGATTGCTTGCACAGCAGCAGCGCAGGATATCAATCAATGCCGCTGGCGAGGCAATTTAGCCGGCTTTAAAGCGGCTTAATTCCCCCGCCGACGACCGCAAAGTTAAAGTGCGAAAATCAACGTGTTAATGAGTTAAGAGCACTGCTCAGGGCCATTGCCATTTTCCACTTAGCCCCTTCATTCATCACACTGTCGTCGGTAAATAGCACAGCATTATCCTTTATCCCTTCAGACCGTAGTCCCCAAGAAATGTAACACCTCCCGTGGCAGAAACTTTTCAATTTGCCCCACTATTTTGTGTCTCTCGGCATTGGCAATTTATTTCCATATTCCAGCTGGCACCATTGACATTTGCAATGCAGAAATGTGGGAATGCATACCAGGATGTGTTCCAGTTCGCAGAAAACCCACGACAAGTCCTTGTTCACATTTCCACAACTCGGTTAGGGTTAAAGGGAAAGTTTCTGCGGCTGTCTGTGCGAAATGCAAAACAAATCAATAAACTGGATACCCAACTCGAAAGTCTGCCCTGTTTTTCGGTTGCTTTCGACCCCACTAATTGGCCCATAAATAATTTAAAGCGGCAACAAGTCAGAGTCCTGTAAAGAGAAATATAAATATATTTTTTGGCTGCTCTTAGTCAGGCGTTTAAAGAGTGAACCAGACCCTTTTTTATCATATGCCAAAATGTAGATAGAGAGTTCACGGAAAGTTTCACGTTATAATTGGTTTTTTGGCCAAGACCACATGCCTTGAATCATCGACTTGGTCTGCAGTTCTTGGCAAAAACTTTTGGCCAGCTGTGGGTTTTGGTTTTACCGGCCATCCCCTTTCTCGGTTTGCCCAAGAACTCTATCTCCTTCGTATTATCCTTCAGGCGGGAGCTGTTTTCCCCTCTTTTCTTTTTGGAGGGGTGTTTTTTCCGACTCCAAACCTAATTTATAAGCATCAAAGAATACAAAATGTGCTGCCTGCAATTTCCGCTTTCCAATTTGAGACAGAGTTTACCTTTTGCCTTGTGGTGGACACAGGTCGGCAGAAAAAAGAACGAAAAAACCGACAAACTTTGTTTTACTTTTGGACAAAATCAACAAGTGTTGCCACACACACAAGTTTTCTTTTGGCTCCTGACACTCGGTGACAGCTCTTTTGAAGGACTGCCCCCCGCATTTCCTGTCACCACCATGACTTTTGACTTTAACTCTGTCCCACTGACTGATTTTTCTGACAGCGCTGTATTCGCAAACACAAAGTTTCCTTAACTTTAATTGTGTTTGCCTAATTCAATTCGAAGGGCCTGCTTAACTCTCCATGCTTTCTGCCTAATGGCATTTAATGCAATTTGAATTTGCCCGATAATTGTATTTTCCCCGAGCGCAGGAAAAGTCGTATTCAATTAAACGTTGAGTGGTTACATTCCTGCCAATCCTTTTTTTTTTTTGGGCCAAGTCAGGTTAAAAGCCTCAGCCAGTCAGCAAAATGCAATAATTAATTGTGCCGGCAAGCCCCCGAGCGACTTTCTGGGAAAATACCCGTAATAATGCCAAGAAGCAGATACAGACACTCCGGGCATTGTCGTATTCCCCGGACCATTAGCGCAGGTGTGTCCTGTCATTGACAGCCGGCTTTCAAGAGGAGGTCGACCAAAAAGGTTTTCGGGATTTGGGATTTCTGACTTCCCCTTCCGCTCCCATCGAAGGCCTCGTTATTGTCGCATTAGCCAGACGGCTGGCGTTTTAATTGGCGCCCAACGGGACGCATGATGAATAAAGCGTTGTCTCTTGTTTGAGTGGTTTCCCTCGAAGTCCTTCAGTGAGAGGTAAAAACATATTGATAGACATTCGTATCCAAGCAATTGAGCACATATTTATGCAAATGGCAAAAAAGGTAGAAAAAGTAGAAATGAAAGTGCAATCGAGCGCCGCCCTTCAATGCCAACAACTACAATTAGAAGACCCTGCACATATGCATTTTTTCTATGCGACTTGAGCTCGACACCTTCGACGCTTTTCACATTGCAATGAAAAGGTTTCCCCCCTCACTTTTCGCTTACATATTCGATTTAAGTTCGATTCCAAACTGCTGCCACACAGACGTTTCACATTTCCAATTACATTTTCATGGAAATTTTTATGCTGCTGGATATTTGGTTCGCTGGTTGGGGTACATGGAGTTTTTGGTGTGAAACAAATGGTAAAAAAAATGTAAAAAAAGGAAATGGTTTCGAGAATTACCTAAAAAGATGTAAAGTACTCGTCTGATTTTTAGCAATATGACTTTTTAATAAAACGCGTACGAAAATTTAACATTTGGTTTATAAAATTGAGTTCTGCTAGCGCTTTGAATTTAAATCGATAGCCTATTGAACTGGGAAATTAAAAAAGAATATGTTAGTATATCAAATTCGCAATAAGGAGCAATTAAATTGTATTCTGGAGTCTATAAATATTAAAGAGCACATTGCATATTAATTCAATTTGTATTAAATTAAATTAAAATCTAGAGTCTATCAGTTTTAATAAATAATTATTTTTAAAATAAATAGAATAATATTAAAACTAAAAATAAGGAAGATTTAATTTATTGTAAATATACATTTTTTTAATGGGTAACACTAGCTCTCATCCCTTGCTGAGCCATTTGATATCTGAAATCGGAAGCCTGGCATATGCCATGGCAATATTTAAACAGAATTTATTACACAACAAGCATGGAGGGAAGTTTACTTCCCCAATCCACTCACAACTTCGCATCACCGTATCAACTTCCCTTCGCTTTGATATTTCAATAAAAACAGTCACTGTTTTTGATAGAATTATGTGGCTGATTTGTCCGCTGCTTCCGGCGATGCTCCTGCTTCCGGTGCTCCTTCTACATCCCGTCAGTTGCATTCAGTTGCAGCTGTACCGCGTCCCCCTGCGTCGCTTCCCCTCCGCCCGCCATCGCTTCGAGAAGCTGGGCATCCGGATGGACCGACTGCGTTTGAAGTACGCCGAGGAGGTGAGTCATTACCGGGGGGAGTGGGACGCCAAGGTAAAGGTGACGCCGCTGAGCAACTACCTGGACGCCCAGTACTTTGGACCCATCTCGATTGGAACGCCGCCGCAGAGCTTCAAGGTGATTTTTGACACGGGCTCCTCCAATCTCTGGGTGCCCTCGGCCACCTGTGCCTCCTCCATGGTGGCCTGCAGGGTGCACAATCGCTACTACGCCAAGCGGTCGACCAGTCATCAGGCCAGAGGAGACCGCTTTGCCATCCACTACGGCAGCGGCAGTCTCTCGGGATTCCTCTCCACCGACACTGTTCGCGTGGCTGGCCTGGAGATCCGGGACCAGATCTTCGCGGAGGCCACCGAGATGCCGGGTCCCATCTTCCTGGCCGCCAAGTTCGATGGCATCTTTGGCCTAGCCTACCGCAGCATCTCCATGCAGCGGATTAAGCCCCCTTTCTATGCCATGATGGAGCAGGGACTGCTCACAAAACCCATTTTCAGTGTCTACCTGAGCAGGCATGGCGAGGAGGGCGGTGCCATCTTCTTCGGTGGTTCCAATCCGAATTACTACAGTGGCAACTTCACCTACGTCCCGGTCAGCCATCGAGCCTACTGGCAAGTTAGGATGGAGTCGGCCACCATCCGAAATCTGGAGCTGTGTCAGCAGGGCTGCGAGGTGATCATCGACACGGGCACCTCTTTTCTGGCCCTGCCCTACGACCAGGCCATACTCATAAACGAATCGATCGGGGGAACCCCCTCGCAATTTGGCCAGTTTCTGGTGCCCTGCGAAACGGTGGCTACTTTGCCCAAGATCACCTTCACCATGGGTGGTCGCAAGTTCTTCCTCGAGGCGCACGAGTACGTCTTTCGGGACATCTATCAGGATCGAAGGATCTGCTCGTCGGCCTTCATCGCCGTCAACCTGCCTTCGCCCAGTGGACCCCTCTGGATTCTGGGCGATGTCTTCCTGGGCAAGTACTATACGGAGTTCGACATGGAGAGGCATCGCATTGGTTTCGCCGACGCCAGGAGCTGAGGCTATGTATGCTGTTTGATGTGCTTCTTGTTATTCCACCGACTGGTTGCCATAACACGCGGAAAATACTGAAAGAAAAGGGAAAACAAGCTGGCCTTCTAAGCTGCTGATTGCCGAGTACCCTTAAGATACTTTTTTTATCTTTTTTATATTACCTATTTGTTAATATTTTATTATTAAAATAGTGTTAAGTATATTTCTTAAATTTGCAGAGCAAAGAGGGTGGAAAAAAATGGGTTAAGGTCTAATGATATGCAAAATTGAAGGTATTCTTAAGGGAAAATACTGTTTTATGATAGATTTTTCAAACGAATGGTTAAGCTACATTTTAATTAAATTTAAGATTTTTATTTATTTGGAATTTTAAATACCCAATATACCCCTAATCTTAAAGAGTATCCCCGAATTTTTGTTAGCAAGCTGTTGCTATTTTTGGTCGCGTGTACGTCATCCTATTTGGAACAATGTTTGTGGCAGGAATAGGGGAATTTAGAAGCAAGGGAATCCGTGCCGAGGAAGACAGAAATCAAAACAGAATTTTATTATTTTATTACCTGCTGCTCCTTTTTCCGCCTGCCATGCATTAGTCCCCTTCGAATGGCTTTCCGTTTTTCCCCCCAGAAAATTTTGTGTGGGCGGAAGCTAATCAAAAAAATCGCTTGCAGCCAGTGCGGGTCGATAGGAACTGAGGGCTGAGAGGAAAAAGGACGAGGAAACGAGAAAGATGAGTTCCCTGGGCGCAGTGAGGATGTAATTGATTCCCTGGAAAAACAATGTCTCCTTTGTCTCTCTGAATTCCCTCGACGGCGCCGCTTCTGGCGGTTTTTCACTGCTGCCTTCAACGCAAATTGTGGGCTTTAAAAAATTAAATAAATAGCTTTAAGTTTACGAGTGACGCGTTGCGTTTGTATTCAAATTCCCAGCCGCGGTCGCGATATCCTTCCGGATGCTTTAGAGTTTTCCAGCGAGTTTTACGAGCTGTCTCAAAAATTACAAATACCGCGTAGGCTTTTGCCTTCGTGGGTTGTTTGTATTGCCAGAGAAACAGCAAAGTATACTTGTATTTGAAAAGAGAAGTATAGACAATAGTTATACATATTATATAAAATATAATGTCTATTCTACTTAGTTAACTGCTTTATATTTTTTGGTTTTAAAGGGGTTTTGTTTTTTATGTTGTCCCAAGTTTCTAAGAGGTACCTGCAAATCGGAACCTTAAGCTCCAACCCACCCGCTTTATAGTTATTTATATATTTACAAGCAATCTACAATGTATATTTGTGCGAAATGGTGTTGCCGTTTTATGTGCACGCATCGTTGGCCTTTGCGCCGCCAGCTTTTCTTCAGTTTTTCCCATTTTCTTCTTATTTTTTTGGTGGCTGCGGCGACTGGGTTTTTTTTTTATTCTGGCCCGGCACTTTTAACATTGACCTTTCGCCTTCGTTTGCTTTGGCTGGCGGCTTACACGGCCTTTATTGATACTCTCCGGGCGACTTCTTTTGGCCTTTTTATGGCCTCCATTCACTTTCATTCATCGTACAATTTTCCTGCTCTCCCCATTTGTGGTTTTAAAAACTGTTGACTTTGCGGCCCTTTGAATTCCCGCTTTTCTTTTGCAGCAAAACCTGCCTTAACCTACCCTGAACTCCAGGGTACTTCCGTCCCATTCCCTTGGATCCGTTCCTTAATCCCTTCATTGAACCTTCATAACTTGGTGCTCAACAAAGCAAACCGAATTCCTGGTCAGCATTAGTTGCGCAAATATTCGATAATAAATAGCCATTAGCAGCAGCAATTTTCCGGGAGCTAAGCCCAGCAGTAAAGCGATTCCAGAATGCCAGCTTTCCGATTAAATAAAACAGGCTAAGAGCCTCTCGAAACAGTTTGAAGGACTGAGAGGACTGTAGTTGTGGCCATTTAAATGCTAAGCCAGCCGACGAGCTATGGGGATTCTCTGCCGGCTTTATAGAGCTGTTTCAACCGAGTTGTGCAATGTGCTGGATGGCAGCAAAAACTCCGGAACTCTGGCATCCTGGCAGTGTGAAAAATGCAACGAGGCGGTGCAGCGATTCACTCGTTAAGTGGCCTTTGCACAATCAACTGGGTGGCGCTAACAAGTGCAACACACAGAGTTTGCCTCCTTTGGCAGACGTCAAAGCTGTTTGCGTTCGCCAAAAGGTCAAAAGTTTATTTATTCAAGGTGAAAATTCATTCACCGCTGGAGGATAGATCCCTAAAATACGTTTCTCATTTAGGCAGGGGAATTTAGAAGTTCAGAACTACTTTTAACTGGCATTAAATATTTATTTATAAGCAGAGAAAACGAATCAAATATTGATGAACCACTTTTTAACAAATATAAATACCGGACTATTTACCAGCTTTATTATTGTTATTTCCTTCTAGCTATAATTGTACCAAAAAAAAACAAATGCAACATGAAATGAACACAAAATGTTCAAATGAAATGGATTTTGCCTACCATTGTGTGTCATGTGCAAGAATTTGATATGAATATATTAAAAAAAAGGAGTATCTCTTTGGAAGCATTTTATCATTGTGTTGTTACGAAAAAAATTGAGCCGAAAAAAATCCAATAAAGTTTAATAAAAATCGGAAGCTTTGAAGAGGTAATTGAGAAACGGCAACGCGTGGAGCCCACTCGAAGAGGATGTCCACAAAAGTCCTTCAATTGGTAGTCAACCAAACGATTGCCATGGCGAAACGGGAGTAATTGGCCAAACAAATGCCCTAAACCGAAGTTGAAGACTCCTTTAGTGGCAGGTCCTTGCTGCTCATTTGCCCATGTCCTGGGAGATAGCCAGGAAAGTGGGGGAGCCAGGCCAAAGGACCAGATAATCATCACAAAAGGACCCACTGCCATCGCCAGAAACGGGGACAAAAACCCGCAGAATTAAATCATTCGTTAAGATTATGCGTACAATCTCGGCCCGGCAGAGTTGGCCTCCCGCCATTACCATGCAAATTTAGTGCCCTCCCACTTGGATGTTTTTATTAAATTCCTCATGGCCAGCCGGCCCGCAATGCCGGCCCCGGCCTAATGACGCTCAAAACCGGGCTAATGAGTCAATAAGGCAATTTGCCCGGACACAGGACCTGTCGTCCATGCATGCCCCAAAGTTGTTATGCCACTTAATTACTTTAATATGACGTTTTGTGTGGTCTGTTATGACAGTTGAGAGTGGGGGCCGTGGCCTCTCCATCAGGATATTTAAACTAGCCCCGGCCTGCTGGGCCTGTCGTTTGTTTTGCCAGGCACTTTGACACCCACCACCGGACATGTGCGTGCCGCTCGATTTGCCAGGACATGCGGTCTGGGCCCAGGACATGGACACCTGCATTGCCAATGCCAATTACTCGCCGGGCAATAGCAATTAATTTCGGGTGTGTGCTCGGTAAGCCGGAAAATGAAAACAAATATCTTAGAACCAATCCAAGTCGAAGTTTCCAAAGCCGAAATGGGCGGCCAACCCAGTTTGGCAACAAACCTCATAAAAACTCGGTTTCAACTTTGAACTTTTGTAATTAGAAATTCGATCACGATGCAATTCTGAGCCAGGAACATGCATTTATTGTTTTGGATTTCGAATTTTCAATAAAACGAAAGTTTTCTTTACCAAAATTGCACTTTGCTAGGAAACTAGACTGCTATTTTATATACAAAAGGTATTTGGTTTCATGGCAAAAGTACATTTTTCATAAATAAAGAGTTGTACTCCAAAATAGTTAATTTGCAAACAAAATATATAGAGAGAGATGGGGTTCACAAAACTAGTTAGAAAACTATTGATTTAGTTTTGTACTGAAGTTATTTTTCTTAAATAGTACCTAAAAATCATTTATGGTACTTATATGCCTGATTTACTTAAGTTAAGAACCATGTCAATTGAGCTGCCTCGAGATTCTTGAACACTTAAAGACTGATCTCTTTATAGTGGCCCTAAAGAAGGACACTCATATGCTGTGACTCGTACAAATGTACTTACACATGTTGAGCGCCTAGATGAGGGCAAACATAATGGTCGGGATCATTTATCAAATATCCTTTGTGTCTGCCAGGCAAACATTAATCTAAACGTCCTGCGAGTGGGTTAGGCCATCAGTTTGAGCAGCCAGCCGCAGCCATTACCGGGAACTCCTTGAGCAGCCCTCGAAGCCATTGAAAATGGCGCTGCCACAATACATTTTGTGTTAAGTAAGATTGCTATTCGCCCTATTGCCACGCCCCCGGCCCCGGCCCCTCTCTCTGAGCCCAAAAAAGTTTCAGTTTCGGTGCTCAAGACGGGTTCTTTAGTTTCAAGGACGCACATCCTTCCAACCAGTCACTTGGCCACTAATCCCTGATGGCAGACGCGCGAAACCCTGTCATTTTTAACACATTACACATACGCCGTGTGGGCCGCCCCATTGTTTGGCTTGCTGTCGCGTCTTAAACGTTCGATTTGGCTGAAAACGTGACAATGTTAACGCGAAATTACCTCTTGAGTGGGGACAATAAATGCAGTAAATACTGGCTGGTAGCTCTTAAAGTCTGCAATTGAATCGACAAGGCTGAATGAAATGAAATCTGCAGTGACTTAATGGGTAATTATCTCCGGCAATTATTTGCAGAAAACGCCATTTCGAATTCATTGTTGCACACTGGGTTATATCTTCATTAAAAAGTAACTACCCAGGGGGGTAAATCCTCTTTAAAGTGTCATAAAGAAAGGCCTGCCTTCTATTCTGTTTGTTGTGAGAAAACATCGAGTGCCCCGTGTCACATCTGTCGCTTCCACACAGGCTGTGTGACATGCATACTAATTAGGGCGTCCTGGGCTCAGCTCCTGGGCCAGATCCCGGAGCCCTGGGCCGCTTAAAATGGATTTGGCCAAAAAGCGCTGAATAATAAACCTAATCAGCCGTCAAGTCAAGTCGACTACCGAGCCACTGGCTTAGGGGCGGAAATTTGAATTTGAATTTGAATGCGAACTGTTTCGAGTGCGACGCAATTCGAGTTGGCAAACTGCTGGCAGTTGGCAGTTGGCAGCCGCTAATTTAGTACTTAACCAGCTTGCATTATTTTCCCGCCCTTCCCTTTCGCACATTCAATTTAGCATTCGCCGAAACCCAATTCCCCAGCTGTCCATCAAACAATTATGCCAGAAGTGCATAATTAAGTACGGAAAAGCTTTTCATATGGGTGGAATTTTAACAGGCAGCAATACTCCGCCATTTCAGTGTCCTTCGAATGCATGTGGGTGTCTCTCTGCCACTTTGTTTGCACAACTGGCTCTGCAAAAAGAAGAAGTTTTCTGGCGCCTCCCTTTCCAAAAAAAGGCCAAAGTCATCCTCAGTTCGGCTCTGAGCTCCGCTGATATTTATGAAATCGAAAAAGTTGCAACACCCTGGTCAAGGTAAACGAGCCTTCCTATTTTTTTTTGGAAATATAAAAAAGTAAGAGCTATAGAACTAATTGAAATGGGAAAAGGCCTCGAGGAATTCCCTTGGGCAGGAGCCAAAACTTTAGAAAGCGCTTCGTGATTTATAGGCCACAGCCAGCTTATTTCGAGTCATGCATCTTAATGGGTTAACCACAGGCCACTAAACCACTGGAATTCTATTTGAGATCTGCTCAGCAATTCAAATGGAGTGACCGCCGGCAGAAGGGTGAAGGGTTGTCTGGGTGCTTGAACGGATGGGCGGGGCAATGAGTGGCCTGCAGTTTGATTTATGCACCCTGCACTTTTGACAAAGTGTTTGCCATCGGACGACTGTCTTTTGTCCCATCTCTCCATCAGCTGCCAAGCCAGGATTCAGTCAACCGAAAGAAAGGAAGACTATGTAGGAGGGATTATGGATCTGGGTTCCAACTGGGAAATACACTTTTGGCTGGGGTGGCTTGAATTTCAGTTATAACTGATTGGCCTAAAATGTTTCTTTGAACTTGATTGATTAAAATCCTTAATAGAAAGCTATAATCCATCGTATATTTTTAACTTACATTTTTAAAGTATATTGTAACTAGAAAACTAAAAAGGAGTATGAAATATTTGAACCTCTTTAATTATACAAACCAATTTAATTGGTTGGATTTTTATTTTAGGATACTTATTGTGACTAGTTATATAAATTATTCTCATAATAAGGTTTAATAATATTAATATTAATTCTTAAGATTTTTTTTAATTTCACATGTTGTTTATCTTCAACTGCTGAAATGTGTTTCGTTACTTGATCAGCAGAGTTCGCGGTGCGTATACGCAATAAAATTTTTTAAGGCAGAAGGAAACTACAAGTGAAAATCTCTAATTTATCCCATAAATATATATATTTAACTGCTAAACCTTTGGATATAACAACCAGTCTCATTCAGAGAGCATTGGCTCAGGCAAATGCCAACTTCCGACCATTGACTTTGCCGATTGCCCATTGTCGAGCCAGCAGCTGCTCCTCGGGCGACTCTTGAATGCGGAATCCTCGGAATACAGGATGCCCGCACAGTGAAGCCTGCTCGTGCATGGACTCGAAATGGCTCTGGGAATGACCACGTCCCTGCGGTGTTTCGAGTTTCTCGCTTGCCTGCTTACATTGAATTATGTTGTGCACACAATAAACACAAAGTGTGCTCTTTCTCGAGCGACTCCACCTGAGAAAGGCACGGTGGAAATATGGTACATTGTGTTATTATCAAGAGATAAGAAGTTTCCTCTCCTTGTAACCTGTACAGCATACTTCTTATTTCCGTCATCCGGCTCCTTTGTTTGTTGTGAAAGTTTTCCTGCTTTTGACAAGCAAATTTGTTGGACATAACAAAAGAAAAGTGATGGCAGAGGAAAAACTTATTGGTCACTCAGTAACCGCAAAGTGTGTGATGAAAACTGCCGGCAACTTTGGGGCAAACAGTGAAGGGAATATAATTAAGTTGTTAGCAAGTAGTGTGTTCGCCTTGATAGGCTGTGATGCCCACCTTTGGGAGAGGAATTCAATTTCCATTAAATTAACCATCCGCTTGACTGACGCAGTAATGCAGCCGACGAAGCGCAATGATTAATGAAAACTCGCTAATTAAAATGGCAAACAATTGTTTGGACCAAGTGTCGGTAATTACTCTTATTAGGAGAGCTTTAATCGAAAAACCCATTGTGGAGTGACATTAAAAATGCAATGAAAATGAGCGTCGAGGAGGAAAAGCGGGTAAAAATAAATCCATGCCGGCGAGGGGAGCCAGTAGCCTTTCTCCAGGGAGTCTCCCTTTGCTCGGCATGGCCCACATTGCCGCCCTCGCTTTTCCTTCCATCCCTCTCGCTTTCACTCTCTTCGCCTCCTTCTCACACCGTATTTCCCTCTCCTTCTCCCTTGGCGGAGCAACTTTTAATTTGCGAAATTTGTTGCAGATTTTTTGATGATTTTTGTTGTTATTTCCCTTTGTTGCTCGCCGAGTTTCAGAACGAGTTCTGCAACTGTCGAGAGAATAATTTCCCAGCTATTAGAATATGCAAAGCCCTTCAGAAATGTACACCACACAGAGAACAATACTTGACACTTTTTGATGAAATCTCCCCCAAACGAAAGTTAAATGCGTATGACATTTTTAATTAAGATGAAAGCAGGAAATAATGAGTGGGGCCTACTTTTATGAGTGATATTTCCTTTCGTCCTCAAAATGATTACCCTTTTGTATAAAGTTATAAGAAAATTTAAAATTTACAGAAGCAATAATTCAGTGATACCTTCAAGACACTTTCTAATATATTCCCCAATTTCATTAACTTCACTTTTATCTTATCTTGTAGATAAAAAATATCTTTCAAGCAAAAAAAAAATAAATAACCCTTAACTTCCATGGTCACCTAAATATTTCTCTTTCATATACCGAGTTATGAGTTATTTATGTAAACTTTTTAGGATACTAGAAGATAAAATATTTATGCTTTAAAGTTCCCAAAATTAAAATGGAATACCGAGACACTCTAGAACGAATTCCCCAACTTCATTAACCGCCGGCAGGCAATCAAAATCGAATCAAATCCCCGGCTAGTTTCCACACAAGTGATTAACTTTGATCGGGCCCCGGTACTCGGGATGGCTGCCCGGAAACTCCCCTCCATGATAAACGAGTGGAAGTGCTCCAGTCAGGGCCAAAGTGGCCCTCGAACTGGCATGGATTCAGCCAAGCATATTGTTGGCCATCAAAAATGACAAACAAATTTTGCATCGATGGAAATGTTTGATGTGCAAATCCCAAGAGTTTTGGCAGCCCAACCACACTCACACACTCTGACACAGGATATTTGGTTTGCGGTGGGGAAAATGCCGAGTAAGATGCTCCATTTTCATTTACAAATCGTGTGCGAAAATTGTGGAAAGCTTTCTCTGTCTCTCTGGCAAATGGACTCGCATGTGTGGCTTCCTGGAGTTCCCTCGCATTTAAACGACTCGCATTTAGTTCCACATCAACGGCAGCTGACAATGAATTCCCGCTTTTAGACAGCCGTAAAATATTTGCGGCAATCAACAAAACCACATTGAAGTTGCGCTCTTTTTGTACTCATTACTCGTAGAGTTAGGGGTATATTCGATTTGACGCACATTCAAACTATGAAAGCTAGAAATTTGGGCTTAGGCAAGCAGATTCTAGAGGTTCTTGCGCAGCGTGCCTGCAGCTCCTTTGCACTCCCCTTAGCTCATCAAGGGGTATCTGATAGTCGAGCCATCGACAAAAGCTTTCCCGCTTATTTTTTGGGGTTTCTCGGTTTTTTTCGGGTTACTTGGAGAGTTGGGGGTACAAAGTGTCTGCAATTTCCGCCTAGATATTAGAAATGCGGCTGCGAAATTGAAATATTCTTGGGCTTACCTAGGCTCTCTCCACATGCTCCGCCGGCTTAGGCCATAAATCTTGGCCTAAGCTTGAGCCGTGGCTCATGGACTCATGTGTCGGGGACTCCTTTCCCTTAATGGCCGAACAAATTTATTTATTTAAAATTATCCCCCCAACAAAGTGTGCTCTTTGTCATTGCCAAAAGCCTCTGTTCGTTTGGAAATTTATGCAAACGCCGACCGAAATAGAATGTAAACACTCGAAATTGAATTTTAATAATACTGCGCCAGCAAAGGAGAATCAAATGAAATATTTAATGAGACATTAATGCGCCGTAAACTCGTTTCTAATTGGAGTCGACGACTCTGGTCGAGTATTTGTAATTTTGGCTTTTTGTTTTATTTACTTTGCTTTTTTGGAGGTGCTTTTGGCCGCCAGGAGCATATTGAAAGGGGGTGGACTTGTCTGCTCCACTGGCCTGCTACGCTGCTCATATTTGAATATATATTAAATTCGATGTGGCCTTCATTTTAAATTCAAATCAATGGCGCAATCTACCCCGAGAAAAGCGAGCAGGCTAATCAATATTTTCGAGAGAAAAAACATATTGGCAGAAAACAAAAAATACAAGAAATCATGAGAAAATTGTCGGCTGCAGGGAAATGGAATCACACTTCTCGCCTGGCATGCATCATAAATAGTCGGATGCATTTTAAATTTTCTCTCCCCCATCAACTTTAATGTCTTTTCCTTGCCGGCACAGCTGGGCCCATGCGGCGTATGCGTAATAAGGACTTGCAGGCAATTCCGGAGCAGCAGTACATAGCAAGTTCTAATCAAAATGGCAAACAGCTTGTGCAACCGATGAACAAAGCGGATAATGGAGAAACTTTACCACATGCACAAAGAACCACAATTAGTAGTGCTGTACCTAAGGATACGCCCACCAAACACTTGCAGAAAGGATGCGACGAGACAAGGCACTTAAATTGCAGCAACAATCGGATCAAATTGGCAACAAGGATATGCAGGGAAGAGTGCCAGATCCGGCTCTTCATTCCCACTGACAACTAAAGTGTTCAAAGGCTGCGAACCTCACGTTCCTAGATACCTACAATTTTCCTTAAAAGTTTCCGGTAGGTAGGAGGTTTGTATTATTTATAACAATAAAGTTTTCTGGTTTACATAAAGTATTTGCCTGTCACATAGCAACACTGGTAAAAAAGTTATGTTAAATCCATAAATCGATTTGCATCCTTAGAGGTTTTTTGGCTTACATAAAATATTTGCCTGTCAATGTAAAAAAATGTAAATATTACAGCTAAGATTTTCAAACATTGCGGCTTCTATAAATTTTAACTATGGTAAACTCAACCAATATTATTACAACAATTTTTTGTAAGAGAATATTTTTTACAAAATTAAAAAGGCATTAATTCTCGAGTAATATTATCCATCTTGGTTTAAATTTAAAGTTAATTTATATATATAGCATTTAATATTTTCCCACCCTCATTTAAATATTTTTAATTAAAATATGAAATTATGAATTTATTTTCCAGACATTTATTTAACTGTCCTACTTTTTGTATCTCTGAAGAATGTAGGACTCTTAAGCTTTGGCATTCATAACCACCCAGGGACAGCGACTATAAATAAACACAGCTCAGAACGTGGGGAAGTGCTTGTACTTGTAGGCTAATCTATTACACAATTACTGAATTTACCCTTCTCTTGCCAACTGTCACAGGTATTTTATCTTCGGAATGGCCAACTGGCGAAGGAATGCAGTAGCTCATCAAATATTTATGGCCGGGGAGACCGGATGACCCGGCTTTGCTTTGATATGCAAAGGCAGTCCAGGGACAGGACACACGGAAGCAGAAATTTAATTTTCACATTGGCAGCGAGTGGAAACGCGTGTTCGGGGCTTTAAGCTTATGAATAAAGTGCATTTAATAACTGCTGACCTAATTTATGCGGGCCCCAATCAGACGACCGCCCACCGGTCATTTGCATTCGCTGCGGACCAACAGCTTGGGGCCATGGTTCACGCTTGGTTTCAATTTGTGCTCAATAGCGAACCCTGCAACGTGGCAGGGAAATTACAACACATCGTATCTGCGTATGGGGTGTGGGGCCGCCGGCATGTGTCGACATTTGCACTATTTAAACGCACATAAATTTCCATTATCCCGGCGGGATTTATGCCCATTGTCTGAGCACGTTCGGCTCCAACACTTTTCTCTTCGTTTGCGGCCCAAAATGGTCAGCAATAAAATGGGTAACATCCTAACTAAACAAGCGTAACTCAACGCCTCTGATGAGCCATCATTTCCAGATCCATCCCATCCCTTCCCCTTGCCCTACTGTCAACCCAGTTTATTTCACGCCATCTGTGGATTGTTTAAACATACTGACAGACGGAGGGACTGAAGTCATAACCAATTCCCGCTTGATTACGCCCGGTGTCTGTGGAGGCTCCCAAAATGCCTACTCATGGCAATTATAATGGCCCGAGTGTCACAATGGAGCTAAGCCAGTGACGGTGTTTGGATCCTACACGATTCTATACGGAAAGAAATTTGTTCTCAAGTTAGGAAAATTAAGCTGGGATCTTTTGGTTACATCTTAGAATTCTTAATTAAAAAAAAAAAAATATTTTTAGTGCCAATCAAAGCCTGGAATTAAGAATTCTAATATACATTGATATTGTTTGTATCCGAACGATCCTAAAAAGAAATAAATTCATTTTAAACTAATGTAAATTTGTAAGGATCTGTAATATAGTTACTTTATTATATTTCATTGTCTTCAATTGCACACCTATTCTCTTTTGTCATTAAAAGTAATATTACTCATACGACGTGTTTGTCTAGTTGTGCCCAATTTAAACGTGTTACAAACTATTTATGATTAATACTTAAAGTTCAGACACACAAAACTAATTTAAACACAATTTTTGGGTTTTACACAATCCAAAACAAAATCAAGTTTGGTTAAAATATTGAAATACTTAATACCTTAAGGATTTTAAACATTTGGTTTACTTATTTTACAAGCAGAATACACATTTTATGTTTTGGAAGCATAGCCTATTGTCATATATAACTTCAATTTTAAATATTTTGACCCAATTATTCCATAGGAATTTATAAAAAGGTGCTTTAGAAACAAAGCAATCTTTTATAGATGGTAATTAAAATGTAAACTGATTTTCGGGGAGTGTATTGACACACCTTTTCCGTAGCTCTGCCCGTTGGGTGTTCGTCACATTTCCGAAATTAACCTGGCCGAAACCACCCACACACGCACAGTCACAGTCGAAAGGCGTTAGTTTAAGCGGCTTGCGTGTTTGACAGCCGCCGTGCATATGTGTGCGTTAACCATTTCTATTGCCTATCTGTGGGGGTTGTGGGTGGTTGGGCGGTTTGAGCCCCACATGGACACCCGGCAGACACGCCGTCTGTGGGTGTCACGTTTCGCCAGCCAAAAACCTCCGCTGTGAGTGGCATACGCAAAATAGCACTAACAAAACAATGCCAAAGCCACTATACATAGTATAAATATATGTTTTTGGCCCAAATGGGTCGCCCGACATGGCAATGACTTCATTTGGATAGATTTCAGGATACGCTGCCATTGGAAAAGCATAGAATCAAATGGCAAAATTCAGCAATTTTAGAGCCAATAAAATTCAATTGGCCGTTGGGCAAATGTCTAATTGTGGCACAGAGCAGCGAATCTAGGGGTAAATGCAATTGGCAGCTCCATTGCAAATGTAAAACTCAATTACTCGTTGGTGCGGCTGATGTTGCTCCGGTTGCAGTGGCAGTCCCGCCAGCAACACGCATGTGATTCCCCCGTTTTCTGCCGCTGACATGCTCGTTTGGCCAGCCACTTGGTGGCCATAATGTGCGGTCAGAGCAGCACCACAGCAGCAGCAGCAGCAGCAACTTCAACGGCGACAGCAGCAACATAAACGACACCGCAGCAACACCCGCAGCACAGGAGCAACATGAAAAGCAACGACTGCTTGAGCTGCCTTCTGTGGCTTTCTACACTCGCTGCCGCTGACTTGGCCAACAGTTTGTGGCCTCGTCTTCTACTTGTTAGCCAAGAAGCGACGAGGAGCACAGCTCTGATAATGGTAATGGTGATGATGGCTGGATATGGAGCAGTTGCCAAATCAATTTAGGACATGCGGGTGGCCTTGCGGGAATGTCAGAGAGAAGGAAAATCTCGATCTCGAATGGAAATTGGCTTTTTAGAATGGAGACTTTTCACAGGAAGCAGAAGAAAACCATTGCCTAACCCCAGGCGTTGGCCTTAATGACTCAACTGCGTGTACAAAACTGATGATGCTGTTTGCCTTTGTCAACTTGTTTGGTTGAGGGTGGCAAAAAAAAAGGAGGAGAAACCAGAACTCATTAACCCTGGCTGACGTCATAAATGCCACGCCCCCTAAATGTTTGTGCATCCCAGATTCCAGTGAGATTATTTGCATGCTGTGCACTGCTGAGCAAACAATTGGCAATGAAGATGGGGGGGAGGTCGAAGGGTTGGCCGGGAAACGAACGGTTATTGCCACACAATCTCAATGTGCAAATATTTGGACTGAATAAAAAATAGCACAGAAAACACACACACACAATTTACAATCCCAGTCCGATGCCCATTTGCTCAAAGGGGCGGGGCAAGGGCAGTTATTGATTTTAAGTGAAAACACACTCTCTAAATCTGCGTTAGACATTTAAGCAAAAAAAAGAAAACAATAGAACTGAATACTGAACTTGAACTTCAAAATATAATATTGTTCATCTAGTTCATCTTCAAGTTCAACGTTTTGTTGTACATTTTAAAGAATTAAAGAATATGCTTCTGAGGGCCCACCAACGATTCAAAAAATTACAGGAGTGCAATAATAAAAACTTTTTAAAAGAAATTAAATGTGTATAATAAATAGTTTAGATTCATTTTAGGGTTTGAGAAAATTTAAGCCACCGTAAAAAATAAACTAATTTTAAAAACATATTTTTGAGAGCCCACCCAAAAATTATTTAAATAAGTAAAACATCTGCAAACAAATATTTATCTCTAATGAATATTTAAGAAATGTAAAGTCATCTATTTTAATTGATAATATGATTATATTCCAACAAGAAAATATTTTTTTAATTATATAAAGGAATATAATCTATATATATTTGACTTCAACTCAGGAAGGCTTTCATAAAAAGTTTTTAAAACATATTTAAGAATTTTTAAATAGTTTATATTAATTTTTATTTCCAATAAAATGGAACACACCAAATAATGCCTACAAAGAAATGGGTAAAACACCAACAAATTACAACTAAATCCCTTATACATATACGAAAATATTAAATAGAACTAAAAATTTAATATATTTAAAATCTATCTAAGCAAAATGGCTCTCAACCCCGATGAGGTCAGCTTTCTGTAAATCAGATGCACTTTCTCATTAGCTTTTCTTGACTGAGCAGACTTATGAGCTGAGATCAGGGCCAGGGCAGTTACCATAATAAATTTATAACAAATGACATCGAGCGGTCTAACAAATGTGGACCTATTAGTCCGAGGGCTCCGAGCAGTGACCATTTAGGCAACCGAATGCCAATTGAGCACACACATGCACGGCCAGAAGTTGCGGCAGGACAACGATGTGGACATGAAATATTATTTCCTTGTGCGAGCGGAAGAGTGAGTGCTGGGGAGCCAGATGTATAAATAGTTTGATTTAGTGCCGCTGCTGCTGCGGCTGCAAAAACGATGACTGCGAAAGCCGCAAGGACATGGCCGCAAAGAGCTGAGGATGCTGATAGCAAGGGCCCTGCGATCAATTATGTGCCCCATGACTGGTGGCTTGTAAACATGTCGGGAACGTGCCGTTAATTAGTTTCAATCAAATAGCCGAGAAATCATTGTGGCAGACACATGTACGAGTATGTATAAATTATGGACCTGTCGGGTAAGTCAACTTTTTTTCATCCGTTTCTCAACTTTCATGACGACAATAAGCCGAGGAACCTGACTATTTAGCAACCATATTTGCCACATTAATGACGCAAGAATGTTTTTACAGACAAGCCGGCAAGGGGCAGTTTTACGACTACGGGAAATGTGTCATTAAAGCGACAATTTACGCACTGCGAGGTTTTGGGTCTCCGGAACGAGCAATTGCCATTGATGATGTGACGCGGGAAAATCCGGCAAATATCATACATACATATGCCCATAAAATCGCACATAATAAAGGGTGCAGTTAAAACGTCTTTAGGGCCTGTAAATCGACGAGTTAGCCTGGCTTAACAGCTCGCACAACAATGTAAGCCAAGATCGGGTTGATAAGCCACTGAGGAAGCGAAGGATTCATCGGTATTTTCTGCATATTTATTGCATTTATTGACGTAATTCAATGGAGAACTATGTTGGCCTGCATATATATTCATATTTTTATATTCAATGCAATATTCTTCACAATCTATCTTCCAGACGCAATCGCCGCTATTTGTATGTGTAGGTGTGAGTTGGTTTTTGTGTTTTCGTGGTTTTCTGTTTAACATTATCGCCATTCCTAATGTGTAGTCTCAATTATGATTTCGTGCGTATCCAGATCGGGCACGGCGAACTTCATGGGCAAATAGTCGTCGGGATGCATGTGCGACATCTGGTTCACCTCCAGCTGGGCCCTCTCGTGGTCCTCATGGCACTTGGTCTCGTGCTTTTCGTAGTCAGCGAACGTATCGAATATGGCCCGACACACCATGCACTCAAAAAAGCTTCTGGAAAGGGAATGCAGTTAGTTTGGTAGTTTGAGATTAATAGGTGAATGGAGGTATCATCTATGCAGCTGTTCTATCTTTCCTAATCATCTTATTTTGGCTGGCAAACGATTTAATATAAAAAACTATCACTATAAAGTGAAGAAAAAGTAGTATAAACCCAACAGTATAGAATTGCAATATATTAAGTTGACTGTAGATTGTGATTTTGAGAAACATTTAAATTTGAACTTCTTGTTTTCCTAACCACCCCTTTAAAAATGATTTATGCAGAAGAAGGAATTGCTACCTTATCTACTTTAAGTCTTTTACCTATCATAATCAGTATAGACTATTGAGGTAGGTCTAGATAGATTAATCGATTTAAAGGGCACCTTGATCCTCCAAGACCAACGACTACTTACGGCTTCTGCTCCGCCTCGAGCCGCTCCCTGGCCAGGGCGGCAGCCTGCTGGATGGATGCGGACACGTCCACGTCGACGCCCTCCTTGATGTGCGACTGCAGGTGGCGCTTGAAGTTGGACAGCTGGGTGAAGCCCTTCTCGCAGTAGTTGCACTGGTAGGGCTTGGCATTGAGGTGGCCCAGCTTGTGCTTCTTGAGGTTGACCAGCTGGGAGAAGTACCTGCCGCATCGCTGGCAGCGGAACGGCTTCTCGCCGGTGTGTGTCATCTTGTGGCGCTTCATGTTACTCTGCTGGGTGAAGGACTTGTTGCAGAAGTTGCAGGTGAAGGGCCGCTCCCCGCTGTGCACTGCATAGTGGCGCTGCAGATTCACAGCCTGGGCGAAGGCCTTCGAGCAGATGTTGCACACAAAGGGCCGCACATCGTTGTGCACCTTCATGTGGCGGTCCAGGTTGCCCGAGTTGCAGAAGCTCTTGGCGCACAACTTGCACTCGTAGGTGGTCTTGTTGTGGTTGTGCACCTCCTGCCGGTGCAGCGTCTGGTCCCGCTTGCTCTTGAAGGTCTGCGAATGAGGATAATGGTTAGATCTGGTTTCTAGGACGCATTTCGCAGACACTTACGCGGTCGCAGCGCTTGCAGCTGAACTGGTTGACCACCGTCTCATCGAATTCTACCTCCATGCCCGCCATCTCGGCGCTGGCTAGCACATCGATGCGATCCGACTGGGACTTCTCAATGTGGGCACATCGAAAAACAGCAGGTCGGGCGGCGAAAAACTCACTTTAATTAACTTATTCTGTAATTCTGTAATTTTCGCGTCTAGAAAAAGTCATATGGTGGCCGATATCAGTTGTATCGATAGTTGGGAATGAGGTTGCACCATCGATAACGACGACAGTATTGCCACCACTATCTTTTTGTGGTTGTAATTGGGGTATCCCGAATTATCTTTCATTTATTTGTTAATAAATATTTACTTTAAATTCCAAAAACAAAAAGTTATTTACACAATTATACTGTCACTTAAAAAAAAGTTCTATTTAAATTTAATTTAATTTTAAGTCATACGTTGTCTTCATTACGTCTTTTTAAAATAATAAGAACAACCAATTTCGGATTATAGAAATAGTAGAAATTATAAAATTATAGACATTTTATTTTATTTACAAGCTTTAAATATACATTTAAACAAACATTTTAATTGACTTACTGCCGCGAACCAGTGACTCGTGCCTCAAGCGGTTTCCCGTCTCTAGCCAAAACGCGTTAGTGCTTTTTCCCGAGATGCTGAGATAAATAGAAATTAACTTCGGAAAAGCGATTTTCTTTTGTTTACCACCATGGCCACCTATTCCAATCAGCACTGGCTGCTCTCCCACATTCGCAACTCCTTCATCTCCACGGACGACAGCGGAATGTGCGAGACGGTGATGTTGAGCGATGACATGCCCAAGCACTATTTGCGCAAATTCGGGAACTCCGGCGCTGGAGGAGATCACTACCACAGGAGGAAGTCGAACAAGCCACCGCCCACGGGGGGCGGGCAGACGCCCGAGCGCAACATTCGGCATCCGGATGATCCGCTCCAGGACGTGGACTTCATCTGCTATCCGGGACTGGACCTCAGCGACGACGAGGAGGACATGTCCACGCACTCCTTCGACATTCAAATGTATCCGGAGGTGGGCGCCCACCGCTTCCGCTCCAACACTGCCCAAAAACTGGAGAAACTGGACATTGCAAAGCGGAGGGCGGCGCGCATCAAGAGTATCAACTACCAGGAGGAAGTGCAACCGCCCGACAGCGAGGATTTCTTCAAGCGGAAGGAGGTGCCTCCTAGCAGGACAGAGCCGGTGAAGAAACCAACCAAAAGCAACGAGGACGAGCTGTCGGATGAGGGTGTTCAGAGCCAGCTCACCGAGCAGCTGGCCAAGAGCCCCAAGCAAACCCAGAATCGCTTTATAGAGTTCGCCCGCTTCGATGGCACCTCCCAAGTGGGCATGCAAACGAAAAGAATCAACGTGTATCTGAATATGCTTCCCGAACCGGATCGCAACTATCCGTTGAAGATCTGTGTTCTAGCCACTGCCAAAATCCAGGAGGTCATAGGTTACGTCTGCTACAAGACCTCCTTACAGTATCCCGAGGTTCCTTTAAAGTCCCTGCAGCATTACGCCCTGTACATGACAGAGGATAATGATGACATGGAGGACTTCCCGCCCTTGGACAACCGCGAACCGTGCTCCAAATTTGGCTTCTCCCATCTCACGCTCGCCGAACGTCGGCCTTTGGCTCCGGTGACTCGGGTGGACTACCACGGCCAGCAGGCTACCAAATCCATGACTTCCGAGGATGCGGTGGAGAAGCAAACTGTGGGCGACGCGATTTGCTTGGCTATGCGAACTACGAGTCTAAACGGACAGACGAACGATCCAGGCGAGTCAGGAGGAGCTGGAGGAAGAGACAGTTCGCATGACAATGTAACAGAGTACGAGAAGCGCTTGCTGAACCACAATGACATGCTGGAAGCCCCCATGCACCGGACCTATCGCGTAAACATCATAGACAAGAGGTTCTTCAAAACCGAAGTGACCCTGGGCATCTCCGGCGAGAGGATAGAAATCGATCAATGCAAGAACGCCAAGTTCTGGCCACAGAAAAAACCCGTGTCAACTCCCATCGACTGCGTGGCCTACTGTGACATTGTGGAGCGACGCCAGCTGAAGGCTGTGCTGCGCATCTGGATGAAGTCCAACTCCTCGTCGCCCTCCTTCACCACCGGCTGCACTTCAGCGCCGATCAACGACAGCGTGACCACCCTGAACATGGGAAGCTCCAGCGCGGGCATTGCCCACTCACCCAACAGTCCTGGTCACTCTTCCGGCCTCTTCTCGAGCAGCAATATTCGCTTTAAGCACTACGACTTCGACACGGACATCCACATAGCGCAGCAGATCCAGAACAAGCTGAACTGCATCCTGGAGATGCGATGCAGAGATCTGAGGAGCGAGTTCCTGCTGCAACGCGGACGAAAGTTGGAGAAGCGGCAGCTAAAGTTGTAGTATTTATTCCTATGGCGGCGGCTGCTGCTCGTGTGCCTAGCAGGCGGGCTACTGCCACTGCCGCTGCCACGCCCCCGTCTACGCCTGCGCCTCCTGTTCGATAAGTTGTATTAGTTGCTAACTAAAGATTGTGTTACACATGTTTGCCTAGCCCGTAAGTATTTATTGAACTCACCTAAACTTCGAAGCCCGGTCCTGAAAATAAAAGTGAAAAACCTATTTAAAATGGATGTTAATGTTTATCTTTAGGTATATATCTTAAAGTGTGTGTACTTCCGCCTGGCTGCTGGCGTTTCCAGCGCGATTTCAACGCGATTTGCACGCGTTTTGGCTGTGTCTCTCGATTTTATTTCCGTTTCTCTCGCTCTACTCATTGTAATTGCCCGTAATCAATGTGCAATTAATCTAACAGACGCCCCAGACGGGGACGGGCCTAACGGTTGCCGTATTACTGCATATTGTTTTTAGTTTTGCCATTTATTTTTAGTTTTGCAATGTCAGCGATGAGTGGGTTGGGCTGCGCTGGGCTGGGCTGGATCGCCTGCTAACAGCTGCTGGAGCTGCTGGAGCTGCCGAGAATAATGCCTAACTGTATCGCCGGCTAACAAGCGATTGTAGCCCGCGTTCTAAGGCCAAGGTTAGCGACTCGAAATCACGCCAAAAAGCACGACATTTGAGGCCATTCGTCTGATGTCGATGATGATGCTGCTGCTGCTGTTGGCGTGACCATATCGAGGCAACTGCCAGGTCTCGATTTACGGCCGGTGAATCACTGGAGAGGCAATTCCCCGAGGAAGTGGCCAAAGGTGAGACCTGAAGCCAGCATCGCTCATACGCCACATATGCCGAAAATGACTAACAAATGCCCGCGATCTCAAATGGCCGATAAAACGAAAAGGAAAACGCCTATTTTCATGTTCGATATGTCCAGCCAGTTGGGGTTAAATGATTTATGCCTACCCGGCCCAGCCTTGGCAGACACTCCAGCCCATTCTTGCAATAGACAAATTTAAATATCGCAGGCAATTTGTCAAATGCAACGATATTTGCGCTATAGGTAGAATTTATTATCGGCAAGTGCGTCGCCTTGGACATTTATTTTTCATTTGTTTGTTTCTCTTTTGCAGTGAATTTCAGCGAAAGCAACATAACTATCAGCCGAGCTAATTTGCCTAAGCGAATTCAGCAGGGGCGGCTAATTAAGACAAGGATGCGACTGCGAGTGCGGCTAATTGAAAGGCAATAGGTGCATTAAAGCAGCAAAGCAGCGGCAACCTTGACATTGAAAACGAATGACAAATAGCGAAAAGTTCACTCAATATGAAAGTTGCCAGGCATTATGCGATTTCATAGGTGGCATATGCGCATGTGGCTGATGTGGTAGGCGGGGCAAGAAACTTGGCACGCATGTGAGCGGATTTTCACTGCGAAAAAACACACAAAAGTGAGCGGACCTCGTTGTCAATTTATCAATTGCATAAAATAATAGGCCTAGGCGCATAATTTAATGTCGCGTTGTTTGCCATTTTGAAGGCCGCTTTGTATACGCGCATATCTCGCTGGAGATATATGTATTTCGTATTCTATGGCTGCACATGCAGATTAATCGCTGGAAAATGCCTTTTGCGCCTGAGTCACGCAACCGGGCCCACAGTTTGATTCGGTTATGATAGCCCAAAGATCGGCCAGCTACTGCCAATTATATAATGTGCATTTTCGAGCCACTCATAAACAACATTAAGTTATCAGTGATCAGCGTGTGTACTTAGCTTCCCAATGCCGCACACTTCCAGATACGCTTCCGTTTTGCAATGTTTGTTTGTTTGTTTAATACGCTCTGGGAATTTTAATCGCAGTGGGGAAATTAATTGAGCTATTAATAGATTAATTTATGGCATACTTCCCAACGGTAACTTGCATGCTGCAAATTGCTAGAATAGTTCTACGATTTCATACATCACAGCTCCCTTTCCGTTTTTATTATTAATTTTTTTTTCCATAAACAAACTAGCAGGCCGTAAACGCTATGTCGGCCTTTTCATTATGGCCATAACATTTTGCACATACCAAAGACCTGGAGACCAACCCACACGGAGACAGGCGTTGCCGTTGCCCCAATGCGTTGCACGCACCAAAAACTAAAAAAATCCGAATTACAAACATTTACAAAAACCAATCGGGGGACCCACAGCTCGAAAAACGCTTGCGATTTTAATTGCACAACCTGGGTGGATTGCGGATTGCGGTTTTTTTCCAAAAAGTGCGAGGCCCAGCCCCACACACAAAGAAACTAAGACCTAGTATAGTCTTTGCTATAGAAATGTATATCCCTTTTTAAATATTATAAAGAACTTGTACTTTTTAAATGAAGAGAGCTATTTAAATGATATATTATATTATACCATACTTAGAAAAATGTATATTTCTGATATATGTATCCTTCTTATAGATCTGTCTAAAGTTCCATAAAGTTCTTTGATCGTATGCTCTTAGTCGTTGCTTATAAAAATATACATCCCATTGAAGTTATTTAAATAAACTTGTAACTTTAATTAAAAACAACTATAAAAAAAAATATATATTTTATTATACCTTTCTTACAAGTTTTATATTTCTAAAATGAAGATCTTTCTTATAATTGTCATTAAAATTTCTTCTTGATACATATATACTAGATCTTTAATGTTTCCAATAGGTAAACAAACATTTAAATTCTTTTGAATAAGTAAGATGTGCCCAATGATTTCTCCCCCTGCACCGCTTGTTCTCCGCTCCGAGACATTTGTAACCCAATTCTGTCGCTCGGGAAAGGAGGCAAATGCACTTTGCGATTTACATTTCGAACTGCGGCGGCTTAATTAAAAGCGTGCTGCACAATGCCCGGCAGTCGAATAAAAAATATGCTATATGTAACGCCATACCTGGAGGTCAGCCGTTCGGTCTCCAACCTGTTGCATCCCCATCCCCATCCCCATCTCCAGTCCCATCCCAATCTCCATGTCCATCTCCAGTCCAGAATCGCGGACGAGTGGCCGGCGGCGGCGGCAATGTCTTCCTGCCTCCACCGGCGATAAATTGTGCTGGCATCAGCCTCTGCCAAGGTCGCTTCCTTAATGAAGTGCCGAAACTTGGGCTCGTTTCGTGGCAGGCACTTGACGTGGAACTGGTTTTCGGGCACCGCTCTCAAGTGGATGCCACCAACAGATGCAGGTGGTGATTGCCACTTGCACTGGGAATAAATTGTAGACTCTAATTGATTTTTCAATTTTTAAATAAGATTCTATTAAGGGATACAGAAATGATAATACATTTTATGTGATTACAAAAAATTTCCACTAAAAACATTTGATTTTAAATTTAACATTATGAATTTTCAAATTTGTTCATAAATTTACATTATAGTTATTTTAATTGAATTTAAATTCCTAGGTTCTTATCTTTAAAATACATTGGTGAATTTATTAGACCACCTTGAAGTCCTACTAAAAGTCTATAAAATATACGAAAGAAATGTGGTATTTCTTTCAGTGCAGATCAAAACAACCCGAAGGTTGCACTGCCCTTGTCCTGAACCTGTTTTCCCGTCTGGTTTCTGCTCTTACCATCCCGACAAAAGGTTCTGAATTATGTAATCCCGCGCTGGAGTCAGTGCCTCCGAGTGCGGATTCTCATGACCCACTTTTGTGGCCATCCATACAATTTGCGGCCATAAATCCGTTTAGCCGGACGCGCAGGATACGCGATCATAACTCATCAAGTTGGCATAATACAAGGAATTAAAAAATAACTATGACTACCACATTGAACTTGAGGTGAGGGAAACTGTCGGATTGATTGCCAATTGTCCGACTGTCTGCCATGCAATCTAATGAGCTAAAACACTGACTGAATAATATATTAATGAAAATGCAATTATGCAAAATAAAAAATAAAAAATACTTCAAACTCCATTTTCGAATATCTGGCCTGATCGGTGCTGACAGCCCGGACTTCCCACTCGAGACTCGAAAATCTCTATGGGGCGAACTGAATTTCATTTTTGCGTAGGCTCAACAACATAAGAGCAACGCGTGCAAAATGTCAACAGAAGGACAAACTTCAGCTAACAATTGCTAATGTGCCGCGATCGGATCTGGTACACACATAGGTATAGGTATGGCTACAGATAGGTGGCCCTGAACGCACTTCGCAGCTCGGAAAAAGTGCAAAAAGTAAATAAACGCTAAATAAAGGCAAATAATGCGTTAACAAAGCGGGCTAGCAACAATGCAGCATACGGCTTAAACATTGGCTTTTAGAGGCAATTTGCTGCCTCCCCAATACATATATTTTTTTTTGCCATGTGACCTACCTCAAGTGTAGCCACTTCCTGGATTTTAGCCAGCTTTTTGGGCCACAATCAAACGAGTTGGATTAATCGATCTTGGTGGGACACGCCTTCTGCACAAACAGAAGTAGAAAAAAAACCCGAATTAAAATTATGATTTTTATTAAATAAATCATTTGCCATTTGCGGCTTGCTCGTTGGCTATGCTACCAGGCCCATAGACAATAAAAACTCTTGATTTCGTATTGTTGCTCGGCCAGTATGCCAGTGTGTCTCTTGCCGCAAGGTTGCAAGATTTTTTTTTCTTTTTCGCTATTCATTTATCTTGGTTTTTTGGTTTTGGGCTTTGTTTTTTTGGCAACATAATTTACTTGTTGGCAAATCAAATTGTAGGGGGAACTCACTGTACAATTCGAAATGAAATGCTTGTCGTCAATTGGCAAATTAATGAGCATTTGATGGCCAGTTGACCTTATGTCAAGTATACGCCGCGTGGCCGGACGCTGAGGGGCAACAGGCAGCCGCTTGTAATTGGATTGCAAACGTTTGTTCTCACTCCTCGTTCTTGTATAATTTTATCAGTTTGGGTAAACAATGCAGGCGGCAGCGGGGCCCAGCTGATGCAACACAGTGTTTCATAAAAGTGAGGCCCGCGCTAAAGGGATTATTCTTTGCCATTATGCATATGATTATTCTTTGCCGCATATGAGTATGAGCGATGATATAATAATGCACGGCACAACAAAATAATCAAGAATGCAAAGCAAAAGTCGCGAGAATGACGCTGCCAATGCGGCTCATTTCAATATTGCACTTGAACTTGCACTTGACATGCAAATTGCCGATGCGATAACCGCGATGTGATGAGGATTCCGCGCACTAATGGGTTGGGTAAACAGCCAGATTGGCGAGATACATTTCACGCAGATATAATTGATTAAGAAATAATTTTAAGGAATGACAGAAATTTATACAGAATTTTTTAGGGGAATGTACAGCATATTTGCAGTTTTTATATCATGTTTATATATATATATAATATATCATTATTTTATAATTTTATTTGAGTATTATTCTTAAAAAATCCCATAAGTATCTTTAAGTAGGCTACATATCCATTGTAAATTATACAAACCCTTAATTTAGCCTTGCAGATTGTAGATCTGTCTTATAAATATCTCCTCTATTTCTATTTTCCCTACACAACTCCACCCGATTCGCTGTAAAGCGGAACTGACCTGCAATTGATTGATCAGCGTCTCTGGGTTGTCAAGTGTGTAACCCTCAAATTGCAATTTGTTGTCGCTAGCTGCAATTTCCTTCCTGTTTCCCCTCGGCGATAAACGGCTCGCTCTGGACGCAGTAATTGCTATTGCGAATGCGATTGCGATTGCAATTGAATTTGTGTGTTCTGTGCAACGAGGTCACCGCCGCACGAAAAGCACTTTCCCAATTTTCAGGCGATCAATGCAAATCGGAAGTGGTTAAGTGTGTGCGAGAACACTTTGCTGCATAAATGTGGAAATTAGTAGAATACTCAGGCAGCTAAGCAGGCTAGCAAATGCACTTAGCAAGGGCGATTGTCACCTGTGTGCTTGCTGTTGTTTTTGGCTATGTTGCTGCTGTGCTTGCTGTTGTTTTTGGCTATGTTGCTGCTGTTATAACGCCTCGTGTTGCTGCTGTGTCTGCTGTTGCTGCTGGCTGTATAGCTGGGCTTGTTGTTCTATGTTTGTTGCTGCTGTGTTTGCTGTTGCTGCTGGCTGTATATCTGATGTTGTTGCTATTGGCGTTGCTGTTGTTGCTGTCAGAATAGCTGGTGTTGCTGCTGTTTCTGCTATAGTTGCTGCTATGTTTGCTGGTGGTGTTGCTCCTGTGTTTGTCGCGTCTATTGCCGTTGCAGCCTGTGTTGTTGCTGCGTTGTTTGCTGTGTTGTTGCAGCTGTGTTTGCTGCTATTGTTGCTTCTCGTGTTGTTGCTGCTGCTGCTGCTGTAGCCCGCCGGTGTTGTTGTTGCCAACGCAACAAGTTTCGTGTGTGTTGCCAATAAGTTGTCGCTGCCGGCGTCGCTGCGCTCTCGCGCCGCTGCTGTTGTTGCTATTGGCTTTTGTTGTTATCGTGCGTACTTGGACCGCTCAATAACGCCGCCGACGCCGCTGCCGCCGTCGCTGGCGCTGCTGCTGCCGCAGCTCTGCCGCCGGCCGCCTGCTGCTGCTGTAAACACAAAAAAAGAGGCAGAAAAAAATTGAAACGAAAGCAGAGGGTATTTAACCGACCTCAAATCAATTTGCAATTTCAGTCGATCTCCGCGTTGCAGCGTTGCATGAACTCGATTTGGTCGCGTGCGAAACAGCAAGTTTACACAAGTTCAACCGAAAAGCCTTTCGGAAATATATATGCCGCTTACATACATAGTTGGGAAACGGGCAACAAATCCATACGCAACTTGAACTCCAAAATCACCCGAAACGCAGTCGAAATTGTTAATTGAACTCTTATTTATTAACTTTGGCAAAACGGTGTCAAGCGCGGCCTAGAAAAAGAAATAAAACAAAACCCCGGCGACAAAACGGCCCAAAAGAAATTCCAAGCACGTTGCAGACGAAATTACGCAAACGGCGATAAAAAACACACCAGCAACTGCTGCAACTACGACAGCAACATCAGCAGCAGCAGCAACATTAGCAGCAGCAACAGCTGACGTTCAATGAACGCCTCAGTTTCTGGCTAACCAGATGCACATCTTGGCCAATCCCAACCAACCAATGTAAGGTGCAGCTCCCAGCAGAGAGAGCTTTTCCCCAACTGAACTTGAAAGTGAAAGTGAACGAGAGCGGAGAAATTGCGGAGAAGAGATTGGTCAGCAGGGAAAGAAACCCGAAAGAAAGACCGTAACTTTTGCTTTTGCTGGAGTGGCCAAAATCAACTCAGAGCATCAGCCAAGGTCGTTCGATAAGTTAAGCTATGGATAAGGATCACTCGGAACAGGTGTACGAGGTGAAGGCGCCCCATGCCGGAGCAGCGGGTCACACCTTCCTAGTGAGCCCCGTGGACCCCACGCCCATCCTGGCACCCATTCTCACCGCTGTGCCCGTGATGAAGCCCCGGGAGTCCCCTGCTCCGTTGGAGAAGTCCAAGGAGGAGCCGGAGGTGCTGGAACTGGATGATGACCAGCCCAGCTGCAGTTCCCAGGCTGTGGTGCCCCTGTCCACGTCCCTGCCCTGCAAGCTGCTCCGCATGCATGCCAGGCGATCTGCCCAGGCCCTGCTCCACCAAATGGAATCGCTGGACTCGCAGCTGGGCAGCAGCCATGGCAGCACTTCGGATGAGACTTCGCCCAGTGCCCCACCCATGTCGCCCACGGATCAGCAGCTCGTGGATGTGGGCATGGGCTCATCCATTGGGGACTCTGAGGAATCCTCGGAGGAAGGCGACGAACTAAAGCCCCTCGCTGTGGACAATCACATCATGCACGAGGTGGAGCTGAATGAGCGCCAGACTTCACCACCGGCCGTCTTGAGTGAGGCCAACTTGGAGAAGTTCCGCAAGCACCAGATGGATAACATCTATCTGCATCCCAACTTTACCCTGGATGCTTCTCCACCGCCAGCGGTGGCTCCGGCCAACTCACCCGTTCTGGAGGCCAAGAGAAGTCATCGCTCCTTCCTCTCGATGAAGAAGGATAAGGAGGTGGATCAGCCACTGGAGAAGGAGAAGGAGCAGGAGGTTGCAGTTCGGGAGCAGGAGGATTCTGAGCAAAACCATGGTCCCAATGAGATAGACACGCTGGATCCGTCGCTGATTCCCAGCGAGGAACTGGCCGCCGAAATCACCGAGGCGGTGGAGTTCTACTTCTCCAACGAGAGCATCCTGAAGGATGCCTTTCTGCTGAAGCATGTGCGTCGCAACAAGGAGGGCTTCGTCAGCCTCAAGTTGGTGTCCAGCTTCAAGAAGGTTCGCCAGTTGACCCGCGAGTGGAAGGTCGTGGGCGATGCAGTGCGTCGCAAGTCCCGCAAGATCGAGCTCAATGATGTGGGCACCAAGGTGCGCAGAATCGAGCCTCTGCCCAGTTTCGATGAGACCATGCCCTCGCGCACCATTGTGGCCTGTGATCTTCCCATGGACAAGCTGACCATCGAGAAGGTATCGGATCTCTTCTCCCGCTGCGGTGAGATTGCCCTGATCCGCATCCTAAAGCCGGGCATGGCCATTCCCGTGGATGTGCGTCAGTTCATGAACAAGTATCCGGAGCTGCAGCAAAAGGAGTGCGCCCTCGTGGAGTACCTGGAATCCTCGTCCGCCCGGGATGCCCGCCACCTAAGTGGTCCCTTCCAGGTGTACGAGATGGTGGCTCCCAAGAAGAAGACTGGCAAGAAGGCAGCCGTCATCCAGATCGCTGCTCCCGTGGCCCGAATGGTTGAGAACTATCGCTACTACAACGACGCAAACTACGAGAGGAGTCGTGGTGGCAGCTTCTCGGGTCACGAGACTGTTCCAGATCTGCGCTTCAAGCTCAAGCGCAACAACTCGGATTTCCAGCCGAGCTACTACCAGCAAATGGGGCCCAACAGCCATGGCTACCATGCCAATCCGTATCAGCATTATCAGCCACGTGGCAGCATCGGGAGCAACCACAACCAGGAGATGGGTTTTTTCGGCTATGGTCCCAGAAGATACAGCAACACATCGACGATTTCGGCCAACACGGCGGCTGCCTTGGGCGATGCCTCGCCCATATCTTCTGTTGTCAATTCAGGCGGTAGTCCCGCATCGCCCATCAGTAGCCTCCAAAGGCGTCTATCCAACTGCTCCGAGCAGAACTTCACACCGGAAGTCAATCCTCCAATGTCGAGGAGGGCTAGCAATTGCTCAGAGAGCGGGGGCATTCCCCAGCGACGTGATTCCAACTGTTCGGAGAGTTGTCCCTGCTCCAGGAGGGTCTCCGATTTTGGTCAGCAGAACACCGCGGAGCAGAGCACCGGCTACAGGAAGACATCGGTGTGCTCAAATGGCAGTTGTCCTGGCAATCAGAACCAGGAGCGTCGCTTCTCCAACGGCTCCATGCAGTTCGAGAGGACCTTCTCGAATGCCAGCGAGACCAGTGGCTTCTATCGTCGTCCCTCGAATGATTTCAACATAGAGAGGGAGCCCATCCAGACGGATCAGTTGGTGGGCGGCGGAGGCGGTGGCTACCAGGTGTGGCCGCGCCGTTACTCCAACAACTTCCAGCAGCTGAGCAGCAAACTGGCGGCCTACGACAATGCTCAATACATCGGAGGAAGACGCATCTCCACGGACTCGGGCTACGATCGACGCTGCTCCTTTGGCTCGGAGGGATTTGATGGATCTCCCCGATCTCGCACCGGAAGTTTCCTGAGCAGCTACAAGCATGGCGGAGATGGCTACGATGGCCAGCCCAGATCCCGAACCGGAAGCTTCCTGGATGGTTCTCCTCGATCGCGCTCCGGATCCTTTGCCCAACGGGCCGCCGAGAGCCTGGTGCGGACTCCCATGGGTCCGGATGGTAGCAAGGGTTTCGGCCAGAGGGCCAGGAAATTCGGACATACCATTTCACCAGTGAACTAGGGTTCTCAAGAAAGAGGGGTTTTTTTTGTTGATTAATTTTAGTGGGAAGAAGAAAACTGTTATAGAACCCCGTTTAGAGCGGGCATTCGTATGTGAAATTAATGGCTGTACACTGTGATGCTGTCCAACTTGTTAAACGTCCCACAGATGCACCATACACCGCCCCCAGCCCTTAGGCCAACCTAGGTTAGGAACATAAACCTATAGTTAACGAATTTTGATCACCGAAATTTACGAGGGGTTACGTTGCTTGATGTGCATTTTTGCCAGTCCTATACTTGTTCTCTCATTTTTTTCACCATTCTTATGAGAAACATAACGATAACAATCACTGCCAATAGTTTAAGCTAAAGAAAAGGAGCAATATAATTGGTTTGGTAGATACTTAGGATTATATCTTTCAAAATAATCAACTTATATGATTGACCATTAACCAGTAATTATGTTCTTATATTTTAACAACTTATAACTAGAGTAGGGGCCCAACTTGTATCACAAAGTCACCCGTGACTTCCACCTTATATAGCTGCTATATCCTTATGAATTCACAAAACAACACTGCTTGTATGCAGATCTAGTATTCTTTTATGGCCCATTAACACTTTTAACAATCGTGCAATTAGGTTAGATGTAGGATAGTCACACCCATTTGTCAAACGGCTGCCATATAAATCGGTTCTAGAAACGTGGCCATAGTAGCCTCCAGGAGTGAGTAACACGGATGTAATTGGAAGCAAGCAAAAATTAATTAGATTCTCAGGTCATTAGGTTTAGCACTCGCAGGGCAGGCAGAAGTGATATCCACATTTCCCAGCCAACCCACTCGTAAATTTCAACTTTTTCTTTTATTTGCTTATTATTTCAACACTTTTATTCAATTACTACTTAGTTAGTCTAATAACTACGTATTTAGAGTTAGGAACTTGGTTGTCCTCCTGCAAGAAGAAAACGACGGAGGAAACAGCAAAACGGATCATTACAGGAGAGAATAAAAATATTTTTCATTTTTAGCTTTTAATTTCGATTTCTTACAGAAGCATAAATCTGTGGATGCAATAAATTATACTATGCGTGTTAACCGTGAATAAACTTATTACAAAAACCGAATAGGGGTCTTGCAGTTGCAATTGGTCGGGGGTATTATTGTAATTAGCCAACAATGGTGAACTTGAAACGGAGCTTAGCTAACAAATTCGCCGTCTTTTTGCCAAATCATTTACCGAATCTTGCGCAATGCGGCTGCTGGCCCGAAACTGAAAGCGAAATTCGCGCCACTCGAGAACCGAAGGTAACTAGGCCAACGAAATAGCGGAAAAAATCAAGTTAAAACCAATATACACATCTAATAACAGCAAATCCCAACCAGTCTGCCTTGCCTGTGAAAGCAACAATTTGAATTTTATTGAATAATATTCGTAATTTTTGTCTTCGCAAAGTGACATGAGCGTGACGCATGCGCCCCCAACTCGAATTTTGGATTTGGTTATTTATTTTTTTTTCGATTTTGTTTTTTCTTGCTGTTTTTTTTTCTTTTGGCGAACTCGCCCGCGGTTCATAATTGTTCATAAAGCGGCCGTTAGCATTGTTATTGCCTTGTCTCCAGCCTCTGGGGCTGAATTTCGAGTACTCATGCCTTAATCGTTGCCGTGCGTGCGATTTTTTTGCGGTCCCAAGGTATTTGTTGTTCACTTTTCGGTTCGTTTTCCTTTTTTCTCGATTTTTGTTTCTTTTCGACTTCGATTTATTAAACAATTTCAATGGATATGCACGCTGCTACACGTACAAGTGAATGATTTTTCGCACACACGCATCCCGCCGCGCCGCCCACAGCAGCCCAGGTCTTATATACACTGTGTTTTATTTTCTTTACCTTACTCGAAACCAGTTTTTTCGGGGCGCTTGGCCAGCAGCAGCGCACTGGACTAATTGTCGCACAATTTTTCACCGCGTGGGCTAAATCCAAAAGTGCAGCACCATAAGATCTAGCCAACGGGAAGCATTTTGTGCGTGCATTTTGTAGGTTGCATAAGGCTTTTTTCCCCCAAAGCGGGGAATTTATTGTAATCACATAGCTCGGGTTCATGTGCTCATGCGCTTGATTAAACTTCCTGGCGCTGCGGCCTTTATTGCCGAATTCCCTTTTTAATTTATGCTAATTAAACGTGCTCAAACAGGAACCGCAGCGAAAACCAGTCGCATGGCCCGTGTTTTCCAGAACAACTTGCACTCATTAAGTGAGAGTTCATCCCCGGCGGATGGGGATAAATATAAATATAAATACCCTGTGAGTTATCGCATTCGAATAAGTTATAAATTGAGGGGAGCCGAGGTCTCATCGATGACATAATGCGATGGGTATTGGGGTAGTTTCAACTCAACAATGCAACCATAGAGTTGGCTGCACATGAAAAAGGATGGTAATAGTATATTTACCTTTTATTTGTTGTTTATATTTGTAAAAATGACTAAAAGATCATCAAAATCTACACGACTTTCGTATCAAAAAACAAGAGCGAGCCACTGTTGTATCGAATAAACAATATCAAGATTAATGTAATCCTCGAAAAAATAAGATCAAGACTACTTTCATCTCAAAAATTTAAATCAAAAAGCAAAATCAAGAGTATTTTCGTCTAATAGAAAGTTGAATTCTTCATATTGTTCTAAGATTTTCTACCCTTTGTGCAACACCCTTTTCCTTCACTATTTAAAGGATACTATTTTATATTAACTTACAAATTGACAGCATACATATTTACTTTACTGAAAACATAATACTTGCTATTGTTTCTCTCTGTGCACCACTGACCTTAGACAAGTCTACACTTTTTGGCAAGATCGCTCATCCTTGGACCGGCTAAAAATGTCCCAAACCGCTCAATGCTACAATTGCCGATGCACAGAACGTAGAACGTGCCGTGTGGCAAGTTGTCTGAGAGTCTGAAAGTGCCTCAACCTTGACCGTCATTTGCAGGCGGCAGAATCGCGAGTCGAGAGATGTGAGCTCCTCGCATGGCCACCGGGCGTATGCGCGATTTCCGGAAACTGCTCGCTCTCCTGTCGTCGTTGCGCCCAGTCATCTTCAAGTTCAGAAGGCACGCTGATATTTATTTATAAATAAAAGTAACCTTAGTCGCCGTCTCAATAAAGCGTACTTGAAGTCGCGCGTAGAAATTTCCGCACCACATTATTAACAGTGCCAGTCATGTCGGCGAAAACCACAACTGCCAGCCACTCAGTCATCAGTTCGTATTGATGAAATGCCATATTGTAAGCCAAAATAAGTATACGCACCGCTGTCTCGATTGCATAAACAGCAACAACGATGCTGACCTCCACACGTTCGTTCTCACTACGCAATTGGGTAAATCAAATAAATACGCTAAAACATCAGAAGCCAGCAATTACACATCGGACTTTCGGACGCGAGGCGAAAGCAAACGATAATTCTACAATAAGGTCGTTGATTCTGGAAGAACCCAGATATGATGTTGGGTCGGGGGGTTTTTATAACCATATATAACATATTGGAAGCCTGTGAGCCAAAGATAATTTTGGGAATTTGGGGATAGTAGTATATTGGAGTCAATTAAAAACTTAAAAAATGAGAACTTCCGGACTGGAAAACTGTCTAACATTTTATAATATTTGCACATTTTTAGGACATGCAAAAAAAATTATAAAAATGCTATGCTAAGAACTTGAGCTTACTATCTTGAAACGGATAAAAAGTTAGTAAATATATTTATTTGTGTTCTTATTTTTTATTTCTTCAAAATTAATTGATAGGGATTCTTTAATTTTTAATAGCATACTTTTCGGGATCATGAATTAATGAAGCATTGAATTAATGAAGCCTACTTTTCGGAGTCAAAATTAAAACAGGTTGGCAGTCCCAATAAAATTGGCGCGAAAATATGAAACCGAATTTCAAATCGAAAACCCTATTTAAACAAATACAGACCCTCTTAATCCACATTTCACAAAGAAAGATATGATAGAATCCAATTTGAATTCTCATAAAAACGTATAAAGTCTCCGAGGTAGGACCTATATATTAACCAGCTGAAAAGAAGTAAATAAAAAACATTTTCGTTAATATTTTGATTGCGTTTGTGCTATTTTTATTTCGCCTGTTGTTTTGTAATACTTTCTTCTTTTGGAGCAAACAAACAAATTCAACTACATTGGCTCGAGGGGAGTTTATTTGTTTTTGTTTTTTCTCTTTTTTGGGTTAAACGGGGAATTGCCTATGACTAATATGTATATTTTAAATATAGCTTTCCACATCCGTTAACTTAACATTCTTAGGTCTTTTCTTGTTGTGTGTGTATTTTATGTCCGCTAATTAATTAAGGTATTTGACTAACAATTAAAATGTAATCGAGGTACTATTAAATTAGACATTCGCTAATGCTCATAATTTGCGTATTGTGCATGCAATTTGACTATTTATGTGGGGCATTACTCTTGGACCCATCGTTTTTTTTTAGACTAGGCTAATGCTAAGGCCCAGTGGTAGCCGCAGGCCAGAGAGTTGCAGCGCAGCTTGGTGGGAATTTTGGTGGTGACTGCTTCTGCTGCTGCGGTGGCTCGGTGGTTCCAGTGGAGCAGTCGCATCCGCTTCCGCTGCCTGCACCACTTCCAGTTCCGCCTGCTCCTCCTCCTCCAGCTCCATCTCTTCTGCCCTTTGGTTCTCCTTGTTTTCCCCCTGGGTAACCTGATAGCTGGTGGTGGTTGGCAGGACTTCGGATATGGCGCTATCGAATTGCAGCAGTATCTCATCTTCGTCGAGTTCCCGCGTCCAGCGCGGCCTCTCTTTGAGTGGACTCATGATCTGCGGGAGTTTCTTGGTGGTGGGGGTGGTTGATTCTGGGGCGGATGCGGGTGGCTCTTCCCTGCTGAGCGTGGTGCCCAGTCGCCGGAACATGGCCACTACCTTGCCATCCACACTCGGTTGCTGGAATCTTTGGTATGTGGGTGTGGCAATGGTATTGGTGGGTGGGGGCACGGGTGCGGATGCCACCAACTCCTTGACCGCTGGTCGCTCCAACGGTTTCCTTCGTGGCGCCACACACTCCACCTTGCAGATCAGATTGCTCCTCTTCTGACCCTGCGGCCTGAGGTAGACGACCACCGCCGACTGCTGGCTCCTCTTCTTCTGCGGACTCCGCCGCAGGCTCTCCATGCAACATTGCCGCAGCACTCGGCTCATCCTGCTGACAGAGGCACTGCGTCGTCTGCTGCTGCTGGGTCTCCGCTTCGAGTAGACTATGGGTGCGGGTGTGGGATTGACGGGAACCTGCGGCTGTGGCTGGGGCTGGGATTGGGGCTGCACTCGCACCTGGGGTCGAACCATCGCCACCGGTCGCAGCTTGGTCCGCTCCTGCTGCACCACACTGTTGCCCATGTGGGAGGGACTTTGGCTCTGGCTCTCGGCCTCGTTGCTGTTGACCGCCTGCAGGGAGTGCCAGTTGATCAGCCAGTTGTTGCAGCTGAAGCAGAGGAACTTGTCCTCGTTCAGGGGCTGTAAGTAGAGAGATAGATGATGGATGAGTAAGGGATGTCTATCAATAGGTACTCTTATAAAGTAAACATAGGCTATAACTCTTAATCTAAGATGTGTTCTTGAAGAGCAATACAAATGTATTAAATAACAATAAATTAAGAGACGAAATTATATTGCTTTTGATTGTTAACTATTAGTGGTTATATTATCTTTGTGAAGTACAAAATGGAATAAACCCAACTTATATATACTAAGAAATATATTCGATGAGCTGAACCATGGCTTGACCATTATGAAGCCTTCTCTATATATTCCCAAAAGTGTCATTAGAGGTGACCCAAAAAGTGGGTTACCTGATAACATTCCGCACCATCAGAACCAATCATTTATTGATTACAAACAGGACACCGTTAAGGTCGTTAGGACTCAGCCCCAGAATTCCATTGCGTGTCCCGTAATCCCAAGCCAAGCATAACCACAGAATAAACCTCTCGAAAATTACGATACGCCTATGCACTTAGTGATCGCTCTCGGGACCCGACCACTAATGAGCATCGAACCAAAGGTGCAAAAAAAGCATAACAACTCCGAAAACAACCGCCAGACGGTCCCGAGCATATTAATTACCCAAGCAGACCTCAGCATTCCGGGGGTATCAATAATTTCGTGCACCTGCCAACGAAAACTAAGCGCCCAACACGGCAGCTGGATGTGGCCGACTGTTCCGAAGGCAACGAAAACCAGTCAAAAGCTAAAGGAAAGAGGGATATTCGGTAGGCTCGAACCTCGAAGCAAACTCGTTTTGGCCAAGGGCCACGCGCCCCATGGAAACGAAGTGGAACCGACGAGGAGAACTGGGTTAAGACCCAACTATGACGGATATTAGGCACGCGTATGGGCGACAGCTGCTCGGGAAATTAGATAAAGGTCGATCGGAGCAGGGGGAATACTACCTACAAGGATCGGGAGAGGGTCTAGGGGAAGGGGTAGGGTAGCCAGGATCAGGAGCGATTGTGGCTGCCTGTTTACCTTTGGCTTCGGCGCTGAAAAGGTGTGCACCAAGGGCCATGTGTAAACGGTATAATAATGCAAATTGCAGGCCAGGTGCAAGGCAGACAGAAAACCACACACACGCTCACAGATCGGAGCTGCACTGAGGGAAATTTGGATGTCTTCCCAAGATAGTAGTTTGTAAAAAATAAGGACTAACATTGCAAGCCAATTTAAAAATGTAGGAGAGTAAATATATTATACGAGTATTGAGTCAATTTTATGACACATTACATGATTTCATATTATATGATCCTAAGGTTGTGGCTCAAAACCCTTATAAAACAATATAATTTATACTAAATAAAATCTTTAATTTGATCAACCATACTTTGTATATGAAAGGTTAATCTTTTGTATTGTATGCCCATTTAATGATATTTTTAAGGACCTTTAAGGCAAATATATTTATTTTTATCAGTGTACGATAGAGGGAGGTATGAAAATAGGGAGGCAGGCTGCTAAATTGATTGCAACTGGACTTTATGGCACTGTCATTGAGGGCTTTATGTTGTTCAGAACTTGCGAGGGTGTAGATTCCATGGGGGTGATCGGTTGCCAGGCTACGATCGCGGCAGGTGGTGCATAAGTCCATAAGTACCCCATATAGGGTTTCGCAATAACGGTTCAAAGTAAATTCTAACGATCCTGGGGAGTGCGTTTCGGAGGGCGAGTTGTGGCGGGGTTAGCAGCGGGGTTTTTTTATTATGAAATCGAATAGCGTGCGGCTGAAGTATATCGTAATTAAATTGATTATTTCGTAAGCAATTAAAGTTGAGGACTGTAAGGATGTGAATGCATACATCTGCTCATGTTTAGAGTACTATATAGATAGTTAGCAACCACTTCAAGTTGTTGACATTCGGATAGGGCTTCATTTTAAGAACCCTCTTCATATGCCTGACCCATTTTCGTTTTCTAATCCAATAGCAAGGAAACCTTATAACAAACTATTGCCCAAAAAACAGACTTAAAGAAGACCCCTAACCCAAAGTAACGTCTAGTTTTCGGCTTTGCTTCGGCACTTTAGAGACTTCTTCTAGAAAAGTTAGGGATTCAAGAAGTATCCTATACCTTACTCTAAGGGTAGATCCTTTGTTTGGATTTGCGCAACTCAAGAAACTGGAATTTCTGTCTTCAGATTTTTGGCATTGTTCGAGGGTTCAACCACCGTAGATCGCTTTAAAGAAAATCCCCTCGCATTTCGAACAATAAACTGTGAACTCAGATCCAGGTATTCGTATTGAATGGTTGATATGCGAAAAAACATCTCACACAAAACCCGAAGAAGGTTCGTACCTTCAAGAGCTGATAAAGCAGCAGCAGAAAACCCAGGAACCCTGATGGGTTTGGATTTTGAGTGCCGAGCGGCAAATACAGCTGTCGTTTGGGATATGGAAAAAAGAGGAGAAAAGGAGAGGGTGCAGAGTGTGCGTCGAAGGTTCGTTCACTGCCCGCAGAAATTGGAGCAATCTCGGCTCCTCGGCAAATCCACCGCACATCTGCCCTTCGAGCAGGTTTGTGGTACAGGTAGTCCAGCGCAGCGGAGTGTCTGTAATCCGAGACCCGAAACTCACTTCCACAGAAAACAATGCCAGGATCTCCATCGAGGATCGATTTCCCTGGCCATCTTCCGCTTTGGCATTTCCCACACACCGCACTGTGCCATATTAGAACAAGCTGTTGGAAATTATGGGAAAGGAATCGAACTAAGTGGCGACACATATGCAAAGTGTCCGATTACCGAAAGTAGTTAGGGAATTGCTTCAGCTGCTTAGAGGGCAGGATACTCAGTTCAAAGGGCAAGGGAAATGGAAATATTAAAACGAGGGAAAATAAAAGGATTTGGGTTAATAAATAAAAGGAGCGAAATGTCTTTACCTATGAAATACTAAGCCAAAATATCTTAGAAAATACCTTTTACGAGGTCTCTTTAATAATTTAAGAGTAGACAAATATGACAATCCTAAGAATATATTGAAGATATTATAACAAATTGTTACAGAGCTGTGTTAGGAATGTTATAATATAGGAAATAAATATAACCAGAAAGAATTTTAGAAACTGCTCTTTGCATACTAGGGACAACCACATTTTTTCCCAGTGGGATGCTGAGGGAGAGCTACCTTTACCTGCCTATGGTCACCCGCCGCCCCTCTCTCTCTGGAATCACTCCAATTTTTCCGCCCAGCGAAGTTCATCCCCTTTTAACCCAAAAACACACACACATGGGAGGCCCGAGCACAGGGAAAACTTTGTCCGAAGGACGTTCTTTCGTTGCATGACTCATCCGCCGAGTTGCCCCAATATCGATTTCTTTCGTCCACACCCCCACCAACACCACAACCATGGCGGGATGTGCCTTTCGTGGAAAATCCATACCTGAAACTTGAATTTCGCCTGGATTAGCTGGACGATGTTGGGCCCGGAGCGGGGCTCGTAGATATTGATCGTCTGGTTGGTGTGGCAGCCGCAGATGAGGCAGGTGCGCTTCAGGTATTCCGAGGAGGCGGCGGGGGCGGCCACGGCCGCCGAGGGATCCGCCTGCTGCTGCTGATTATTGGCAGACATCCTGGCGATTTTTCCCAGCCTCTGACGTCACCAAAGGTCGCACCAACTTGCCGATTTTCGGTCTTCACACTCGTATTTTCTGGGGTGGCGCGCAAAAAGTGGCAAACACAACAAATGCGAAGCGGCAGACACACGCGAGTGAGCGAGAGGGAGTGCGAGAGTGTGAGAGCGGGACAGCGAGCTACGGAGCGGCACGTCCTTCGCGTTGCACGCACAAATTTCGAATGAGCCTTGCTTGTCCTCTTACGCTGGGCTTGAGTTTCAAAACGAGTGCGCGGGCTGCCGGATCAGGGAAACGAAATAAGCGACGGTCACGGGCTGCCAGACCAGCGAAGAGATATCTACGTATAAGGATGAAGGAACTCGCATATCATATATCTCAAATCGTTTATATACTTATTATCTGCTGTATATATATTTATCTTCCAATAAAAAATGTTTTTAAATATCAATATTGAACAAATATAATTTATTTTCTAGAAAATACCTTTTTTGTTGATGTAGCCATAAACAGTATAATAATTTATAAGGTTATAAATAAAAAGTATACAATTTTTTTATATAAATGCCAAATATTTAAACAAAATAAATACACCTAGATATAATAACAAATTCTACCTAGGACCAATAGTTGTCCCATTTGGCTTGCACTGAAAGAAATCACATTTTTAGGGGTGATACGACCAAAACAACATATGTTCACATTTAAGGGCGCCAAAAGGGATGTTGAGAGGCAGAATGACTAGTGCGAATTTTTGAACAGGAAACGAGAACAACAGGCAATATCAGTTAGGGTATTTCAGCAGAACTATGAAAGTATAACCACGAAAAATACAACCAGGGGCAGGAATATTAGTTTTGATAGTAAGAAATTGAGTGTAACTAAAGATGATATTATATTTATTTTAATGTTTTCGAATCTCAAAATGATCATCTCATGATCAACGTCTGGCCATTTCCATGAATGAAATCTCAGAAAACCAAGAAATGTAAGGCCAAATATTTTGACAGCATATTGACGACTTGACCTATCTGAACTTTCGGAACTCGAGCCACCTCTTCTCCAGCTCTTTGGATGCGCTTAAGCCTCCCGGAGGAATCGGCAGCTGCCATCGAGCGACAAACACCGAATTTAATGTGGACGGCTTCCTCGACTGGTACTTATGGTGGAATGGAAGACCCACCGGCTCAACACAGAGCCGATGTATAAAAAATGTAGCTTGCAGCATGTGTGCATTGTGGGCTCATCAACAGGCTGCCGAGTGTCTGAGGCCCCCCAGCTCCCCGATCCGCCGGTCCGCCGACTCCGCCAAACACCGACAGCAACGGCAGCTGCTCCAAAATACAAAAGGTGCGTTTTGGGTTTTTTGTCTTTCCCATTTTGTTCGGGCAGCTCAATCATATGTTCTCCGTGTTGTAGCTCATTTTGAGCCGGTGTTGCAGCTTGCAACCGGATTTTTTCGTGGCGACAGATGTTTCTTCTTTTTTCCTTCGTCCGAACCTTCTTCGGCCGCCCCTCCGATTTGCACCTTCCTTCCAGTATCAGATTGCAGCCACTGGGTTAACTGGCGCTGCCCGCCGCTACTTTTACTACGCATCTTCGTCGGTAGTAAACAAAGGAGTAAGGCACTCGCAATCGCAAACGAGGCCCCTGATGAATGAAAAGGTGAATGGGCCCTTGCGAGGGAGGCCGCGAGCGGGGAAAGCGTGGCGAACGATATGTATATCCGGAACTGGACCCTCGATGTGATCGATTTCCGCGCCATATGCGTGGCGAATTTCCATGCTGATCCTAGTACGGGAGAGGAAGTGGCCAAGGTGGCTGGATGAGATCACAAGGATTACAAGGTTGATAAGCAAAAACCATGGTTATCTGCAGTGATTTAATATGCATTATTTAATATACTTTCTTTTATTATTCAAAAATTAATGTTGATTTTCAACACATTAAAACCCCCATTTATTAGTTTTATGTTCCATTTTAATAGCCCATACAAATTCTTTTAGACAAAAAATTTGGTTGGTCAGGTTGACAACAACACGAATATAAATTTTAGTTTTAAAGGTAGCTTTGAGTAATACTAGTTTTTAGTTATATGATTAAATTTTACAACAGAATTCGCTATTTTATAAGTTGGGAATAATTTTTAAATTTGTTCGTAAGCCCAACGTTACGTACTACGTAAGCGTAAGTATTTTACTTTAAAGCGCCACCTATTAAATGTGCCCGATAGGTGGCGAAGTGTATCTTACAAGCGTTTCAGTAGATGGCGCTAGTTATGGTGGCGCGCAGTACGAAAAATCACCGATTTTGCAGCAGGCGAGTAGAAGACATGAAATTGTAGATCTTCTTTGGTGCTATATAACTAATTTGATTCTCCTGACTTCAATCTGTTCGAATATCTTTACTCGGTTACCTAACATAATTATTAATTTAATATGCGTCATACAAATAATTTTCGTACTATATTAAAACAAAAGGCCATTAGTTAAATTTTGTTGCTAAAACTTTGAGATATAATTTATAAACGCAAATTACTTATTATTGTTAAATGTTGTACGAATGAGAACAGCATTAATGCATATTTGTCACATAAAATCAATAACAATCATACTCATGCCCTTAAAGGACTTTGAGAATTTATTTTATTGTTAGTAAATTGAAAACTTAATTAATGTAAAAAGAATAATAAAAAATGCAAATCAAAATATTAATTAATTTTTCTAACATGTTTTATCCTTTTACATTGTTTACTAATGTACATCTTTTTTATCTTTAAATAGTTAAAAAGTTTTAAGCCGATCGCTTAGATAATTTTGTAAGCTGAAAGAAATACACTTCCCAAAAAAAAGTGCAATTAAAAACTCTTAAGACTGAGTATTGAACCTTGATGTTTTAAAAAATAATTACTTTGAAGCTATATAGAAAGTCTGAAGAAATTTTAAGCAGCCCAAACTTGAAAGAACTATAACTTGTTTTTGGTTTTAAACTTCATGTTACCTTTAAGATGTCGTTAAAGTTAGATCACACTTTAGTCAAAAGCAAGCACCAACAACTTATTTTTAGGCTGCCTAACAAATATGCTTTAACTTACGATTTACCACTCCTTCAACTTGGTAACCCATGCGTGAGGCACTCTCGAAATCTGGATGAGTGGAACACAAACAATAGATCCATTGCCCATGTCGTCACCCGCTGCCCCAGCACGAAAGTCCCGGCTTCTGGGCACGATTCTCACGGCCCACCAAGGAGCTGAGCGGTGTGCGCTATCGTTATCCCGCTGCTGAGAAACCAAGTGGAAATGGCAATTCGCCAGGCACCTTGGGAGAATCGGAATCAAATTGAATCGCCTCGCATCGCCTCGAGATCGCGCCCCTTGCGGACCCCCCATACGCACGTGCGAAAGTCGGCTATGAAATAATTGACTTGACTTTATAATTGCAACAGGCGAGAGCGGGGAAGGTAGGGATGCGAATGCAACATACTGTGAGGAGACGGCATGGGCTCTGCCGGCTCTTGAAAGGCACCCAGAATCGCCTGCGATTGGTGCCGTTCGCAATCCTCAAGGGGGTTGCAAGCCAAGCAACCCCCGGGGGAATAGCTTCAGCACTGATAGATGGTTTCAGTGCTTGGATGGCCGGGAGTTCTGGGTTCTTGGGTGGCTCTCAGGCGCTCGCTCTCTGTGCGCTTGCGCTGTGGCAGTACCATTTTGTTTTAAGAGCTTCTGTTTTGATGCCACTTTTTGGGCCAAGCCAGTCAGTCAGTTGCCGACGCTCAAGGCACAAGGATATTCGCAGCGCTTGCCAGGATTCGTGAGTGGCGACAGCAAACAAGCAAAACAAATCGCTTTGGCGCGAAACGGAAGCCGGAAGGCGAACAGTTGCTGAGGCAAATCAAATTAAACCGAAGCGGAAACGGAAACAGTGATTTAAATAGCCAACCTGGCCATGTCCCGACGCAAGCAGGCCAAGCCGCGCGCCTGTCTCAAACGTAAGTTGGGCGCCCGTGGTCAGTGGTCGGTGGTCGGTGGTCGGTGGCCAGTTCCTGAATCCCCAGGTGACCACCGACTGACATGGTCTCCATTTCCATATCCTGTGTGTCCCTGTGTGCTGCCTGTGTGTTTCGTGTGTGTGCTTCTGATTGATTTGCTTTGATAAACCCCCCAAAGGGCGGGTGGACACAACATTACTCTGCCAAACTTTGCTCGCGGGACCGCAAAATGTGACAAATGCAAATGGCCTCGGCCTGCGCTGGCCCACCGTCCTGTCCGGTTGGTCTACGGCCATTTCCCCTGCCCTCCAGTGTAGGGGCCTCCATTTCGACTCTCAGCCAGCATACCATACCTATTCCATGCCGTCCCGAACCCAAAAACCGGCTGCAGCCCAGCAGCTTGCAGGCATTGGCCAATCCCCAGGGATCAACACACCTAACTGTCAGTGATAGAGAGCGGCCAAAGGGGGCAAAGTGAATGAGGGAGGATAGGTTGGGGTGGCCGGGGACAGGTGGTCTGGGGCCCGGAGACCCCGAAACCCAAACAGAACCCAGCATGAGGTTAAAACATTGAGTGTTCTGGTGAACCAACAAGTAAATGGTTAGCAAAGGGTGCATAATGCCGAATGGGCAATACTCTTTCTTAAAGTATATACGTTTTTAACAGAATTTTGTGATTTTATTTATTATAATATTACATATTTGTTTTATTGTCCATTTTTTTCTTTGTCAAACACGTTTAAAAAATAGTTTTAAAAATAATTTTTTACATTTTTTTCAAGTATAGGTATATTAAAATTTAACCTAATTTTGTCATACTTTTTATTATAGTATAATTTATTCGTTTTATTTTCGAAATTACTTTTAATTCACTCAATTTTGATGTATATTTCTTTGTTAAAGTCGTGTTTAAAAATATTTTTTTTAAGTTAAAATTTTAATTTTATTTTAAGTACTTTAAAACCTTTTAATTTTTTTTATTGAGAACTACACGTATTTATATGAAAGAAATGGTTCAAAAATGATTCAATTTTAGGAGAGTGCGATCTTATTTTGTATCAAGTGGGAAAGATAGTATTGACAATTTTTAATAAACCACTTAGCTTCAAGACCCCTTAAAAGGACTCAAAAAGTGGTGTGGCCAGAGCGCAGTTCTTTGGTTTCAAGTTTTTACATTTTTGTGATCAGGATGGGACCCGAGTGCAGTTTTCCGATTGGGTTCCATTTTCCGTTCTGCGGCCAGGCCAAGCCAGGGCAACCAAAGTGCCGTTAATTTTTAATACAATTTCAAATTGTGTCAGTGTAAATAACAGCAGAGCAGCAGCGCCAGCAGCAACAATAGCAACAATGATAACAAATAAAATTGACAATAAATCCAATGCACACATGTGCAAGTGGCTTTGGGGGCAGAGGTGGGTGGTGGGCGGCAGATGGTGGGTGGCCAGCTGAGGGGATCTGAAAACCCCCAAGGACAACTGGCGCACACACACAAGGAAGTCGGAGAGAGAGAGGGGGCGAGAGCGAGGGAAAGAGATAGCCTCGTGCTGGGGCATGAAAATTTCCCCAACGTATAAAAAAGCGAACTTTGGCTTGCTCTTTTCCACCGCCTGCCTCTCTTTCGCACCAACGTGCAGCGAGCGAGGGGCGCGAGAAAAAAGCACAAAACACAGAAAACCCATTGCCATGTATTTCTCTGGGGAGTCGGCAACGGCTCTCTGGCCAATCCCCTGGAGAAAAGCGACGGGCAACGAGGCAGCAGCAACAGCAACAGCGGCAACAGCAACATCAACAGCAGCAACATCCAACGGCGGCAACAGCAACAAACATGCGCCAACTCCCTGGGGAGTTTTCATTTGTTGACGGCGTTGCCAGCCAGTTTGCATGTATATATAGGTAGCCCTAGGTATAGCCATGTACCATATATACCCACAGAACACATAGGTGGCTCCCTCGTATGCGTATGCACAGATATCCTTATTGAGAAGCCACAACAACACACACAGTGCCTAATGGCCTGTCATCTTTCGCAAAAAAATATGAAACTGAGAAAGAGTGTGTGTTTTTGGCTGTGATTTTCGGTAAAATATTTGGGAACCTATAAAAATTATACAGTCACTTTCATAAGTTGTCAACTAGGAATCAAAAAAACTATTTAGTAATCAGTGGAATTAATTTATTTTAATATGTGCTTTTTAAATAACAGTATAACCTTTCCCAAATCACAACTCATTATTTCATTATTGTTAGATTTTATATTATTATTTTATAATTTTCCACTATCACTATTCCTTTTTTTGCTTTAAAGCATAGTAGTGTTGTGTAATGGAGCAACAACAGTGTTGCACAGTAATGATTTATCTGAAACTGTAAGGCTTTTACCTTTTATGAGTTACTTAGTTCTTCAATTTAATTAAATACTTACTTTTCGGCGAGTTGACCTTCGATTAGTTAGGAGGGAATACTACATTACCTATCCGCCAGCAACCCCAGTGAATCGCATGCATATTTTTAGCAAACACTGTCTGCCGTAAAATGCTTTAAAATGCCGGCTTCGCCTGTGGAATTCCCTTAGCTAGGCGAAAGGCTTAGGATTCCAGCTGCCATAAGTTGTCGTTGCCTCCTGGCTCCTTTCGCCACCCGTTTTCCCAACCCACCCGGCCATCCTTTTCCTTTCCGTTTCCAACCCACCACCCCTCCGTTTCACCTCATCGTCAACGTGAGCGCGAGTCCTTGGTGTATTGGCAAAATATTTGCCATTGCACGGCAAAATCGCGCCAAAAATAGCAATAACAACTGGCGGGGCGGAATAAGGATCTCAGGATCTGGGGATCTCGGGATTCAGGAGTTGGAGCGGCAGCAGCGGGAATCCGCTCGGGGCATAGGCTACGGCCACCATGTGCAATGGCTTCTGCTGGCACATAATGTGGGATATTGGCTGCGTCGAACGGTAACTAGTTTGGTAAATAGAATTTGCTGTGGGCCATGGCAATGAGTGGGTGGTTGGGGCGCTTGGGTGGTGCTAGGTGGGGTAACACAGGGTCGCAAGGCGTCTTGGGGATTCGCCGGGAGGCAAAAACACTGCAAACGACATCAGAGGCGGCGGTGGTGGCATTTTGACAGCTCTGTGGATTCCACAACACTCACACATGAGCGGCAGTAGTTTAGTTTTGTCTTAAAGATTTTAGTTTCAGGGGGCTTAAGTGGCAGCGGTAAAAGTTACCATAGCAGAGGGGATGATGTATAAATAAATTAGATTGTTATTATAACAAGATCTGGTTTAATTAAACCATAAAATTATCTTTGCAAATTTAGTGGTGAGAGGTACAAAGAGATTTTAATTATATATTCATCGAATGGAAATCAACTTTTAAAAAATTTGCTCAAAAAAGTCAAAAAATGTACAATTTTTAAAATAAACACGATGTTTAAAAAATCATAGTATACTTTAAGGCACGTTCATAGATGATTTGAAATCACTGGTGATTTACAAGGAACAATTTCATACTTATATTTTGGTTGAATAAGATAATAAGATCAATTTATTAAAAAGTGTGTGAAGCTTTTTCCTTCCACTTATTTATAACAATCAAGAACTCTTAAGAAAAAGTTTACACAGACTATAAGAAATTAACCAGTAATTTCAAAACTATTCTGTGTGATTATACAAACTGTGTCCGCCAATGCCCAGCGATCTCTTTGGCCATGTTTTCTCGGGTGGCAGCTTCTGACATTTATCTCTTGTTCCTGCAACTATTGATAAAATTTATTGTTGGCGCTTTTAACAACACCTTCGGGTTTGTTATTTCATTATTTTTTTAATACCACACACACACACTCACTCCGGTTCGAGCCATTATAAAAGTTGCAAGCGCGCTTTGTTTTGGCCAACCACCCCCACCGCTACCCATCGCCCCCATTGCCACCCACAGCCACCCCCCAATGCCTCCCCAGCTGCTCAGTGGTGCCCTCTACACACGCTTAGTAGCCGTTTGGGAGCTGGAAAAGTGGCAAGCGTTGGGGTATTCGGCGGGAAAAAAGGGAAATTCCGAAGCGGCGGGGGGAGGCGATGGCAGTGGCAACGGATTGATGGGTCAAAGGGGACGACGCTTATTATTACGTTTACAAATAAGTGTGTGCATGTGTGTGTGTGTGACTCTCTCTGACTCTGGCTGTGTCTGTGTGAGTGTGCACCTTTTCGTTGGTAGTGGTGGGGGCGTGGATGTTTGAGTAAAACGCTTAAAAACATGCCATTGCCGAAAAACAAGTAAGAAGCACTCACACATGCACACCACTTATTCCCCCAAACCCACACATACGAACAGTCCGGGAGAGAGGGGCGGAGAAAGCAATGGAGATGGGGTAGCGGGAGGGGAGGGATGGCAACCCAGCGACCGAGTGCGAAATGCACTCTGGGGGGCTTTAAACAAAAATGAAAATCGCTTGCATACATATGGGCGCTTACACACACACAGAAGCGTGCTCAATGCTCACACATGCATGCACGGGGAGAAATATTTTATTTTAAATTTTAAGAAGGAATAAAAAATACACATTCAGTTTTCAACTATTTAATTAAGTTTTAAAACAAAAATAAAAATAAGAAACATAAATTTACAAAGTTAAATATTTATTGAAATTGTTTATCAATATCTAAAACAAAAAATGTAACAAAAATTATTAAATTCTTTACAATTAAAATTTACAAAAGTTGATATTTTCCTCAGTTTGTTCATCTAAGTATACACAAATGATAAAGGCGACTTAATACAATTCAGATGAGAAGACGAAGCAAGAGATATACTTCAATTAAATAATTTCAGTTTGAATTTATTTTAATATTTTGTATTTTATTAAAAGTAAATCTGTAGATAGATAGAAATATTTCCTTTTTATTGTTTATAAGCTAAGATATTAAATGAAGAAAGGTTAGTTATTTTTTGTACAGTATGCCTGTATCCTTTTTGGCTTGCACAAAAAGAACTTGACTTGCTGCTTGTGCTGTTGCTGTCGCTGTTGTTGTTGCGGTGCTTCGACAATTTTAACGACCATAACTGGTTCTCACCCTGTTCGCTTCATTTTCCCACCGCCCCCTTCTCCGCCGCCACGCGCATTTATTTTAAAATACGCGGCACTTCCGCCGCAAACGGCACACAGTGGCGCCGCATCCCCCGTCCCATATCCCCACCCACTTTCCGTTCAGCACCCAAACCCACCGCACCACCTCGCCGCCAAGTGGCTGCAGCACTCGGCTCCTTTATATGGAAATAATAACCAAATGTTCTTGCCCCCGCCCCACCGCCTTGTGCCCCTTTGTAGAGTGGCCCCCTCCCATTATGGTGACCATACCCATGCATAATGTTCATTTCCATGGCGATTCCTTGCGGTGTGATTCCGGCTTGTCCTTTCGGCCATATATTTTAAGTCCTTACCTTCCTCGCGGTCACCAATTCGAAATGGTCACGCGCTGCCTCCAGACTCTGGACTCCGAAAAAGTCCTCTTCCTCCTCACGCCCAAAAGGCTGGGAGGTAACCTGTTTCATCCCATCCAAAATCATTCACTGTTCTGCCAGGATCTTTGAAGAAGATGAAAATTTGAGATGCCTTCCTTATTAAGATATATTATTACAATACTAAGGGTAAATCAATGTTTAACTAAAATTATAAGTATATAAGTATATAAAAGTATATAAAATATTGATATTGGATTCTTACCCTTCCCATCATATTTCTTCAAAACTTACAGTTTCCCAAAAGCTCTCTGTAAATGATTTTGTCACCTGTGTGGCCCAGTGTCCAAAAGAATCCCTCAGACCCTACCACATTCGTCTTGCCCTCTCTTGGCCATCCCGGGCAGCTGGAGAAATGTATGAAAAATTCAATTTAATTGCGCAATTACACATGTTACACATTTCCATTTTCCGGAGTTGCCTTCATACGGCTGCTTTATCCGCTTCCGTTGTTGCACCCTTGCAATTACTTTTGAGGCGAAGCACTCGGTTTATTCTTTTTTTTTTTGGGGGGGGGGGGGGGGGGGAGGGGGCTCGAAACGACACCCACAAGGCCCCGGGCAGAGGCCATCGATCAGGTGGCGGCTTTGCCGGAATAGCCATCCAAGGAGTCTGAGTTTTGAGCTATTGGCAAGGTAAGGGGAACAATAAAACACGGAGCGTGTAAATAGAATTTTTGGCCCGATGGCCGCCCGGGGAGTGCTTTGGCATAATCTGCATGAGCCGGTGGCATAGCACATAGCACCCGATGTCTGAGCCAACACCCGACACCTAGCAATTTGTGCGAGTGTTCGAAGTGTTATCAATTGATTAGCTTTAATGGGGGCACGGGGAAGAAAAATAATTACTGTGAGCTCAGACATATTTTAATTGAAAGGAATGAAACAACTCATTATGTTCTGTAATCAACTTTACAACAATATTTGTGTTGCCTAAAAGTATGCTATAATATTTCACCATTACTATTGCCCATTTTGAAAGGTCAAAAATATAATTCATGGCATACTTTTAAGCCATTATTAACGTAATTTGCTATCTTTTTAAACAAGTGCGTAATAATAAACAAATATCGGCCACGTTTTTCACAAAATGTATTCGCCGCATTATTTTCAGTTGGCGAGAAGGAGGATGAGGAGAACACCGGCCTTCTGGAGCCCAAGGAGGAGTTGCTCAGTGGCGACGAGGACAACGAGGATAATGAGGATGAGGACGAGGAGGTGGGCGACGAGGAGGCGCCCGAGGGAGGGGAGCGGCCCCAGCCCGATCCCAATGAATCACAGCAACAAAGCTGGCCAACAGCTGATGAGCCGGCGACCCCAGCTACAGTGGCAAAAGAAGAAGCAGCAGCCGGAGGAGCAGAAGAACTACAACACCCACGGGATGAGGTAGTTGCATCTGATGCTGCTGCTGCCAATGCCAACGGACACTGCAAGTCCTCTGGTAAGTTTGACTTCAATTTGCATATTTTATTGCCTCTAGCCGAAAGATATATCTGTGGGAACACACGGATGTGCAGATATCCGTGTATGTAAACTAGCCAGCATCCTCTGGCGTTGCCTCAAGTCCATCGCCGTCGTCTTGGGCATTCCCCCTGGGTCGTTCACATGTCCGGCTAATAACTCTCGACAGTCTCATAAATAGCAAATGTAAGGTTTTTGCTCTCGCCCCGTTTACTGTTGTGGTCGGAGTTGACCCATCTAAGGCACACATCCGCATCTTGTGACTCCCTGGCCACTGGACACGTGAGTCCTGGTCCTCGGCCCTCAGGTTTCGGTCTATTTTGGTGTCTTCACGGCGACGGTTTAAAAGTGTGGAATGCTCTTGTAAATTGGATAAGGTTAATCACATTGAAAGAGTCATACTGGGTGTTTCGGGGTATAGCTATTATTATTGGGAATTTATTTGTGCAATACAAACAAAGATATATGGTATTTAAATCAATGTGAGAAATCTTGGGTGTCTAAAAGTATGCAGTGAATAAAGGCTAGCCGACCTGCTAAGGAACTATTTTACTTTCGAGTTAAATATATATCGAAAACATTTAGGTTAAAGGCTTTAATTAGATCTGTTCCTGGATTATATTAAGATGTTAATTAAAAAAAAAAAAAAATAAAAAAATAAATATATATAAATGTAAAATTTATACAATTTCTTAAAAACTATATACATTTTAAAACAATTTTTTCTGGAACAAAAAGTTTTATTCCAAGTTTCTTCTCAAAAGCATGCAACGTTTCGAGCGCAGGTTCAATGCAGTACAGACCCTGTATATTTGGCTTATTCCCATTGGAACCGCTGCCTGGTCACATCAACTTTGATGTCTCCATGAGGCCCCATACACACAATATCTGACTCTGTGTGTATGTGCCCCATGTATTCGGTATTCCTGTGCGTCATTGGATTATGGCACTTGGGTGTAAAGCCATCGATTCCAATGACCAAAGCGCTGGCTGGCCGTTATGGCCGCTGCTGTCTGACAATAATAAAACAAGCTTCATGTTTTAAATGGAACGTAAACACACATGCCAGTGTATGGGTAGTATCTGGCGTACACACACCCAGATACGTGTCTGTTCATTATTTGTTGCTCTTTTCTGTGTGTTTCTGGCCAGGCCGGGCGGCGAATTCCCGCGAGTCAAGACGACGGCATGGAGAACATCATCATCAACTAGAACCTAGGCGGGCGCCCAGTGCAGCCCACCCCCTTTACAGTCGAACATCTATAAATCGGACCCATATTATAAGATATTTTTTTTTTTTTTTTTTTTTTTTTTTTTTAATTAACATCTTTATTTAATATAATCCAGGAACAGATCTAATTAAAGCCTTTAACCTAAATGTTTTCTTAAGTAAATAATCTCTTAATTATAAATTATAATTAGTTTTCAACTTGGTATATAGGAGTAGTGGCAATACCGTAACCGATGAAGTTCTACTGAGGTGCGGTTATTGCTAGTTGAAAACTTTAACCAATACCCCGCCATGGGGACGTGAAATTATAAGATATGTTTAACAGAGTATATTCAAGATTTCATTTTTTTTTTGCACCTAAAAGTATGCAATAATTTGTTGAATTTTGTGAGACTACCTCAAATTAATAGAAAGAAGTCCTATACTTTCCTGGAAGAACAGGACATAGAAAACAAGGTTTTGACAATACAAATTTGTAACTTAAAACTGATATAATGTTTAACAAAACCTATTTGACCATGTCCTAGTTATTAAAGTTGGACTGTATTTGGCATGCCAATGCCATTCGAAAGGTCTGGGTGCCCTGGATAATTGTTGCCGGCTACCTGGGAGCTCCAGCCTCTCTCTGTGTGAGTGTGTGTGCTGCTGTTTGGTGTGTGCGAGGCTTTAACCTCACTGCGAACTCTTCGGGACTAACGGCACTACGGAGGACCAAACTTTATCACCACAGCGCGCCTGCAGTCGCCGTCCCTTTCGCTCGCACGCGCATATTATATGACAAGTACACGCTGCTGCACTGCGTCCGTTTACTGCTGCTGTTGCTGTTGCTGCTGCTTCTGGAGCGCTCGGAGCTCGTGGAGCTCCGCTCGTCCTGCGAGGCCCTCTGGTGGGTTGTATAATGTTCTAAGGGGAAATCGAGAGGCTGTGATAAGTTTGGGGATCCGAAAATTGTCTTTCTGGTCCGTGCCGTCGCTGGCGCTCTCTTGTGCTCCTGCGGCGCTGGCTGCCAACGAGAAACCCGGCGAGAATGAATTGGCCCTTTTGTGCGCATCACCAGCACCATGGTGGCCCAACTTGAGGGTACTCCAAACAGTGGGGCTGAAAGGGGCTAAAGTAGGTTAATGATTGAGGGAAGATACGGGTGAAGGCAATAAGCTTTTGGTATTACTCTTAAAAATATCTTTAGTCCATATATGATATATGGTATATTATATAGATGCTAGAATCGAAAAAAATCTATATAAACAATCAACAATCATATTACTTTTCGAATTTTCTAAATGTAATAATAATATGGTATATTTGGAGTTTGATTATAAAGCTATTACAATCGGAGCTCTTTTCTAAATCTTGGTTTTTTCAGGTCAGGTCAGAGCAAGTGTTTTTCCTGGCATTTTCATCCTACTCTTTCATAACAAATTGTTCATTCAAAAGTGCTTGGTGTGGCCCTAATTAATCATCTACTAAGCCGCAACATTTTGACACATACCCAAACCACTGTGCGCCCGCCAAAATTACACACGCACACCCCTGCACTGCCACCCCCACCCACACACACACACACTTAAACACGTGTGTCCCCTATAAAGTTGCCTCGTCCCACAACTCTCTTGATTCTAATATGAATTCTGCTGCTTATAGATTATATTTGTGTAAAGTTTTATGTTGCAATATTTTCGGTTGACGGCGGTTGCAAGGGGCGAAAGTGGGAGAAAGTCGGAGCAATGGGAGGCGCTCCAAGAGAAGGAGCCCCGACGACGACATTTCCGTGGGGAGCAACCTTGGTGCGAATAAAAATTATACATTGCCATATAAGCGGGGCGAGACGAAGTACAGTAGACAACAAAGAGAGGGGACGCCAGATCCCCGAAGGATCCAAGGTGTCTCCGTCCCACTTCCACCCATGAGTGTGTGTGTGTTCCTAACTTTTGCCAGCGTGTTTATTGGTATGTTCTTTGGGGAGCATCTTGAGACCGAAGGAAAAGGCGGGAGACAGCTTCTTGTTGCATAGCGAAGTTGCTCATTTTGCCATTATTATTCCTCTGTGTATTGAAAAATGAAACAAAAGTGAGTTATCGTCTCTGTCTCTGTCTCTGTCGCTTTGACTTCTTCACCCAACACCCAGCTGCTTATCCCTAATTCATAACACACACATAAGAGGTGGTCATAAAATTATCAGGTGCACATAGAAATAATATCTTCGTAGAGTAACTTCAGTATTTTGTATGGTATGTGCCGAGATGAGCAAGATAATTTAAAATTCTCTTTATCTTTGAATACTTTGAGTATATCTTATTTTATTCATAAATATTATAGGAGAACTCATAAAAAAAAATGTAAAAATGGTGCCCCAAATCTTGGGTTGTAAACCAATAATATTATATTCATTTAGTTCAAAGAACTTAAAATTTTAACAAATTAAAATCCTTGGCCTATAATCTCATTTTTTCTCATAATTTTTTCTCAGTACACACGCCCAAATTCACAGTCTGGTGGGAGATTTTTTTAAATAAACGAGATGGTTAAATGGGTGATGCGTTATATTCGATGACGAAACTTACAGCGCAGGGAGTACTGTACTTTTTATCGATTGCGGTGGCTGATCGATAAATTTACAAATTGCAGACATGGAAATGTTGATGACGATGACCATGACCAATTCGGGCCAATTCCCCGTGCATACATAATTCATTTATCACTTCATAATTGCATCAGAGACATATCCGAGTCCCACTTTCCCGTAGGTACTTCCCCCCGGCCGCCACCCCCCCCCCCCCTGCTCCCCCGCACCTTCTGTTCGATTACATGCACGTCGTCGACGGCTGCCTTTATTATTTCGCCTTTTTTGCAATAATTTTCAAACAGAAACACACAAAAAGCATTTGCGCAACAATTCCCAAAGGATTCGGCGACGACGATGGCAACGAAGCCAAGGCAAAGGAGCGCTGGCTTTTGCCAAGGAAAAGGGGGTGTTGGTGAGAGGCTTGGGGCGGCTGGCAGGTTGGGACTGGGATCTGTGGAGAGGAGGGAGCAAACGAATCGAATTAAGAGCCACCACACGGTAGGTGGTCCCACTTCGCAGTGGAGCAGAGCAGAGCGAAGCGGAGCGCCCGCTTCAGACTTTCTCCCTTGGGATTGGCGCAGTCCGAGTTGGACTCCCACTCTGCGAGCTCCACACTCCTTTCCCCTTTGTCCCATTCTTTTGTCCCACCACGGCGATGATGTTGTTGTTGTTGACAGAGGTGGCGGGAGTTCGCCTGAGGGGTTCACCATAAAGTAACCACACTCAAATAAATTTGTTTGGGCTAGCAGAGGGCCGTAAATCAGGAGGAGAGCATCACAAGCAGAGTTTTTGTAATTTGCATTTAATGATATAACAATTGGGTACATATAATAATAACAGGTTTAGTAATAATAGTCAATTAATTTATATCTTAAGTCCTGAGTATTTTCGTATAAAGTTTATGAGTTATAACAACTTTCATATGTAATATTAAAAAAAAAATTTCTTTAGGCAGACTTTCAGAAAGATGTTTGTTTGGAAATACTAGTATTATACAATTTTTATAGAACGAAATTTGTATGCAGCTCACTAATCATGTATTATGATTTTATAAAGCCAACTCTTCTATTCTAAAAGCAATTCAGCATAATTTGTTTAAATTCGTTAAGCAAAAATTAAGTTTCATATATCATTTATTATAATTATATAACATACAATTATTCACTGTAACAAAGGCCAACATCAGTTGGTAATATCATTATACGATTTAAGCACCCCCTCCCAGGGGGAATCCCCAACAACGCCCCTGATAGGATAGTACTCTTCTGGACTTTGTCCGCTCATTTCGTTGCTGCTGTTGTTGTAGTGGTTCTCGTAGGCGGCGGCGCTTTGGGAAATCTGAGCGAGTGCAGCTTGCAGCGGCCTGCAGCGTTCCCCAAGTGCCAGTGTGCATGTGTGTGCGAGTGTGTGTGTGTGTGAGGGGGCGGGCAGAGCGGGTGGGCGTGGCCGAACAACTTCACAATAATCAGCAGCTGCACCACAAAGCCCCGAAAGTCGTAAAAATGGCCGCAAGATGGCGCTATTCGGATATGCAAATTTCGTTCGATTTATGGTCGCACAGTGCACACACACATTCACTCACTTACGGAGATATCCTGGCCAACACACAGACACACACATGCATTGCTGGTTCATTAACATGATTCGCGAAAGATGCGAGAGAGTCATAAAATTAGCCAGGCAGCGCCAGTCGATGGCTGATGATGATGATGAATACACTGCAGAACCTTCTCGTCTCCTCTCTCTTGGATTCCCTGCTGCCACGCCTCCTATCCCCCCGCCGCCCACTTCGCCATCACCGCTGGGGTAGTGTCGAAAAATTTGCAAAACTCAAAGCAACAATTCGACGAAAGCCAATTTTGCGTCATACGAAGTCGAAAAAGCAGAGCAGCGACCGGAGATGCATGTGGGCAGCGAAAGGCGGGGGCGTGGCAGCATATGACTCCCTGTAGAGCGAATGTTGAATAATCATCAGGCATCATCAGAGAGACAGAGATACGGAGGGAAAAGGAAACAGGAATGGGAGTCAGGGGCGGGAGTCGTGTCAAAGTCGTCGTCATTTCTACATTCACACTTTGAAAAAAAAAGTAGATCAAGGATCAGGGATAAAGCCGCAAAAACGATTGGGTCTTCAAATACTATTCGAATCATCAACAATTCCCGTAGTTTCATAGTCATGGTTCTTTAAAGTTTTTAAACAGATAATTTCGTCACTGTTTAATTTGTACGAAATCTCTATTATCTATTATAGCCAAGAGTTACTATAAATTTATATTTATAAGTTAGTTGCTTACCACTAGTTTGACAAAAAATTATGTTAACTTAATATAAGAACTAAAAGTGTTTTTATAAACATGAACTGATGATAGCCTACCTTAAATATACTGACCTCAAGTGACAATCTGGTATTCCTTTATTGGAAACTAACATCCTAAATGCCCATCGTAACATAGATACATGAAATTCTCTCAGTGCTCCATAGGATGCCGAGGAGAAATCAACCAGGCGCGAGATGCGTTTTTGGCATGTTAAAAACTTGTCCCGTGCTGTTGCTGGGTCCAGGGTCCGTCCGCCAGATGGAGCCAGTCAGTCGGCACGTGCAACTCACACACCATTACATGCACGACCCGAAAGCACACCAACACACACACACAATCGCAGAGAGAAATTCGTAAAATTTTGTTTCCGCTGATGAAGTATTCCCCAGCTGCAGGACAAGGATTATTGGACGTGTGGCGGTCCAGGCCAGCTTCACAGTTGGCTCAGAGTCCTGCCACGCCCCCCTCCGGCCCGCCCCCTTGCCACCCGACCATCCTCTCACACATTCTGTGTGCTTTATGTGCTGGCATGCAAAGTGGCATAAAAGCAGATCCACAGCCACAGAACCACATCATCGAAACGTCGCCGAAACGACGAGCCATCAAGGAAATTCTCAAGCGCTTAGAATGTTGCAGGACCCGTCGCCACAGCTTCTCCCTCTATCTCACTGGGTTTTTTTTTTCAGACCAGCACTACTACAGCACTACCCGCGAAATTTCATTTTGTCATTAGAAACTAGTAAAAGCCAAAAACGCGAAAGTAGCTGGCGCAGTGAAAGGCTGATGGTCGATGGCTTGATGAGTTCATGTCGAAGGGTTTCACATCTGTTGGTTGGCTTTATGATAGAGGAAGTGAAAAGCTTGAGATATCTCTGTGCTGTCTATCTTATTTGGGAAAGGTGATATATATCTTCATAACTCTAATATAAATGTGTATATCTAAATGGAATTAACAATTTCATTTTATTTCCCTTGACATATAATCCAAACACTAATGTCCCTATCTACTTGACCTGACAATTCCTTTATCCTCTTCATATTGACCAATATATATATGATTTTGGTTAGGTGATAGGTAACTTCTTAACTCGAATATGTGTGGGAATATTAAAATGGCATTTCATAGAATATCTAACCTATTCTCTAGACACTTATCTCAAACACTAATGTCCCTATCTACTTTAATTAACTTGCAATTAAAGGCTTGACGTTTCATCTATCCTTTTTATATTTACCAATATACTATTCCCACTGTACTTCAGGTAAGGCAACCCCATTAGCATATCCCTGGGGAGCAGCTTCTTGGCTTACTTGCCGAAGAAACCCAAGTCAGACATCCACTCACGTGAGACATTGGGCGCCCAAAGAACCCCACCAAGAGGCACGTCAAACGTTGCGTATGAGTAACGCCAAGTTGTGCGGCTCGGTAGACAAACTTTGACCCCCTCTGCTCCGGAATGAACCCCCTGCTGCCCAAGACTCGCAGCACGTGCTGGCAACAGCTGTTCCTTCGAAATGAGAGACCAAAACAAGGATATCTCTTTGACAGACATATCTCTTTTCGTCCTTACTCTTAAATGGAACATGCGCAGTTTGGGGATCTGCTCTTTCCAGCTCTTAAGTCCTGGTGATTTGGGGATTTCTGGAAGGGGTAGGTAGTACTTGGGGGCTTACTTGCTGGGGGTATGGAATTATGGCACCCTGGGGCTTAGCATAATCAAAATTCCTTGCACTTGGGGATCCGGAAAGGGCATCCTGCCCTGCGCTCCGGCCCCTTTGGCCGCCAGGCTATTTCCATCCAAGACGTCGAGGTCAAGTCCCAGCTGCATTTGCCCCTTGCAATCCAGGCTAAAATAAGCTTTTCCTTTTCTAACTGCAGGCCACGTGGATGCGGATGCTGAGGAGCCAGACGAGCTGGAGGAGCCGGAGGACATGGAAGTGGACGAGGAGCTACTCAGTCTCAGCGGGGATGAGGACTTTGACGACGAGGAGCTGCAGAGCCTGGACAGCTTCTACTCAGGTAAGAGATTGGCCAGGTGTCACAGATATATGATTCCATGATACTGTGGAGAAACTCCCACTGTCCTAGTCCCCACAATACACACAGCATGCGTGCTGGAGCCATAACCATTGAAATTGGCGTTGGGGGTGTTATCCTGGCTGCCGGAGATGGCACTCCAGGGTGCTCTACACCTGTGCCGCGGGTGTCGTTTCCATATGCTGCGGTCCTGTGGCTGCCCGGCAGCCTAACTACGTTTTAAAAACCCCAAACAGCAATCAACACCAACAGCACAAGTCGGAGTCAAGTTGGGACCACACAGAGCATTCCGACCCATCCCGACCATCATCCTACAAGCTGCCCCCCAAAAACCCCCTTGCTCCATCCCATTCACATAGCCAGGCTGCCATTTACGAGCTGTCGAAGAGGCTGCGAGATAGACAGAGAGATGGTGCCAGAAATGGAGACCTCCGGCAGCATCATGAGCTACGGCCACGACATGACCTCTCCTCCTCATCCAAACATCCCGCCAAACCATCTTTCCCTCGCTTTCAACCACATTTCTCTCTAGTGCCATTCCGAATGCTTTTTCTGTGTTATTTGTTTCGTTTTGTGTGGCGACGGCTGTCTCACCTCCCTGGCTGCCATTTTTTCACAACTTCCTTCTTGTGCTTTTTGTCTTTGCCCCGAGCAACGTCCTTGCCGCCGGCAGCATCATGAACGGGCTGCCCATTTGCCGCCCCCTTTCATTCATTCATTCATGCACACAACTCAGACTTCACTTCACTCGACTTCACTACTTGCCCCCCAACTCTGGCGCTAAATTTACCCGGCTGCTAACTTGTCTGTTTCTTCCTTTGACTACACTGTAAGAAAATAGTTTAGTGAATTATCTGCCCATCTAAAACTATTACTGACCTATTAGAAACCCAATTTTAAGGTCATTTGGACTAATGATAAAATTACTTATGAATTCATATGTAAGCAATGAAGTACTATTGGGCAAGGGATGCTTTAAATAAGTATTTGATTTATCCTATTCTTTATAATTATTTAAATTCATTGGGCTTAAATGGATTAGGATCTCGAATGAAATGTCAAAGCATATAGATAAAAAGTAAAATCTACAATATAAATACGATTATGTATCAATCAACACTCCACTTTCAAGTATCTAAACCCTTTATGTAAGTATTTGTTATCCTTAAACCTTTTAAATATCTCACAGTGCAATCATAGCTGGCACTCAACACTTGGCCAGCGCAGCCCTCCTGGCATCCTTAATCCCCGCTCTCCCCACTCCTTCCATAAACGACTCGAGGCACTTGTGGTTGGCTTGCCACCTCAAACCATTGGGCTACTCCAAGGAAATCTCTCTGGCTATTTGAGCACAATTTTGAAACGTTTTACGTTGTGTGTGCGATGTGATTGCGGCTGCATCCGAGATGGCGAGGCAAAAAGGATTCGTGGCAGCCCAAATGTATGCAATGAAATGCAATTAGTTGCAGTGGAACATTTCAGAATCCCCCTGTCGAAAGGGAAAAAAGTAAGAAATTCTCAAGTTGGGAAAGCTTTTCCGGTTCCAGTCACTTCATTTGTTTGTCTTGGCCGGGCCCGAGACTTCCGCTCGGAAGGACGAAAGGACTCTAGGCTTAGCCTGTCCCTTTTGATTTATTAATTGCACGTGTAGTTCAAGATGTGACAACGAAGACAATTTACCACGCTCGTATGCAAATAGTTTTAGAGCTTCCTTTTGATGCGACGCAATTAATTACACATTTGTCTTACAAGACAAACAGAGAGCTAACTTTATAGCCCCTTCCTCGCGTCTCGAGGCCATAAATAATTGCTCTGGTCAAAGGTTTTTGGAGCTTGGGATTGGGCTTCGGATGGCATGGCAGTTTCTTTTGGGTCGAGTCTGGGGGATTGCTTAAAGTGGCGAATTCTCACAGCACTTGAACCGTTGCTTTCCCAAGAAGTCGTCTCATCAGCAGCGCAAATTGCTTTACGCACCGCACACGGAGATAGAAATCTTCGAGTGTGTTTGGGGAAAACTGGTTAGTCCGCCGAGATGACATCGCCACGGTTAATGAACCGCTTTGCCGCACTTGGTGTGTGGCACTTGGATGGGCCAGAAGAGTACCACGGATCGACTCCGATCATCACGTAGAGAACTCTCCGGCTCTTTAAGGCACCGCCCTCACGGAGATACAGCCACCGACGCGTAACTGGGGCACCGGGCTATCCTAAGTACAAATCTAATGCGTTTTAATTACAGCCAGACCTGCAAAATGTCCAAAACTAAAGTTCCTTACACGCGCTAGAAACCCCACCGACAAGTCATTAGAAAGTTTTCGCTGCTTTACGCGGCTCTCAAGGGGTGGAGCCTCTAAAAAACAGGGGGCGGTGACATTTATACACTCTTCGATGGTCATTTAAACCTTCTTTGAGTTTATTACATTTATCGATAATCTTTGTAGACATAACAAAGATATATCTTATTCGTGTAAGTAATTTTCAATTACTTGTTTATAATAAGGTACATCATTCGTTTTCGATGTGAATCTTATTTTAGAAAATAAAGAAATATCATTAAGAAAACCGAACTAACTGTCCCTATCTACTCTTAATGAAGCATCATCCATATTTTGCATATAACTTTTGCCGACCAAACTTTTTAGTTACACGGATTCAAATAATATACTTTAGTGCAATAAGAGCTTTTAAAAAGAATTTAGCCTTAGCTTAGCTTTCTTAACCATGCAACGAAAGCCCGGCACCCACACGCCTTAGGGTATAGGGATTTCAAAAAACTTTAGACCAACTGGCTGTCTGGACAAAGTAATCGCAATCTCAGGTGTATCACCGCCCTGACACCGCCGCCAAACAAGCGGAAACAGGGCGAAAAAAGTTGGTCCTGCATTCTGGCGGTAAACTCGGACTGCAGTGTCAGTTGCAGGACATTCCCCTACCGCCATACACGGGGTATTCACCATAGGCGCATTGGCCAAGACTCTTGGCAATTTTTAGCGCCAACTTTCACCGGCTCCATCCTCATTGTTTTCGATCCCGTGGGCCATGGCCAACTGGGCTTCTGGCTCCGAAGTTATGACACGCCCAAGTTGCTGCTATTGCCACCTTGGATGATTTATGTGCCTTTGGTGGTTCGGTCGTTCCGTTCGCCTTTCGCCAAGTTTTCGGAGCCAAAACCCATCCCGCGAGGTGTCGGGCGCACTGGAAAAGAAAACTTTCCGCGAAAGACGTTTTCATTTCGCTTTACGATGCAAAAATAAAAGCAGCGTAACGTTTGTGTATCGCATTTTTGCCACCCACAAGGATACACAGGTCCTTGGCTTTCGTTTTTTTTTCTTTGGTGGCTCCCATGTGCATAGTTCTGGGCTGCTCCTCGTCCTTATGCGACTCCAAGGCGCAATTCCGCGTGCCAAACTCCCATGGGAACCCTTTCAGCTTTGGCTTTCCGCCCTTCTCCACTCCATCTCACACACTCACTCTGAATATTTGCCGTCCGTCTCGTTTTTCGGGGATAAATTTGGGGTAATTTAAATGAAATACGCGTTGAAATGTTTCACATGCGAAGTGGTTCCTGCTTTGGTTATTTGATCTTAAAGGATTTAATTTAGACATATTGTTATGGGCGAGGAGACTCAGCAGGTAACATGCTTATAAATCTTGCAGAGGTTATCAGCCACCCCATTTGTCTGTCTGGGGATTTTCTTTTTCGGGGAATTGGGTGGAACATTTGGATAATAAGGTTCTAGGATTGGAGAGTTAAGTATCCATTTATTAGATTTTTTAAGGGTTATAACCATTTAATTGAAAACTAACCACGTATGACTCATATACGTAAGGATAAGGATCAATTTATTTAGCAGTAGTCAAATACAAATGTTATAAGCATGCCCCTTCTACTATCCCTAAACTATGTTTTATGTGGGACAACCCAAATGCCTTGCTCCTTAGAGATATTTCATGCATAATTCAAAGTTTTAGACCTTCAGCTGGAGCACCGCAGCTGTCCTCACCCTCAGCTTCATTCATCATCCCCCCCGAAATTCCCCCACTTATTAGTTAAATGCCAAAAGTGAGGCAGAAACTGCCTTTGCAATAAAATAATTTTATGATTATTATCTCCATCGGCGGAGCTTAACAAAAGCTTGCGGTGGAAAAAAGTGTCGTAAACCCAATTCCGAGTGAACCCCTTGCCCTCGCACCGTTATCGGGGCACTCGAATCGTCGTGAAGTTCTAGTTTCCGTCTTCCGAGTGGAGTTGAGAACTCGGTGTGGAGATATCAGCCACCGGAATCGGAATCGGAGCAAGTACAAAAGACCTCGGATGTGGCAATCGGACATGTTAATCTGGTTTCTGGACTTTATTCACTTCCCTCCTTCCGCTGACTTCGTCCGCAATGCATTTCAATTTTCTGGACTCCGTCTTGGCCCTCTGAAGTTTATGGCGACTGGCACGCGTGCGATGGATGGGTTGATGGTCAACGAGCGTTTAGGAGTGGCAGCTGTGGGGCATTGTTCTGGCTCCCAGTCTAAGCCACAAAACTGGTAGCACGTGCCACCGCACTTTTCCCCACCATATCCCCACTTTTCAGGCCGACTTTCTGCGGTTGAATGGGTTTCCAGCGGGGCAGAAGGAGCCCAAAAACAGGTGCGAAAGTCAATTATGGTCGGTTGGGCAGAGCTGAGCAGAGGCGTCGCCGAAATCGATTTGAGAAACCCTTTTCAAAAAGGGATTTAGCCACCGCAGGACGCCCTCGACACGTCGCCAGTCCCATCATTACCCCTTGACAAGTGATCAAGATCCCAACAGCCAGAACCAGACCAGACTGATCCCTCGCTTCTACCTGCCAGCCGTCTGATTGATTTGTGTCAGCGCCTCGATCTCAATTGAGTCAAAATCCCCATTGAGAAACTTCATTTTTCATTGAGTAACTGGGAGGATGGATGGAGATCGAGATACGTCCGTGATGCAATTCGAAAGGATCATCATTATGAACCATGGAGCAGGCATGACTTGACAGTATTCGATGATGATGACCCCTCATCGAAATCAGATTATGAGGATAATTGTTTGTTTGGTAAATACGTCTAAGAGTTGTCCCTAATGCGGTGGATGGCAACGCAGTTGGGTTCCGAGTGAAGAAAGCGAAGTGACCACCAGGAAGGAGAATTGAGTCTCGTCTATTAGGTTGTGAAATGGGTTGAAACACTATATTTTTACATACTATATTTTTATATACTATACTATATCCAAAGCTAACATCAATATCAAACTACATAGAACTTTAGTTATATATAATTATTTTTCTTGAAAATATTATTTGACTAAGCGTAAATACAATCATTCTTTTACAAGAACCATTTAAGTATACTTCAAATTAATAATAATCCGGTATTTGAACATAATTTTACGAATTTTTCCTTTTCTTGTAAACTCAAAATATCAATCATCAGCAAGTTACACGTAACCCTCCACAAAAGTTAAAGAATAATGTCACATTTCATTAAAAAATTATCCTTTGACGTGAGTAAACCTTTTTTTGGGCCTGGTCTTGACCACCAAATGATTGTGGCTCTAATTAAAAGTGTCCTCAAGCGGCTGATTAATTGTGCCGTTAGCGCCGGAATGAGATCACCGAAAGATGGAAATCTGTGGAGACACATGGACCTCGGACTTAGGACCGATGATGTGTTTTTCGGGTTTTTTTTGGGATCTGGGGCTGTCAGGACATCAAAGTGACAATTTGAGTGACTTTTTCCGAGAATGGCTAATTTAAAATGCGCTGAAACAAAAGGACACTTAGGCTGCCCGCAGGACAATGGATGACATGCTGACAGGTCTCTCCTTTTCCACAAGCCCAGCTTCCCAACTCCCCAGCAGGGCGTATATTTTTATAATTTATCTATTATGCATGAGGGCGCTGGCGAAACCCTTTGGCTGTCAGCGAACACACAGGAACACACTCATATCAAGGACGACAAGTGACACATGAGGTCCTGCTGATGCTGACCAACGGCAAATCTCAAAATCTCGGTGAAAAGTTTGGCCTGACTCTGCATTAGCCGCGCATTAAAAATGCACAGGAAAAGGATCGGCCAGCAGCAAGGTTGGGCGACACAGTTTACCTGTGCCGACACCCTTTCACCCACCGCCCAACCACCCAGAATGCCAAACATCCTACCCACTTGTCGTGGCCTGTCACAAAACTGTCACTCAAATGTAATTAACACCGGAGACGGAGGACTAAAGTGGCTCGATGTCGAGTGGGAATGGGAACTTTTACAATTTTTCAGCCGAAACTTGATTTTTCAACTGCCAAACGGAAAATGGGCAAAATGTTTATGCCGACAAAGCCAACAAAAAACATCTAAGGGCAATTAGAATTTAAAATGGAAAATCCAAATTCCCTCTTAGCAATTAGGAAAATTGTTGTTGGACGGAAAAACTTTCTTCGTGTTCTGTCATTAAATATGTAAGAAGCGAAAATTAACTTCAATTGCAATTTGATATTGGGATTGCCGTTGATAAATTCGTTTTGCGGGTTTTTTCCCGCATTTGACTTGCGTCTGAGGGAGGTCAAAGGTTAAAGCTTTTTGGTCTCGGTTATTAGGTTAATTGGAAGCATTTGTAATTGAACACCGCTGTAAGGGGACAGTGATGTTTGAAAATGGGTTAAGAAAATGATAAGGACAATTACTATGTTTGAGGGAAATTGACAGCGTATTTGGACTATTGAAAAGGGTACAATAAAAAGGCAATCCAGTTTAATTTATTAATTGCTTGAGATTATTCTTGTATTCAAATATTATATAGGGCTTGGAAGGTGCAAAGTATACAAAGTATAAAGGTAAACTTTACTTAAAGAGTTTTCACAAAGACGCAAAGTAACAAAAATTTGTAACCTTTTAACTGTATTTTAATAATATAAGTCCAAATCTTTACTTAGTTTATACATTTTTAAACTAACAAGAGCGATATTTGACTTATTTTTATTAATACTTTTATTAAAATAATAAATGTCTATCTTGTATTTATTTAGCTAAGAGTTTTAAACTTACATTTATTCAGCTTAGTTAAATAAATTCCTTTTCATAAGCTAACGTCCCATTGCAATCCAAACTCTGGAGGTCTGCATACATAATACGAACTCTTTCCCAGCCTCAAACCAAAGACTCAAACGACAAACTTGGCGACGTCAGCAACAACAACAAACCGAGTCAATTAGCACATCGAGAGGTAACTGTTAAAAGCCGAGGAGCCCGAATCGACAGCTCCGTCGATAGCCATCTCTCTCTACATGTACACCTATGTACTGGCCTCGTTGTTGTTGTACTTGTGCAAAAGCCGTAACAGCAACGCATGCGCAGCGCAGAGAGCGCTGTGATTGGCCAAGGGAATGAGCTACCAATGACGGCCGAGGAAAAACATTGCTACAAAGGGAAAACCTTTATAAAACATACAAAAAACAGGTGGGAAGAGAGGAAAAAAGACTGGGAGTGGGGCTAAAATAGTGAAAAGTGATTTTTTAATTGCTTTAATAGTTTTACGCCAGCTTTTGTGGGAGTTGAACCAAGAGAAGGGGAAGGCAGATATTGTTTTACTACAATTGCACTTAAGAAAGAGGAAGAAGGCAGTCGAAAATATCGATGTTTAACTAAGATAGTCATAAAAAATTATAAAATTTATAAATCAGAAATCAAAAAATTATAACACGCAACACATGAATCTTTAAACTGTAAATCATTTCTAAAACTAATCTTTTTAGCAACCTTCGTTTAAAAACAATGCCTTTTAGCTTGTATAGAATAAGATTTAGTACTTATACTTGACCAAAGTGTTATTTCGAAAATATATTTCTTCAAGTGCATTTCTGTTGCTGACAGCTAGCACAAAAGCGTGCTTTTATTTGCTGCACTTTCCTGCCGTTTTTCCTGCCAACGCTGTCACTCCCGCCGCTGCATGCATAATTAATTTGGCTTTTAGTGACTGCATTGTGTAGTCCTCGTCCTGGCCAACCGATGTCCTGCCATTTTCTCAGGCAACACAATGGTTTTTCGCAGCAATTTGCTTGCCACATTGACGGCTACGCGCTAATGGCTTAAACGTGTTTTGGCCTTTTGGCTTTCTTTTTTCCCCATATCGTTTTTGTCGTCAATTTTACTTTTTCACTTTTTCGGTTGTCTTTCGTTGTGTTTATTTGCGGTCATGTTTATACGTTCACATAAGCAGCGAAGGGCAGTTGACACTTACATACACAAAGTGTTGATGGCTAGCTCTGATTTTTATGGAAATATGTAAAATTTACCACGATTTGTTCTAGTCAAAATGTTTGAGAATATATTTAGGTAATGCATTTTGTTAGAAGTGTGATTCAGGTGCACTTTGTGTAAGGTTTATCATTGGACTTCGTTTATATTCCATCAGTTCTATTTGTTTTGAAGGAAAGCGGTTGTACACCTGTAAATTAAAACAAATTAATTTCTTAGTTGATATAAAAATTCGGATGTGGTTAGTTCTTATTATCTTGGAAAAGGAGAACTTACAGTCATTATAAATTATTTATTTTTGTTACAACCCCACCTTAAATAACCTACATTTCTCAATTAAAAACTACTTAAACATCAGTAAGCTATAATATATATTGGATATTAGCAAAAGAAAACATACGTGATGCTCTAGGTGATCTGAAAAACAATAAATGCTTGAACATTAACGTGGTATTTAGCATTCAGTAGATACAAGATACACGCGTTCAACCCACAAGTAACCCACAAATCTCTCCAACTTTCTATCGAATGTTTTTAAATTCTAAGCATTTTAAACATGTTAACTTTCAATTACCCCAAGGCATATTTAATCCATGAGATTTGGGCAGCTTTTCAATTTTCATAGCATCTAATTAACCCAAAAAAGTTAGCTGCTCCGTCAAAGTCGATCCTGATGTAAAAAACAAGGGAAAAACAAGCAAAAAGCAGTGAAATATCACATCATCACCTGACGTTTTGGGTAAATTACATTTTTATGTGCACATAAATAAAGTATAAAAGGCATTTGTCATCCCGCTCCCTCTCGCGGTGGCTCTGCTTTAACCCATTAGGGGACCCTCTGGCTGGCGTTAACCCATTGGCTCCCATGCCCCGCCTTTGGCCAGCCCCAGTGTATTGGTGCGTCGGTGTTTCTATGTAACCAACACCAGGGCACTCTCTCTTTGGCTCACTCTGTGTGGCGCCATCTCGCTCTCGCCCACGAACGCAACTTCTTCGGCTTTTACCTCGGCACATCAGTGTGTGGTGCTTATATACACACGAAGCTTTCCCACTCTCGCCCGAGTGTGTGTGCGAGTGTGTTAGTGGGGGTGGGGTGGGGGCGCCATTTAAATTACGTTCGCTGTGTGCTTCGCTTCTCATTTGCTGGCTGAGAATCCCAGAAGGCACGCACACACAGATACGCATACACACTGACAAAGGCGAAAAAACCAGTTCGCCTAGTTGTCGTCGCCCTCTCCTTCCTCACTCTCTCTGTTGGGCTCTCGGCCTTTGGCTCTGCGGCGCTGGCTCTGATTTTATTCACATTTCGGTTTTGGTGCTCGCGGCAATTGGACGTCCTTCGTCTCGCGCCTCGCGTTAAAGAAAAAAACCCAGCACAACCCATACAAACCGCAGAAAATATAATGATCCTTTGGTGCAGCAAGGGTCTCCACTAAAAGTGCTTAATATCCAACAAGAAAGTGCAGCTCAAGTGCCTGTTAAACAGAAATTCGTTGAATTGTATTTATACAAATTACCTAAGAGAAGGAGAGACAGTACTAGCCATGATATGATGGCCCTAAAGATGTTATATCGCGGTCCCAGTTCGCGTTTGGAGAATTTAATTGAAAAGATCCAGGCCACCAAGGAGATAACCAACAACGGTAATATTCAGAGATTACAGCGGAGATCTTATAGAGGAGTAATCACTATTCAGTTAATGAGTGAATTATAATACTATTCGAAGGTCACTAAACAAATATTTATTGATATTTTCCTAAGCATTAGAAGGGAAAACTTTTAGAGGTCTGATCATTGATCAGTGAATGAGTGAACTATAAAACCTAAAAAAGCCTTATACCGAAGGTCCCTAAACAACTTTTTTATACTTTAGATTCATTCTTTGGTGACTTTTTCTTAAAACATGGAAGAAGAATTTTAAAACCCAAGGGTGCAAATTATATTACCATTAAAAGACTTTTCGCTGGAAGTGCCTATGCCGACGGTATATCTCCATTACAGCTTTATGAGGATAGTACATTAATGAGGATACTTATTTTCCAAATGTTCTGAGAAAATTTCCTTTCATCAGCAAAAGAAGACTGAACCTTAAGTCTCAAAATCAAAAAGTAATCTCTCTCAAATATTTTGGAACCCAATTTGCATCATAAATCCTAGAAACTCCACATCCATCTTCACCAATCAGTTCAACCTCTTTGACACACATCGTATCTACAACCAACATTTCAATCAAATCCGAATGGGTTCAAATCTCTTACAACTTTCTTTAACCCCAAAGATCAAGACGAATGTGTGAATCAAGTGGCTGATGCATCAGCTTGATGTCTCCCAATTAGAGTGGAACTTAGACCAGATCACAGTTCAACCGATCGGGGGGTAAAACAAAGAATGACATGCCACGATCCCCCGACCCAGAGCATTACACATTACCCAAAGAGATACAGACGCGAAGATCACGCGCAATTGGGCTTAATTAAAAGTTGTCGAAAACGGAAAGTGAACATCGGCACTTGGCGCGTGGTGATAGAAGCCAGAATCAAGGGGGAATCAAGTGACCCTCATGGATGCTGGGGTCTGTAATTAAAACCCCAGCAAGAACAAAGCGCAATTAGTTTGCATGAGACTCGCTTACAGTGTTTTCTGCCCACTGGAATGGGGTGTCGTCTGGTCAACACCAAATGTTGCCCGGCTAATTGAATTAATTCCGTGTCCAGCATTTGATAGCCGACGTTGATTTCCTGTCCCGGTCCCCAAAGCGCCGCTAATCAGGATGCAGCCGCCCACTCGATCAAACGGAATCTACTCTCATAAAAAAACCATCTTCCCATGATAGAAATAACATTATAAAAAACATTGTTTTTCCGGTTCAGTTCTCAGAAAGCCTTAAACCCTCAATTGATTATTCTTGATCTGAATGTAGTAAGAAACGCGTATCCACACCCCCGATAACAATTCTTTTCTCATTATAATTATATGTATCTATTTCCCCCAATACTAATTTTCTTCTCATTATTATTCACTTTCAGATATGTACAGTACCCACACATCGTCCAGCTATTCGCCTAGTATTTCTGACGGCACTATGACTCCGAATTCACACCACTTGCCGGGAGCCCTTGCGGCCGCTGGTCACGAGGATCATCCAGCCGAGGGCAAGGTCAATGGTGGTCCTGAAGGCGGGGATTTGCCCAAGCCAAAACGCCTGCCGCACTTCCATCACCACCATCACTATCATCATCAACAGGCGCTGAAAATAGCCAACAAGCTGCGCAAAATCAATAAGGAAGCCAAAATGGGAGCTAACGGAGGTGCGGGCTCCGCTGGAGCAGTCTCCAAGTTTGATAAGTTGACAGGAGAGGGGATTAAAAGTCGCGGCGACGGCTCCTATCAGTGCCAGTTTTGCGAGAAGACATTTCCACGGCTCGGCTATTTAAAGCATCACGTACAGGTGAGTTTCCAAGAGGAAAAGGGTTCAAAGGTCGTCGGGAACTCTTGCCTTTGAAGGAGGGGTGGGCGGCTCTACCACAAATGGGTGGACGGAAAAGTTCTTAATTACCATTCTGAGAGCTTTGTAAGGCGCTTAGTCTATTTCTGGGGCTGGGTGTCTTGCCTTGATTGACATTTGCCCTCTTAGGTGACAGACCTCGAAGTGCTTGGGACACCTTTAGACATTCAGGGCGTCAAGCCTGAGCTTTGATTGACAATCTGCGGTGGTTCCATTGATTTTCCTTCAATGAAAGGGAGCTGAATTTGGTTTTCTAATTGTTAATTGAAAACGAAAGTGGTTAGGGTGTCAGATCTAAAGGGATGTTTCAAGGAATATTTGAAATCGAACAAGTTAACTTTAAATGTTAATACGGAGTGGTTTTCTTACGTAGAGTAGACTGATATTCATCCGTCTAAGCCTAGCCCTCTTAATAATCGAAATAAGGATCAAGTGTATTACCAAGACTCTAAAACTCATATCATTTATCTAACACTCCTTCGGCTTTCTTAAGGAAAGCATCAAAGACGGCGGCCTCCAAACCTTTGTGGACACCGCACCTCACCCACAAGCCCCCGAATCTCCCCCTGACCATGGTTCTAATTCGGCTTAAATGCTTTTTGAACTGCCAACACCGCCCATGACATCAGCAACTTGTTAACCCAATTGCAACTGCTGTTTAGGACTACCGACCAGCGATCTTAATCGCCAACCAGGGTCTAACATGTAGAGCTCCGACTTTGATCCTAGCGCCTGGATGAGCTGGTACGGTTCGGAATTCGGTCTTTGAGCTTTTGGGATGTTGATGGCGATGGTGATTGGAGCGACAGTTTAAAAAACCATAACCAACACGAGAAGTTTTCGCTCTCTGGATGCGACTAACCCGGCTAACTCATCATATATTGTGCAATTTTAAGGCACTCCAAACTGGGGGGCTGCATACAAATGGGCTAATTTTTTTGCCGCTCTCAAAGTTCAAAGCCGACTGCCGCCAAAAGAACCCAAAAAGCAAACCGGTTGCGGGTGTAGCTTAAGACCCAACCTCACTCACAGCACCTGCCCCTTTCCCCAGCCCCAACCTGCGGGGAAAAAGTGAGCGGCGTCGCGCATTTAGATGAATTTTGTCCACAAGCCACGAGTCGCAAGTGAAACACCTACTCGTCTGGGCCGCTGAGTCCAAGTCCAGTCAGTCGGTATGCAGATTCAGGTTCAGATTGACGCATCTATAAATTCAAGCCAGGAGTCGTCGTCGTCGTCGTCATCGTCATCGTTGTCATCGCAACTCTTAACTGGGGTAGACAGCGAACAGTTGACGCTGCCTTGTCTGGGGCTCTTCTAAGAATTTCAAATAGCCCAGTGGGCCTCTGGCTAATTGCTCAGATTATCTTTATGCTAATGCGATTTTCCGAATTTGTGTGTATTTTCATTTCAGAGCCACGCCGAACACCTGCCTTTCAAGTGCGAGTACTGCTCCAAGCTTTTCAAGCACAAGCGTTCCCGAGATCGCCATAAGAAATTGCATACCAACGAGAGGAACTACAAGTGTCCGCATTGCGAGGCAGCTTTTTCCAGAAGGTAAGTCTATTAAAAATAAAAAAAGTATAAGAACTTTTAACTAAACTTAGAAATTCCCTTTTCTTTCTATTCTTAGTGACCACTTGAAGATCCACATGAAGACCCATGACATCCAGAAGCCCTTCCAGTGCAGCATGTGCAACAGGGGCTATAACACAGCCGCTGCTCTAACCTCGCACATGCAGAAGCACAAGAAGAATGCCGCCATCCTGGCAGCTGGAGGTAATCCCAATGCCCTGAACTACAGTCCAAGATCAACGGGATCTGCCTCGGCTTCGGTATCCAGCAATGGTAGTCTGCAGAAGAGGCGATATGCCTTGGCCCTGGCCTCGGATAGCAGTCCCAGTCGTTTGGATTTCCCCAAGAGATCCAGAAGTGGTCATGTGGGTGGTGGCACCACCACCACGGCCACGCCCACTCCCCTGCTGAGGTGCAGCTACTGCCCCAAGGTCACAGAGTTCAGTAGTCTGGAGCAACTGAATGCCCATCTCCAGAGTGTCCACGAGCAGCAGCCACAGCAACAGGGGACGGCGAAGACTCCCGTACAGGAGGGCGAGGGATTCCAGCTGAGCTGCGAGTACTGCACCATGAAGTTTGGCAACATCGCCGGACTCTTCCAGCACATGAGGGGCACCCACATGGACCGATTGAGCAGCCCCAACTCCTATTACGAGCACTTCAATCGCCTGGCCACCGCTGGCACCTTCAGTCCGCGATTGGCCCTGGATTTACCCAAAATAAAACCGGATTTGGGAAGTCCGGAGAGGGAATCGCGACCTGCGGAGGAGGAGCTTCCAACGGATTTGAGCAGCAACAAGAGGAGACCACTGACACCGAGTCCCCAGACCCAGCAGTCTCAATTGGCGCCACCTTCTGCTCCACCTGGGGTCTTCTTCTGCAATCAGTGCAACGCTGGTCTGCCGGATTTCGAGAGCTTCAGGAATCATCTGAAGAGCCACATTGCCGAGGGCATGCAGATGGTTTGTCCACATTGCGGCCTGAGTTTGCCGGAGCAATCGGAGTTCGAGCGTCATGTGGTAGGTCACTTCCTCATCACCGGATCGGAGTTCAACTGCAGTTCTAGCTGCGGCAAGAGCTTCGCCAAGTCGGAGGATCTGCAGCAACATTTGCTGTCGGAGCACGTGCTAACCCTGCTGAAGTGCTCCTTGTGCTCAGAGCTGTGTGAGAGCCGGATGGCCATGCAGCTGCACTTGGCCTGTGCCCACAGTCAGGAGACGAAGCTTCTCCGTTGCAGCGCCTGCTTGGAGCTCTTTCGATCCGATGCCGAGTTTCACGTCCATGTGAAGACGCGTCATCAGCTGGGCGGACATCCCACGTTGGGCGCCACCTCTTCTGCACCCAGTAATCCGCTGCAGTGCATGTTCTGTCGAGTAGTCTGCTCCTCGGAGCTGGAGATGCACTTTCACCTGGCCGCCCATGCACGTCAGTTCAGGTGTCCCTCCTGCCCGGAGACCTTCCATGTGGAATTCCTGTTGGATCGCCACATGCAGAGTCAGCATGGCGGAGTCAAGGACAAGGAGTCGAACTCACCCAATATGGGTAGTCTCTATGTGAATGCCTTGCTGCCTCCTTTGGCTGCAGCGGCGGCGGCAGCAGCGGCCACCAATAACAACAGCAGTATCATCGACTACAATGTGGCATTCAAGGGTTTGTTCGGAGGAGGAGCAGGTGGAGCTGGATCAGGTGGTGGAGGAGGAGCAGCTGGAGGAGCACCGCCTTCGGGCAACAAATTCTACAGCCCTCTTCAGGTGGACACCAATGCTCTGAAGGCCCAAACCTCCCCCCATCCGGCCTTAATGTACGGTCTGAGTCAGCGGTATCTAATGGAGATGTATGCCGCCAAGTCCACATCGCCCGCGGGCAATGAGGGAGTTGGAAACCCGCAGCCGCCGGCTCCTCAGGCCACCGCACCACCACCACCGCCACCGAGTTCTGCGACTGCCACCTTCAGTTGCGGAATGTGCGAGCGGCAAGATTTGCGCAGCGAGGCGGAACTCCACTCCCACCGCAAGCTGGCCCACAATCTGAAGACGGGAGTGAGCCTGCGGTGTGCCTACTGCGCTGGCAACTTCAAGTCCCGGGCCGAGCTGGAGCAGCACATGAAGAGCTGCCACAACTCGACGGGCAAGCACAAGTGCTTGATATGCGACGAGGTGTTTCCCTCACCGGCCATCCTGGCCGAACACAAGCTCCAGCACTCGAAGGTGGGGCAGTCGGGCAAGTGCTCCCACTGCGGTCAGCAGCTGGAGGATGTGGCCGCCTTCAGGGCTCATCTGTCCGAGCATGGCAGCGATGGTGCCTCCCTGCCACTGGCCTGCATCTGCTGCCGCCAGACCTTGCACTCGGAATTCGAGCTAAGTCTGCATGCCAAATTCCACACGAAGTCCTCCTCGAGCGGTGGAAGTCTGCAGGAACCAGTGTGTGCCCTGTGCCTGGAGCCCCTACCCGATGCCACCGAAGGACCAGCAAAGCTGTGCGACAAGTGCTGTCGCAAACACAATCTGAATGGCAAACGGGGCAAGCCCACTGATCCGCCGGCATCGCTGCAACCGCCAGTCTCCTCCTTTGTGGAGAACCGCTGCAACCTGTGCAAGATGATCCTGCCACATGCCCAGAAGCTGCAGGAGCACCTGGTGGAGCACACCTTCGCGGGCACCGAACAGCGTGGCTTCAACTGCTACATTTGCTCGGCTGTTTTCACCGCTCCCGGCGGACTACTCAACCACATGGGCGAACATGGCGCCCATTCGCGACCCTACGACTGCAGCCTCTGCCCGGAGAAGTTCTACTTCCGTGCCGAGTTGGAGCACCACCAGAGGGGCCATGAGCAGAGGCCACAGGCACGTCCTTCCGTGTCCAAGGCAGAGGCTCCCGCCAAGCGGAACACTTCACCCAGCCAGAGTCCGGTGAGAAGTCCCACGGTTGTCAAGCAGGAGCTATACGAAACGGACACAGTTGAGTCCGCCGGAGCGGAGGATGAGCAGCAGAATGCCCCGGATGAGGAGGAGTACATTGAAGTGGAACAAATGCCGCATGAGACACGTCCAAGTGAGATTGGGTCGCAATTGGAAAGGTCCACCAGTAGCGCCTAAGGAAACTCTAGAAAAATTCAAGAACAGTCGGCAAGCTCTTCAAGAACCTAACAAGAGGTCTGGCTAGAATTTAAAAGACTGTTTCCAATCTTGCTTTTAAAACTATACCCCAGAATTCTGACTTTCAGTGTATTTATTTTTATAAACATTTTGGAAAACTATCCAAAACCTACTAGATCTTGCCATTTATAAACAAATGAAGCGAATGGAACAGTTTAGTAATTACCTTACACCTAAAAGATAACTCTTACTTGCATAAATCCATAGATTAAGTCATCGTCAGAACATAATCAATATTACACATACGCCTAGTGTACTCGTAGAAAATCTTGACAGAAAATTAAGCATTTGTGTGTGATAGTTTTTCAAAGATGCGACTCTGCTATTTATCCTCAAGTATGATTTACCTACTATAGATTCGTATGTTAAAGGGCCTTGCCTTCGATCCAGTATTTATATTGTATTACACGATCCAACAATAGCTAACCATGTAACTATAAGGGATTAAACAATTATCTATGTGAATGTACGTCTTACATAAGCACCAAAACATTTTTAATGTGTAGCATATAAAAACCGAAAGGAAGGAAAACAGAAAAATATTTAGTAAATAAAACAAACACAAGTTGAAACCAAAACTGGGCATATTTTATGGCTTTACTTAGAAGTTTCGGTTTCAGTTGGGCGAGGGAAAAAGGGGAGAACATCTGATAAGAAGTGTGTCTTTTATTCTCCGTTTTTATGGAAGCTGACGAACATGCGCGAGGTCGCCTCCGCGAGGGCTCCTCCAAGTCCAAATTTTATGGCGAATATTTCGTTTCTGGTTTATTTCGGCAAGCGCGACACGTAGCGGCCATAAAAAAGGTGCCCGTAACCCCTTGAGGTTCGCCAGAGACAAAACCGACGACAAATTGGCATCTCGGTTGGGTGATCTCTATCTGCAAGACCGGTGGCAATTACCAGCATATGACGCTTCTGTTTCCCGGAACGCTCCACCAAACTGGTTGCGGATCGTAGGTCTAATCTTGCAACGGGCCACGGGCAGCAGCACCTCCTGCTTCTGGGAAGCAATTGCAAATAAATCGCATTTAATAAATTGCAGCGGGCAAAAAGGCACCGACCGATATAGCTCTGCACCTGCTGCCCTCCCTGTCGGCAATCATCACAAATCAATAAAAATGTTTATCATCAGGCTAAAACAATTGGCCCCAGCTCCTCAAGCGGCCAAGAGGCTGAAAAGCTGAAAAGCTGAAAAGCACCGGCAGTTGTTAATTAGCGCCATGCCGCAAATGCCAAAACGTTCGAGGGAAAACAGCAACTACACAGCGGCCAGCAGCGGCAGCAGTGGAAAAACTTGGCAATCGGAATTGCCGGCCACAATCGAAAGCCCCGGGAGGAGGCCGAGGCTTCATTGATCGTTTCGGCCGCACATGCACTCCATTACGATCCACGCACTTGCATCCACCAGACCGCCAGGCGCGTCATCCGCAGGATCCAATACGTAGCCCCCGAAGTCCCGCGTATCTCGTGTTTCCGCGAACTCCTTCTTGCCGCTTACGTGCTCTGCCGCTTAGCGTCACCAATATGTCCCAGGTGATGGTGACGACAATGCCGATGGCTCTGCAAATCAAAACCCCCAACGTATCGGGGCAAAAACGCCGATCGCAGCGATTCGCATCGCTTTGTTTCGGTATTTCTGGCATTTGACGGGTTTTTACACGCTGTCTTAACAGGGCAGTGGACAGTGGTCTTGGGATGGTTAGTTCTTGGAGAGAAATTGGCAAGTAATCAAATTAAACTTGGAAGTAGAAGGCTTTCGGCCATTCAAAGTATTCTTGAGTATAAGTCACTCAGAAGAAATGCGACCTTAAAAGCGATCTATTAAACTCAAAAGTGAGCTGGGATCAATTTAAATTTAAATCGTCTTCGAAATGGTCTTAGAAAATTTAAAGAAGGATCATTTAATCTTGATGTTAAGAACGATATGTCTTAAATAAGTGAGAAAACCAATTTTTGAATTGAGAACATTCCAACAAGTACCGACTTGAAGTAAAAACTCAAATGTCTTAAAATTAATAGGTTCTTTATTGTGATTACCCCTTGAACCCATATCTTTAAACCGAAGATTAAGAGTACTTTCGTCTTGATTTCAGGAACGTTTCTTTTCGAGTAAGCGAGAAGGTAAGTCATCATGAGATACTAAAATTTGTCTGTTTTTTTTCTTTTCTCAATTTTTAGGCATGCACCAACATAAGTTAAAATTCTTAGAATATTTTGAATAAGATTTTATTTCAATTACCTCCTAAGACAATATCTTTAAACCCACTGTGGGACTATTGAAAGTCTGCTGGGCGACTGACAGTTTGACAAGCTGACTGAGTGACTGGCCAGACGACTGGGATGACCAACAGCCTGCATTTCAACACTCCCATACCTAAAACTTGCTGATATACGCATATATGTATCTGGATGGAACCCCCAGGCAATGTGTTGGCCAACTCCAAGTCTGGCTGGCATGCGAGAGAAGCGTTTTTGGGACTGCACCGCGCTACATTGACAAATGAAGAAGCTCCCATCAGTCAAGGAGGTGGCAAAGAGAAGGAGCACAGCTCCAACTTTGGACCGCTCGGACTGATGAAGATGCCCGTAAAACACCCAAAACCATGGGGCAAATGGAGACAAATGACGAGCGGAGAAGCCAGATGGGGGAAAAAGCTGTGAAATGAACTCGGCTCAGGTCCTTGACAATGAGGGGTAAGTGATGCCGGTGAAATATTTTCGCATGCCCTATTAAACAAAAACAAAAGTGAAAAATGGTTTTCTGCTTTTTTCGCAACCCCTGGGCAAATGCTTCCTCTTCCGGTCCGCAAAGAGGGGGGTGTTCAAGGAGTTTAAGGACACGGAATGTGTGCCAAACATGCAACGTACGCCGGCGAAGAGGGCCACTCTTACATTATATTCATTACCGGCTTATTAGCGTGATTTACCGATTGGGGGAGTGATGTGTGTTCTGGGGAAGAGATAATGACGCTGCGGATAAGGATGTGCTTGAGTGATGCGATGTGGGCGTCTCCGGGCCTGGGAAAGTGACTTTGAAAGCGCCATATCCCATATCCGTTTGTCAATAATACCGTGCGAATTTGCTGATGGATGGGCCACAGGAAACTCTTCACTTTGCAGCTTCCTCGCGACAATAACTTGTCATATGCAAATTTGATTTGGGTTCGGCTATTAACCGTAGAGTTCGTCATCCAATGGAGGCTTTCATCTTCATTTGGAACTTGTCAATTGGCTGTCAACTTCCTGTCTGAAGAAGTGAAATGGGGCTTGCATCTAGCCGCTAATTAGCTGACCAGATCACGGAGTTACAGATCTCGCAGTATCCTCTTCGACGGCGAGGCGCTAATTCAATTAATAATCCCTCGCCTCGGAGGGGATATGGACGGACACGCGCGATCCGTATCTGAGCGGCAATTTACACAAATTAAAACTAAACAGTTGCCCTCCGCCCTGCACACTTAATTATGCAATTACTAGATAATTTCTCCTGTTCCCCGCTGGGCACTGGCTTTTTGTTTAATCATCGCGTTCTTCGACGGCACGAGCTGGGGCACAAAAACGAACCGGAAACCGAAAACAGTTGCAGATACAGATACATAATCTCTCGGATACACATATGCGAGCGGCTCCCATTGGCCGAGTATTCTTGGGTACTTCTCTGTGGGTGTGCGTGTGTGTCTATAGGTGTTTATGTACCAGATTTCGGATACACACGGATAGGGAGTCGTTTGGGGCGTGGCATGGGTGGCAGTGCAAAGTATCTGTCGGATACTCTGGTAGAATCCGGTTTGGTGATTTGCAGGGCAGCACTCCGCTGTACAAAAACCATTTTAATGTTTAAAGTATTAATGTGAAGTCAAATATGCGGAAAAAAGCCTACTTTGAATTAAAAACTACATTTACAAATATGAAATCATTCAGAAATGTATGTATTTCAATATTTTTCCTACCATTTTTTGTTATTTTTATTATTTATTTAATATTTTATCCCGCCGCTACAAGCAAATACTTAATATTAATGCACTGGTAACTGATTATAACCAATATTAGTATTAATAATTGGAACTTTGGAATAAGAAAAATTGTTTAAGAATAAAAACATATGAAAATAATCTAGTTTTCCCCTCAAGGACCTTCAACCCTCCTTAGTTTCCATTTCCTTCCTACACCCAAAATACGGTACTATATTAAAAACCATAAGTTATTCTCCTTACCAGAGCCTGAACGTGCCGAAATCGGCGTTATGTAAATGGATATCGATACGCGATCATGGCTATGATTGATTGATTGATTGCCATTCAGGGCGGGCAGCACCAAATATAAACAGCAATTGTGGAGGACAAAGGATGCCCGGGCCTCGCATTTGCGGGCGGTTTGTTTTCTATGCGCAATTTATAAAGTTGCTGACACAATAATGGGAGCCAGGACACGCCAGGATCGGCAGGATCACCTCGCCGCATGGCACCTCCGCCTTAAATTCTCGCGAATTAATTTAAAAAGGAGCTGGCCTTGCGGTCCCGCTGCCGCAGCGCAATCGAAAAGTATTGTGTTACCAAAGACCGGGAGCTGGCATCCAGGATCGGGATTGGGATCGCAATCGGGACCAATGGCAACGGCAGGATCCGCTGAGCGTCCCAAGTTTGCTCGCCTTGATAAGACATAAAAGGTCCTCCAAGACAAAGGACCTTCGGGCAGAGCAATTGCCCAGGCATTTCCTCGAGCGTGTTTATGCTTTGCGCCTTCTTATCCCTCGATTTCTTATCACGGCAAAAAGATCAAATTTCGAGAGGGAGCAATTTGTTAGGGGCCCACAAGGGGCAGCGAAAAGAAGCCGCTGGGAAAGGATGTGCCAAAGGATGAGCCTTGCTTTGCCAGACTCCCTTCCAAAGCTTCGGTAGGCGGGCAGAAGTCATCAGGCGATTACGGGGCAGACTCCGTTTAGTAGTTAAAAAATCAAGTTTCAATAAATTATTTTTACAACATTTCCCAAATAATATCAAAGTGTAAAAAAATCACCACTAAATTTGAAAGTATTTGTTGATTTACACCTCTATAAAACTATCCTTCTACAGGCAGACCACTTTAAATACCATAAAAATCAAAATAATATTAATTTTCCAGTTCAATAATTATTAATTTTCAAACATTTTTAAGTTAAGATCATAAATAGAACCCTACGTACTAGTTTGCTAGTACAAACTCCCTCAAATTATCAGTCAAACCCTAAAGTCTTTCACCTCTTACAAAATTGCCATAAACGGAACCAAGTCAACGTTCTCTATATAGATTGTATTACACAATCAGATGCTGTTCCCTGACCCCTGGTAGCGCCTGTATAAAAACATTTATTCTGGGTAAACCCGAAAGGTACAGCGAGACCTTAATTAAATTTTGGTTGCCTGAACGGGCATTTTCTGCTGTTCGGTTTCTGTGTTAACTTGTTCTAAGTACGCCGCTTTTACGACCCACACAGTGCCAGGGCTCCAAGATGATAATGATGATGGCTTGGTTATGGTGGCGGTGGCGGTGGACAGCAACGGACCAGTTTCACAATTTGCTCGCGGGTTTATCATGTCCAGAGTGCGTTTTGACCTCTTGGCGAGTACGTGCCTGGCCTCAGAGTGTGACAAACTTGTTTCTGTCTTCGTTTTCTTGCCTGGCCAGCCGAGTAGTGGCCCGTAGTTGTTGCTTTTATGACTTAATGCCGCGTACGCCGCGCAATTTCAATTACACGGCGAACCCAACAGGCCGCAAAACGGTTTACATGGTTTAGGACGGGCAGATATAGAGCAGCCAGCCCCCCAGTATTTTCATTTCGAGATGGTTTTGGGGGGAGTGGCGATGTTGTAAGACCTTCGACCGCGGCCAGGTGCCAAATTTGACAGGCGGACGCCCGAGTCGCGCATAATTTATGCCCAAGAAAGCCGAAAACTACCGTGGAGTTGGGGCCTAGAAGTTGACCCGGCCTTTGTAGGCGAAGGAGCAGAAGCACTCGGCACGTGGCCAACTTTATGATTTCTCGCCTTGGAGTTGGCTTCGGGGATAGGGTTCTCTCCCGCTGAATTTTCACCAGTTACATGCATTTTTGATGAGTCTTTTGGGGGCAGCGAGAGCCGGAATTTAATCAAGCGCAGCAGGTGCAAATGGTCGGAATGAATGTTCCTACAAGTCAGTGAATAGTTGTGCAACGCCAATGCACTCACTGCATCTGGGGAGAGATTCACAACGAATAAAGACATTTTTGGGATGCATCTGTTAATATCATAACGCTGTTCATATACCCTCGAGTTTGACATTTTAAAAAAGTTGATTTATTTACCTTTACTGGCAATTAAAAAAAATAGAAAAATATTAAATTCGGGTGGGCGGGTTGATATAGAACGTCAAAAAATGTATTCAAGATTTATAATTTCTGGACTTGGATGCAATTACGGACATACCATTGGCAGACTCAGAACTTAATTCCTATCTAAATAGGCTTGGTCCGATTTTATTTTGACAATTTTATAGAGCTAAAAAATGTGCTATTTTTGAATTAAGGCGACTTTTCCACGTATATGGGGTATACCTTTCCCGATCTGTTAAGTAGAAACAAAACAAAAACAAAATACAAACATATTTTAATTGTAATATTATTTATTTATATATAGATATATTATTTTTAACATTCGTTTATTTATTTATAATGGTACACGGCAATTTTCACTTGATCCTTACACAATTTTTTTTATTTTCTTTTTCTATTATTTTCTTCTTTGAGCGCCTTCAGCACTTTCTTTTCCATGGATATGGGGTATTTAAAGGAGAAACTATTTTTGTTTGAGACTATGTTTTTTCTAAGATTTTGTTAAAGTCTTACTAATTTATCACTAATTTTTAAGTAATTTATATTTTAATTCTGGATAAATTTAAAACAAATGAAGAAAACACAAAAATTAGATTAGAAATAGACTTTTTTTTTGGTTTGATTTTTTCTTTACTGCCAAGTCTTTTAATTATCAATTGGAAACGTTGGAGGCTCTAAATAGGTTATTTTAAATTCGGATTATTTAAAAATATGACTTGACCCCAAGAACCCGCATAAGTATGCTAGTAAAAAACCACATTACTTGTATCTACATTGTGTCTACACAGGCGCTTCCCTTTTCAGCCAGCGCCTCTGCTGCCGTAGATTTCGATGCATCTTAACAGCGCTGTTAAAATCTAACAGTGACACTTACGTTTGCTTACGTTCAAACACTTAAATTTATCGAAACAAACATCGATTTTTCCCCACCTCTAATTCCGCTCTCCGGAGCGTCGTCTTACGTTTGACTACGTTTACCTACGTTTTCTCACGTCTGTACGTTTGCCCACGTTTGTCGATATTTACTTTCTCTCTTTTCGGTCATACTTTCTCTCTTTTCAGCGCCCTCTCCTTTCTCCCTTTTTTTACTCACACCTACGTTGTTTTACGTTCGGTTACGTTGTGTTACGTTTGTTTACGTTGACTTACGTTTTCGTTACGTTCCATCACGTTTCATGAAGAAAACAACTGTAAACGCCGCGGGCAGCGCAGTCGAGGAAAAAAAACTGAGCGGTTGTGGGTGTCGTGCGTTCGATTGTTTTCGGCAGGAAAAAACTCGTGAAATCAAAGAAAGACCCGCAAACGCGCTTCGACCTGACTCGCTTTTGATTCGGCTCGGAATTTCAGGGAAATAGCGGGAGGCGACGCGGAAATTAAGGACTCGAGTTGTTGTGGCTTAGCCTGGAAACACAAATAAGGAAGGGGAGAGGAGGAGAAGATTTCAGTGAGAAGGAGGCAGAAACAAGGAGTGCAGAAGGAGAGAAAGAGAGGGCAGCATCGGCAGTCAGTTACCGTTATCACGACCGGCAATAACAAATCATGTTGATCTCGTGCAAGTGCTCGAATTTCGTTGCCTCGACCTCGAAATTGCAGCGCAGCAACAGCGGCGGCGGCCCCGGCCTGGCCAACGGTTATCCTGGGGCGGGCGGCACGCCTATCGGCGAGGTGCCCCTCTCCACCCTGCTGTCGCAGGTGTTCCAGCAGAAGTACCCGCGCGACTTTGTCTTCTACAGCCAGTTCATGGATTTCTTCAAGCACGTAAGTCCCACAATAATACTATAATACTATGTGGAGCCTACATTGTAGTAAGTTCGTCACCCGGTTATCGGCCAGCGGGCGAGAGCGGGATGGAGCACGTATTGATTGGGGGGTTAAGCACAGGCGAAAGCAACAACGGCGCAGCATAAAAAGCAACAACACTGGGCAAAAGGCCTATGCTGGGCCACTCGTGCGCGCTCTCTCGCACTCCCTCGGGGAGTACAGTGGTACCACAAACTAAAGGAACAGGGGGAAAATTGTGCAACGCCAGCCAGGTCAAGAAGTGGCAGAGATTATGGTTAGAAGAACAGGTATTCCTTTGATCTTTTCAAGTAAAAATTCTGTTTGTCTTAGAAACCGAATGACTGTTCTTACAATAATAAAAAATAAATTTTTTTTATAACATTTTCAAAATAATAACCAGAATATTTTTCATAAATGGAAACTTTATAATCTAATAATGTATTTTGGTCCTACGAAATAAAGGAAAACGGGCGACAATTATACTAGCCAAGTCAAGAACTGGTAGAGATTTGGCTTAGAACAACAGATATTCGGTTGATCTTTCCAAGTAAATGTTAATAAAGAATGTTTTTTTTTAATAACATGATCAAAATAGTTTCAATTTAAATGCAGGTTATTCCGGCTTTTTGAAACTTAAAAATACAATAAATTAACTTTAAATATAAATTTCGGTCCTACGATTTGAAGAAACAGGGGCAACAATTGAACCAGCCAAGTCAAAAACTGGTAAAGATTTTGCTTACAATAACACCTTTTGAGACTATCTTTGAAATAAATATACTTTTGTTGACTTAAAAACCGAATGACTAATGAAAAAAGAATCATGAAATGAGATCATATCACAATTTTTATAACATTATTATTATTTTTTGAGGCAGTTTATCCCATCTTTTTGAAATCAAAATATATTAATTTACAAGCAAATAATTTTAGCTACCACTAAGTATTATACAAGTATTTATCATACATCAATATATAGTTTCATTTAGTCAGCGTAATTGTTAGTCGAAATTCACTGTATTTGCTTTGTTGCGTAGTGTGTGTGTGTGTGTTTATTATCGTTCTTTATGCTTTGTGTGCCGGCCTATGGCTTTTGCCTTTGCTTTTGCTCTTCGCCGTTTCGGCCTGTGCCGCCTATTCTCGCACACACAAAACAAACATAATATAGGCCTGGAACAGGGAAGGAGCATGAGAATTAAATGGAAGGGGGATGGTCTATGGAGGGATGTAGGAATGTAGGGACAGGGAATGTGGAAGGGAAGGGCACGGATAAATAGGGTCATCCATTCGCTCATGGGAAAATCGTGAGCAATCCTCACATTTTCTGGTTTATTTTCGGCCTGCCCAAGTGCAACTCGTCGCATCTCTCTTCCGCTCCTCCGGCCATCGCCTACCCCTCCCGCACCTGTTTTTTCGTCATCCGCTCCTGCTTTCCACACAGGAACACCCTGTTCTTTTTCGGTATTCTCTTTGCCAACCTGATCGCCGGTATTTTTAGTTTCCTGCGTCAGCTTCTGTTTCGCTCGCCGCCTTACTTTTCCCGTTTTTATTCGCGTTTTTTATGATTTATGCGCTTTTGCTTTTCATTTGTCACGCCCTCGGTTGTAAGTAATTTGCATAATTTCGTTCTGAAATTTTCAGTTTTTTTCGCTTTCCCATAACGTCACAAAGTCGCAAAGGGGTTGGCACTCCCGGGCATTCAGGGGTTAAGCGAAGCCGGTTCCATGGGTCATAATTTTTACTCTCGGAATTCGGATAATTAAACTGTTATCTATTTAGCGGTTCCATTACCAACCAAAGCATTTTGTGAAATCCTCTGTTGAATGCTCCATTTTATGAGAACCTATCTTCGTTAAACAATTGCCACAATAAATAAACAACTCTTATATTTACAGAATTAATAAAAAGGTATACAAACATAGCATTTATAGACCACCGCTGTGGCTTTTTATTAGTCATCACTTATCTTTTCTTGTTAAAAAGTTCCATACTTTCTCGGTTATTATTTATTTTTTCACCGGGACTATATTTTCCATAAAAACAATTTTTTAAAAATAAATAAACAAGTGGTAAAATTTACCACCCTATTTAAATGAATCATTTTTAACTTTGTTATTATTTTGAAGTACATTTATTTGAAAGAAAATATTTTTCTGCTTCGCTGCATAATTGTTAAATAAATATTTTTCGGTAGCATTTCCTCCTCTATTTGATCTTTAACTGGTTAATAAAAAATTCCATTATGAACTATTTGTCTAACTCTGAAACGGAATGGTTAATACAGGCTTTTTATTATATTTATAACAAAATTATGTGCATAAATTCAAATCATATTTGAGAGTATTTATTGGAAAGGTAAACTGGTTCTTAAGTAGTTGACATTTGCAAGCAAATACTACCTTGGACTCTTCCCATTAGAATTTCCATTTCGACGATTTCTCACCTCTCTTTTTCTGCGTGTAATGGTTATTATTAATTGTACTGTATTCTTCCATCTTTCGTCTCTGGTTCTACGTCGACCAAACCCGAAAAACAGAATCTCTGCGTCATCGCCGCTTGTCGTGTCCACACTTTTCAAGGTTAAATCTCTGTATCCCCTTTTCCTTTTCTCCCCATCCATCTCCACCTCCGTTTTATCCCCTCCTTCCACCACCACACTTGTCACATTTTGACAGCCACTGGAGCTGCTAAGCCGAGGTTTGACATGCAGTGGGTGGGCGGCGGTTCAAGAGGGTGCTCCTTCCAATGGAATGGCTCCGTTTTTACAGTGTAACGGGCATAACTTGAAAGGGGGAAGAGGTTTATTGGTCGGAAAATTATATATGTGAAATACCTAGCTATCTAATTTTCCTTTAATGCTTTTTTAAAAATACTTGTAAAATTAAATAAATTGTTTTATTCAATAGTCCAATTATGGAACTGCTTATCACACTGATTGCACATCACTCGATAGACCGCAGGCGAGTAACTCGAGAGGCGTGTTTGCTGTAATGCAAAATTGAATTGTCCAATAAAGCTGCAAACGTCTTGTTAGTTTTTGTTTTTGCGGTTCGGAGATCGTCCGATGTAGCCATAGCCCCTATTATTCTTTTTTTTATTTATTTTTTGCTTGGTGTTGCACCCACTTCAAAAGCGCTGAGGCGTTCAGCAGCAACAACAGCAGCCACAATACGGACAAATAGACCAAAAGTGTTATTTTGAATAATTCAAAGCTCAAAACAAAACAAAAAACCAGAAGAAAACCAGGAATTGTGCTTAGCACCGAAGCACAAATTCTCTTTAATTTATAATTAAATCACACTACAAATTTAAGCAACTATAAAGTATTGTATATAGTTCTGCATAGCTTAAAAAAATATTTTCCGGAATTTAACTAGACATTTTATATAGTATTTTATTATTGATCTACAAACCAGTTAGATTAAACTTGAAATTATCAAAAGAAGTAATTTTCGCAAGTCTGCGTTGCAAGTTCCTGATTAGACAATCCATGCAAATAACTAACTTATAACTATCTGTAAAATTCGCACCCGAAAAGTATCTCACAGTAGCACTCGGGGTATAACTTTTATTCAAATACGCGTCATATCCCACTTGTACGTACATACCCACATCTGCCTGTATGTTTGTGTGTTTATAAATTCGTATGCAAGCTCGTGTACATATATGTATGTACGAATTCTCTATATAGAGCCAAAACGGAACGCTTTTAGAATAAATTACGAAACCAGCGACAAAATACAAGCAAGAAGTAAAGAGCACAAAGAGCGGTCGAGGAGTGGGCGCCGCGGAGGGGGCGGCGGCACAAGAAGAGGCAGAACAACAACAGCCGAGCAGAAATACAAAACAAAAAACTTGTTTATAATTTTTTCCCCCCACCCCTTGGCAGTATTTTTTTTTTTGAGTGTGTGCCTTTGTTGTGTGTATGGGATAAACAAGTTTTCGAGATTTCCAAATGCGGCCGGCCGGGTACTGGACCGCCGTAGAGTCGATGGAGTGGTCCGGGAAGCGCAAGAAAGGGGTCCCCCAAAGGCCCACTGGGCGCAAAGAGGGGGAGCTGCTCCAAGACCCTCACTCGGAAAAAATCGAACCAGTTCGAACGATACCAGACCAGCTTACTATCGAAACAGTTTTTGAAAAGCAATGTGGCTTCTCAAATCTTCTGGGAATTACGTATTCCTATTTGAAGCTGGGGTAATCGCTAAGAAAACTATATTTGAGTTCAAGATAAAGACGTTTTGAACAACGGACTTTAAATCAACAAATCTTTTATTTTGAAGAATCTCTTATATTAAAAAATATTTTAATCATTTTCTTTGTTTTTAGTTTTTTTTATGATTTTTATTTCATACGGGGAACTGTTCTAACTTAAGATAAGGAGGTTATTTATCCATTTCATACTTTATTAATTGAGAATTTTTAAATTATAGATCTTCTATTTATAATCCAATTCGTAATTAACCATGTTATTGCGCTATATTATGATCAGTATACAATAAACGATGATATTATATTCTAAATTACTAATTGGAAGAAAAACAAACACTCCTAAGTTTTTAGCAACAATGATGGAAAACTATCCCACGGTTAGTGCACAATAAACTATCCCATTTTTGGCCATGTGTAGGCACACAAAAGACACCCATGAGGACAGTATGTACAAGCACACACTCAAAGCCGGGTAGGGGGTCACTAAGGCGTGCAGAGATGGCTGGCGATTGGTTTTTTCGGGCCACTTGATGGGCCAGTTGACAGCCGCAGACCACCATCCCACCCCACAAAAGCTCTCAACTGCGTAGGCCCCTAAATGTTTAAATTATGAATTTATGCATAAAATTTGTTGAATCGCTGGACGACATATGGAAAGAGATGTGTTGTTACAAGGCTATAGCTATGTCAACTCGAACTTCCTAATGATTTGTGTAACGCAAATTGAATGGACTGACAACAGGGTTTTCAATTCCAAAACGCACTAGATGTGACATCTGGGGATCATTATAATTTTGTTTGAGAACCTAATGATTCGGCTATAATGGCAATGGAATTTTGTACAATCATTAATAACATGTGATTTATAGTAATGAAATATTATAATAATAAACTGATTTTAGAACATTTTGGGCTTTTTAAAGAGAGTGGATGGTAAAGTATCTAACGGTTTGTTTGTCACTGTCTTTTTAACTGGCACTTAAGACAGATACTATTATTATACACATATTTATAAATCGTTTCTGAAACTGCTTTTAGAACCTTTTGTGGTTTTTATTGAGACTGGATGGCATAGTATCCTTCGGTTCGTTTGTCACTCTCTTTCTAACCGACACTTAAGATAGAAACTATTATTATACACACATTTAAAATCGTTTCTGAAACTGCTTTTAAAAGCTTTCGTGGCTTTTATTGAGACTGGATGGCATAGTATCCTTCGGTTAGTTTGTCACTGCCTTTTTAACCGGCACTTAAACTGAAAACTATGTTGATTGTACTCACGCCCCTTATCAATTTTCGTTTGTCCAGCGCCCCACTCACAGCCACACTCACACCTAGGCCCCATTTCTGGGTTATCAAACGGTAAAAACGCCGCGACACCAATACCGATGTACCGCCTGATACTCTTCCATATATTATATATAGAAAACCGATCGCCGGCAGTCGCGCTGTCGTCAATCGATGTCTGCCTCTGGAAATTGTTTGTTTATGATTAGAGCCTTCAATCAGTTAAGCCCGCTTTCCTTCGCCCTTTTGCCAAGTTCTGTCTCACCTGTGGAGATTGGCTAACTGAAAAGATATAACACAACGTCGATCCAACGATCTTTCAAGGGAGCAAAAACAAGTTCGATGAATACGCAGCTCTAACCGAAGTCGACAAGCTGCATTCATATGCTAATACGCGAATATGCCCATGTTTATTTTTAGCCCAGTTAATCGCGTTACGAAACAAAAACCCTTTTCCAGCCCAGCGGCTCCATAAAACAAACATCAACAGCAGCAAATCCCAAGCACGAGTTATCAATCAGTTATAAGTTGTACTTTTATGGGGGGAGAACCAGTACTATAAGGAGCGGCTGCAGTGGCAACGTTTGCGGACTCTAAAAATAGCCATTATCAAATGTAAAGTCTGTGAATCGAGGAAGTTTGTGTGGGTTTGTGTAACAACAATAGTAAGTGGAATGATAAGTGGGCCCTCGAGGGGCAGGAGAAATCGTTATTTTATCGCAAATCAGGCGATGGAAGCTTACTGGCCGTCTGGGGCTGGGGAGCACATAAACAAAGGTGATGAAATCGGTCTATAAAACGAATGATCATCTAAACTTTTTGGGGTCTGCAATGATTTGTACTTGTTTATAAAAAGAAATGCTTATCAGTTTATTTTCACCTTATGAGTTAGTCGCAGAAGTGATTTAGCAACTTGGTAAAATATTCTTAAACGAATGAGTTAAATGTATCAAAATAAATGTGATTATTACTAAGACTCTAAAATAAAACTTGAGTACAAAAACTTAAATATAAATATATAAATAAATATAATGAATACAGAGATTCTTTTACCATTTTATAAACTCAATTATTTTATAGCAAATAATCTTTTGGTAACAGCAAGATATTTTAAAATTACTATTATACAATAAATCCTTGATAAAGTGTTGACTTTTTCTTTACTTCAATAATTTGTGGACACATCTCAAGAATGTACATATATAATTTTAGCTCCCAGACTTTACTGGCACTTCAAAAAGCCACTTACAATCTGCCAGCAGGAGATTGCAATTATGATATCGCAAGGTCAGATTTCCAGAGTCCCAGAAGAGGGACGCTGGTCAATCAGGGCCGGCCACCCCGTTTAACCCCCTGATACTTACTTACGCCCAGCTGCTGGCAGCGCGCGTGTCGGTTAATTGAAAACCAATGTTAATCTTTAACAAATTTAACCTTGAATGCGGCGGCAGTCGAACGTCATGTTCAGCGTGACAAAGCCCACACTTGAGCTTCACCGCTGACCCGGCCAATCTTCGGGCCAATTTAATGGGCTTCTTGCTCGCTCGTAAACTCTTAACCTTTTCCTCGGGCCTTGTAAGTGCCAACCAAATGCGCACACAGTTCGACAGCGCTCTTGTGTAAACAAAACTATAAATTCTTGAATTGAGAAACCGCGCGCCGGCTAAAAATAAAGCGAAAACACCTCTTCTCGGCTAGCGGGCAATTTTCAAAATATCTAAACGCGAATAATTTATTTTGCGTGTGCAGGAGGGATGAAGAACGCCAAAAGGGGTGGGATTTTATGGGGTGGGGGTTGATTCTCTGATTTCTGGTCACTCACGCTTGTCGTGCGTGATTTTTCCGGCGGAGGGGTTAGCTTCTTCGCTTCCCCCAATTATGATGGCCTGGCATAAATATTTGCTCTGAGGCACAACACAATGCAGCCAAAATAAAAAATAATAGCAGTGCCGAGACGAGAAATAAATAAATAATGAAAACTGTGTCAAATGTGCGGCCACCGATTTGTTTGCGTTGGATAAACACGAAACAAGAGGACGGAAAACGTCTAAATTTGATACGCAAATAGGAATGAAAAGTGAAAAAATGCACAAAGAAAAAATTCGGTTTTGTAAAAACAAACATTTAGGCACCAACTTAAAAATAAACACATATTTTTCTTTCATTTGCTGTAATCTGAAAGTTAGAAACACAATATTCTCAAGTCCAGTTTTTTAGTCAAAAAGCGTATTCTGTCCTATCGTAATTTTTTGTTTCGCTAATGTTTAGTCTAGAAATGCTAAGCAGTAAAAACAGTTTTTTTTCTGTTTTCGACCTCTTTAAAAACCCTTGAATTTGTTTTCCTAAACTTAACTCAGAAACAACTTATGCTTGAGCCCAGAACTGTAATCCTGGCTTCGAAGAGCATTATTTTTTGCCAAGTGCTTGAGATTCCGTCTTATCACCATTCTGTTGTCTTGTAATTTTTACCCCAGGAAGATCTATAAATAGTCCGTTTGCACAAACAATCAGCTCTTATCACAACTCTATAATTCGGTAGCTACGAAAATAGGCGCAGGTCGCGTTCTGGGGCCGCTGCAGATGATCATGATCTCATTATTCTAGTGGGAACGTGTATGGCCATATATTTATATTGTTATTTGTACGACCGGTGTGAGCGTGTGCAAGAGTGTGTATAAAGCTGGTAAACTAACAATTAACAGCAGACGCTGGGCAGGCCCGAGAATTCCGCCATCTTTGCTGTTTGTTTATTAAATTTGAGTTGTAGCCGGCTGTGCGCCGAGCAAACAAGGCCCACGGCGACGAAAATTTGTTTGTCAAAGTTTTTAGATAAGGCTGGCACACCTCACAGCCCTCACAGCCCCTGGGCTTCCTATCTACCCCTCTCAAGTGCTCACTCCTTTCCAAGTCTGCTTAGCACCGCCGGCAGACGAGCACTGTTGCGCTTAATTTACTGCTGAGCACTGGGAAAAAATTCGTATTGTAAATACCAAATGTGCTTGCTTGCACAACTAGCAAGCATGTTGTATGAGGAATGGTAGATAAAAAACCCTATGGATATGCAGTTCAGTTTCCAATGGATTAGAAACCATATTCATCCTTAAAACTTATTCATCTCTTAATACATATATATTTTAATTGGTGGTTCTTAACAAAATATATTTGATTTTAAGTAATTTGAAGTTTAAGTGCCAGACAGTAAGCCAATACTTGATTTTTTATCTCTCTTTAAAACTAAATAAAAAAATAAATAAAATACAACAAAAAATATAATTAAATACAAAAAAATTAAATACAATTAAAATACTAAAAAAATAAAAATAAAAATATATGTTAAAAAAAATAAAATAAAATACAAAAAAATAAAAAAATATATTTAAAAAAAAAAAAAATAATAAAACTTAAAAAACATAAAATAAATAGAAAAAATAAATAAAAAAATTAAAATAAATAAAATAAATAATATAATAAATAAAAAAAATTAAATATAAATATAAATGAAATATAAATAAAATAAAATAAAATGTATACATAAAATAAAAATAAAACACAATAATTAATTTTGAGGCTCTTTAAGTTTGAGAACTAATATAGGTCGAGTATATGGGCACACTAAAATAATACCTAACTGTTAATACTCTTAAGAACATATACCAGTTTATTGGTATATTGGTATAGGTAAAAAAGCTCCAAATTGTCGGGAACCTTATTTTTCGGTGTAGGCAACCGAGCTTCGCCTCTTTTAAGCACATACCTATTAAATAAACGCCTAATCTGGCGGGGGAGCACACGTGTGCACGTTTCCCAGAGCTTTCTCTCCCTGGCTCTCTTTCTAGACCCGATTGCATTGTGCACCTTGAGGGGGCGGGGGCGGGGGCGGAGGCGTTGTGGGTGGGGTGTGGGGTGGCTCATTGCCTGGCGAGACTATACGCGATGTTTTGGGTCTAGGGCCTTATCAGATTTTGTTTTCAAACGACATTGAATGATACGCTTTGTTTTATTATTTTTCCTCTTTTTTGGTTTTTTGTAGATAAGGCAACATTTTACTGGGGAGGTACGAAAAGGGGGGGGAGAAAAGGGCTAAAAAACAATAAGCTTGAATTGGTTTAGAAAGTTAACATGGGAGCAATTAATTTTGTAGCACGTGTAGACTAATAAATAGGGGGTCAAAGGAGGTAATCAATTATATTGTTGCTTTTTTATTAATCACATATGTAGCTCTTAATAATAGAATTCAATATTTGAGGCTGTCTAAAATGGTTTAAATGGTAATAAGAGTGTAGTATATTAGGAAAAAAATGATATAATGAGTTTGAAAAGCAATCTTAGAGGTCGTGTTTTAAAGGTACTCCAAAATTTTAACACGTTAAAAAAAATTACAGCAGTAAACTGAACATTTTACTAATTTATTTAATAATTCTACATTTGTAACTTACTCCTACTTATTCAAATTTTGTTGTTTTCTTTAGTCTCAAGTCTTTTTTAAAGACTAATATATTTCTTCATCACGCCCTTTAAACTGAAAACCCAATTAATCCCAATCAAGAAACACGCTTCGAACCCTAAATACCATGCCCATTTGGTGTCTGGAAAAACAAGTTTCGACCAACAAGTGACCCAAAGACACTTTTATGGGGGATTAAGTCAGCCTAAGGCCCTAAGTGACTCACATAGACCGCCCAAAGGAACCCAAACACGAAACCGAACCCGAGGAAAGCCAGAGCAAAACAAGGGCCCTAGATGGACCCGTAAAGCCGCCAATTGGTAGTGGAAATTTTTCGAAACGAGCCGGAGCGCAATACAAATTGGCAATCCTAATCCGAAGAGCGAAAACGCCCCGCACGCGCGTGTGTCCCCAGCTGTCTAAAGTTGTTTATGATAATGGCCAACGACGGCGACGTATCTGAGCGAAATGTGTTTGCTTTTTTCGACAACAAAAACGAATCCAATCCAAAAAAAAGAGCCAAAACTAAAAAAGCAAAAAAATCCGAAGAGGAAGAGGGTATTATATGGTATTGTTCGTGGGCATCGAGGCAAACCCAGTCGCACCCCAGAGCGAACCCCTCTTCGAGCAGTCCCCCCTCCCTGGCGAGGGGATCCAAACCTATAAAAGATTATTTTCGTAGTTTCTTTTGCCAGTTGATTTGTTTACAACCTATTTTCCTTTTGGCTCAGTTTCGGTTTCTGCCGCTGAAACGAAACAAGGCAAGCTATCTCAAAAAGCTATAAAAAAAGTAAAAATCCAATGAAAATAGAATTAGAAATGGAAAACAAAACAAAGGAAAATGCGTCAATCGGGCGAATGATTTTATTTTTCTTTTTGGGCGAAAGGTGCGCCGGCCACGGATGATTGATGGCCTGATTGATTGGTAATTGTCGAAGGTGCCAACACTTGCAACAGGTTATTGCCCCCTCTCCGGCTTTTCCCCGCCGTATTCATAAAAACTTTCAAATGAATCGTTTAATTCAAACTAGGACTTATGATATAATATATAAATATTTATTTAATGAAAGATAAATGATAAGTATTATCACATAATAATCTCACTATTATCTCAACCTAATCTCACTTTTATCTCAATATAATCCTCCCAACGATAAACAAAAAGTAAAATATTTAAAAAGGTTTATGATATATTTATTTGCCCATCATATCTGTATTTACATGTGCACGTACAGCTGTATCAGGGCGATTAAAAAGCGAAAATATTTTCTTCTATGTGTCATCAACAGCTCACTTTTACCTTTGGACACAGCTTAATGTGTTTGTTTGTTTTTCACCAAGTCGAAGGCAAAGCGATTCGATATGCAAAATGAAAACTAAGTAGAAAATGATGGGGGAAAGTAGGGACCCCGGGGAGGTTGACAGCAGGCCCTAAGTAGACCCATTAGACACATCGAGTGTCGCGCCACGAGCCTAATTAATGCCGGGCAATCAATTACACTGCACAACAACAAATTAATTATGCAGCAATGTGAAAAATGCGAGAAATTATTACATACATTCGGCTGCAAAGTTGTTTGTTTTATGGGAATCGTTCTGGTTGCATAAGCCGGCTGGTGGGAATCTGCATTGCCAGACACTCTCGTTCTGATATGAATTTCAATTGTTTCAGCCTGCCAGGCCAGACAGAAAAATTAAATGAAAATGAAAAAATCAAATGGAAACAGACGGGCAGGCAATTTAAGTGCGCAACAGTTTTGATGATAGCAACAGCTTTAACAGCCGTCGTTATTAAGTTTACAGCATAACTAAGCGGCAGAGGCACTTAAGCGGTCCATAATAATGCACTTGTATTTCCTGCCCAAGATAGCCAAAACATAACTCTCAGGTTATGGTCGACTTTATGGCCAAATTATGCGTTTTCTATGGTTATTTATACGTGTTTACAAACAAACCAGGTAAACAAATCAGTTTGAGTTACTTTTACACACAGAACATGAGAGAACGCAGTGGCGTATGGCATAGACTGTACCCTTTACTCAGCTTAGGGGAGAGCGAGGGAGATGGAGATGTGCATGCGAAAAACGACTGTTTCCCGATTGCACACCACGCCATCTAGCGTCGATTCCTTTTTTTTATAGTAGGGTTCGTTTTGAACTATTTTTATCATGTAGTGGAGTGTTGACAAACAGAACCAAAACCATTAAAACATTCCGAGATCTCACCGTTCATACGGACGGACAAACAGGCAGACTTTCGGTCGGATTGACTGGGCTTTTGATCCTGATCCAGAATATAGTACTTTATGCAGTCGGATATTGTCCCCTTTAGATGATACATTGTTTGCGTTGAATCTAATATACCCTCTTATTCTGCGAGTAAGGGATATAATAAGTTTGGCAAAATATTGAAAACCAATTAATAAAGTACCATCTTGTTCAATTGGTTTCTCTTTTTTTAGATAGCCCCCCTTGCATATTAAGAGATACGTTGACATGCGGACAACGATTTCGACAGTTGGCACAACTGCAATTGATTCTGTCTAGATTGCATACATTATTTAAATGTCGCATTTCAATTAAAACGATTTATTTGATTTCCGATATGCGAAGAGCGTGCGGCTGAGCTACGTGCCTTTCGGCGCGTTTCCTCTGGCGATTTTGCCTCTCTTTCTGCTGGCCGGTTCCCATCTCCGTCAGAAGCTCCTCCGGCAAGAACACGCCATGTTTTGTTTATTATTATTTACGTGGTTTATTTTTTTTTCGGCCACAAGAGGCGATTACAATTAATCAAATGCCGGGCTCTGGCCATAAAACAAACGGTCATGCGTCAAAGTCGAACGTAAACGGTTATTTAATTAGCCAACTGCCACTGGTTCCGGGCGCTAGGTGGCGCCACAGCATAATTAGCAGGCCAGCGCACAGACATTTAATTTCAATTAAGCAAGAGCCGATAATTCGAACAGCCAGTTACGTTAATTAAGCAACCCAATGAAGTGACGACGCCGATGGCCTGGCTATTGCCTTCGATTGTTGTCATTGCAGTCTGAAAGTCACTGAGAAGAGTCATTGACATTTGGCAGATTGCGAGTGGCGGGGATGTGCAAGTTCTTACCACATGCTCAGCAAGAAGGGGTAAAAAAGAAGGTAAATCAATGCAGGATAGATGAATGGATGTGATGGTGGCTATGCAGGGCCCCTCAAGACTTTACGGCCCAACAACTGATAAGGTCAGGCGGTCGGGGCCGAAGCAGCCGAGTAAACAAAAACACCCACTTTAAGCTCAGCCAGTCGGGCCATAAAGACCGTAAATAACTCTACAGAAAAGCAGAATGAATGATGGCTGGTGATCAGCAATGATCGATAGCTTTGTTACCCTGGAATGCCATCGATAAGGCCAGAAAATGTACTTTTATTGTAGGGACTAGGAAAGCGTATGAATATTACCACAAATCCGAATTCAAGACCCTTTAGTATACAAATGATTATAAATTATAAATAAACTTTAATACAAGCGATATTATATCGAAACGTTATGTCATTTTTGGGTGTACAACATAGTATTCCTATATAATTTCTATAAAATTCAAAGTATACCTACCCACTTTGCCATTGCTCTTGCCAATATATGGAAAACAAGTCTAATCTTAATTAGCCTCGACAGACAAAATCATAAATCTAAAATTAAAAATCATTGTGGCACTATATCTGCGGCGTATCACCACTTATCTTATCTGTTCTCCGATCGAACAGTCCCCCAAAAACCCAACCAAGGGTAGTAGTCAGCGAGGCAAATTAGCAGCAAGAACAACAAGTCAGTCGGGTCTTGTGGTTACGAAAACAGCCATAAAACTGCAATTTTAAACCGAGCAAATAGGCCTGAGCCCATAAATATGTTTATGCGTTTGGCTGCGGTAATAATAACAAATGAATGCCAAAACACTCGACAACAATGCATTTGCTGTGTCACATTTTACTGCCGTTTTTGTTTCATTCATATAGTTATTGTCGCCGACTGCCTGGGGCTGATTAGATATTACCGCACTGGGCGTAAACAAGTTGGGAATTTGCATTGAAAACAATATTTTTGAGTGGGTGTGACCGCAACTTGTTATTGTCCAAAATGGAAGCGAAATGGAATAACAATATTCGAAAGAAGACGAACGAATGCAGCTGCAGTTTTGAAATGCCGGAAATTGGCTTTTCTGCCAAGTTTAGTTTAATATTTGTGCTGATAATATGAAGCGTGGGAAGCACTGAGCAAATAGTTTGCACTTTTGGGCAGAACAACATAAACTTGTTGATATAACCCCATATAAAATATGTATAGATTTTGAATTTATTGATCATTTTTCAAGATCTCTTTCTTTCTATAGTATTATTCCCTATATTCATATACCAAGAACATACAACTTAACTAACTGACTTTCTTTATCCTTTTTCAAGATCTGCTTATATTTGTAGTATTGCTACATAAAAATGTCTTGTTATTATTATAAATAACTAGAACATATTAAATACTGTCAGAATTTCTTGAACTTTTTTCAAAATCTCAAAAAAAAAGGCACTATTGATACCTTAAAAAAGTCTTCTAAAATAGTATCTTATCATAATTTTCTAGGCTTAATAAAATTCTTAAAAATACAAATACCACAGAGAAAATATTGCTATTTAAAATTGTAAAGGACAAAATCAAAACACCGAAATGATATCAGATCCCCTACCCGAAATGATATGCTTGATTTTTTTATTTCTGCCCACCTGACGATTGTGATGATGGTTATATGGAAAACGATGCTATGCAATCCAGGAGCTGTTGAAGCGCTTAGCTGGCGGGCAACATTGTCATTTGGTTTCTGTTGACGTTTGCATTTCGTACGTTAATTCAATTTAATTCTGTGTATCTACGTGTGCTTGTCTGTGCACTTGTGTCCAGTGTCCCGCCCCCTCACCCCTCCCCCGTTTCGGTTTTTATTGTCCGAGTTATATGAATATTGCTTGATTGTGTTGGACGCGAGTGTCAAATTTAACCGAGCACGTCTATAAAAAGTGTTCTGCTCTCCAGTGTCAGTCGGCAAACACGTGCTACGATCCCAAACATGCCGGAATTATTCTGCACAAATGGGGGGAATTTATCTGTATAAATTAAGGAGGGGGTTGCCGTTTATTTTTTTTTTATAGTATAACGCTGTGTGAGGTAACTTTTGGGGCAGCATTTTGCCTTTTTCTTATTTTATTTTTTTCTCTCATTTTTAAGGCCACCATTTTGCCATTAAAAAAACCATGATGCAGAATTTTCCAATTGATTGTTTGATACCGGGAACTTGTTTACCCGTCGCATCATCTTGTGTTTGTCACCATGACACCCCGAATAATTCAAGCTGTGTTCTTCAGTCATTGGTGCCCCCAACATCACTTTGCCATTGCACTAATTGTTTGTTGTTTTCATGTTCATCAGCGGATTCTTGTTCTCTTGTTCTCCGATAAGTTGCCCCACAATATCGGGTGCAGCACTCGAGACGAACATAATTGACAAATTTGCACTTGAACTACTGTGCGGCGGGGTTGTTGACTGGGTAAATATCGAAGAAAGCCATTGCAGGGGTGATCAGAACTGCAGATAATAATGGGGTAAATTGGTAATCCGCTTTATCAGACATTGACCAGGCCGTGCGGAGGGTCTTATCGTTGACTTGTTGACTTGAAATAAACCAGTCATATGAAAGTGAGGGGTGCTCAAAAGCTATAACAACACATACAGGACAGGGTCATACTTTTTTGTACCATCTCAATAGTTGATTTTAATAATAATAAAATAGAATATAGGTTATTCAGTTATTTATTTTCCCGAACAAACAATAACCTCTGACTTTCCATCTACCTTCCAGGCCTACGGACCCATTCCAGACCTCACCGTGGCCGTGATCAACCAGCGGGAGCTGCTGTTCGGCCTCACTCTGGACGCCGCCGGGCAAAGCTGGCAGCTCAGCCTGTGCATCAACTGCAAGGAGGTGCTGTGCGCCAAGCGACTGACGGCGGGGGCCGGAGCCACGCCCACGCTCTACCTCATCAACTGCACGCTGCTGAGCAGCAGCGAGGAGCTGGCCCAGCGCAAGTCCAACAAATCCTACTCGGAGACCTTCGAGCTGCTGATCATGGACCAAACAGGCGCTGGCGACTCCCAGTCTCTAACCAGTGGAATATCCAACTCCGCCTCGAGTATGAGCATTGGTTCGCTCTCGGCGAATCCCACAGATGCCAGGCTGCAGAGGCTGAGGATGATCCAGGCGCACCAGCAGGCGCGCTTGCAGGAGGAGATTTTGGAGACGAACGAGCGAATCGAGCGGTATACGCGCAATCAGTTCCAGTTGCTGAACAGTTTCCGGGAGAAGTCGGATCAGGATTGTGCGTTGCTATTCAGACTTATCCGTGCGTTGCCCGAGCAGGCCTCGGAGCTGCTGGATCGTGCCATGCCCCCCGCCTTAGATGTGGCGGCTAATCAGCCGCAGAGTGCCACTGCCAGGCGCAGGAACACCATCAGTAGTCGGCGGGAATTGAATGGTGGACCCACCACGCCCACCACCACCTTGAATCATCCGCCCAGCTTCCTTACACTAAACCAGCAGCCGCAACAACAGTTGCAGTCGCAACAGCAGCAGCAGCAACAGCATCAGCAACAACAGCCATTGCAGCAGAGCGTCTCGGTGGCCAGGAAGATGTCGCACTTCGACACACCGCCCGCCACCCCAGAAGCCACGCCCATGAGCGTGGGCAACAGTCCCACCTTCCGGCAGCAATCGGCCACCTCCGGTGGTGCTGGTGGTTTACCCACCCAGATGTTGGCCACCCACGGCGGGGGTCAGTCCAGTGCAGCCGATGATGCGGATGACTGTCTCTTTGACCTAGAGGATGTGGATGCTCCGGCGCCGCCGCCGGTTCAGTCCGTGCCAGTGCCCAGCTACCCGCGCAGCCTGATTTATTTGCAGGAGCACCACGACACGTCGTTCCGGCAGATGAGCCAGCAAAATGGCTTGGGTGGAGTGCTGGACGATGAGGCTGCCGACGAAGCTGAAGGTGGGTACTGGAATATCTTTTTTGCAAAGCATTTAGTAACCACAATTTTTTCCCCACTCGCAGATGCTCTCGACCCGGACAGCTCCATTTCCATACCCACGCGAGGCGGAAGAGGCGGTCGCCCCAGCCAGGCGCAGTTGATGAACTTCGCCAAGAGTCTGCCCATCGAGATTGCCAACACCACGCTGGCCGAGCGAGCTGCTGCGGCCAACAATAACAATTATGCGCTGGGAGGCGAAGAGGTGAGATCACCATTAAAGAGCCCTAATGCACAAGAAACTAACGATTTACTTCTCGATCAGGGAATGGACAACATCGACATAGCGGCTAGCATCCAAGCGCTAACCAAAAGCGTCCATGGCGAGGCTGTGTTTGGCGACTTGCCACGTCCCCGCCTGCGATCTCAGATCGAGGGCTAGCCAGGAGGGCTGGGATTTCGGAGTCACCACCACGTACACATAAATAATATATCAGCTCGTAATCCGCATACTTGTTTGTTTGCCTGTTGCCTAGCCGCCTTGAAGATTGTTTTCGCTATCTAAACTAAATTAGTTGCTCAACGAAACAAGGACACACGAAGCGCCTTTCACCACAGACACCCAACCCCCCACATAAAACACATATGAAACCACATACGCACCACCTACCAACTACTAAGTACCAACTAAGCAGACAGTTTGCAGTTTCTTTAATTATATATCGCCTATAAGTTTTCTTTCATTTTTCGGATGATCTTCGACTGGAAATGTGTATTTTCTTCGTACGACGAGTGTACGGCTGTCGTTGGCTGTTGCACATTGAGTTAACTAACTGATAATGATACTGATGATGTTGTTAGTTTATACAATGAATAATCTAGTATACATAAACATTATATATATTATACAATACATAAAGAAAGCCCAGCTCCAGCTGTGACGCCGGCAAGACGCACCACAAAGCGTCCAATCTAATGTCTGCAATTGTTTTCATTTAAGGTTTGGAACTTTTAAAACTTCGATCTCGTTGTTCGGTAGATTTTTTGTTAAAAATACATAAGCTAGAGATCGAAGCATAAACCATATTTCAATGGGTAAAATACAATTAAAACCAATTCGATTTTCTTATTTTTATTATTACCATATTTAAACTTGGTAAATATAGGGAAGATTACTGTTTGCCCAAAAAATTATTATTCAGCCCTACGAAATCATAACAAGCTACAGGTTTACTTAACAAAATACTATGTTGTGGCTTCGATTGGATTACAAAACTAGAATTACAATTGAGAAACTCGTAACATATAAAGTAAACTACCAATATAAAATTACCAACTAAAACTTTACATCTGTGACGCGATAGGATGTCTAGAAAACGCTAGCCAATCTTTCGATTTCCAGCAAATCGGCCAGGATCTCCTCCGTCCGCGTGCCAATCTTCTTTGCCACCTCATTGCGCTCCGAATTGGCCATTAGGCGGTATGACCAAATCAAATCTCCGTCGATGACGCAGCGTGAGGGGTTAATACCCTGCTTCTTGAAGGATTTGAGAGTGCGATATTCCTTGGGATTGAGGCCGCAGAGGTGATCCTGGTAAGAGAGCAGGACGTTCTGCAACATGAGGAATCTCCTGTAGACTTTCTCGGGAAGTGGCAGGCAGTACCCCAGAGCTCCATCTAGGGTTCCATAAACTACGAAGTGCTTGTTTTCGTATAGAAAAGGTTGACGCTGATGGAGTCCCTTTTGATGGCACTGCACGCGGAACATGGTGTTCACCACCTGGCCCAGGTGGTAGTCCGCCTTGCGAAGTAGTTTCTGGCCACCGAGTGACTCCCTGGCCTCTGGCTGGTACATGTAGACAATCAAATTGCGCTCTGCATCGGTCACCAGGAAACCCAGATTCGAGTTGTCCACCATGAATTCTATGCCATAGACCTCCAGAGGATTGAAGTCTCGCGATGCCAGCGACAATGTGCGATACTCCTCCTGGAAGCGCAGCAAACTTATAGATTTGTATACGTCTGCGATGAAAATCAGAGACTTCACGGTGATAATCTGGTGCACATAGATATTTGTATCTATAAAAGCCACGCCGATGAGATCTCCGTCCCGTAGCTGCCAAATGTAGATCTTTTGTCCCAACCCAGTGACCAGGAAGCCAAGCACATCGGAAATGGCCGAAACGGGTCCTTTCTGCTCCTTTTTAAACACTTCTTTCAGCTTAAACTTGGTCATGGGTTTTCCGGGCTCAGGAACCACCTCGATGATGTCATAAATATGTATATTGCCTCTGCTGGTAATATCCTCACTGTAGTTAAAGTTAGTGCCAATGCACAGGTATTCCTTGAGACCTGATCTAGTACCTTCGTAAGACAGCTTTACGATCTTAAAAGCGGTGACGTGCTCCCAGGGCTCAAAGGATATCGATGCATCCGGCACAATTTCCCAGGTTTCCGGCGATATCAAAACCATTTGAAACTGCGAGCCAATGGGGTAGATAAACCGCTCGCCACGGCTTTCCTCTGAAAGCTCTTTATCCTCTCCATTGAACCGATAGTATTTGGTCATCGGCTCCTCCGTTTGTGTTATCAAACAGTAAACCCGGTTCTCGCGGTGGTACACAAGTTGTCTTGGTGTACATCTCAGTGGAACCTTTCTCACCGGCCACGTAGAGTCGTAACTCAGGTAGCTGGGCAGCACAGAGATCTTTAGCTCATAGGTGGTGTCAAAGTACAGGAATCCATTGGGTATATTCACATTGTTAAAGGCGGCAAAGCTACGCACATCGCCGTTCCCCAGCAGCCGATGTATGCGAAGTTCTCCGCGGGATGTTAGAAAGACAAAGCAGGGATTGACACCACACACCATTATGCCAGAAAGTCCTCCTACGTTGGCAAAAGGCCGCAGTTTTTGGACATACTTCGGTTGCATTTGGTAGGATTCTGTCACCTCCTGCTCTTCGTTCTCGTCCAAATCAATGTGCGACGGCTGTTCGTCCAACAGATTCAGTTGCTCCAGCTTGCGGAATCGAATCTTCAGATGACCCTTGGGGTATCGGAAAACCTGGTATATAAGCAGCTCCACTCGAGTTCTTACCATGAGTAGAGGTCTTTCTCCGTTGAGACCCAAACCTATGACGCTCAACTCCAGCGGCAGTGGAGAATTGGCATGTTGCGGCATACAAGCTTGGACGATGCCCGCCTTGGAGTTCTCTTGCGTGGTCAGCGAAATGGGTACAAATTCCATGGCGTCCGTGAGGACCACGGCTCCATTGCCCACATCGTTTACGAGATACACCAGCTTCATGTCCGGCATAGAGTAGATCTCCAAGGTTCCACTCTGACGTGCCACGACCAACCAATAGCTGGGCTTAGCTTGCACGAGGAGACGTCGCCACCAGTCGGAGTTCTTCTGTTTGGATTGCTTGGCCAAATCCGCCATGCTATTCATCTTGAAAGCACTTCCAGCATCGCCGTAGAGCAGATCCTCTTCGTCCTCCACCTTCATGTTGGGCTCCGCCTTCATGTAGCCCCCAAAACTGTGGCCAAATCCACTACTTGAGCTTCCCGTGAGATTGATGTCATCTCCCTTGACTGTGAATAGTCCTGATAAATCTTTATACGCGGAGATGGCAACCACGGCGGGGGAACTACTGATCGTGTGCTTATTGATAGCCAGTCGCGGAGTTCCACGAGTTTCTCGCAGCGCCAATGTGATTACCTGACCATTTAGCACACGCAGGCAAACGTACGGATCTGCTATAGACACCTGCACCACTGGCGAGCCGACATCGATGGGCACATTCTGGATCAGACGAGTTCCTTGCAGTAACCTGACGTGACGAGTGGTGACCTGGTAAATAAGGCAAACAAACAAATAAGAAATTCACAATATAGAGAATTAACACCGTGTTCAACTCACCTGGACAATAAAACGCTGCTGTCCAAGATTACCGACAAATATGGTCGGCTGGTTAACAGTGAATCCCGTATTTTCAATTTCGTTGATTTCCTGTCCTGTTTGCAAAACCAAAGTGGAGTTCCTTTGTGAAAGCAACATAAAATCGTGCTGATCGTGCCGGGAGGTCTTTTTGGTGGCATCATCAAACACGGTCCACACATCGAGGCAACCGTCAAGCTCAAAGCTTGTGATGATCTGCGGATTGATGCAGTTTACGAACACCGACAGAGCTCCGTTTTTGCTATGACCCGTGGCAGCAACCAGCTCGATCTTGAGATCCTGCAGAGATTCCGCATGTGGTCGCAATGTGGCCCCATCCTCTTCAAATTCCACTCTTTCCCCGGCGCACATATAGTTGATGGGCGCCACGTTTATTAGACTGTCGCACACCTCAAACACGAACTTGCGCAGCTGAAGAACCGATGCCTTGGCCCCCAAACCGTACACCTGTAACAGAAGGGAATGTAAAGTTATGCTCGATTTCAAGTAGCTACTGAGATCTTTTTCTTACCTCCAGCTCTTCATCCTCAATGCGACGCGATTTAGCCTGGGGTGGTACCACTTCCATTTGGTCAACATCGAAAATCTCCTCTGCATTCTGTTCTTCGTCCTGCAGATTGCGCTGCTGCTGCTCCGCCTGCTGCTCCACATCATCCAAGGTAATCACCGTGCTCTGATCCTCCTCTGTGAAGTGCAGTAGCAGGGAATTTCCGAGACGTGATCCCAAGAAGATGTACTCGGAGTGCAGGACGCAAATGCAACTGGTCAACACACTGGCAGCTGCTTTGTGGAAATGGAAGTTCCTCACTGTCCTCATCGAGTCAACGCAAAGAGTGAGCACGTAGAGATCGCCAGTACGCAGCGAGATCACGAGCTTGTCCACATCAATGAACGCGAAGTTCGCGCAGTCCAAACTGATCCGCACTCCATCCTGCGGCTTCAGCGGGAACGCCGTGCTGTTGTCAGCCGAACTGTTTAAACTGACGCCATATGGAGGAACACTTTGGTTTAGATATATCACGGCATTGACGGTCATCACCAGACAGCCACCAATAGGCTTCTGAATGGGATAAACCTAGGAAGTAAATAAGAGATTTACTACGTATATATTTTGTAAAAGCAAAAGCGAACCCACCTGCAAACAGTCGAAGGGCAAACTGTTGACCGTCCAGATAATCGGATGCACTCGCTGCTGGATATTCAACGAAATGGCCACCAGAACACAGGTGTCCGAGCGCACCTTGATCCTTCCCGGACAGGTGCGCACCGGCTCGTAGAGAATGAGCAGCGTGGGCTCGTAGTAGCCGTGCAGGAATTGTATGTCCAGCACATTGTCGATCTTCTCGTCCAGATCCCGCAGTGCTATCAAATATGAGGCCATAATGGGCGTCCTGCTGACCATGGCTGTGGGAGCCTTTTTGATTGGCTTCACATCCGCCAGCTCGATCTCGTCCAGGCTGTTGTCCTTGCGAAAGGGCAGTACCACCAGTCGCTTGCCATAAACCAACATGACAGCGCACCTGGAATCCGGATCCACGCGCACTGTGGGCACAAAGTACCGCCCCGTCCAGCCGCCACGAATATCATCCTCCTCGAAGTAGTGAAGCGAGAGGGTCTTCAGGGCATACGTGTCCGGATCGTGCTGCAGCACGGACAACTTGGCGTCCTTGAAGCTGATCAGCAGGGCATCCCGCATGGCTCCCGCCAAGGAGACGCACTGCAGCGACATCACGTTACCGTACAGGTTGTAGGTGGCCAGGCACTCCAGCCTCATCTTGGGCGCCAGCCGCATCTCGCTGGGATTTAGCTTCTGCCGCTGGCCCGCCTCCACGTTGGGCGCCACCCGGTACACCTTCAGCACATTGGCGCCTGCCACCACCAGGTTCTCCTCCAGGTTGTTGAAGAAGCGGCACGCTATCGAAAACTCCAGCGCCGTGGCGGCGTGCGTCTGCTTGCACATGGAAAACATTGCGGTTGTCTGGTTTGATCGCTGTTGCAACTAATTAAAACATTATTAAACAATTTAGCAAGTTAAACAATTTGCCGGCCCAACACAGCAGCTGCGGAACTATCGATTGTGGGAGCAGATTTATCGGTCAGTGTTGCGTGCTTTTTGGCTAAATTTTGGACAGGTTTTAGCTAAATTTTATGAAACCTTTATTTTGGCGGGCTTTTTTAATCTGATTGAGAAGACATTTTTAGTTTAATAGCTATACTCCAAGTTTAAAATTCGTAGATATATATACATATATAATATATTATATAATCTTGAATTCGAAGAGAGGTGCCTTTTTAATAATATTAGTTTATAGTGACTATCCCATTGAGAGTTCACTGTTTAGAGCGATCACTCTATTTTTGGCTAACGTTTCCGAAGATGGCTTTCTTCTAGCCAGTTCCCGGTCAGGGCGGTCAATCGATAGGTGGCAACCCTGCCGCGGGAGCAGTGACTGCGCTAATACTTCCGCTCCTATCCGATATCCGATGTATCGGATGCGACATCAACAACCCCATCGGACTCGGCAGGGCAGCCAGAAATTCGAGCGATTCGCGTTAAAATCTGGCCAAGAAAAAATACCTAAAAGTCGTTGTGATTAGTGCCCGGTGTTCGTGTTGTGCTAACTAAAACAATTTCATTCAATTAAACGCAGCTTTTCTGCGTAGTGTGCGAGCGAGAGGGTCGGCCGCTGGGCCCGATAGCCGAAACGCGTGCGCCAGAAAGGGACCGGCATAGCTAGCTAGAAAAGAATCATTTTGTAGCTGCTTTGTTTGTGTGTTTGGCATTCACATTTTCCCATTCAATATTTAATTTAGTGAGCCATTAAGGGGGCGCAAATCGGCATTATGCAAAAGACAGTGCTCTAGTACAGCCCGAAATCCGTACGATAAATAGGTAAAATATCCGCTGAAAAGTTCTGCAAAATAGCAGCAAAACCAATTTTTCTACTTCTTCGCTAGTGGTGTGTGCCTGCGAGTGTGTGTGTGTGTGTGCGTGCGTGAGAAAAAAATATAACCAACCAACAACTTCGCAGGTCGTTCGCCGTTGTTGTTGTTGCCTCAGTTACATTGTTGTTTTTGTTAAATCTAAAGCTGGCGAGTGCGGAAAATCGAAAGGAAAACTAAAAAGATAATTGAGCCGAAAGCAAACGGCAAATCTCCGAATAGCCGCAATTTGATTACATATAAAAATTACACTCACACACACGCGCTCGCTTCTAACGAAATACATGCGTACATACATACACACAGATGGTAGTACATATACAAAGGGCGCAACGTTAAAATTATACAGACAGTTTTTGCCTTAAAATGGACACTACTGCTGGCCAGGTTAGTGCAGGATTAATCTCTGGCTAATGGCCCGGCCACAGGTCCAGGAACTAGTTTGCCATCCCGGTCGGGCATCCAAAGTTTTGGCCGGAAAGGCAGCTTACTTTTGGGCAATGCTGGTGGAGAAGCATCAATGAAAATGAACTACTTAGGACTCTTCTCCTGCTAATGGCAAACTGAAAGTAGGTCTTTATCATTAGTATTTGTACTTGTTAATCGAGGCTGAGAAGTAACCAGGTCTTTCTAGTAACATACTTTGCAGGCAGACTTCACTTAAGTTTAGGTTCAAGCGCAGCTTAAAACCTAGAAAGCACATTGAAATATTATGTTTTATGGTCCTTAGTTTAGGGAACCATTAAAATATCTCATTTGGGAATCAAACAATTTAATCTGCTATAAGATTTGATTCACTAAATCAGGAGTAACACATTTATACATGTCCATTTTAAATATAAAATAAATTTAAAATAAAAAAATTACAAAAACATTTAACTTTTTTCTGAACCCTTTAAAATATTATGTTGGGAAATTCATAGAGTCGTTTATTTATTTATTTAGAGGAATGAAATAAGTTCTGCCATTAGATTTCAAATAATTAAGCAGAACTAAACCATTTAATACATATGTTTTTATTGTTAAAGCAAGTTTTCATATAAACTTAATTGGTAAGGTGTTCTTATTAGGTTAATACAGCAAGTTCCATAAAATATAGTTAAACTTGCACAAGACAAACATCCAAACTATCCTGACAAACAAAAGCTAATACTATATTCGAACCCATTTCCAGTATGTGCGGAAGAAACTTGCCTGACATGGACGCATGGATCAAAAGTTCGCTGTAAATAGATTAGGCAGAGCGATTAACAATGAAAACAATAACGCCGGATACGACGACGACGACGGCGTCGCAGCACCAACAACATCTCATTCCACAAGCGGATCAGCATCACCAGCCGATGCTGCAGCAGCAGTCCCTGTTGGCCGCTCCGCCGCCTCCGATCATAATGGAGCATGTCAATCTGGTGGACGACGACGAAAAGGATCCACTTGCACTGGAGCAGGTGGAGGTGTCACCCTCCACCAAGCACACGCACAGTCTGAGGTAGGCTGGCAATCGAGTTAGCCCAAATCTGCAAAAATATCTTAATCACACGACTAATTCTCTTCCAGACGCCACCTGCCACGCATTATCGTGAAACCCATACCACCTGAGAAGAAGCCGATGGCGCCCAGTGAAGAGCCAGTCGTCAGTCCTGCACCTGCGCCGGCACCTGCTCCTGCTCCACCCACGCGCCTCATCTGCAGCCGACGCATCCAGCAGCAGCAACAGGTCAAAGCGGCTGCTGCAGCGGCGGCTGCGGCAGCGGCAGCAGCAGCAGCAGCTGCAGCGGCCTCAGCTCAAGCCCAGGCCGCCGCCAACTACCCATCCGCCATCTCACCCGGTAGCAAGGCCGGCTCCTCGCAAGCTTCGACCATGCGGGAGGTCCTGGCCTCCATACCCGGCTTTAGTGTTAAGCCTCGTCGGAGGAGCAATAAAAAGCTGACTACAGCGGCGCAAATCGAGCAAACAAAGGACGGCAAGATCGACCTGGAGACGCCAGACTCCATACTGGCCTCCACCAACCTGAGGGCACTGCTGAACAAGCAAACGTTCTCGCTCCTGCCACCGCTCTATCAATACAATCTCATACAGCTGCTGCCCAGCGTGGATCGCGAGACCAGTGAACTGGAGCTGCCCAGCAGCAGTGGCAGTGGAGGCAGCCCCTCGGAAGCTATACGGCTCAGTGCCTCTTGCCTGAACAACGAGTTCTTCGCCCGAGCCTGCCTGGAGTGGCGGGAGCGGTTAAGCGAAGGCGAGTTCACTCCGGAGAATCAGCTTAAGCTCAAAACAGAGGCAGAGCGCGAGAAGAACAAGCTGGATCCCTGGAAGCTGAAACACTTTGAGCCCTTCTGGGGCGAGAAGAGTTCCAGGAGCAAGGAGAAGCCAGAAGGTGACGCCAAGGATCAAAAGCTTTTGGCCAGCGTTAAGAGTGAGCCTAAACCACCAGCGACATCGCAACAAAAACCACAGCGACAACAAGCAACATGTGATAATGAGACTGAATTAAAATTTGATTTGGTAAGCAATTAAAACCATTAATATCCTAATCAAATTAATAATAATTGTACTTTTCAGAGCACAAAGTGCGAAACGACAGCAGCAACCACAAAAACTACAGTAGCAACAACAGTAGCAGCTAAATCAAGCACACCTGCCACCAGCAGCCAGAATAGTGTGCTAAACGAACAGCAACGCCGTATCCTCAAACGTCCATCGAGTAGTCCTTCGCAGCGCAAGCAGGCCCAGGCACCCACAACGATAGCCACCATAACGCTGGACGACGATCCCGACGAGCTGCCCAGCACATCGAAGGACAGCAAGCAACCGAAGATGGCCGAAATTGTTCCTAATGAGTCAGGGAATGTTGCTGTTGCTGTCGCTGCCCCAGCGCTTGATCTTGTGGATCATGCCACAGCAGAAACCAAGATCAAGGAGGAGGAGCAGCAGCCCCAACAACAACAACATCAGCCACTTATCAACAGTACCTGTGATAAAATTGAGCCATCTGAGTGCAGTGAGGAGGTGATCGTTGCCATCAAACAAATGGATAATGTTGAGGAGGTCGAACCTGTTGCTGCTGCTGCTACCATGACAGCGATTGCTGCTGTAACCCCAGCCGCACCAAAGCCGGAACCCTTGGCAACCAATCCGGAGGTGGTCAACCAGTTTGTAAGCTACTTGCAAAGCGTTGAACTAGCAGCTGGTAAGTTGTATATGTTTTTAAGAAGCACAATTTTTGTTTACTAAATTCTTCACACTTATAGAAACCAAAGCGCCTTTGGAGAATACAAACGAGGCAGATATTATGACAGGAACAAACAGCCATGATTTCGTTTTCGCAGATACAATCGATCACGGTTAGTTTTCATTTAGATTATTGTCAGTATAAGCAACTAATTTCCTTCATTCTTTTTAATCAGCCTATTTCCAAGACCATCAATCAACCATCAATCACAACTACTACACTTCATCTTCATCGTCCAACAGTAATCACTTACTTATCTCTCACGTAATCCAGAATCTAATGTGTTTTATTGTTCCCATTTCCTGTGTAGCGGCGACCACTGCAGCTAATAAACTGGAAGAGCATAGTGATAAGCTGGAGGACTCACCGATGCCCATTGCAAGCTCAATTTCTGGGTCGACGCCGGCCAGTTCGATTACATCCACCAGCTGCACATCGTCCTCATCCTCCACCGCCTCCATGTCGTCATCGTGCTCCAGCAGCAATTCCGGATCAACGACGACCGCGCCGACGACCTCGTCGTCAACCGGGACAGCAACAGCTCCACTGACGCTGGTGACTACAGCTGAAACCACTTTGGCAAATGTTCAAGCCATGCTCTCAACGGTGGCTAAGTTGCAGCAGCAACAACAGCAGCAGCAACAGGAGTTGCCCGTTGAATTAAACTCTACTGAAATGTACCAGCATGTGCAGCACGATTGGAACTTTGGCGACATTAAATTGAGCAGTTCACAGTCGAGTGGGGATCAGCAGCGAAACCTTAGCCACGAAGGTATTGATCTGATGGATGTGGTGCAAGATGCCGACGTTATCGACGACATAATGGAAAACGATGTGTGCCACGAAGTGCTTGATGACGAAGATGAGGACGATGACCAGGAGGAGGAAGACGATGAGGTGGTGGAATGTATCACGGAGGATCAGCAGGGGCAGCAGATTATGGACGAAGACAGCGAAGTCGTGCGCGAGATAGTGGATAAACTGCAGCAACATCAACAGCAGCAGCAGCAGCAGCAGCATCAGCAGGTGCATATCCAAGATGTGGTGCAACTGTCGCAGCATTCGTTTATGCCGCAAGCTCATAGCGAATATGGAAATGATGTGAGTTCCACAAAAAGTTTATCTTATCAGGGATTTTAAAAGATAGAACTTTAATTTTATAAAATGTTTTTATGAATAAGTCGGAGGATTAGGTATTTACGATCTTAGAATCTTTTTTTTGTGTTAAAATCAGAGCACTATATAAAATAGTTTATTGTCTATTCATGTTATTAATAATATTATTTCCCATTAGATCGGCCAGGAAATGCTCTGCGACACAGTTCCAATGTCTGCTGCCGAAATGGAGGTGTCTAGCACAGTTATCACCAACAGCAGCAACAGCAACGACAGCAGCAACAATCTAAGCCTTTGCAGCAACAGCAACAGCCTCACCATCAGTCAGCTGCCGCAGCAAACAGCACAGCAGCAGCAGCCCCAGCAAAACGCACAGCAAAATGCACCGCAGCAGCGACAGATTTTGGTGGACTCCAATGGTCAGATTATTGGAAACTTTCTGCTACAACAGCAGCGCCAGCAACAACAACAGCAGCTACTACAACAATTTACGCTGCAGGCGGCTGCCGCACAGCAACAGCAGCAACAACAACAGCATCAACAACATCAGCAGCAGCCACAACAGCAAGCAACCAGTAGCAACGCTTTGACCAAGACATTACCAGTGGCTCTACGCAACGGAGGACAACAGTTCTTGTCTCCCAATTTGCTTGCCCAACAACACCAGCAGCAACAGCAACTGGAGCAGCAGGCTGCTGCACAACAAAAGCAACAGCAAATTCAGCAGTTTGCCCTGCAACAGGCCCAACTGCATCAGCGACAACTACTGGCCCAGGCCGCTAACAACAATCTACTGCAGCAGCAGCAACAACAGCAGCAGCAAAATGTTGCTCCAGCGACAACGCAGTCCAAGTTCATTGCCAAGCCACTGAATATCATCTCCATGACGCGACCTGCCAATGCATCGCCTACCACAGCAGCAACAACAGCAAATTCCGCAACTATTCCGTCCGCCTACGCTAATGTTGTTGCTGTGACAAGCGCGCAACAATCGCCGCCAGTACCTGCCCCCCAACAACAACAGCAGCAAACAGCCCAGCAGCAACAGCACCAGCAGCAGCAACACCTGGCTAATCACAACAGCAATATGCAGCAGTTGCCCACTATTCCCAATGTGCTGACGATGAAAGCCTTGCCCCCATCAGGGGTGCCAACCACCATAGCGCAGCAGAGGTTGCAGCCAAAAATGCCAACGGGCAAGGGCCGCAAGGCCACCAGCAACAGGTTGCCACCGGGTGCGGTCAATCTGGAGCGTAGCTATCAAATCTGCCAGGCCGTTATCCAAAATAGCCCGAATCGCGAAAACCTTAAGGCGCAACTGCGCCCGCCTGCCGCCATTCTCAACCAGCATCAGCCGACGGCAACTACTGCGGCGACGCCCGTCAACCCGGTGACCCTAAATGTTTCAACGGTAGCCGCCACACCCATGTCCAACGTGACGACGGCTAGCGGGAGTATGGGAGCAGCAGCTGTGGCCGCAGCCCCGCCGCAGAATATTTTGAAGCAGGAAGAACTGTTGGTCAGCGGAGCCGTTGGGGCAGGGGCTCTGCCCGCTGGATTGCCGCCTAATGTAATGGGTGTCGGACGTCCGGGAGTGTATAAGGTAGAAGTTAGCTAACATTTCATTATTTTATTTGCAAACTAAAATAATGCATTGTTGTTCCAGGTCATTGGTCCCCGAATGAGCGGCTTTCCGCGAAAGAAATATGTCCAAAGAAAGCCCTCGCCCACCACCATCATCCGTCATGTGTTCAATCCAGGTTCTGGCGGAGCTACAGCTACTCCCCAACAGTTGCAGTTACTGCAGCAGCAGCATCATCAATCGGCCACTTCGCCAGTGCCAGTGTCAGTGCAAAATCCTCAGCAGGCGGCACCGGAGCAACTGATCCACCAGAATGGTAGCGGTCAGTATGTTCTTGTTCACCGCGCAAATGTGGGTGCAGCTGACAATCAAGCGCCTAGGGCTTCCAGCGCCCCACCGATGCATCAAAACCAGGTGAGCCGTTATTTTGCTCTTATATATATGACAACTTACTAAAATTTGTATGTTATTCAGTTCGTTACTGTTCAGAATCCGCTTCAAAGCCTGAACGGCATTACCATGGGTGGACGCGGGCGTCCAGCCTCGGTGGATACAACTGCAGGCAGCGGCAACGTTATGTCGCCAGCGATGTCCGGCACTGATCCGTTGCATCATCACCACCACGAGCTGCAGCAACAGCAACAGCATCAGCAGCCGCAGCCGCTGGGCAATGTGAGCGCCGCCGCGAATATTGTGCGGCGCAATATCGCTGCAGGTAAATTGGTGTATTATTAGTGGTTAGCGAGGTACGTCTTTCAAATCACCACCCACAAATTCATCAACCTGTTGGTCACGTTACCATAATTGGCACGCAAACATTATTTCGTTGCATAGATTTTTAGATTAATCGACGTGATAGAATCACTTTTTTGTTTTGTATTTTAACTAGACAAGTTGCATGTACTAGAAAAGATTTGAATACCCACAAATCGGTCGAATAGCAGGGCCAATGATACATATGAAAACTTGTATGTAAATAATATCCTAATACTTCAAAAGCTTTTTAAGTTTGTAGATCATACACGTAGAATCAAAAATGTTCTGTACCCTAATTTCTAGTCTATACGGCCCCTTCTAGATACCACTTTAATAAACATGTTTAAATTTCATAGATTATTAATTTTATTTGTAAGTATTTAACTATAGCACTTACGACTTCAGTGCTGTATTTTATTATTAATGTATTGAAATCATTTCCCACTAGGACCTAATATCGCCTACATCGACGGCAGCAATACCAACTCATCGTCCGTCTCCCTCATGGAAGCTGGCAACAACTACATTGTGACGACCAACGCAGCACCAACAGCGGCACCTTCGCCAGTCAACCAGCAGCCACAGTCACAGCCTTCTGCTGCGCAGCATCAGCATCCACTGCTGCAATTGCATCCGAGCGGCGAGAACACTCCGCCAGGCAATGAGGCAGCAGCAGCGCCAAACAATTGTGCCTGCTCACTAAACGCCATGGTGATCTGCCAGCAGTGTGGAGCCTTCTGTCACGACGACTGTATCGGTGCGGCTAAACTGTGCGTCGCCTGCGTGATAAGATGAGATGGATAACGTATTATAGTTATTTAGAGACCCGTATCTGTAGTCGATCTCAGTAGAGAGAGATACCGAATGTTTGAATTGTGAACTGTAGAAATCGATGAGAGAAAAGGCATAAACCAAGTGTACAACCAACAAAGAAAAACCATGCAAGTGCAGAGGCTTACGCACAGACGCAGTAACGGCAACCATACATAAATGTATATTAAACTTCATTTGCAATTCATGTAAACTAAGCAAAACTGGCAATTCGTAACACTTTTTGTATAAAGATAGGGAAGACAGACGAGGAGTTAAGCCTAAAATGCAAGCTAGTGTTGTGTGTTGTGCTTGTTGCATATCCCTAAAGATACTCGTTGATTTTTGTGATTGTTTAAGGATATCACAAGCACTCTAAAAAAAACAATAGATTTCGATATGAAAGCTATCATTTAAATTACAGCAAAGTAAATATGAAGAGAACTACTTCAATTGTAAATAAATCTATGTTTAAATGTAATTTATATGGAACAATATGAACTACATACGAGGTTAGGTTAGCATATGGACTCTCTCACGTCTAATGACTATATTTTTATAATTTATTCGTGATTCGGTTGGTTCGATCTATGAATATACGAACATGATCAATATACTTATTGTTAGTTAAGTAAACTATAATTCACTGTGTAATTTATGAAATATTCATAATGTATTTTGAGAAAGCTTGGGCCCAGCGCCTAAGCTTTAATTTGTAACTCTCTAAGTTTAGTATTATCCACCCGACAACACCCACATACACACTCACCCAAGCGATTTAAGACTCTCCACGCCCACATTTCTTTAGCATGTAGCGCATAAACGTAAATGTAATACACGTAATTGATTTCAAAACGAAACCCTATATGTTAAGCTAAAACTGTTGATAAATACGAAAATACATGAAAAATATGAAAAGAAAAAAAAGAACTACAAAATGGAAAAAAGAAACCAGTATGAGGAAATTAAATTAATTATAGCCAGAGTAAATCAACAGCAACATCAGCAAAAATCAATGGCCAGATAAATCCAAATTCAAAAACAAAACCTTAACGAAGAACAACGTTTTGCTCCTAGATGCACTTACCGCAAAATTAACCAATAAATAAACATTATTACAAATAAATTTGAAAATAAGAAAATAACCGTGGGCCCTTCTCTTCACTGTTCAGTTGCATTCTTACGTAAATTAATTTTGTTGATGTTTTATTTCGGAGAAAAAATACAATTTTTGTTCAGAAGGTGTTTACATTACTTTAAGGCTCTACGATGTATTCAGTCCATTTCTAAATGTTAGAAATCTGCAACTCATATTCTCTTAGGCGTGAATGTCCTTGTAGTGCTTCTCGTCGTCGGTCTTGTCCAACTTGATGGAGTACTTGCCGATCAGAGAACCCTCTACGTCGGCTTGGCCCTCGGGATTGAACTGTGGGCCATTGCCAACGTCCTTCATCTCGTCCTTAAGCACCCTGTAGCCATTCTCGTCAGCGATGTACTCGACAAGGCGTTGCACAAATCCATCGAAGTAGCTGTAGGAACCACGCACTGTGCCTCCTTCACGCTCCTCAGTCCGGGTAATGAGTCCGTCGTTAATTTTATCGTCCACCTTGGAACTGAACGCGTATTGTGCATTTTCATTCTGATATTTCTCGTACTCCTCCCTCTCAGCCTTTTCCGCATCGGTCTCTTCGCGCTGAAAAAGTCAAAATATATAATCATATAATTATAATTTTTAAAAGGCTCTAAAGATTCTCGGCCGTGTCACCTGGCACGCCCCCTTTTTTTACATTTATTGTGTAAATATTTCTATTTTTATTAGTTTCTAAGCTGAATATTTAAATATTATAGGTCGGTCACCTAGACTTTGGGATTCCCCGTGCCGGTAATTAACAATGACCCATTGAACCGGAAAACTATTAAGTTTTACGGTCGCCTGCCGTGTGATATTACCATGATAATATTATATATTTTAGTTACAAAGTTTTATATCTTGACTTCCAAGTCCCGTATGAACATGGACTGTGGCGGAGTGACTCAAGCATGATTTAAGTCGAAGAAATGATATATTCATTACGACGCGACGTTTTGACACATTTTTCCCCTGATTTTTGTGCATGAACGGAAATAGTAATTGAAATATGTCGATGTGTTATAGTCAAGATATGTGTTTTAGGTTGGGGTCTTGAGGTTATCAGATACCCTATAGCGGTAAGTTGAAGTTGATAAAGTTAAGCCGTCAAAAGATCCCATGAGAGTAAAAATCTAGCTAATGTTATTTTCGAGTTGATTACTTTTCCTAAAGCCGTACTACTTTGGGGTTACATATTTTTTTTAGGGTAGGGTCTTCGATTACCGCCTATTCCGATGCTGCTTGTATGTAAATTCAAAGTCAAAATGATAAGTGTTTTGCTGTTGTTTTTGTCCGTGTTTTTACGTTCCTTTGTCTTAGTACCTCTCGTCAAGGCAAGTTGGGGAGGTAAGATACAAAAAATAAAGTGAAAAATGAGAAATACGAAGGCAAATAAGCAGAAAACTTGTTCGACTCGAAACCGCCGATCGGGGCATATAAAGCCCGATGAACGGCAGTCGGAGTTGACTATAGTAACACAGCGGACGTTCAACTATCATCATGGGTAGGTCCAAGTAAACAGCGATAAAAATTCGCACGAAATGCGGAACCCCCAGAATTTGCTTTTACATTTATATAATTTCAGTTAAGCTGGGCTTTCTTGCGCTGTTAATGGCCGCCTGTGTGGTTGCCGCCTTTGCTGCGAGTGGTAAGTGCCCATTTTCGGCTTTTCCAGAGCTTTCACATTTGCTCCCTTTCCCGGCAGACTGTCCTTCGTCCACAAAGGTCCAAAACTGCACCCCAAAATGTTTGCATGACAGCGAGTGCAGTGCGATCGGAGGAAAGTGCTGCCCCAACCTGTGCAATGGTCGCAGCTGTGTTCAGCCCAATTTGCTGGGAAATTCCGGGGCCGACAAGTCGCCGTTTGGCAGCAAAAACAGTAAGTTCTCTCAGAAGTTATATTAAAGCAAAAAGAACATATACCGGTTTGAGTTTTGACCATATGAACAATTATCCAGTGGGCAGGCAGTTCATAGATCTTATAGATATTTTTATGCAGATATGCAAGTTAGCATGATTAATATTGATCTTTTTGTAAAGGGATAGAGTATTTTTTGTTTAAATGCATTTATGAAATATTTTTGTTTTTTTCACACAAAAAATTTCAGTTTTTACTTTTACAGAAAAAGTATTTTAAAAACGGTTACTATAACATTATTGATAATAATAATAAAACCACTTCTTATAATGCAAATTTTAAACTTTTTTCAAAAAACTTTCTGTAATAAAAACGTTGGTAATTATTATTTTATCAAAAAAATTGGAGTTGGCAACATACTTTAAGATCTCTGGTCAAGATCTAGGTCTAAAAATTATTTATTTAAAAAAAAAAAAAAAATTAACAGTTTACTCTTTTTTTTCTATAAAAAAATTGGAAAAGGAACCATTAATTTAGGCCTATGGAAAACCAATAAATTAAGCTATTTCTTATAGCTTTTCCATCAAAATATCTTGGAATAGGAATTGCAAAATATCCTGGAATTGCATTTAAAACCATACTTTAAGGTCTCTGGTCAAGATCTAGGTCTAAAAAATATTGATTTTAAAGAAAAATACTCTTTCTTTTCTATAAAAAAAATTGGAAAAGGAACCATTAATTTAGGCCTATGGAAAACCAATCAAATAAGCTATTTCTCATAGCTTTTCCATCAAAATAGCCTGGAATAGGATCCATATTTTTGGAAATTAATAATTTTTTAATTTCTAACTTTAGGCGGAGCAACTGGCAGCTACTGCGGCAACGTCAAGTGCGGCAGCTTCGAGAAGTGCGAAATGGACCGCAGCACCAAGCGACCCAAGTGCGTGCGATCGTGAAAACCCCGCAGCAACATCAGCGACACGGCGGCAACAACGCGTTATTAACTGAATTCATTGTCACTAAATGGAAACTTGTGGACCCGCAAACTTTCTTGACCATGTCCATGTCTCATTTATTTTGTAGTTTTCGAATATTTGTTAACACTCACGGCAGGAGCTGCCAGGGAAATGGCGACCAGCAGGCTGGCGATCAACACGAATTTGAACATATTTTCTGGGGTGGTTAAACTCTGTGCACTGGGATGTCTTTAGCTGCAAGCGACTTTGGACTGTGGATCGCTGATCGGCTGGTGGCCGGGCTTTTATATCGCACTTGAGACCTGGCCAAGAGCAGCGGCGTCGGCGGCGACGTCGCTTCGTTTTTTATACACCTTTTTTCTTTTTGGTATTATTTTTTTTTCTCCCCTCCCGAGACTTTTGTGTTTACATTTTTGACAAGCCAAAGATCTGACAAGTTGTTGTTGGGGGAAAAACTGAAGACCAACACGGCGGCGCACCAAAAACTTCAAATGTAATTTTGCAATCGTCGCTGGGGAAGCTGCAATTTGTTGACTTTCGTGTTGAGAAGAAGATCGAACTGGAAGTTCGGGGTATATTCGTGTGTTGCGTAAGCGGCCCCATCTCCAAAGTGCCTCAAGGTCAGTTGGTCAACCAGTTTCCAAGAGCCGCTCCAAAAAGGTGCACTTACCGCACCCATTCTGCCGCTTCTTCTGCTGCCTCTCCTGCCAAATGCTCTGCTTCCCCGGGTTTTATGGTCAACTTATGTAATTTATGTGGAGTTTTGTGCAAATTGAAAGCACCTCAGCGAGGCTTTTTTTTGTTTTTTTTCGGTCTTTGTATGTGCTCGCATTCGAGGAAGTAAGTGGAGCATTACGTTGTGTCTGGGGCACCCTTTTCGACTCTTGGATCGGGCATCGCCATAACCACTCGGCAACAGCTGGAGGATTCGGGTTCGGAATCGAACTGCAATTTGGGCCCACCTAGCTGGGGATCTACAGTGGAAAAATTGGGCAATTTCGCGGTTGATTTAGATACGGCTTAATTGAATTACCATTTATTGGTTTTTGATTGAAATTGGGGTTGGAGTTGCTAATCCATGGGGAAACCTGGCTCTTGGGAAACATGGAAGTGGTGGGTAGACCGAAATTAAATGGGCTTATAAGTGTGGGAAGCAGGTGGTTTGCAGTTTTCAATTCATAAGCGTAATTATGGTGTCCGACGCTAGGCATTTGTAGGTTTCGAGTTCCCTGAGCTTCCTCATGTTTAGGTTTAACCATTGTTTTGACCACATTAAACAGAGACTTATGAAGCTGAAATCATATTTTATTGTCATACACAGCCTTGTAATTACACTATAACTTAAAGAAAACGATACAATAATTGGGTAGGTTAAAGATGTAGAAATAGCTTGATTATTTGAACAGGAGCTCAAATTTGTGAATTATACATTTTTTAAAATGAAATCCCCGTCATAAAACAATTGGGTTATATAGCCTTGTAAAAACTTAAGCAGCTGAAATTGCACCTCATAAAGGCAACCATATTTTAATGCAAATTGTAGCTGCACTTGATGGCTAATTAAATCTTTACAACGGGTTGATGCACTCAGTTACCTCGAAGTAGAAATTGAGTAAAATGTAGAAAAAGTGAATTCTTCTGGCTTAAGAATTTCCTCACGTAAGCCAGGCCATAACTTCTGATGACCCATTTGGGCAGTTCCAAAGTTTTCTTGGCGGGGCCCACGGTGCGAATGCGTTATTTGTTTTACTTCCGTTCGTTCCACTTTCAATTCGCCCTCCCCTTACCACCTTTCACCACATTGTCTTCTATGAATCGCAGATGTAATAAGAGTTAGTAAACTACTTCTTTTTTTTGTTATTTTTACTTTTATTGTTACTGCACGAACTTCGAATTGGATGATATCGAGATGGTAGACGAGTTTTCGGAGCTGTTTCTTTTTTTTTTTTGGTTCGGAATGGAAATCAATGTAAAAAGCTCAAGGTGAGAGACCGCTCCAAGTCATCAGGTTTGCTTACCGATAAATGTATAATTACACATTGTTGGTTTAATGATGGCCAATGAGTGAAAGAGGAGGCTACAGGGCCGGGAGAAAGAGAGGGGTATATGGGGCAAGAAAGAGACGGGTGTAGGGGTGAGAAAGAGAGGGAATGCGAGGTGGTCCGGAAGGAAAGGAAACAACTTCAAACATTTGCCATATTTATGGCTCTATTTTGACTTTGCCTTCGCAAATTAGCACGCTATCGCCACCTCCTACTCCCCCCCCCCCCCCTTTCTCCCAGCCCCTGCACCACCTCATTTGCATGCGAAGAGAGGTCGAAAAGAGAAAGGGATGGGTAGTCTCTTGGGCGTTACATTGACAAATTGTTTTGGCGCTCTCTTTTATCGCCGCTTTTATGCAAATTAACTTTGTATTTCATACTCATTTTTTGGTTTTGTGGGTCTTCAACGCAGCGGATTTAGCTCAGGGCTATGGCAATTTGACATTTTCAATCAAAATTTGTTAATTATTTATCTGTGATTATGGGCAAGCCATACAAATGATGTCTATCGGGGCGACTCAGTTTCTGTACGCTTTTTGTGGGCGATTCAATGACCTTTTGATTTGCATTTTTTTTGTGTGTCTTATGGATTCATACGAGTAATCGGAATTATATTAATGATTTGAATAATTGGTCTGGTATCCATCAGCTAGTTGCCATTGTGATTAAGTGGCTTGTGTGGGAAATTAAGCTAAGTGGGGTCTTTAATTTCCATCAGGGAAATATGGGTCAGCGTTTTAATTATCCATTAGTTATACGGAATTTTCGTTGTGGTTCCTTTATTCAATCAGATTTTATTTCAATGAGTTAAGTTTAATTAAACAACAATTTTATAAAATAGTTTAATTGTATGTATGCATTGTTTCTTCTAATAAATCTGCTTAAAATACCAAATAGATTTTCGGCGCAAAAGGAATCTCAAAATAAAACCACTCATTGAATTAAATTACTTTTTATGGCCCATTCTCTGAGATTGAGCGAGTAAACCAGGCTTATAAAATTTATCACACCGATCATTTTGATTATACGAGCGCTCTAGACACACTTCTGGGACTTGCCGGTATCATCAGTGAATCACTGGCCTGCATATCAAAGTAAATCCGATTTATAAGCAATCGCATAAATTTTCAACGCGATGTTGTCACTTTAACAGCTGTCCGCTAACACAGAAACGCAGACACTTGGCAACAGACCAAAACACCCACTCACACACCCGTCTCAAGGACACTGTGGCAAAAGTAACTAACTTACCCATCAAAATATATGTAGTAAATATGTGGAGATACACCCAGAGAAATTTAATTGGAAGATCGAACTTACCTAAAGCCATTTCTTACAAAGCTAGCTTTCAATATATTAATTTTCATTCGGAGAGCCTTGTTCAACTTCTTGGTATCAACTTTTATATTTATTAAATTGGAAATATTTGTTGTATTCCATTAGAACCACTTTCTTAAAGCATTTTTGTTTTGTTTTATTAAATTCTTGATCAGCGTTACTAGACGAGTCTATCGGAGCAAACATTTAAAAAAATATATATATCTTCGCTGGTTTCTAACATATAACCTTCAAAGCTTGGAAATACCGTTTTCTAATTAGTTTTGAATTTCGAATTAAATTTTATCAAAATCGGACGACTATATGATATAGCAAAAGTTGATTACTAAAGTTGATTATTTCTTATAACTGCAAGGGTATACAAACTTCGGCTTGCCGAATTTAACTTCCTTTCTTGATTAAATATGTATATATATATATATAATATATGTACAATTTTTTTTAAAATTTCACGATTTTTTTTTGAATGCGACATATGTATTATTTTGAGTTTTTGAAATAAACTCACTTCAATCCAAAACTGTACTAATTGAACTAAGAATACATCGTTGGACATATAGTACATTTATAACTAGCTTTACTCGAATTTTTTAAACTTTTTTCTCCAAGTGCAATAGTAGTAAATATGTATAAAATACACATATATATATAAGATGTGTACGGGCATATATATTTGACAGCTGACATTTAGAAGAGGAGTGCGAGCTAAAAACTTGAGGCCTCGTGCGTGCGAAAAAAGGAATGCAATAAAACCAAATGTGCGATACAGAAACCCCCAGAAACAACAGCAACAATGGACGGGCCACATTATGCACAGACACACACATTTGCATGCCAAGCAGTGAAAGCTATAGTTGAGGGGGCGGAAAAGGGGAAAACGGAGAAAATTGGGTGCCTTACAATATGTAAATAGAGTGGCAAATATTATTGGGCCAAACACTTCCTAAACCAACAAATATATGTACATAAAATGGGAAAGGCATTTTCTCTGTTTACTCACCAAGTCGAACTTTTCTTTTGGAAAACCGCGATTGAAAGTTCGCAATTTGGAACCTTGGCCCTATATCTTTAGCTTATAAAATTTAAAAATAAAATATTTTATATTTGCATATTTGGTTGAAAATGATTTTTGGAATCTTCAGTTTAAGGAAAATATCTTAAACAAATATTCCGATAAATTATACGAATAGTTATTTAACTTTTTTTTAATAATAATTATGTTTAAATATTGACATGTAACATTGGCTTACTCTTATATTTACAACAAAAATATTTTTCTTGAGTTAAGAAAAATATCTTAAAAAATTCAGATATGATATTTGAGTTTCTTAGCTTTTTTAATTAAGTATTCATTCTCCTAGCTAAAAAATCGTACGCCTTCCACTTTAAACGCCGTATCCCCAGCTTTAACCCTGCTCCCATCTCTCCGTTAATAATTCATGGTCTCGCATCGCAGCTTTGCTCCATGATAATTGCATTATTCACAGCAGTCTGGCCTGTTGTAGCTGCCCTTTTTGAGCCTGGTTGAAATTTTTTACTTGACCTACCTCAAGGTTTACGGAGCACTTAGCCCAGTCGGTTGCCAAAGGCGCGAAGCGAGGGGGGCTAAAACTAAAGCTTATGCGAAAGCTTGCTGATAAGCTCTGTAATGGCGCCATATGCGAGTCGGGAGGAAAAACCGCCAGCAAAAACTATAAAACAACCCGAAAAACCGCGTGAAAAAAAGGGGAAAATGGGGGAGAAGAGGACAACAAGAGACAGACTCACTAAGTAAGAGAGCCAAGTTATCAAAAGTAATTATCAACAAAAGACAGCAACAATGCCGGCAAGCGGCTTATAGAGGACCCCTGGGGGTTACGAGGACCAGGAATCGGGATCTGGATCGGGGCTAGGGGATAGGGGTAAACGAGTCCCGGCAACATGAGTAAGTCAGCGTTAATTAAGTCAGGACACAAAACAAATGGCGAGCGCATCTAAAAGTGCATTCCATTCGTGCAAATTTGCATTTGTTAGGGGGAAAATGGGTTTTCGGGGATTTTGGAAGGGTTTGGTTAGAATTAGTAGCGAGAGAAATGGGATATAAGTTAATTTATTAGTGAATTATTGCTTTGGTGTTGGTGTTAGTTTAATAATATTGTATATATATATTTTTTAAATATAAATTTCCATTTTATTAATTTTTTTGTTAAGAGATGTTTTTATTATAATTTTACAGTACCTTCTTTTTTATATTCATTAAAAATTGAGCGTTAATTGAAGTTGGGGTATTTAAAATTTTACAGACTACTGCTACTGCTATATTTATATTATTAATATATTTTAATTTATTTAGAATAACCAAGAATCGGCATAAAAATCTTATCGAGGCTTCTCCTGAATTAAGGTTAATATAATTTACACTTAGTTTAAAAATTACATAAATTCATCCAATGCGTGTCACGACCTCATCTGCAGTTCGTTCCTCGCTTCTAGACAGTCCTTGGCGCTGTGGGGATCTTTAAAATCGCATTAAAGTTGAAGAGCTGTGCCGGCTGTCAGGCAGCATTGACCCTGCAAGCGCACACAATTTCAGATACAGATACAGAGGCGGAGACAGATACCCAGAGACCGAGACTTGTGTAATTGAGGCAGCAATTTAAGCTGCATCATGCAACATTGCCAAACCGGAAGTGAGGATGCACCACAAACACTCGCACACATGTATAATCGAGTGGCCAAGGGGCTGCAGGTTCAAGGAGGAGGTGGCGGTGGAGCTGGAGAGGTGAGCGGGTGCATTGAAACTTGCGGCCGGTTTTCGGCCTGGTACTTGGTACTTGCTGCCTGATGCCTGATGCCTTTATTAAGCCAGCAAATAAAATCCAAAAGCATCAAGGATACACTCGTACTCATGCATAGTCAGGAGCAGCGACATCAGGAAGGCACTGGAGGAAATAGTTAACTACATTTAAATTGGTTAAAAATCACGCAGCAAATGCTGCAGGAAAAGATTTGCGTGGAATAAATAAAGTATAAAATAATATATATAATAATATAATTTAATGTAAAAATTTACAACTATTATTATTTATTGGAAAAAAAGTATGCATAGAAAATCCAGTAACATATTTATTTAATGAGATAAACACCTAAATAATATATTTAAATATAAATTTATTAATAATAAATGAAAAATTGACTTACTCTTGTTATATGATCTTCGTATTCCATAGATATAGGATATGGACTCATAAGTAAGTCAGTAAGTCATTCATTTTAACAGTTCTTTTCTTGTATTAATTTTAATATTTTAGTTATTATATTTAGTTATTCATTAGTTAGTAAAAAATTACTACAAAATTTAGAAGAAAAAATAAAAATGTAAATAATAATAAAAAATCTATCATCATAAGCTTATATATTTTTTAGAATAATAAGCACATTTTCCTACATAATTATTTTCCAGTGCCTTGGAGTAGCGTCAGCAGCATCGCATCCTTCACGTGTTTTGTATACAAGCCCAGGCAGTTGCAATTTATGCACACAACTTGTCAACGCAGGGCGGCGGCTTGAATGGCTGGAAGCGGTGACGAAGGGGTGACGAAGTAGTGTAGACAGTGGCAAGGAAGGGGCGAGGAAGCCATGAAGAAGGGGTGAAAAAGCGGGGGCTGACAGGCGGGCTCACAATTGCTGCATTGGTTAGCCAGATGGGCGGGGGGCGATGGGATGGGGAGTGGAAGTGCAGCAAGCAATTTACACCGCACAATGCGTTGACACACGTCGTCCGCAAATGTGCGGCCAGAAGACAATAGAGAAATAGGGAGCCAAGGACCCGGGAGGCGGCCACCCAGGGATCCAAGGACCCACAGCCAAGACGGAGCTTCCTGCCTCATTAAGCCAGAAAAGTGTCAAATGTCCTGGCTGGCAGTGGCATGGATGAGCAGCCTCCTCCTGGCTCGTCTCGTTCAACTTCACTTGCAGTTCCTAATCTCGAGCCTGAATGTGCGACTCGGTGTCCCTTCACCGGTTTACTTGCACTACCTCCTCCTCCCCCATCACATAATTCGCAAACGTGTTGACAATGAAAACGAAATCCATTAAAATGCAATATGTTGCAGCAACACAGTCTCACTTGGCCAGGACAAATGTTTATCTGGCCAAGAGTATCGAAAAGTGGCCAGTAGGGTTGCGTTTGGCAATTGGGATGAGATGGCCTATGCAATTTGCACAGAATTTATGATTACATTTTCTGTGTATTTAGCCACGAGCAGACATAAAAATTATAAAATTAAATGCAAAGCGAGTTTTGACTACTCGAGTGCAAAAGAAGATTATTTTTTGATGGCTTCTATGAAGTGCCTAATACTTTGTTACATTTAATTGTATGGTTTTATAGGTTGCCATTTTAAATTCAGCTAATTAAATATGATATCTCTGCAGGGGAAATTTAAACTACCGTATTAATTCAATAAACAAGACAGGCATTTATTTGTGTTAACCAAGCCGATTTACATAAATGACGGAAATAATTCTATAATTCCATTATGCATTATCATTTAAAATATCTGTTTTCGCAGCAAATTCAATTAGAACGTAGAGAAGAAACAAATTAAGGCAATTATTTCTGCTAAAATTTAATTTACGCTGCTTGCATTTCCTTTGCTTGTTCAAGGCTTCAGATGAATTTCGCCGGGGGGCATTTTGTGTGGCAGGCTAATCGTTCTTTTGATCATTTTGCGGTTGATATCTAAGCTAGCCGGGGGTGAAGGGAAATCAGGGTGAAAACAGGCTGAAATCAGGGAGATTATATTTAAAGCCTGTTTAAGGATATTTATAAAATTCGGGCCATAAATCCGTATGGATTCCCGTAACAATGCCGACCTTGAAATCAGCGCGCACTCTGGAAAATAAAACTCCCCCTAAAAGTGCAGTAGAAGTTGGCCGAAATTGCCCCTCAAAATTGCGTTACGCATAAAATAACACATTTTCCGGCTCACCTGGCAGGAAAAGAGGAGTTGCGCTCAAGGATTATGCATAAATGTTTGCTCACTGAAACCGAAATTGTGAGTTTCCTTTCGCCTGCACAATGTGTAGGTACCCACCCTTATGTATCAAAATCAGAGACAAACATCAGCAAAAAGTGTGTGCTTTTATTTGCTTCACATTTTTCTCTCGTTGGCTAAATAAATTGAATTATTCCGACACGCAGACACACATGCTCGTGTTTATTTCGGCTGGGCCACGTGGCGTATGCGTTATATTGAAAGCCAAAGTCAAACACTTTTCTTCTTCATTTCGAGCTTGTTGCTTTGATTGGCTGCAGCTCCTGCTTCTGCTTCTGAGTCTGCCTTTGCCTGTTTGATGTTTGCTAAACTAATTTGGCTGAAGCAGCAGTAGTTGAAGTAGCTGAAATAAAACGAGGGAAAGCAGCCGTAGTGGCAGCGAAAGTTTCCCTTCCTCCTGTTTGCATATCAAGTATACGCAACGTTGATTGGATTTGTAAACTGACCAAGACACCGTCCTTCAGCGCCCATCACCCTGGTTAGGGGAGCCAGCTTAATAATCATTTCTGCTTAAAGCTCTGCGTTGCCCAGCGATTTATAAGCACTGAAAGAAATGGCATACACACGGAGAGGTAGATACCATCTAAGTTCTTAAAAATTTTAAAAATATTTTAAAAGTGCTCAAATAACATTTCTCAAAAATAAAGCCATCTGTTCAGTCAGTAGCGTATAATTATAAAAAAAGGTGGTTGGATAAGGTAAGTTTGAGAACGATTGATTCTTGATTCAATACAAAAATGTACATAAATATTTTCGTTCTTCCTATTAAAGAAAGTTATTTATTGTTTAATAATAATTTGAAATATAAGCTTTTATATTTATATATATATTTATATATTATTTTTATATATAAATAAATAAATATGCATTTAAATTACTTAATTCATATTGTTCAATTTTAAATGTTGTTTTTTTCATGCGCTACACCCTTTCAAATTATTATTCCACTTTATAAATTGCAATTGTAATTTGAAACCCTAAATCTGAAACCTTTAGCGAATATTATTATATATTTTAACAATAGCCAGTTAAGAGTGGTTCATAAAGTTTAATTTTTTCCTGTTTAGCCGCAGTGTCAAGGCAAGTTACGAACTCCACCCGCATGCTGGTGTATCTGGGTGAGCGGATGAGTGTGTGGGCTGGCGTTATCCTTGGCACGTCCTGCAGGCTTCGACGTTGCGCCTGTCATGTTCACCTCCGCCATGCAAATCTGACAGGATATGGCATCTGCTCCCACTGCGTCGCCGTGTGTTTGTGCATATAGATATTGCATTTTCGGCACGCCGGAGATGCTGCCTTTGCCAAGGAGAATGGGTTAACACCTTCGCACCCATAATCGTTCACATCCGAGTCGTAAAAAGACAAAACCAGCACATAATGTTGCCACTTTATAATGCCAAGGAGGTTTCCACCTTGTTCGAATGTGTGTTTTGTGGGTGACGATTCGAAGGATATCCCCAGGGCAAGCTGTCCTTTCCTGTGCTTCACATGTCCATCTTACGGAATAAGAAAAGTGGGAAAATGCATCTTTAAAGTTCAAACATTGGGTGTTATGTACTGTGTAACACCTCTATTGTTAATCCTTATTTTTGTGTGGCTTTTAAAGCAATCTTAAAGTAATACTTTAAACCAGTCTCCTAAATGTATGAAAGGAAAAGCAAGGGGAAAATAGAATAATAATTCAAAGAAGTATCTGATTTATGGTATTAAAAAACATAATAAAATCCAGAACATAGTTAATGTTTTAAAATTGTGTAGAGCTTTAACCTCAAATTTGTCAATAGTTTTATAATTTTCCTGTGAAAAGATTTTAGGAAATTTATAAGATGTTATGTTTTCTGTTTTAAACTTTCATTATAATCCAGCTCATTACATTTTTGTTCCTCTTAGACTTATTTTTTCCAACTCCAATCTAGGATTGTGGATGAATGCGAAAAACATAACCATTTGCTTTAGCCCACCTTCATATCACTCAACTTAATTTTCTGGGCCCCATAAGCTTTTCGTGTGGCTTTTCCCCAACAAGCTCGTTAAAAAATCTGCAATAAAGTTTTGCGAAGACTGCGGTTGGCATTCTTCAGCGTCTTCAGCATCCATAAACTGGAGGTGGCAACTAAAAGTGACGTCATAAATTTCGGTGGGTACTTAACTGTGCGGAAGTGTGTGTATTTTTCTCCCCCCTTCGCCCAACACTTTGAGTCGTGGCTAATGAATTTATGTTAAAGTTGTGGATGGTGGTTCTGTTGTTATTTTTCCCGGTTGCTATTTTGATGGAGACGATGATGATAAAACAGGAGGAGCAGCATTGCCAGAACTTAAACTTAACCCAGCCAGTTGATTGTCGTGCGGTCGTGCACTTGATAGCCATAGTTCAAAGTTTGTGCACAGAAAAAAATTACCATACTATTTTTTTGATTTTCAAGATTAGGTCAGTATTATATTTTCCATTGATACGTTTTTATTTAATATTATTGGTAAATATTTTTAAGATTTAACGATTGAGAAATTGTAATTAGGTTGACTTTAATATTTTACTACGATTATTTTAGTATTTAAAGAATGAATTTACAATTTTAATTAAAATACCGGAAATAAGTAAATGCACTTGAACAATAACACACAATAAATTGACCATTTTTTTATGATTTCTTGAGTGCAAACATTTTCAAAGGGGAAGCGGAGACACCACTGGCCAGGCGAAATCGTAAATGGTTTCATTAGCATGGGGCACGAGAAACGACCAAGCAGAGTATCCATCAAATTTTTCACTTCGAAAGAGGACGGGAAACAGACAGATAGATAGATAGAATGGGGTGCTCAGCTGGCATACACCTAAAAGTCTCCTTTAGGAAGTCAAATTATGCAGCATGTGCATGATTGATTAACTCTGAATGGGGACGTTGTTCGTGATTTAGCAAAAAATGCAAAAAAGCGAGGGAAATTGGCGTGCGAGCAAACCTAATAATCCCACAAAAGAGTGAATATTAAATGGGAGCATGTAGAAGGTAGCAACTGGAGGACACGGACGACTGACACTTAATTATAGGCACGCCGGAAACGGAAACGAGATGCATAGCCATCAAGTGGGTCGTGTGCACTGTCGGCGGAAGACGAGCAATTTGCACGGTCAAAATGGCAAGGTCACCGGGCTACATCTGTGATATATGTGCCATGTTCGCAAATGTGTGGAAAACTTTTCGCTTTATTCTCTGTGAAAATGCTTGTTTAAAAGGATAATTGCTTTGCATATATTTTTTGAAACTCCCTTAAAATGTTAAAAATGTTATAACAAATTTTGAAGTAGGCTTTACCGTATCTAAAAACTGTAATTTCTACATTTTATATTGGACTGCAAAAATTAAATTGCCAAGTTAGCTTGAGCTTCTTTCAAAGGAAAAAATGTCTTAACATAAATAAATTGATTTCCATTTTCATAGTTTTCTTTGTCCATTAGCTCCTGGCAGATGCGTTGAGTAGCTTACAAGAAAACAAGCGAGGTGAGTTAACTAATTAGAGAGTTTTAAAGGAGTTTTTCAGCTCAGTACTCACAGATGTCTGGCATTTTTCAGATTTGGGCGACTTTTCTATCTAAGGGGCGCATCATAATTGCGGCCAAAGCGCAGGAAGTGCACAGGAAGAAGAAGCGTGGCAGGGGGCGTGGCAAGGAGGAAGGGGCGGTCGAGCGGCATTCCTGTGCATAATTGAAATTCCAGCCTAAACGCGTTTGTAACGGGAAATTGCGCGCTTGGCCAAAAAAGAGCAAAACCGGACGCAAGGATGCGGATGCGAAAATGTCCACTCCGCAAAACAGTTTATTTATTTTCATATTTTGTTTTTGAATTATTCGTATTCATGTTTTTCAGCTGCTTTTTGTGCACATCTATGTTTAAGTTGGTTGTCAACTCAATTTAATAATTAAATACACTTAAAACCGTTATAGTTCTCATTCAAATTAATTTTTTAAGGCAGTGCAAAAGTAGAAAACAATGTTTCGTACAAAATTCATAAATATTTCCTTACTTTTTTTATAATAATATTTATTAATTTCTTGTTGTGTTACTTAAAATTTGTTTATAGATTCAAATTCAGGATTATCCGACGATTAAAATTTCATGAAAATTAATCTAAAGTTCTTTGTTGTTTTGTCCTCGGAATCGCCTAATTGCCTGTGTAATTAGTTTTGCGAATAATTAATAAAGGCATAACTTAAATACCTTTGGGTGACATTTGGCAAATGTACAATGCGTGAAACGTGATGTGTGGGTTGCCGAATGTGTAATTAATTTCGAACCAAACAATTATTATTATGATGCACCCGGGCGGCCAGTTGTTAGCAGCAGTTATTGTAGTGGTAATTACTTTTCGTAAACATATTACGCCCTCGGGATTTATTTTCCAACCCACAATAATCACCCCCCTTTGCAGATTTATCATAGAAGAAATCATTTAAAATTTGAATTCAACAGCGGTTACTGCAGCGTTGCCACCCTTTGGCTGAAAATAAATCCAAGCGCGCCAAACTGCGCAGGTGCAGGCTTTCCAATAAATTTGCAAATTCCAGCGGAGTCCTTGTCAGCGTGATAAGTTGGCCAGTACACGCCGAGCAATCAAAACGTTAAGACGCGCTTTTTCCGAGCATTTTTGTGCACCTTGGCTGTTATCAAAGGAGGCAAAACGGGGAAAACTGATAATAATATGAACTAAGGCTATCTAAAACAGCAAGTAACAGAAAACGAGAAACATAGTTTAGTAAACAACAAGTAAAACAGCAAGAACAGTGATAAAAAAATAATAATTAAGTATTGTTCTTAATTCAAACAATAACGCTCTTGCCACGAGCTGGCAACCCTGCCGCCCGCTCTCTCGCGCGCGCTCTCTCAAACTGTGCTGCAAAATGCCGCGCGGCCAGTGTTGCTCAACTCGCGACCGCCGTCTGATTTTCAGCAGCTAAAAATGTTTTGTGTGTGTTTGTTTAATGTTTCGGTTGTTTAAGAGCACAAAACAAATGCGGAAACTCAATGAAAATGAAGTGAAAAACTGAGCTGCATGTGTGTGCGCGATGCATTTCCTCGCACACAGCGAGGATCGAACCCTGCCGCCCCCCGCCCCCGCTCCCGCGTATCGTTAAACGCGCCAGGAAATGAGAAATCATAAAAAGATTATGAACGAGAAATAATGTGAATCTAGTTGTGCGTACATGTGTTTTTGTCGCCGCAAGGTGTGTGTGTAACGAATAACAACAAATGCTGGCCATGTTATCTGGCATTTTCAAAGAAACGAAGCCAGCGGCCGAATAAACAAACAAAATCGAGAATGCGCGACAACTAGTGTAAATTTGTGTTGTTGTTGTTGTTGTTGCTGCTGCTGCCCGCCTCTCGCACACACACACACACACGCACGCTCTCCCACTCACACACACAGTACCGCAAGCACACACACTCAGCCTCCCAAAAGAAAAAAAACATAAGAGTTAAAAACAAAACAAATACAAATATTAACCAAAATAATTGAGGACCTAAAGTTTTCGGACTCACCAAACCCACAGAATGCAGGCCAAGAAGCGTTACATTCTGGTCTTTGTGTCCTGCGCTTTCTTGGCCTACGCCTACTTCGGGGGCTATCGCCTGAAAGTCTCGCCCCTGCGACCCCGTAGAGCCCAGCACGAGTCGGCCAAAGACGGCGGGGTCCAACCCCACGAGCAGCTGCCCAGCTTCCTGGGCTCCCCGGATCTGCAGGAGCTGCGGCTGCTGCCACGCAACCTAACCAAGGGTTCGGCGGATAGCCCAAGGCAGCCCCAGCCGCAGGCGCTGCCCCGTAAACCCGACTGCCGCATGGAGACCTGCTTCGACTTTACGCGCTGCTACGATCGCTTTTTGGTCTACATCTATCCACCGGAACCCCTGAACTCCCTCGGCGCTGCCCCGCCCACCTCGGCCAACTACCAGAAGATACTCACTGCCATCCAGGAATCGCGATATCACACCACTGATCCCTCGGCCGCCTGCCTTTTTGTGCTCGGCATCGACACCCTGGACCGGGACTCGCTGTCCGAGGACTATGTGCGGAATGTGCCCTCCAGGTTGGCCAGATTGCCGCACTGGAACAATGGCAGGAACCACATTATCTTTAATCTGTACTCGGGAACGTGGCCGGATTACGCGGAGAACTCTCTGGGCTTCGATGCGGGGGAGGCCATCCTGGCCAAGGCCAGCATGGGAGTGCTGCAGCTGCGGCCCGGCTTCGACGTCAGCATCCCGCTCTTCCACAAGCAGTTCCCGCTGAGGGCCGGCGCCACGGGCTCCGTGCAGTCCAACAACTTCCCCGCCAACAAGAAGTATCTGCTGGCCTTCAAGGGCAAGCGGTGAGTCCACAAAGATCATACTTTTCGGGTTCTTATAAGTGGGGCAAATGGGAACGGAGGATAATGAGACGAATGAATAGAACTATAATCACGTACATGATCTGAGAGCATTTATACATACAGTGCTTATTAGAAAACGTGTGTTTCCTTCGAAAGTTTGATGAAATACTTCAGAAATACCCTGAGAATCTTTTGGATTTGGAGATACGATATATAGAAAAATATATGCAAATATTCAAGGGAATTATTCAATAGGTATTTTTTCATCTGAGAATAGAAATTTGAATATGAATGGAATCCGATAAATAAATCTGTTTTATGTTCGTTCTGTCTAAAAATAGGGATAAATGCAAGGTTAAAACAAATGCTAAAAAATTGTATTTTTAAAATAAGTACTTTAAAAGATTATTAAAACCATTGCTTGTTATCCAGCAAAGTAATGAGGTCAGAAGAATAATCCTTTAAATACACAGTCAACGTAAGGGTAAAAGCGGGTTAAAGCTTTAGAGTGAGTGGTATGGGAAAAGTCATTTGCTTAAAAGTTACTCTCATATTATCAAAGAGAATTCATAAGCGAAGAGTCACTCGAATTTTAAAGTGATTTAATATATGCCCAAGATGACGACTTAATTTCCCTAAAAAATACAGCAAAATGGCTAAATTTTCTAAAAACCAGAGTGCAGTCAGGAGAAGAACAATACACACCAGTCTTAAATTCCACACCGATTGGAATAACCCCCATTTGAACCCGTCGTCTGGCTTAGTCAGGCGGCAAATTGCAGGTTGCATCTATCGATGCCAATCCTCTGGCCTCCCAGAAAAAAAAAAAAATACAAAAAACCAGAGGAGCAAAAGCGAAAACCCAATCGAAATCCGAAACGTTTCACTATTCGAGTTTCAGGCCCCCAATTCCATTTCTTTTTTCGTTTGTTGGGGGGCCATTCAAATTGAAAAATTGTCTAGCAACGCGTCATTCGTCATGTCCTTCCATATTCCAAGTTGCTAGTTGCTCCTGTTTGTGGGCCTTGTCCCCTTGGTGTCCTGGGTTCTGCTTTTTGCTGTTGCTACTCTTTTGTTTGTCGCCGCTTTATTGTTGTTTACTCGCTTCTGCCGCCCACAACAACAAAGGCAACGTCATGGGGCAACCAGCAGGACTGGGAGGACGCTTCCTTTGACATGTAACTCGATTCAATGGCAGGCATGGGGGCACGGCTCAGAAATGGCCATTAAACTGAAAATTCTCCAGCTGGAAATTTGGTTATTACTTGGTTATTACTTGAAAAATATCTGATAAATACTCTAAAAACTTAATTTTAAGCTTGCTCAAAATAATAAAAAGTATCTACCCAAAATCCTAAGTACCCTTGAATACTTTGAAAAAAGATTGTACAACAATGATATATCTCTTATATGTGAATTATAGGTTTTTTATTAGTTCTTTTTTATTATGTTCTAACCTTTGGTATGATACCTATAAGATATATCTTTAATAAGATATGAAAAAATTAAAAATTGCTCAGTGTAGGAAGCCCACATTCACCTGACCTTTGACACGTGTTTGGGGGTGAATTTGGGCGGTGGTGGTCTAAGGTTGAGACCCTCGATATCACCTGATATCCACGTGGAGACATGAGCTCATTGTGCCCTAATTTAAAATTGATTTTCGCCCCCACAAGGCTTCGATAGCGCAAAAGAACTTCAAATATATCTATGGAAATTCCTGCAGGACAGGTTTTCATTAAGTTAAGTGCTGGTCGACAGCAATTAACACTCGGGCAATTAATATTGTACAAGTATGTGTAGAAAGGACCAAAAGGGACTTTAAGGATGACATACATGCCAATGTTTTCAAGTGGGTGTTAACTAACTCCTAACGAGTTCCTTCAGCCAATGGGCATGGCATCTTATATTCGTACTATCCCAAATATTCGCTGTAAGGCCATAAAGTGTTTGATTCTAAAGTATTTTAATTTTTTAATCATTTGAATGAATATAAATATAAAATTATAATTGCCTATTAGTTATGCAAAAGTGACGGTAGAAGCCATAAAGCACTTGAAAATTATTCAACTATTTTAAGATAATCAGCCTAACAGGGTAATAAAAAAGTATATTTCTTTTGAAAAAATTAAGTGTTCAGTTTATTTTTATTGGTATTTAAACGGGGTTTGAGTTTTTGCCTTAGCATCGACTGGAACAACATCACCAGCATCAACAAACAACAGACATAGGAAAGTCGGATGAATACGTTCGAGGGTACGCCAAAGTGATGTTAAAGTTGTTAACAACACACACACAACTACGCACTCTCCAGAGGGGGTGGCGGAAAAAAAGGGTGTGTGGGTGTACGAATATGGGAGTGTGCCCCACCCCTCACTTCGCCTTACACATACAATTAAAAGCGAAAGGAACGACACGTACCAGGCCACTTTACAATTATGCTGTGCAAACAGCACTGAGAAAAACATTTATAAACGGAATTTGTTTAAATTTCATTGAAATTCATGTGTTATTGACAATTTTAGTCTTCAAAAAGAATCGGTTTTATTGACCACAATTACTCTCTGTTATGCTCATCTATCTTATGAGCTCGAATTGTTCATATAAGCTATTTTTTGGCCGATGTTGGATCAACATGATATAATAATTGTTTAATAAAAGGAAATCATAAAATATTTATAGCGGTGTTTGCTCTCCGTTTTGCTTGTTAATATTGTAATCATGTACTTAAAGGGATGGGTATTTTAAAATTTTCACCGCATTTAAAATATAATAATTGTTTAATAATACCAAACCTATAACATCGATATTTACTTGTTGTGTATCAATATTGTCGAGGCGAGCAGACGGAAAGAAGCCTTACCAAATTAGCCACATATCCCAGGGCCTCCCACCACCCCCGAACCACTCGGAAAACCACTCCCACCTCCCACATTTACATACCCAGTTGCCTGGACGTCCTTTTGCGGCTTCGCTTCCCTGGGAAACTGTTGGAAAAGTTTTCTTTTCCCCGTTTAATTGCAGGACACTCTCGCTCGTGCTTCGAGTGTGAATTGTGGGAAAAGTGGGGAAAAAACATAAGCGTCGGGGGCGGGGGGAAAATAAGCGAAAGGGGGTGTGGCAGAGAGGGAAAGTGTGTGTGCTTCTGGGGTCAGAGTTAATCTGCGGTTGGGAGTCTGCGTTTGACATTCTTCTTTGGGGCTTTGGTTTCTGGCTTTTACCGGCGAGAAATTGTCTGAGATTCGGGGATACAATCAATGCCGAAGCAGGTTCCAATGAGATCATCGACGAGGCAAGAGAATTAACTTGACCATTATCAATCATTGGCGCTGATTGAGCTGACTAATCGATAAAGTCTGCAGAGCTCTTGACAGCTCATTCAAATGCGAGAGAAGATTGGCTGATACCAAATTTGGGAAAACTTTTTAATAGAGTAGAAAGCATAAAAGATGATTATTGAAATTTATTCAGCGTTGAGTAAACTTCACTTTTAGGTGCAATACAGATTAATTATAGATTACAGATAACCTATAAAAGAGAGAATATTTTTTAAGTTTGATTTAGAAATTGGAACGTTTATTCAGAAAATAAATCATAAAACTGCGTGCATTTTTATTGCACGGCTTAAAAATATAGAAACAATAAAAAAACTTCAGTTTTTCTTATTTTATTCACATAATACCATCACCAACTACTGAAACATCAAGTAGAGTTCCTAATAAGCAAAGAAGAGAACAATTTCTATCGCACCCGAGATTGACTAAAGAATTCAGCTTCAATTTCTTGGGAAATCCCCGGAGGACGAAATCAACTTGCCAGCTCCCCCGAAAAAGTAAAGTTTTTTCCACACAAACCATAAAAAATACCCAGTGAAACCTTTTGCCAGGTGCCAACGCCTTCGTTTCGCACGTTCTTAACTTGGTTTTATTAACCTTTCATACCGCCATTGATGGTGTGCGAACTTCATATGCTCGGCGCACATATATGGCATGGTGGAGTATGGTTTGGAAGGGCACACAGACATATGTGAGAGGGCGCATACCCACTCGCTATCTATAACTTGGCTGGCTTTTTGTGACAATTGCTTGCCGCTTAACAGAAACTTGATGGGGCTTTTTATGAGTGACTTTCCGCAATTAGAGGGAAAACTTCACCCTGCCGGCAAAGCAATTCACCTTGAAGGGCCCCGGCAAGTTGTGCTCATAATTTGGTTTCCTCCAATTAGCAGTGAAACGAGGACGCTCGATGCCGGCTCACTCCTCTCTTTGGGCAATTATTTATTATTACTTTTTCAGAACGGGCTGCAGACGGGCTTGCTGTTGTTTTTTGGAAAGCTCTTCCGATTGACTCGCAGCTAACATCTATGTATATCCGAGTCCGTATATATGTATCTGGATATCCGTCCTGAACTTCGGATGTTTTGTAATTCAGCGCTGCACATGTCCGTTCTATTGCTCTGAGGGATGTTGGCTTCTGGTTTTTGGCTGGTTTAGTTGGCTTTGAAGTTTCATTTGGTTGGGGATTTGGCCCTGGACGTGGATTTAGATGTCGGTTGGCTATGGGATGTTGTTCCACAGCATGCGTAGTTGGTCAGGCCAAATTGCAATTGCATTTTACAGGCAAACATTTTTTGCTGCCCCTTCTCAACCGCTCCCCCCATCGACCACTACAATCCGCAAATCGCTCAAATCAATTCGTTGCGGTTCGCATTCGGTTTTATTTCATTGCGATTCGAATTACTTGGCCTTTGCTGCGGGCTCAAATTAGCTTTCAGCACGATGCGAGCTTTAAACTTAATTAATTTTCAACAAAATTACAAATCGATCTTGGCTGCGGCCTTGGGGAAATTTTCGGCTTTCCCAAAATCTAATCAAAAGCAAGGAAATTGCCAGATGCACCTGAGTGCTGTGGGGAGCAAAATCGAAGTTTTCGCTACAGACTTATTTTCTTAAATTGCTCATCAGCCCCTGTTTTTCTTTCAGTGGCACACCAATCATTGCATGCCGATAATGCAATCTGCTCGTTTAAAAGATGCATTTATTTCATTATTTATCAATTTATTTCCATCACTCGGTATGATTCAATTAGTTTTCGTTTAATTTCCATTTTTAATTTCTTACTACAGAGAACAGAAACCGTATTTAAAACTTTAAAATTGTATATTCATTTGCAAAAATATGTAAAGCACTTGAACTTCTGTTTGTAGGATATCAAATGTTTTTGCGCCCCTGAATCAATGAGTAAGGAAACTATAAAATGCACTCCATAGATATAAATGCTCCAAAGCACAAGCACTAAATCTAAGCCGACGAGTGGAATTGATTATGGCCGAGGAATTCCTGGTTTCCGGCCCTTAAAGATGCCAATAACCAGACGAGTGTTGTGGAGGGGTGGTTCGGGGCGGTTCGTGGCGGGTTACCGCGCAACCTTATCTGGGGAAGAGAGGCCCCCAGCACTCGCCCAAGTACTCTCTACTTATGACGTGTAAGCGGCTCAAACAGTTTATGCGATTTTCAGCTTTATTGACGGCACGTGCCGAACCGGCCAAAAGAGGGATGTTGGTGGCCCCCCGAACGTGTGAAATACTATCCGCCGTACCGCCACGAGCCCCATCTGACCCGCCCGACCATGGCCACCGCCTCCGCCTCCTTGAGAAGCTCATTATCAACGAACCCGGTTCGTGGAGGTTATCGCACTGGAATTCCGCGTCCATCTCGTTTCAGATTTGCGACAGCCGCGAGCAATTTAAAAACTGTTCCTAAATTGTCTCGAAATTCAGCGTTTCAGCGTTCCTCCGACATCCACTAAGTGACATTACTTGGCATTTTCCCTCTTTTTTTTGTTGGATTCTGGTAGTCTTTCCTCGTCTCGCCGAGTGACTTATGCAGATATTCATTTTGCCCGGGTCCTAAGGTCAGTCGAGTGTGCGTGCTTGTGTGCCAAATAAAAGTCAATAAAACAGTAAAGCTGACTTGATGACCATAAATAATTTTTATGTTCAATGTTCCCGGCTGGCAAGCGAGCTGCGTCAAATTAACTACACAAAATGATTTGGCGATAAATAGATAGCGAGAAAAGGAAATCGAAAAATCCCTCAAATTTATTTAACCGAAAACGATGGATGGTCGTTCATCGCCCACATAATGTGGGAGTTTAGGAGGTAGGGCTGAAATTATTCTCAGCGGAAGTGTTTCCTTTTGAAAAACTGATTTTCTGTTTAGAGATTTGTTTTGAGTTTAAGATATTCCCAGTCTAAGGTAGTTAATATTATAAATATATATATATTTTTTTTAAATATAACATTTTGTTAAATAAATATTTTACAAATATGGTTACAAAGGATAAATATACTGACAGTAATTAACATAATGTAGTTTCAAAATGAAATTCTAAAAACTTTGATTTAACCATTCTTTAATGTTATGTTTTTAAGAATTCTCTATTTTATTTCTTTTTTTAAGGACCAACCTTTTAAGCAGGCTACTTAACTACAACATTTTGTTATTCTTTTGAAAAACAGAAAACTCGAACTTAATTAACATTCCCATACATTCCCACAAACTGGTTGCCACAAAAATCTTTTGGTTCTCAACTTTCGGCATTTATTCGAAAAAATAAAAAAAGGGCAAGATTCTGGGCTCTCCAAACGAATTATAATTCAATTGCATTCAATTGAGTGGCGCCAAAAAGGGGACGCAGTGCAGCAGAGAAGTCCGGGAAACCACCAAAACCACCAAACAATTCGCCCACTCGACCCCCGGAATTCCCACATATTCCGCATTTAATTTTGCGATTATTATTCCACATACGGATGGCACAGCGTTAATGAAATAAAAAACATTTAATTTTAATTTCATTTTGTAATGAGTCATGATGAAGTGGAGAGTGGGTGTGTGAGTGTGTGGTCCAGATGTTTTGGGCCAGGATTGCAGAAAGTTTGGCCTAAATATGGTCCCCTCTCCACGCAGGCTGCAAAAATGTTTTTAATTATGCCTATGTGTGCGCCTGTGTGTGTTGGCCCTTTCACTTGGCTTGACTTGCCTCTCGGCCTCTGGGTTTTGCGGTTCGCTCTGTGCTAAATGCGCATATGGCGCGAAATGGATTTCGTAAGCCGAAATGGCAGAAACATTGCTTGGCTTGGGGTAGCAGACAAACTATCCTGACATCTAGTGAACATTATTTCTAGGGATTGTTAAAAAAAATCCCTAACAAAATAAATACACATTAAAATTATGATTAAAATACCATATCATATCAAAATATTGATTTCGCTATAAGTAATATTTTTCTTAGGGAACTGTTTCTTGTTCAGTATATTATCTGATAAATTATCAAAATATCAGAATATCATATGATATCAAAAGATTAATATCAATAATGTTTTTGATAAATGAAAATAATTGGTTTATATAATTTTTAAAGGGAAATATACGATTTTTAATATTTTGTCTTAAATATAAATATAATCTAACATATGTTTTAGGTGATTTTCAATTTCTTTTTAGCCTAAAAATAAAAAAAAAATAAATCCAATCTTTGTCTAAAACAATGTTCTCCTGTCTGATCTATACATTTTATAAAAATTGTGTGTTTGTAACTATCCACCTTGCATTTAATTAATATTCTTTACGTCTTTTTTTTTTAGGTACTACCCAGTTCAATATTCTTATTGTTTTACTGAGTCCTTCCACATCAGTTGCACTAGCACTGGTAGTAAAACTGCAGTGTCTCATACACTCGCATTGCTGAAATAATATGTCATGTGTGCGCTTTTCCACCAACAGCAGTAACAAATAGGAAAACACGCACAGCAGAGTTGTTATTGCTCCTCTGCTGCAGTACATTTATTTATGTTTATTTTTTCCATTATTTCACAGTTGGCCAAAGTTATGGCATGAAGTTGGCTTTAAAGATTTTTCTGCTTTGCCTACTTTGGGGGATCTGTTTTGAATTTATGAGCGGGAAAAACGAAGGGGCGGCGTGCAGGCGAGAGCGTGTTAATGTAATTATGATAAAATGCGTCACCGCAACGAGTTGAATGGGCTTTGCCGCCCTAATTTCCCTCACTTCACCGCCATGGTTGCTGAACAAATTTGTTGCCAAAAACACGCAGCAACACTTGAGTACACGCGTCGTGGAAAACAATAAATTTATAAACGTTCTCTATGCCCCTCCTCTGGGCCCTGCGTTGCGGAGTTATGCCAACAATAATGGCACAAAACGTTCTCCGAAGAGGAGCCACAATGGTTCTATAAACCCTGGATGGGGCCCTGACAAATGGGTGTTTTTCAGGGGGGCACAAGAAGGCTCCTTCGGTCTGCGTACGTGCTTGGCGGAGGAGTTTGCAAGGGATTTTCCCAAGGAGGCGGAAGGTGTTGGCTTTTCCGTATGCCTTACCCAGAAAATCGTGCAGAATATCCTCTTGTTTTGGGCTTTTCCTGCTAAAGTCATCGTTTAAAAACACCTGATCTGCATTCATTTTAAAAAGGGTTTCCCAGTTTTTTGTTTGGGCTTAGTAAAATATTTAATTTAATTGAAAGGTATTATTGGCCATGTGAAAATATAAAATTACAAATAATTTTTAGCCACAATATTTAAGTTTATGTTATGATCAAAAATGAATTATCTTATTTCATGTTATGACAAAAAATTAATTAACTTATTTTTTATAGACGATATATATTTTGATAGGTTTTAAGAACAAATAGATGATGAATAGATACAAAAACGCTTTATAAACACTGAACTAGAAGTATTAGTTTAACTAACGTTAGTCTTAATGAATAAAATAAAATACTTATATACTTAGCTTTTATAGCTTGAAATGTTTTGGAAAAAAATATGTAGGATTAATAAAATTAATTATAATTCTTATATTTTTCCAAAAACCTAAATCAACAAAAATGTGAAATTATCACTCATTATTTATTTTTAATTATGCTTCCCTTTTAGATTTCTAATTTGTGAGCTTAGAAATGCATGTAATAAAACTAAGATATCTCGAAGCACGCTGACTATGGGAAATTTTACAATGTTGCGCCATGGAAATCCCCAAAAAATCCAGCTTAGTAATGTCCACCATGCAAGCTCATCCGAACTTCGTTGCCGAAATGTAGACTTTTATTTCCCTTTCATTTTGCCCAGTTTCGCTTCAAAAATGTTTTGGCCCAAAGAAGCAATGCGTGTATGTGTGCGGTGGGCCCTCGTGGATCTGTGAGTATCTATGTGTGCCGGAGTATCTGTGTGTGGCGTGCGGTTATTCCCGCTTGCTATGAAACTTTATTTGCGATATTTCTCCGCACTTTCTTGCTGCTCCCTTCGCCTTTGTTTCCCTTCTAACAGGGCCCTGTTGTTATTGCATTTTCATTGTTTGTTATTTACTTTGGCACTTTTGCTCTGTTACAATTTTTAGTTGAGCGACCGACAGACGACGCTGATGTTATTTATTGCCCCACAACAACAACGGCAGCGAGAACGCAGGCAAAGTGCCGGGGAATCCGCTCACGTTTCAAATAAATTGATTAAATTTCATGACACTTCATCATGCCACAGCAGCCACAGCCGCAGCCGGCAACAACAATCAAATTTCCACGCTTTTTGAGCGCTTTTTTGGAGCTAGAACTTTTTTTGAGGGTTAAATGGGGTCGATGCACAGCGAGAAAATGGGTAATATCAAAACTATATCTTGTTAAACTTTGTTATTCTAGTATTAAATGGTCAATACCATTGTATTGGATTGGTTTTTTTTTATAAAATGTATATATATATGTTATAATATATTTTTTATCAATAAGTTGTTGAATAAACTCAATTTAATATTATATTTTCACCATTTTGTTATGGTATTTAGAACATTAAACTCAAAATTTGCCAACATGGTTTTCAAGAACAAATGTTCTTAATTCAAGAACAATGTGATGGAATATTTCTCTCTCTGTGGGTGTTTTCCTGTGTTCAAGGCTGCTTGTGTGTCCTGTTTCGAGTGACATGATTATTATTATTATGCCAGTGGGCGTACGTACAAAAGGCCTTTTTTCGCCTAAAAAATAAAATCGAGGCAAAAACCTCAGCATACTTCCAGGCGCTAATTAACTCACTCCCCCGGCATTTGCCCACCACCCACCGCCCCCTGGCGTAATGAATATTTGAAAAGTGTTTTTTAATTGAATTTGCTCTCATGCATGTTTTTTGTGCTTATTCCCCCAACATTTGTCTTTTGCCTTTTGCAACAACAAAAACCATGTGCCAAAGGGAAAATACGAGTACATTAAAAAAAGAACGGAAGCACAAACATATAATCAAATTGAAAAGCCAGCCACCCACACATACACACACAATATATATATTTGATTTAATTAAATTTTTTCCTTCGCCGCCATTTATTTATTTAGCCCCTCTTCGCTTTTTCGGTTGGCAAATGAACTGCATAAAAGAGAAACCCAAAAGAGCTAAACAAAGCAAAAAAATAAGTACTCCTGTCAATAGGGAAAAGCCGAAGGAGTATTTCTGAATAAGTGCAAAGAATTTATTTGGGTTACTTGAACCTTTTGCCGGATCTTTGTGGGCAGCGTTTGCATTTGAACTTTGGAGTGAAACGCCGGACGGGGGGTCAGAGAAGGTTCGAGCCATTCGTATCAGGCCAGTCCTTTGGTGTTTGCTCCTAACGACCCAAATTAATTGTCCGCCAGTATTTTCTAAAGAAAATATATGGTACATATTATTTAAAATGCTTTGTTATGCTATACTATATTGGAAAGTTAAGATCTATTGTATTTAATATTTAAGACCCAATTTATATTGCTGTATTAAGTTATATTTTATTTCGTAGTTCCTAACACTTTTTTAAAATTCCAAATACACTACTAAAAACAATTTTATGGTTCTGTTTAAAAAGAACTGGTCCCAAAGTTAATCGGATTTAACCGAATCTACCGAACTTCGCATCAACTTCGAAGACCATTCAACTTCTGTAATGGCCACTTTCAAATACCAAATCTGCCACTGGAATTCACGCTCTTTTCTTTTCTTCAACCAAGAACTGAAAAACTCCCAGCCATCTCCCACCTCGAGGCGAAAATCTCTTCAAACTTAGCTTCATTTTGGCACTTGACGTTCACTTCTGGACCGCTTCTCGCATTTCTAACATATTTCCACTTTTATTCCCACTGTTAATGTAATTTCATTTCACGCTTTTCCCGAGCTCCATCTTTTCGCGCTGCCCCCCTGGAATTTGTGAAGGACTTTTCATGTGGATAATTAAGCAAAATACCAACAAAAGAGGGCAACGAATGCCATAAAAGGGCAAAAAATGGAAAATAAGCCAGCGAAAAAAGAGCCGGAGCGAATATTGTTGATGTATGTTTTTCCCTTTTTTCTTTCTTTCATATTAGATTGCATTTTATTTATTTTTCTTTTAATACTCAAAGAACCTTATTTGCGGTTGAGCATCTGGACCTTTTTCATATTTTATTTATTTTCTATGTTTGCTTGGTTTTTACTTTTCGATGCTCGTTTTGAGATTTGGCAGCTAATTAAATTTTAAATATTTGCTTAAAGGAAACAAATATGTTCAGGAGTATTCGCATATGTTGTGTTTGTTGTTTAAGTCAAAATATATTCTTAGTTTCTTAAACCAATAGCACTTTGTGGTTCCTGTTTTACACATGTTTTCCCAATGCTTTTCTATATTTTCTGGTAAATACTCGCAAGAGTTTAAGTGTTTGAAAAGAACGCATGTTCTTCGATTGCATTTATATTGCCTCCCGATACAAAGAAGCTTCGATTAGGCCAACAAATTGCAGTTCTTTCGTCGGTTAATTGAAAGCCTGGCTCTTGTTGGCTCTTGCAGCTCTCGATTTAAATCTCTTTTTCGGTTTTCCCCGAGGGGGTTGAAGGGGGCTCAAAATCGAGCAAGGCATTCAATTGCGGCAGCTGCCACATCCTGCCACATGGCCAGGATATGGAGTTTGGCTATGCTCCACTGCCGCCTGGCTGCCTGCTGCCTGCTGGCTGCAATCGACAAAATGTACTTCAATAGTTTTCTAATGGACTTCATCCGCCATTTAATGCACACACTCACACTCGCCGGGCAATTGAGGTCCGAAAAAGGCGAACACGTTGGCAGGTTGCAAAGATTAATGATCAATGCAGGCGCAGGACATGGCAGGATACGCCCAAGACCCGCACACACACACAGCACGCGATAATATGCGATTTGGAGCCTGGCATCGAGGCGTTTCAATAAAAATCCTCCTGCCACCCCCCCTAGAACCACTCCACTCCAGCCGCCCAGATGCTACGACTGCTATTGACAGAGCCATCGAGCAGCGACAGGAGGACATCCACGTCCACACACCATCCTTATCCCCATCCTCACATGTGCCCGAGCACCGAATCCTTTCGCAGCAAAGCACTTGCCATGCATGAAGTTATTTAATAAAAATTGAATGGCTCTCCCTCCATCGCCCAGAAAACTTTCTGTTTGTGTTTGGTTATCGATATGAGCAGCCAGCCAATCGGTATTGCTGTATGAACTCCGTTCTCCGTTCTCGACGGCTATTAAAATCAACGCAGGCGAATGAAGAGAAAAGGTGAATCGATTCGGCAATCGAAAATTTAAGATTTGGCCATCATTTGACAGGCCATTTAATGAAGAGTTTCGAGAACTTTCAGGGCAAATAAAATCAGCGACTTCAACTTGCTTAACTTTCAAGCATTAATAGCAGCTAAAACTATGCGATTAAAAATACAAACCACCTAAGAATATAAATAGAGTATTTAGTATCCATAATATATTGTGATTAATTTATTCCAATAGCCAATAGCCTCTGAAAATCCCAAACCAATCGCAATATTAAAAGCTCACCTTTCCACCTGATGGATCCATTTCCGCGAGGGTGAAACTGGTGCAGCTGGGGCTGTTTTATTTTTTCCAAGCTAGGAATTGAATTCGTGATGTGAAATGTAATATGCATTAAAATTATAATGCGCACACGCTGAACGAGTCTCTGGTTCTGCCGCTCGCTGGATGAAATTCCCAAAAGCCAGGGCGAATGCACTGATGTGGGTGGTTTACCCATAGGTTCCTCCTCCTCCTCGGCATTTTAGCAGTTTTCCGTAAATCCGCTCAGTGCAGTTTGGCAAATTGTGCTGCGTTATCCACCCGCCAACTTTTATGCCTACGTGGGGCGAAAGGGGGGGGGGGGGGGGGCATTTGCACCAGAACCAGGACTCCTCGCACTAACACAAGTGTCTGCCGTAATTGCCGCCGTGCTGTTGATTACACTTCAACGGCCAACACACACACACACCAGCGCGCCCCGCATAAACTTGGCCAACACCAACACATCTTCATTCTGGCGGCACTCGCCCGCTGGGCTTTTAACTGCGCTAGTTTTAGCCATAAACTCGAGCTGCAGAGCTGCAGCAGCATGTGTATCTGTATCTGGAGCTGGGAGCCCAAGCTGGAACAGAAGCTGTATGTAGTTCCCCGTGATTGCCAGCCGACAAAAATGTCCCTTACCTTTTGATTCTCTAAAGGGATAAGGACATTATCCTAATGGAACCGATTGAAAAATGTCTTTAATAACTTTTTTTACATCTCATTTAAAATAAAGGAACTAATAAGTTAAGAAATGTGGGCTTAGAAATGATCAAGAAAACTTTCTAAAGGAGTATGGTTACGCCTAAAACCGGTATTAAATTAATATAAAAGTCTAAAGTAATAGTAAAAAATTATTTGATACTTGTTAATATCGTCGTTGCTGTTATTTTAATCGGATCCCTTCTACTTCAACGTTGTTTTTACATGCATTCTAAAAAGTTAAGATCGTAAAAAGAATACAAATGTTGTAATAATGATATAGGTAAACTTTAGAATTACCTGTTAGATGCGTTGGTAGTTCTTCGTCTTCTTTTCAGGTATTTCGCTTTCACCCGTAAAGCTGCTCGGGAAGAGGCAACGATAAAAACTGCCTAAACTATTTTTTATTGCAGAGTTCTTTTTTACTTACCTCTTTTTTAAAAGTCTCAGCGTTGAACCATTAAGTACAAAAAGCACAAATATGATGGTCCCTTGAGACCAATTAAAATAGTCGGCCGCAAGGAACACGTCTTCCCAATATTTGTTGCCTTGCACTAAGTAGGACCCTACCTCAAAAATCCAAGAAATACCCATAATAGTGAAGATGCGCAGAATGGAAACGGAACTGTATTGGCAAAATTTTGAAGTTTAAATTATACATATCGAAATTGTTTTGTAGCTTACCCCCCCATGATGGGTTCCAGGTCTTCTTTTCGATTGTTCTCAACGTTCCTTTTCATTCGAATATGAATAACCGTCATGATAAACAGAAAAACATTTAATTCAACAATTAACAGAATGGGTCCATACAAGTAGAGCATGCCAGACCAATCCTGACCTAGGGGTGGAGAAAGAAGATGCTTGAGTGCTGACAAAGATGAATACAATCGAAACCCACAGTTTATCCAGCAGTTGCCATCTTCTCCTACGCGAGGATTCAAATCGTTGATCTTCACAAACCTATTGGCCAAGAAAGTGGCTCCGGTCAAGAGCGCCGCACAGCCCCAGGCAAAAATGTTATATACCGAAAACCGATGTTTTGAGGGCGTACCTCTCAGTTTATTATAGAGGTTCAGACTGAGGGCATTCAGCCAGCAGAACGCGGCCAGGACGAAAAAATAGCCTAGAAAACCTGATTGGGAAAGAAAAGAGAGATGTTACTTTGAAATGATTACTTGGTCAAAGAACGGGCATCTGCTGACCGGCTGTCTTGCAGAAGTCCTTCGATATTCCCCACAAATCGAAGAGTAGGAATAGGTATGCCAAGAAGAGACAGGCCATGTAGCAGATAAAGCACTTTCCGACTAGGGTCCGCAGCTTCCTAACTAAGAGATATACGCTGATCGTCAGAACTAAGCATGTCATCGATACTATCATCACTGCGTGGGAAGAGAGCAGAACGAAGTGTGAAATCACAAAGTGCCTAAGCAGTAACTGCATCCACCTTACCGGCAGTCTGTCCTGTTTTCGAAGGTTTGCAAATATGGGGTACAATGCGAATGCTGCCGTCTTTGACCAACTGAGGTTGAATGCAGTATTCCCACTGGCTCATTTCCACATTGTCCCAGAGCCGCAAAAGGGTGCCATCCTTCAAGGGAAAAATACTGATTAAAACGGCCTAGTTTACTCTATAACCTGAAATACCTCGAACAGTTTGTACCCATACAGCTTTGTTTGGTTGTCCATATACATCATTTTCGCAGTTTCACAGGACATGGACGTAGCCCATTGCTGGACTAAGAATTTCTTGACCAACGATCCATTGTGGCGGGTCACGTTGACGGAATAGTGAAGCTCGTTCAGCTCCGCCGTCGTCATGTCGGTGCACTCACCGTTTTTTATTACTTGCTCCCGAGGACAGCAAAAACTCACGGCAATATCATCGAAAGAATGCGCGTTAGTAGTTTGTATTATCAGCAAAAGAGCTGCGACAAACGATTCCAGAAGAATCCGCATTTTATCACAAACAAAAAAGCTGAAAATAAAATTAAGTATTTGATAATATAATTAAATAACTTTATGACACCAAGAGTTTGCGCAGAATACCGTTTTTATTATTATAATACATTTTACATGCTTTTTTGTGCGTATATAAAGCTATAAAACTATTATTATAATGCTTACATTTGAGGACACAGGGATATTTCAGTTAGTTCACGAGCACGAATTTCAGATGACTGACTCAAGACATTCAGCGTCAGTTAAAAAGAAATATTTAAACGAATAACATAGGGAACTATGTTAGACTTATCGCATAAGAGGAATTTGCAGCGATGCTGCAATGACTCAGCTTTACTGATAAGCAGCTAAATTTGGAAATATAACAAATTATGATTCATCCACTGGTCGGCACACTTAATATAATAATTAATATAATACACTTTATTTTAGAAAAAAATATAATATTTTTTATATGAATATTTAAAATTTTTCACTACACGTGGGAGGTTACCCATCGGTGTTAATTCATCGGATTATAGGACGTACTTTCTTCATTCTTTAATTAATACTCCCCGTTTGTGGCTGATAGGATTTACTAAGGATAAGAAAGCTGGTTAATAACTGTAACAGCTTAAATCAATTTTTTTCGGATTACCCAAAGTAGGATTCTTTGACCCTAACTCATATCCTCAAGTGGGATCATGTTGTGATTGACCTTTGTTTTTTCACTCCTTTAAGAGACAATCAAGAGTAAAGAGTTAAATGAAAATTTGTCATAAAAGCTAGGTACTTACTTCTTCTTTAAAAGTTTTATTGTACTTCGCTTTAGAACAAATAACACAAATATGATGATGCCTTGGGACCAATTAAAATAATCGGTAACCCGGAAAAAATATGCCCAAAACTGGTTTCCTCCAGCTAAGTAGGATATTACCTCAAAGTTCCATGAGAGACCCATAATAATGAATAACCTCAAATAAAGGGTGAAGCTGCGTTAGGTAAAAGGTATAATTTAAATTATACATTATAGTTCTTTAACCTAAAGGCTTACGGGTACTTGACGTCTATGGGTTTCTGCATCCTCTTTTGAACCAATCGGGCTTTCACTATATTAATCACCGTCAAGATAATCATGATTGTATTGCATACAATTATCAAGAGCATCGGCCCATAAAAGTAGATCATGGCAGACCAATCTTCAGCTGTGGCAAAAAGATGTGTATTGCACAAAAATATGAATTTCAACTCGGAACCTACTGTATATCCAACACTTCCCTCCGCGTCCCACACGAGGATTCCACTCCTTAACTTCAACGATCTCATTTGCTATAAAAGTCAAGGCAGTAAGGGCAATCGCTACGCTCCAGGCGTAAATGTTGTTAGCCAAAAAACTGTAGTTTGTACAACAATTGGAATAGTAGTTGTTCTTTTTAAAGGTAATCAATATTTCCCGACTAATAACAGAAAGCCAAAGAAACGCTGCCATGATAAAAAAGTAGCCGAGGAAACCTAATGAAGATAAAAAGGACTGTGTTATGTTACCATTGTACTGTTTCCTGGCCATAGAGTTGCCATCATCTAACCTGCTGTCACGCAGAAGCCCTGCGAAATGTCCCACAAATTGAAAAGTAGGAATAGGTATGCCATAAAGAGACAAGCCATATAGCAGATGAGACACTTCCCGGTCAAGGTTCTTAGATCCGCAACTGAGAGATGAACGATGATCGTCAGGAGCAAGCACATCATCGATATGATCAGCACTGAGTAAAGTGAAGGAATGGGAGTTTAGAAAGTACCTAAGAGGTTTATGCTCTAATGTACCGATGGTCTGTCCTGTTCTTGGAGCTAAGCAGCTATGAGGTACAATGTGAATATTCCCGTCTCCGAGGAATCGAGGCTGTAGACAGTACTCCCACTGGCTCAGCGCCACCTTGTCAAAGTGGCGCAAAAGGGTTCCATTCTAGGGATGGGTAATATCGATTAGACTGGCTGCGAGTACTAAATACGAGTATGTTAAAAAATACATCGAACACTGTGTATCGATGCACTTTATTTCGGTTGTCCAAATAGTACATATTCTTAGTTTCACAGGACATGGGCAAATCCCACTGCAAAATTAGATCGTTCTTAGTGTGCCTTTCGACCTGCGATCCGTTGCCGAATGTCATATTTAAAGAAAGATCGTTCAGTTCTGTGTCCGTCATGTTGGAACACACGCCGTTCTTTATAATTTGGTTGGGGGGACAGCAAAACCTGACGCAGGTGCTTAATTTGCAGACACATCCTCTTAAATGATGCGTCATTTTCTCCTGAGAATTCGGTTTGATATCATATTCTGCCGTCAAGTGGGCCGGAATGAGTAGGCCTTCATATAAATATGATTCATTCGAATGCTTCCGTGCTGACGATAGATCTACAGTGTCGTTGAAGTGGCAACCTATAATCTTCGCATTGGTTTTTTGCGTCATAAGCAAAGGAGCTATGACAAACGCACTTAGAAGAATCCACATTTTTCTGCAAAAAAGATGAAACCATTTAAATTTAAGATTTAAGATTGATGATCTCTTAAAAAATATCCACTTAGCACTGTTTGTATACCTTATAAGGTATATATCGACCTTTTTTTTTATGGTATAAAGAAGAAAATCACTGACTCACATTTAAATTAGAATTCAAATGCAAATCCGTTTACTGCGTGCGTTCCCGAAAACGTTTTTTTGGAGACTGATCCTATGAAAAGTATGTTTTCGATTCAGAGAGAACTTTTTTAAAATTTGCTTCTGATAATTTGGTGATGTGTTTTTTTTCGAATCCATATCGGCAGGAACACTTTTGTCGCCTTCCCCACATATGCATATGGATGTGTGCAACTGCTCGTGTCCCTCTTTAGTTCGAGAGCTCTGGATCCCCGACTAAACGGCTCGGTTTTCCCTCATTTCCCGCTCCTTTTGGCTTTTCCCCCAGTTTCACATTCTTCCTGTGAGCTGTGGCAACAGCTATATTTGAATATTTAATTTTTTAGCGAGCTGGGAACATTTCGCACTTCGGAACCTGACGCTAAACGATGCCATAGAGCTATCGTTGTTACCCGTCAGCCGTCACATCAGCAACCCAACCACCCAGCCAACGCCCCCCCATTTCTGGCTGTGTATGCGGGGTTTTCGGAAAGCAAACAGAATGCTTTCTACGCCAAATGAATCAGCTCTGGCTATATATACGTATTGTGCTCTATGTGCTGGCTTAGTTGATTGCGAGTTCAATGCTCGCTTTGAGGACACAGCCAAATTGGCTTCAGCGCCGAATTGTCCCAATTCATAATTAATATAATTTCGACACGATTCAGTGTGATGTGGCAGACACCACCCACAGCCCGTCGACCCACTCACTGGCCATTTTTCACCTGTCACGTTTTTAATTAAAAGAATTTCGCTTTAATAAATTCAACTTTGACAGCAGTAGGTCGCCAGAAGGTGCCGGGCAAATTAATGAATGAGTGGCGAATGCGCCCAGCTCGTGTTTAACCGTTTCGCCAGTTAACCGGGCAACAATTTAAACGCTCTTTCAATATTTAATTGACTTGGTCGACTTGGTCGCTGTAAAGGAATCCCCTTGCAATTCCGTTTCAAAAAGAATGGCCAAAAGGATTGTCGTCGTAGTCGCTTGCGTAATCAATTTGCGTTCTGTTTGCCATTCCCCTTGGTATTAAATGGATAATAAAGGGTTTATGTTGCACTTGTGGGTTTACCTCATTTTAAAAATTGTTTTCTGATTCTAGTCTTTTAGTGAATGTATTAAAATAAAGGTTTCAATCAAATAAAAAAAAAATATATATACTAATTAAACAATGTGTTTCTGTATATATCGTTTAAAAAAGGTTATATACCTTATATTTAGATTACTAATCTTCAACCCTACATAGTGCAGTGTTTTCCGCTGAGATCCCATTAATCCTTTGCCATATATCATTGAAGTGTATTTTTAAGTTAATTTATGTTAAGGATCATTTTCAATTTCCTTTCCCGTATTCTACCATGGGGTGCATTTTTCCAAGATTTTTCGTTGCGAAATTCCATTAATTCGTTTGACATTTCGCCGTTGAGTTGAAGCGACCCAGTTTGACATCGCCTTCAGTGTAAAAATCTCGAAACTTTTTCTTCCTCTTTTACCAGTTTTCGCGAAATACCCCAAAAGAGCACGTCGAAGCTGGGGAGGGGGTGGAAGGAAAAGCAGGAGCAGCAAAGTTGGGTAAAAAGGTGGAGGACGAAAGGCAAAAAATACGCGCCAAACTGTATGACATTATGGCCATTGCCGGGAGTTGTTGTTGATGTTGCTGGCCCACGCGCTCTACGTGCAATGTCACCCATAATGTCAGCCCCACGTACATATACCGAACTCACTGGCACTGAGAAAAAAGATTATGCGCACCCAAATATAACATCCCTGGAGTACCGGGCAAAAAAAACTTATGTGTTATGTGAATCAGGCTTTAAGTATCCTTCAAGTAACTGCTGAAATTAAACCGTCCTTAGGTGTCACGCATGACAAGTTGTCATCGACAAAAACTGTGTTTTGTCGTCAATAATTAATCGACCTGTAAAATATATTTTCGTTTTAAATTGCGGCATTAAGAAATTTAACATATTTTTATTTAGTACTTTATGTCCTTGAACACAAATTTATATATTTTTCATTTATTTAGTAAAATTCGAATTTCGGTTTTTAATTTTAACGCCGTTAAATTTTTAAAACTTAAACTTTTTTAAAAGGCAATCTATACCACCTTAGCTGTGCATGATAGTCCCTATAGACGTGCCTAATAAAATCATATAATTTCCATCTTATGATTTCTTTCCGTGTACTCAGCTACACCTACTAACACCCGCACACCTTTATAGAAATCCACTCACACTCGCCGAAACTTCCGCTCTGGTTGCATTGTTCATTTAAATTCTAATTTGTATTTGGTGCACTCGACAGTGGGACAGCCTTCAGGGCGGGATTAGGGGGCGTGGCAGAGGAGCGAGGACAGTGGGCGATGGGACACGGCAGAGGACACGTTTCCTGCCGGTGGACAGGTGTATAGGTCGACATGGGCCCCGACTTCGAACCACCCAAAATATGCACAAAAAAAAGTCAGCCCAGCCAGTGCTCCAATAATGTCCTTGAAAAAAGGCAAATTCAACGTTCCAACTTTCGTTTGCTATTCTTCGTGGGCGTAGGTGAGACTTCGCCAGTGGGCGTGGCCACCAGCACACAATTTGTTATTGTTACCTGCTCACCTGCTCGACTCTCCAGGTGAGTTCATCTTGATTCCGCTTTTCGCTGGCAAATTTGAATTTCCTCTAGATTTGCAATCATATTTTTGGGAGAGAGGGAGAAAATTCTATTGCTTAGAGACATCCTCTGCAGGTATTGAGAGTCCATAAATTTCTTGATAAACGAAAGTTTGACAAAGTTTTTCGCAAAGAAAATGAGCTAAGTTAAGAGGAAAATTTTGGTTTGGTTGGGGGTTTTTAAAGAATTTAATATTAATGTGTTTTAAGAAATTAAATTTTAACTCGCTGAGAAGAGGCCAATAAAGGCTAAGCAAAGCTTTTCCTTCAGTCAAAGAAAATATATATATTTATATGCATTTCTGTTTATTAAACTCATATAGGAAATTATAGTCTTTTTTAAATCTTTATCCTTTTATTTAAATTTAACTTGGATGATTCCCTTTCCACTTTATTTTTCCCTGCCTCATTTCGTAATCTAGAATTTTCTTATCTTATTTTCATTGCATTGTTGGCTATCGGCAATTCCAATCTGTAGGCTCCCCGGTTTTCCGGCATTTCCCTGCATTTTCCCTCGCCAGTTAAGCCGACATGTCGTTTCATTTAAAGTTTATCGCGTTTTCCCTTTGCTTCCATCCCCTTTCCATTCCCTTTCCATCCCCTTTCCATCCCCTTTCCTTCCCCTTTCCATCCCCTTTCCATTCCCTTTCCATCCCCTTCCTTCGGTTTTAGTGGGCATTCTGAGTTTTTTAATTCAGTTGCAGTTTGTTGTTGGCGCTGCTTTAGTTGATTAAAAACCGCACTCAAAGTGGAAATGCGCTTTTCTTTGTTCGGCCCCCTCTATCTGGCTATCTGGCTATCCCTGTCTCTCTCCTCTCCACCATCGCCGTCTCTGTCGCACAGTGTGTCTTATGGCTTTTGTTCTGGAATTTATAGCAGGTTTAACCCACTTCGCCGCAATGCTCTCGATTTCAGAGCCCAAGGCTGTCGGCCATGTAAACTTTTTAAATTAGTTGTCAAATGCAAGATGCTAAGCGGAATGCGATAACATATAAGTTATATACATACAAGCACCCAAGGGAAAATAGCTAACTGGCATTAATTAAAAGTCAAAATATTTCCAGAGTTTTATGTCCGTTGCGGCATGCTGCATATTATTGCGTGCCACGGGTGCATTGACTCCGCCTCGCAAATGAAATGCAACTCAATGGGAAATCGCTGTTCAAATGTCTCAGCCGACTTTTACTCGGCGAAAAACTGTAAGCATAAATCTTAGATAAGCCAATTAAACAAAGTTCAAGTGTGGTTAACAGTTCAGTCTAAAGCTAATTTGTGAAAGAAAGTATTTTAAGCTACATCGTTATAACTACCATGAGAAATTAAATAATAGCTTTTTTATTCATTTAAATTTAATTTAAATATTTCTTTACATTTAGCTTAAAGAGAAAATATCAAACATGTTTAAAGTATAACCACCATTTAAACAACAACTTATAGGTTTCTCTGTAAATTAAGTTTTCCTAGTTTATTTAGTTCTCTTGTAACAAATTTTGTTTTTCTAAGCTAGTTTTAAATAGAACTTGTTACAATTTTGACTTGTACATTTTTGTACTTAATAAAGAGTTTTATTTGATAAAAGCCAAAAGTTTCCTTGCATTGTAGAGAAGGAGGTGTCCCCTGTGATATTTTTTTCCGTGTAGCTTAACTGCAGCCGGTGGCTCTTTGGTTACTAACTGCGTAAGCCGCTCCTCAGGCCTCGTCGTAGTTGGGCTTATCGCCAAACTTGACGGATCCCCGTTGCCGGATATTATCGCGGGTCTGGCGCTTGTATTGACCCCTGGGCGCCTTGGCCAGCGGCTGCTCGAAGGCCACGGCACTGGGTCCAATCGGGCTGGCCAGCTGGAAGCCGCTGTGGGCCACCTCCGATGGCCACTTCTCGCCGTGCATGGCATCCACGAGGGCGGCCTCCAGATCGTCGTCCTCCTCCAGCTGCTGCTTGTGCTGCGGCCTATGGTGGCGCTGCTGATCCTGCAGGCGGGCTCTTAGGCTGCTCATGGCGAAGGATGGCGGCGTGGTGCTGGCCACCAAGTTGTCCTCGTCCTCCCGAACCACATACACCTCCTTGTTGTGATGGTGGTGCTTCCGGGGTCGCCGCGTGGTGGTGGTGGCCTCCCGTTCGCGGAATTTCTTCAGGAACGATGCCGGATAGTTGGGCGCCTCTGTGGTGGTACTGGTGGTGGTAGTAGTCGTACTGGAGGAACTGCGATGTCTGGGCCTTGGAGGAGGTGGCTGAGATCGGAAAGTCATGCCCTGACTGGGCACAAAGCCACTCTCCATGGAGGCCACCGCCTCTACCGCCTCCACCGACTCCACCTCGCCACTGGCCTCACCCGTATGCTCGGTGACCTCGTACCGGTGACCCATTTGCTTGGCCACCTCGTTCTCTGCCTCCTCCTCTTCCTCCCTCTCATATTCGTAGCTCACCAGCTTCTCGGGTTTGGGCAACATTTCATGATCTCCACTACTGGATATATCGGTGTGCAGGTGGGTCAGGGCTTGGGGTCGCAGGGTCACAAAAGACGAGGGCTTTTCACCCGGCTTGTAGACGGGTTTCCAGCTCTGGTACTCCATTATCTTGCCAGAGATCACTTCGTTGGAGGATCCCCCGCGCGGACGCTTCTTGAAGTACTTTTCCATGATAGCCTCATCGCTGGTCATTGGTGCCTTGCCCTCGGCTATGAGTTCCTGCTCCTTTTCCAACTGCCTCATCCGATGATCGTGACCATGAATCGAGTGAGCAATCATCACTGTGGATTCAGTGACAGTGGGTTTGGGCACGGGTCTCCTGAGTTTAACCACCTTCTTGGGCGACGGCCTCATCTTGATGATCTTCATGGGCTTATTGTTATGGGGATTGCGGATGATGTACTTCACCCTCGTCATCTCTGTGGGCAGGAAATCATTGGACTTTTGCGCATATCCCGCCGTGCTTGGCATGAGATCCGTCAACATAGACTTCATGGCCCGGGCTCCATTGAATATTCGTCCCAGCACGCCGCCCATCACGGAGTTGTTCATCTCTTGCCACATGAAACGTCGTTGGATTCTGTGGATAAAGTGAAAGTAAAAGTTGCGAATTTTATAAGCTTATTATGACTATCATTAAGGATTTGAGGTTCATTAAAAGACTATAAATTATGTATGAAACAGAGTATTTGAGGCTTATTAAAAGACTTTAAAAACAGTAATGCTGAAAGGCGTGCCTTAAAAACATTTACTATTTCAAATCGTAACGTTTGCTACGGCCAATGTATTGAATTACTAATCTCACTATCTCGTCCGACTTTTAAATGATATTACTTTAACATCTTTTAAACCAGTCAAACGCTTTGATGTTTATATTTTTCTTCAATTAAATTATTTAAGCCACTTATTTTGGATTCGATTTCATGGAATCCACTCACCTGTGATCCTCTGCCTGCTGCTCGCCCCTGATCAAAATCAGCTTTAGCAGCAACAGCAGCCACATCCAATTGATCTACGAGAGTTGAAGTAATCCAAAAGCCACCGGATGCAAATCGGTTGACAATGTCAATTAGCTGATGTGTCATACACTTCCTTGGTAATCCATTTCTGGCTTACTTACGCAATGCTTCCTCATGTTGGTCAATAGACTTGAATATTCCCACCGCTGCTGCTTGATTTGAATATGAATTTCAGCAGATTTTCGATTTGAGACCCTCTTTTCGCGGTTGCTGGCGAATTTCAACTGTCGGCGCCTGCGCGCCAAGCACCTGCTTTTATATACTAGCTGTTGCAAGTTGCTAGTTGCTGGTTGCAAGTTGCTGGTGGCAAGTTGCTGGTTGCCAGTTGCAGTTGCTCCAATTATTATGGCAGCTCGTTGGCTTTGAGCTTGGCATTGGCATTTTCACTTTCGTACTTTCGTGGGGAACAATGGGCTGTTGACTGATAGGCTGGCCGCCTTTCGTCGAGCAATTAGTTCCATTACTTTTCGGTATCTTTAGTGCCTGTGGTTATTCGTCTGTCTGTCTGCCTGGTTTTCCTTCCTTTATTTTACCTCGTTTTTTTTTGTGTCTACTCTCCATTTCTATTCGGTTTTTCAGTTTCCGTGTGCATTTTCTTGCTGCTTGATTTCGCCTGCATTTTGCAGCTGCCTACCGGGTGGCATGCCATCTTTCAGTACGTTTTAAATATTTCTTAAATCTCATCAAAAGCTTCGTTTTGCACCAGGCACCAGCGCAACTGTTTAATTATGACTTAATATTTATTAATGAGCGTTTTCGGCTTCTGTTTTGCTGCCTGCACTTCAATTTATCGACGCCAGGCATTGCCTCACAATGTATTGCATCCTCATCATCGTCGTCCTCATGCGATGTAGTGTATATACGTACAATCATCATCAATACGCCATCTTTGGGCCGAAACGTGCCAAACGATTCGGTTCGGTAAATGACTTTGTGGCGTGTGTGCACTTCTCTGCCTGCCCATCATCATCGTTATAATGATGGCCATGGTAATGCTGTTGATGTTTGTTGAGATATTTTTTTTGTTCAAACAAAGTGCTTCACTCGAACGCGTATTTATCTCTGCGGCAGGTGGCGCCACTTCAAAGTCAAATGCCTCATTATCAGGAGACGTGTGTCAACTGCAAAAATATTTAATGAAATACATTTCCAGATGGAGTGGTCATCAGAGAACTTCATTGCCATAGTTTTCTGAATTTTATTGGTAATTTAAATCACCAGTTTTCCGATTTTTTTTTTGCCAAAGTGGTGGAATTGCTTTGCTGAATTAAGAGTCGTTATTCATGCAACCTATGTTAACACGATATTTTGTGTTTGTTTGAGTTAGATATACATGGCAAAATAAATATATTTCCTAATATAGTTGCCAAATCAAAGTAAGTTAAAACAGTTTATATTATTTTAAGCTAGTATATTAAAGTTTTGCAACTAAAATGAACAAACTGGAATGCTCCTTGTTTTCTTCTAAGTATAATTAAATAGCTTTAGACTTTGCTGCATCTATAGTCTTAAACAATGTTTAATTAAACGAGGGCTTATCTGTTTTCCTACGTGGCTATTTATCAGAATATCAGACTTCAATAAATTTAAGCCGTTTTAAGCCGCTTTGGCTTGCCCTTTACGGACTTATCAAGTTGCAATAATTGCATTTGCGCACTAATTAAACATCTGTTAAATAGAACGAGGTGGACGGACATTATTATACGTGTGTATATGCAGCGCCGCCCACGCATATCAATTGGGTTTGCTCAGCTCTTTGGTAGCCGACACATTACGCATACGCAACGTTGAGCGAGCTCCGAAGCCTTGTTCAAAGCGCGCTCCACACTTCAGTCAATAATGTATTTAAAATGCCATTTGTGTAAATGGATTATGTAATCGATGCAGCATTGTGGTGGTAGCAGCTAATGCAATATGCCCCTTGCACCCGTCCCTCTTGATCCTTTGGCCCCGTCGATGGGAACATTATACATGCTCCACTTGTACGTACGCACATGCATATAGACATATTTGTGTTATTGCTGCCTAGCCCGACTTTGCTGATAATGCTAGCTTACAGCCGGAGTCCTGAACTCCTTGTCGTTGTAGTCGTCCTTGCATAAAGGCAAATTGATGCCCTAAGCCAAATATAAACACAATAAAACCAAACAAGCCGCAACAACAGTGAGCCAGCACACACGCACACGGGGAGAAAAAGTCCTTTGAAATTTTAATTTTGTTTTATATAAGTTAAATTTGTTTAGATACATTTTAGAAAAACTCATAGAACGAGAAGATATAATAATTCATGATAAATATTTTGAGTAGCTTACATATTATTTGATCTTTAGGAAGGGGTTTCGTAAGGCAGGCGTACATATATATTTTAAAACTATTATTTTGATGATGGTTTTCTTCATAGCTTTTAAATGCCTAACTGAATATCCCCTAAAAACACCGAAAACCTTCAACTTGCTTGCAAGATATTTTTCACTGTGCAGACAAATGCCCGAAGGGAATGAGAGTTTGTGAAGGGAGTGCTGCTTGGTACTGCCTGTATCCTGTATCAGTTGGCCGAGCATAAGGCGAAAGCTAACTGCAAATTGTATGAGCTCGAATTTTGCCTCGGTGCCAGAGATTTTTTCATCTCGCCCCCCAACTTGTAGCTAAAACGTTGATAACATTCGCATTTCGGGTCTTAGGACAGACACTCTTCTGGCCAGATAGCCGAAGCCCGAAGGATAACAAAAGCATTGCCTGCTGCAATAACTTTGACGAGCAATGGCCACATGCCGGAGAACCGGACCCTGATTGATACGGATCGATGGTGGCTTACATTAGACAGGCAATGGTGGACAAAAGGGGCAGGGGCGTGGTCAGAATCACAGATGACACCGGTGAGCTGACGTTGATGCAGTTCACCGGAGAAAGTTGGAAAACAGGACAGGAAAAGTTAAAAGTAAACAATGAAACTGAAAAAAATAAACGTTTATAATAGTATTTTTCAGCTTAAGGGTTCAGCATTTATACATTTAGATTTATTTATCTCAGTACAGAAAGTTCTTAAGGTAGGTAGGTTAACACTATTAAGAAGCTTATGAATATTGAAAAAAGATTTTTTTTGCTTTGTTAAGTTTAAAGCGTTCATATATGAATCCAGAAAACACGCTCCTTTATGTCTTTAATATTTCCATATAGCTGACCGCAATTGCCTTGAAAAATAAATGTGTTTTCCCGCACTCCCTGTTTTCTGTTTTCATTTTTCTTGTATAAACCAATTTGTTGATATTCATGCTGTTGTTGTTGTTTTCCTTCTGTTGCTGCACTTAAAATTATATTTACGTTTATTTTGCCAGAGTAAAAATGCATTTACCTGACGTACTCTGGTCGAAGCCCCTCAACCTTTCGTCCTTTCGCCTCATTTTTCTGGGGTCTCAGCAGTATTCTGATGTCCTTATTGCTCTTGCTGGCACTGATTTAAAGCCAGGAGCACTTCTGTTGTTCCGGTTTTTTTTTTCTCTTTTTCTTTATATTTTTTTAGTTGCTGCTACTCCAGTCTCGTTGCAGTTTGGCGACACCATTTTATGGTCGAAACACAAAAGATGGGGAAGCTGGAGATATTGCGCATACGCCACGTTTTCTTAGCTCTCCATCCGTGGATTGTGAGCTCATGTGAATGTGACTGGGCCATCACAAAAGCTTTGAAGTTGCATAGATAAGCTTCGGTTGGAGCAAATGCTGCATAACCCCAGGCGATTTGGCCGCGAAGGCGACAACTGGATGGCAGTGGGTCGGTCTTTCGTGTCGGGCTTTCGCAGTGAGGAGAAAACATAAACTTATGTCATAAGCCATAGCCTCTTGGCAACGCACAAGGGTCCCGTTCCAGGCATTAACCCATGTAAGCCGAAGTGTGGCAGACAATGGCCGCGGGCCCCGCAGATACCAGATGCCAGATACCCGGGACACCCAGGACACCCAGGACACCCAGGATGCCCAGGACACCCGGCATAGCCCCATTCTATGCGCACACTAAAAGAAAAAGCATGGCCCGCACACATTTTAAGCTTATTTAATGCGCGCATAAATTATTCAGAGTGTCCTGGTTGGGTGGGGGTCGAAAAAAGCCTTGTGTCCCGGGCATACTCAATTATTTTAGATTATGTTTGGATTAGTGGTGGTCAGGAGGGCAGGACTCCACTAGGAGTCCGGCCGGTTCAATGGTCCCTCCGTCTGGTTATTGCACTTTATTGTCATTGGAGTCGCACTGGCGATGACAGCCCTCCGAATGGCTTTTGGTTGGGAAAGCCGGCTTCCTCCTCGTCCATTTTTTTCGGCTGTGGCCTGCAGCCCGGCCCAATCAATATTTAATTGACCCATTTCAGGGAGCCATTCTTTTGCTATGAATGGGGAGTTTTTTCCCCGGTGAAAAGCATTTTATCAATAGACGCGTATAAAGAGTGGGAGATTAAAGTTAAACCATAAGTCAATATGGTTGTTGTTTTATACTTTTATTTTATACAGCTTTACTTCGCTGTTGGGGGAGTAATTGTCGTTAAACGATATGTTAAATATTAAATTTATTGCTGTATTTTATTTTCTAGGGTTTCTTAATAAACAGCTTATTTTTTGCATGCATATTTCCATCCTTTTCACACTTCCTTAACCCGAATAAGTAGTTTTCTCTTGGATTTAAATGATTTTCGTATTGATTGAATTTTTTCTTTCAACAACATAAACAATTTAAAGTTTATCATGATAATTTATTTTATATGTTTTTTACCTTATTGCCTTTTATTTAATTCTTCTTTTTCACCTCCAGAAACTCGGTTACTTCGGGCCAGTGAGCCATTTAGGGCATAAATTAGATTAGAACAGGCCATAGCCGGTTGATAATGGGCGCTAAAAGCATTTTTTTAGCCGCTTTCGCCAGGCCATGTACTTAATTTATATTAATGTGGCCGACATCTCTCTCTGTCTCTGCGCTTTGTACATCTGCCAGCGTCCTAAATTAATTTACACGAGGCACGACAAAAAGCGAGTATCTGCAGAATCCCTGATGCCCCATAAAATCCACGTCCCTTGCCACTTTTATTTTATTGCTACTTTTTCGGGCCCTCAGTTCACTTGCATGATGCGTGGTTGTTATTGCTGCTGCTGTCATATTCAATTGTTATGGAAATAAATTGACAAATAAATTGTTGTATCAATTTATTCGTATCATTAGCGTGTCCCATGGCGGCAAATTGGTTTTCAATTTGATTTCCAAATGAATTGATGGAATTTGAAAAGATTTAGGTTTTTTCTGCGAATAAGCTATTCTTTTGTGGGATTATTTCGGAGTAATTGACTTTATTACAGCAAGACATTTTAATGGGTTTTTAAATATTTTGAATGATACCTAATGCAAGCAAGAAAAAAATCAATAATTTTAAACATTTTGGTATTGCTAAGTTTATCTTAGTTGGGTTTTTTGTTTACAAATATATAAACGAATGCGTTGTGATCTGCTTTAAGCAAATAAATCTAGTACTATCGGACTGACCCAGTTTTTTCCTCACTTTTATTGTGGTAGCTTGTGTTTTTCCCTGCCCATTGATACGCACACATTGTGTTTCATTTCGATTCTGGAGCCGTAACCTCAGAATTCGCCGCCGGCAACGACACGCTGATTAAATCAAATAACTTATGGCTTAGCTGCTGCCTTTGCCTCGTCCTCCGTTCGTCCTTGGGCTCCAGGATTCCTTCCTTTTTCGGAGTAAGGAGCAAGGATACTCCCAGTTGTCGGACAACGGAAATCAGCGCTGCCCAATCTGCTGTGTGGCCGAGTTTGGTTTGGTTTGGCTTGGTTTAGTTCAGTTTGTTTTCTCTTTTTGGCTGCTTGGATAGTTCGGCGGTGCAGAGGTGAAGTGGAGCTCCACCGCCGTGGCTCATTGTGTATGAAATTTGCTCAACTGCAAGCCAAGCAGAAGGAAATTGCACATACATACTCACAGCCGCACAGCCTTATCCTGCTCACTGGATTCTATTCGGTTTTTTCTTCCACCAGAAGCTTCTCCTTTTCTGCACGACTGCTGATGCGAAAGCTTCCTTGAAGCACTCAGAAAAAAAATATAGGATTAACTCCACAAAAACTATATTTTTGCAGCGATTTTCTTGTAAGAAAGTATTTAAGTATTTGGTTTCTTTAACAAAATCATATAATGTATTTAATGTGTGTGGGAACTTAACAATCACATTTTGCCTTTTATTTGTGACGCAGCAGATGCTAGGCAGAGCTCACTTAATTAAATTGAAACCTATTGTATCCAGAATTTAGTTTTTAAATATTTAGTTATACCTGCGTAAAATCAAAATATTTAAAAAATAAGAACTTTACAAAAATAAATAATAAAATAAATAAATTATAATAATGTAAGGATATAGGATAAAGTACAGAACTTTTAAAATAAATGTAGAATTTTTGAGCAAAAAAGGGGCTTAAAACTTAAACTTTCTTAGTTGCCTTGGTTTTTTAAAGTGTACAACTTGTGCTGCCATTTGCTTAGCCATACACTTGAAAACGTTTACAGTCCGCTGCCGAGTGTGTTTGTGTGGGTGCTCTCCTGCTTGTGGTGGTGCGTGTGCGAGTGTGTTGTGTGTGTGTGTGTGAGAGAAAGACTTTCATTGTTAGTGTCGCTGTCGCAATGTTCATCTTTTGTTTCAATTGCTGCTCTGCTAACGGTCAGCTCAGATTTCTGGCCGTATCTGAGCGGAATCATCCCATCGTCCTGCTCCCTTCCACCTTCCTTCGAGCGGTTGGTTTATTGCAATTGATTTTGACGCCGCTGTTTATGCCAACTGAAGAACAATCGGAGCAGTTTAATCCAACTGCCACTGCCACATTCGCTTTTGTGTTTGTGTAAGCATTTCCCGATTGCGATTGCGATGTAAGGCAAATAAAATCGGAGCTTAGGTGAAACATCTGGGGAGCAGGAAAAACGAGAGGCTATATCTGCAGTAGTATGCCATAAAGCATGGTTGCAGTTGTAGCAAGCGGAGGTATTAAAATACATATATAAACAGAGCAAATGCAGAGGAAAGACAAGTTTATTTTAAATACTGGTTCAATGCTTACATATTTTTTTACAGTTCAATGAATATATGACTACTGAATTGAATACTGAGGTAAATGTATCTTTACTTAAATAAATACAAATGGTTTATAATGGTGTGCACTACTTACCTTATATTTGGTTTAATAAATTTAATTGTTTAGACGAATCGTTCCTAAAGTATGCCCTTTGGAATTACAGGTTTTTAAGATCTAAATATATTTAAGCTTAAAATAGAAGCTGAAATTTAGAAATAATAATAAGTTTGGTTCCTTTCAATTATACATTCACCAAATAGCTTTAAAATCCCTTGACCTTTCACCACTAAAAGCCCTTTTCCCATAATTTTTGCAGCTACGTGCACGGCATTGGCTCGGAGACGCGCAACTCGCTCTTCCATTTGCACAACGGGCGCGACATGGTCCTGGTCACCACCTGTCGCCACGGGAAGAGTTGGCGGGAGCTGCAGGATAATCGCTGCGACGAGGACAACCGCGAGTACGACAGGTAAGTGGAGGTGGAGGTGGAGATGAAGATGGAGACGGAGGTGACGATGACCCCAATCCCCATTACCCCCGGCCAATAAAGTTGCAAAAGACGATGATTGTCGCCGGCGAAGTGGCCAGAAATTGTTTCTAGCTGTCATTGGGTCCGCAAGTAATTTGTTTAGCCTCCGCCATCGTGCTAATAGCCGCCACGCCCTATCCTTTTTGCCATTAACCGGAGTCTCGACTCCGCCCACTTAAGAACCTCTGTATTTATCTTTTAGATATACGAAAATGTATCTGTTGGATGTGCGTCGTGATTAATGTGCTGAAATCCGACTTGACAAGCTCATTTAAATGGCACGACACTTGGGCCAAAGGCATTTGCAATGCCAATGGATTTCGTTTAGCGCCCGAGTCGAAACTTCAGGGATGAGCACACAAGGCTGTGACTTTTCAATCATGGTCAGATGATTCGAAATGTTTTTCGGGCCAAACTTGACTCGTTTAGGTTGGCCAAATTAATGGTGCAAATGAAGTTGTAGAAACGGTTGTCAGAGATGAACTCGTCACTCCAAATGATGGAAGGTGTAGTTCTTAACACTGAAAAAATCTGATATAAAATTAAAATCATTTTTATGGTTGTTAGGATTATTTCCAATTACATGAAATCTCAACAAGTAAAAGTAACAGCAGAATTTTGAATTGTAAAATAAATTATAAAGGATTGAATTGCTAATTTACTTTTAAATTACCTTTTTTGGCCTTACCCACCTTGACCTCGTTAATTTATGGTGCGTATACATCATAATCAAATGTTTTTACAATGGAAATGCATATAAAATGGTTTAATTAAATTAACAAATAAATTTGGAATCGAGGATCTTAATGGGTTAACCAAAAAATACTGCTTATTATCTGCGATATTAAATGTAATTTAGAAATCGTAGGCAGTGATGATCCATAATTATAATGGATTTTAGCATTTGGCATCCAAGTTTAGGTGACCAAACGCAGCATTGGTCTATATGCTCAGCTGCAATGTTATGGAAAATCGTTTTAGGAATAAAAATCTCGATATACTGCTCTACTACTTGTACCTGGTATGTCCATGCCTTCTGGAATGCAAACACTCATGTCGCTGGTTACGGGAGGAGTCAATATCGTAGCTAAATACCCCCCACGAAGGCTCCCCGAAACTTGGCACTGGTAGCCGGTTTTCGAAATTCGGCACTTTTCCTTCTTGTACTTCCGACAGTCGAGACACACCGTATCCTTACCACTCGGTCCACAGTCCGTGGGCAATGGGTTCAAAACGAATATTATAAGAAAGATAACTTTTAACATGTTTCTGAAAAGCAGGGCCTAGAATAGATGTATTTTTGGGTTTCTAGTAGTATATGACGTTTTTAGTAATACAAAAATATTCTCCCTCAGAATTAAGTGTCATAACATCTAAGAAAAACTTAGTAATACACGTATGTATATAACACGAGTTTTATTTTGGTCTAGGAGACCATTTAAATTTTTTTTTTAATCCATATAGCACTTGAAGGATACAGGCATTCCTTGTTCTCGAAACATTAAGGATAATTAAGCTTACCAAAAACCACAACATTCGAGAAATGCGTTTATTGCGATACCAGCAATTTTGCCAACACCTAACTGTCCAATTTTAAGCTTACTTTTACCACATAAAATTTAGAAAGATATATTTTAAATTTGTACTAAAAGTAGAATGCAAATAGGGACCAAACGAATAGAAGGTTTACATTTTAAATTATTTCTTAAGGGACGTAAAAATTTGGCAAATTGTAAAGTGGCTTAAAAACTTAGCAATTTAAATGTAGTAATTTAAAAAGCATTATTAGTGGCACCAAGTATCTACTTGTAATCAGGGTCAATATGTTTCTGTACATTTTGCCGGATCCACTTTCCACGCATGGACAATTTTGTCTTGCAGTAAAACATATCTCCTTTTCGTCGTAGTCCCTTTGTACCAGTTGGCATCCGAGTTCCGGAGACCAAACTACGGCATATTTGAAATTTTCGTCTAAAATTTGGAAGAAAATTAGTTTAAGAATCGTAAACTAAAGTAGCTGGAATACTCTTAATGCACGGAACGTCCAAGTCCTGCGGGATGCAAACATCTAAATCACTGGTACTCGGAGGATTTCGATTCAAACCGAAGTACGGCTCTACATCCTCATCGTAAATTCGACTCGTCCGGTCGAAGCACTCATACCCGGTTTTTGAAATCTCGCATTTATCGTTATTCTCAGTCGTGCAGTCAACACACATTGTGCCATTATATGTTGAACCGTACGTGGTCATTGGAATTGAAAGGATTATTAAAGTATAGCATAGCTTTAACATGCTTTCTAAAATTTGTTTTTGTATTTTCTTTTTAAAATTTAAAAACAAAAGTCAAGTAATATACATGTTAGGCCACTAATTCAAGGATTACCTAGATTGTCACTGATGGGATAAGATCAAGAGCTTCACTATGTGTAAGGTAACAAGTACGATCCAGCTTCTGGTATACAGATCATCCGATCCGGATTCCTTTCTGTCCTTGATGCACGGGCAATTTAGAGTGGCACTGAAACAAGCACTCCTTTTACTTTCGCTCGCTTTTTGTACAACTTGACAGCCCAAGCCGGGAGACCAAACGACGACTTTTTTGAAATTTGTTTCTATCATTTGGTAAAAAATCAGATGGAAAATTATAAAAGCGAAACGTTGGAATGTCATACCTTCCATGCACTCAATCAATAAATCTCTTGGAATGCATTTATCCAAATCCTTGGTACTTGTGCCCTCCCAGTGAAGGCCCTCGACTGCGACCCTTTCGGACAAATCCTCGCCCGTCGGGTCAAAACAATCAAATCCGGTTTCATCTATTTCACAAGCTACCATGTCGTCCTTCGAACAGTCAATGCATATTGTGTTATTCCTTGTTGTTAATCCTTCAGTGGTGAGTGGACCCAGTAGACCGAGGAGAACAAAAGTTAGGAATATCCTTGTCATGGTTTCATAAAAACATTTTTGTACTACTTGTGGATTTGAAAAATAAATGAAAAAAATGACTTTAAAATCAAGGGATGCAATGAAATGTGGTTATCTCTGCTTAATATGTAAATATACTGTTTATGCAAGCCGCATTTTACCAATTTAAATATATTGAATTGATTAAAATTACTTTACTGAAAAAGCAATGAATGAACAAATAGTAATATGCTAATAATCCCCAGCGAACAGATGTCCCTTTTGGCAGATGCTTTGGGTTTGACGCACGGACAATCTCTCCAGATATCATAACAGTCCACATCTAGGATAAAAGCAACTTCCACCACAAGTTGGCAGCCAAGTTCAGGAGACCACACGACAGCATGATGAAATTCATCTTCTGGAATTTAAAGAGAAAACTTAATAACAAACCTTATGCTTAAATCAATTGCATACCCTCAAGGCATTGAATATCCATTTCATGCGGAATGCATGCATCCAAATCGACGTAGTACTTTGGTTTCTTAGTCCAGTGAAAGCGGGACTGGGTTTTTGTAGTTCCGCAAGCATAACCTGGCGTGGTAATTCGACATTCGGTAACCCTTTGACAGTCAACGCATACAAGGTCATGGTCTGCTGTGGTCAATGGAATCAGAAGTATTAGAGGAAGGTATATATAAGACATGTGTTGTCGGTATAATGTCGGTGAATGGGAAAACCAATATTTGAAACTAGCACAGCATGTTAGTAAATTCAGGGAATGCTTTGTAACTAAACTTCACAGCAAGAGCATTGCACAATTGAACTTGTTGAGAGCTTTAAAAATATAGCTCTTTAGAAAAAATGACAAGATAGATCGCTAAACAAGGAAAATGTCACCGCAAGACTCCTCTTTTACCTTTAATTGAATGTAATTTTTCAGATTTTCTTCGCCGCTTTTGGCGGCAAGCCTTCCTTTCGCCCGCCTGATGTCTGCTTCCCCGGCTTTCTCGTAATTTGACATGACTTATGCGACAAATCTGCTTTGGCGTCAAGCGTCAGCGATTTATGCTCCCCACTTTCCCCGACTTTCATCCCTTTTCCTCCCTATCAACTCCCCCTGCTCTGTTCTACATAATCAAGCAAATTGCTTTCCCACTCACATCATTTTTTATCAAGAGCCTTCGCTGTCTGGAAACTTCGTTAATGCACCTGTCAGATATATCTTTCGCCATCTTCCTTTCTTTCTCCGTTCCCCGCATGTGCTGGCTCCAACTATATATATATATATAAAAGTATATATATGTATTTAGGAAAATTGCATAATACCCCTGAATAGCATCAGCTATTTTTTTTTACAAAATCTCTAAGAGCTCATGAATGCGCGTGGGCGCCAAAGTTCCTTGGGTGAGTTGAGTTTTTGTATTTTTGATGAGTTCTCCCCCGGCATTAATATGCAAAATCCGCATTGTTGTTGCTGTTAATATACATAGTGATGAGGATATTGAAGGGGAATGCCCCAGCATATCTGAAATCCATTCAATTTGACAATGACTTAGTAAAGTTTTCTCATTTTCGATAGACGCCGAGCAAAAGGACAGTAGGAAAGTTAATGGTCAGCAGGGCATCAAATTTGGGATATTGGGGAAATGAGGGGCTTATGTATGAATTTCTAGATCCATCTTTGTAAATGGATCTTAAAAGCGGAGGATATTTATTCACTCAAATAAGCTTCAACCATTCAAGGGAAAAGTAACAACATTTATTTGTTTCTTGTTTATAATATGAAACCATATTATAATTTTCTTGAAAAGTAATAACGAATTTATGTTTTTTTTTTTTGAAGTGACCTTCCCTAATAAAGGTAGAATAACTTGGCTAATTCAACGGGCATTAAAACTCGGACTTAATTGCTTCAAGTTCCCAATCTTGTACACATAAAAATATATATATTAAATATGCAGCCATATTTCGCAAAACACAAAATCCATTAAAAAGTTTTGTTATTACTTCAACTCACCCTTCACCACAGCGCCTGACTTCGAAAAAAGAAACTTTTCCAACTGCATTCAAAAACCTTGAGCTGCTTTTAATGAAATTCTTTTTTGTTGCCCCCGCTGTCGTTTTGCGGACTTTTTCGGGTGGCTCCTTTGTTGCTGTTGTAATGAGCCTAAGGCGTCAATGGCTTTTGCCGCCGATGACGATGTCATGCACCATATGCAGTACAGCCGCGGAAAGTGCAGGACGCGGTTTTTTTGGCCTCCGCAGATGATGATAATGGTGATGATGATGGGTAAAAACAAGCCCCATGACGCTAAATCTATTTTGTTTCATTTTTTACTTTGTGGTTTCTGATACGAGGTCAACGATTTTATCCAGTTTTCGCTGCTTTGCGGCCGTCACTACTTAAAAGGATTTTTAAATCACCGTGAAAAAGAGATGCCAGCTAAATTTGTGGTATATCAAAATGCCTTGAAAAAATGCCATGTACTTTACAAGTTTTTTTTTATTTTTTAGCTGTGTAGAAACTTTATACATTGATAATTGTTGAAATATTTTTTTTAACGTTTTTAATCTCTTGCAGTTTTTATTAACTTTAAATACAGGACAATTTAAAAAAACTTAGTTAGTTTAAAGATTTTATAATTCAATGCCAACTATGTTCAATTAAATGTATTTTGTTTTGTTTTGTAAATAGTTTATTTATTGTAAATACTATTTTGAATTCAATATGTAGATTTTTATCTTTCCATTTTTATAGAAAGTTTTTTTACAAATTGTATATTATTTTCTAAGTGCATAAGTCTGCACTTTTTTGCTGGCTTGTCAGACTTTTTGCCTATTTTTGAAGTCAGCCGAAAGTAGCAACTGTGCCAAATAATGAGACGCCATGTAAATGTCCTTGGAAGTAAAACTTGTTCCTCATTTTCCTTTTGGCTGTGTGTTATTTTGTGGGTGTGTGTGGCCGTGCTCCTTTTTTTTGTTGCCGCTAACAGCAGACGCGACGAAATTACGTATACGCCACGTTGCTGGCAGGCCACACCAACTGTTGCAGCCCCACGTAACCACCACCCCAGTGCCCCAAGGTTGTCCCCAGGAAACTTTCAACTTTCTGTGGGCCTTTAATTTGAGCTTAACAATTTATAAAGTTTTTTTTTGGCTGCCCATTTTTCAATACGCAATTTTCGAAACTTATTTGCGGGTGTGTTAATGTGCGTAGTTGCCTTTGAGTGTGTGCAGCTTTACGAGGCAGCTCTGCAGGAGTTCAAGGTCTCTGGGGAAACTCAATTTTGGCTGTGGCAACACCAAATATTTATATTTACATATGTGCGAAGCAAGAGGATAAATTCGTTGGATGGCCAAACATGATCATGATCTTGTAAGTGGATTTTCGTTTTCGCATTTTAAAGTAAATGCAATTTGCATTTAAAATATAAACAAGAATGTAATGTTATATTTCACTTTAATTATTAAATCATTAAAAACTTTTCAATTATCCTTGGTGCTCAAATAGGTATAAAGTTAAGATTTAGCTCCTTACTCTTATCCTAGTTAAATCGAGAAATAACAAGTCTTAAGTACACCCTCGCCTACGCCATTAAAGTTAATTTGAAATGCTGCTCCTCGTCGAACATGCAAACTAATTTAAACATATGAAAACGGAGAATCGGAACTCATTAAAGGACCCCAATGCCTGTTTGCCCCCGTACTCATCTCCCCGTGGATCCGGCTTTATGCATTTTTCATAATGTAATTTCCCAAGTAATAAATTTTCATGCCAGCATCATCATTATCAACAACATGCAGGACGAAAGGAGGGCGAGTGAAAACTTCGCTTCGGTCGAGGGTGCAAGTTGCACGGTGCAGCTGCCGTTGCACCTGTTCGAGGAGCTCTCCTTTCCCCACTTTCCCTCGCTGCTCTGGTTGCCACTTTCCACGTTAATCTCAGATTTCCACATAAATCACTTTAAAAAGGCGACACACTTGCAGGCGCAGCGGCAGGAGGAACGGAACAGAAGGCGCCGGCTCCCGGGGAAGAGCTATAGTAACCAGGTCTGCTCAGTCCTGCAATGGCAATTTCTTTGAGTACTTTCTTCTATTTCCCCTTTGCTATTATACCGCTCTGTGTGTGTCGGTGTGAGCTGCCCCAAAAAACGTGCCAAGTAATTGCCGGCCATTGCCGTAATGTCCTGGGCATAAGGACCTGCCATGAGCCCAGGAAATAATAACCAGACTTGGCGCGGCGGTACTTTTAATTTCAGCGAAGATGTGCCGTCGATGTACATAAATATTGAGTAATTTTTATGAGTTCCTATTAGGAGAGTGATTTTACTTAATTTTTACTTTAAATATTTTTCTAAAAGAATTTATATAATTTTTCTTAAATCCAAACCCTTGCCAGATTATGTATCATTCCATACCCGCTTAATATTTTATTTTATTTTAAATTTCTGGCAACCGCCCCTTGCTAGTGCGGACATAACAATGTCTTTGAGTTTCTGTAATAATCGTAAATGCATTTGTTTTTATGTATTTTGGCGAACACGCCCTGAATATGGCGTTCCCTTTTGCTGCCCAACTCCCACACGCATTTTGTGTGAGCTGCATTCGCACGGCGTCTTCATGCGGTTATGCTGCTGCTGCTTTCATTATGAGCCATTATCACAAGCTGGCGACAAGCGACTGCCACGATGGCCACAAAGAAAGCTGGGGAAATGGCCAGGAGAATGGCCAAAAGAAAGGGGCCGGAACGGGGACGTTGGCGGTCTCTCGACAGCGCTTGACGCGAGCTTTGCACTTGTAACTAATGCGCCATGCTTAATGTTTCGCTGCCTCCTCCACTTATTTTTATGCTCATGCTGCCGCTGGTCTACACAGGGAAAAAATGTATAAATAAGAAAGTGAATTTTATATAAGGCAAGTTTGCGTGAGGCGGCAAAGAGTGAGTTGAAGTCGATAGTTGATATTATTTAGATTTAAAGCAACTGTTGGAATATCTCTGCTCAGTCTCCGCCGGCACACGTGCAGCATACCACAGCTGTTGAGTCACACAAATGGGAAACCAAATCTTATCATTCTGACACTTAAAAATAATTCCAATTATTATGATATGCAATTAAGGCAGATTTATTAAATTTATTCTTATAAGTTGTAAACAATTTACTAATAATTTAATTCTCCCTCTGTACATTTGGTACCCTTTGCTGCAGCTTTTCTTATCATCTTTTTGCCGTGGCTTCTACTGCTCTCTGACCAAACAATGGCAACTTTTACAGCTGCGTTTTTTGCCCTTTTTTTCCTATTTCGATGCGTGTGGGTGGATGCTTTTTTCTATCTGCTCTTTCTGTTTGATATTTTGTTTGTGCTGGCACTTTGTTCTTTGCCTTCTGCGCTTTCTGGGGACTTGCAGCGCATTCGAAATGCTTTCCAAATTGTCTTTATTCCCAATGCTGTTTTTGAAAAATTTAATTTTCATTGAAATTCATCGCAGTCTTCACTCCGCGAAAACTTTTTGCCAACTTGGTTTCTGTCCTGACGTTTTGCCCATTTCTTTTTGCTCATCTGTAGTTTTTTACTTTAATTTTTCTCAGCACAGTTTTTTGCTCTCCCATTTTTGCTGTTTTTAGGATGTTTTTAATTAATTTTGCATTTCGCTGCAGCTGACAGGCAATTCCCGCCATACCATAGGCGAAAAGTTCTCTCGTATAGTTTACTTTTAGAAATTAACTAAATGTTGCGTATACGCCACCGAGTTCTTGGCAAAAACCAACGATGACTGGGCGTAAAGCTGAAATACAAAAGAACGATACATAAGTGCTTGGCAAGGAGGGAAAAAAGGAACCACAAGAGCTCGAGAACCGATATGCGGAAAACTACAGAAGCTGGATTAGTTTCCGGGGGAGGGGCCGAGAGCCAAAGGGGATGCTCCACCTGTCAAAGGCAAAGGCAAAGCCCAAATGATGACTAAATGGGAAATCACAACCTCATTCCCTGCCGCCGTCAGTCAGTTTGTCAGTCACTCAATCAGCCCTAGAGTTCAGAATTCCCCGAACAACAAACAGCTCCGGGAAAAAAGCGTCCACAAAGCACAGGAAAATGAAACCACCGGCAGCAGGAGGGCAACCTTTGACAGCTGGAAACCACTTAAATTATATGCCTGCTGCGAGCTTAGTGGGTTACCACCCCCTGCCAGTTGCTTATGTTAATTTTCTGCTGGCCTGGGCTCGAGCAATTGACATGAACCGAAGTGACTTACTTTGTGGCTTTCCTCCTAGGGTACAACTCCCCCTGAATCTCCGGCAATGCTGGGCAACAGGTGGGGAACTGAAACGATTTGCCTCTGACTAAGTAATTGCCGACTGTGTGCTGAAATTCTTATTGAGCTAAGTTCTTTCGGGCTTTGAAACAAGCAATGCGAGGAAAACTCATAATTTGTTTGCTTTCTTCGACGATTCATAGGATTTCAAGAGATTAACTAGGTTCAGGCGATGCAAGTGGGAAACTTTTCTACACGAAAACCGGATTCGAACTATAGTATAGGTGGTTATAAAAAGAAAAACAATAATACTTCTTTTTAGATTCCCTATCCTTGAATAAAAAAAGTAAACATTTGTTAAAATGCTCTGTATTTTCGAAGGGTATTGGCTTCATTGGGGTATAATTAATTTGGATATATATATTACATTGCAAAGTATATACTAAAACTTTTCTGAAAAGTATCTGGTAACACTGCCTGAGGTTATCAATACTATTCTTGGACTATTCAGTATATACTAAATTAGGTGCTGTTCACACTTGAATCATGAAAAAAGTTTAATATCCTTAAATTCTAACTAAGCAATAAATATAATTAAAAATAACAATGCCTATATCAATTAAGTATTTCAATAAAAATAATATTTTCCTTTAATAAATTCTATTTTGATCTACTAGGCAATAAATACAATTAAAAATAACAATGCCTATATCAATTAAGTATTTCAATAAAAATAATATTTTCCTTTAATAAATTCTATTTTCATCACCCTTTTGAATTTCTTTAAGGAAAAATGTACTGCATTGTTAATTACTGCAGCTTAAGCTAGCCTTGAAGCGACAAAAACTAAAGTTTTCAAGGCTTTGAAAAAAGGCAATAAAGAAAATTTCCAACTTGTTGCTTAACTTATAAAACACGCAAGTTGTGAGCTGTTTGAAGCCAAGTTTAAAAATAAATAACCCTTTAAATGTGGCACGCAAGTTATAAAAAACTTGATAAACTTTTACAAAGAGCGCTTGCTTTGGCCAATAAATGGGAAAGCGCGCTGGCTGGGTACTGCTGAAAAATGCAAATGGGAAACGAAAATCAAAAGCCATATTAATTACTGCTGCATTCTGCCAGCTAACTCACAGTCAGCTGCCTAATGCCTAATGAAGTGGTCGTGCTTTTTGCCTTTGCAACTCAACTAGGCACACGGCCAGTGGCATAAACATCTCTGTTTTCGAAAGAGCAGCAGTGGCAACAACTTTTGACAACAAACGCGTGTAAATAGTAAAAGTTTTGCTCGCATGTTGCTGGGGTGCCCGGAACTGGGAACTCAGTGGGCCACACAACCGAACTTAACTGAACAGAACTGTTCGCCTAACTTGGCTGAAAGCTAAAAATCATTTAATTAAAGTTTGGGCGGGAAGAAGAGATCGCTGGGCGAACTAAGCTGCTGTCTGAACAGCAACATTGCATGTTGGCGGCTCTTAATTGCTTAAACAAGTAGCTAACTAGCGAGCAGCAAAGGGGGAAGGGGAAGGGGAAAGGGCAGTGGACCTCCCAGGATACTTTATATAAGCTAGTGCAGTGACCTGCATAAGGAGCTGTGAATTTTCCGACATATGTACTGGCATGTATAACCAAGTTTGTATGCATAATGTTGTCTAATTAGTTAGGCCAAAAGCCACGCCCCCTCCAACGCGGAAGGGGAGAAAAAACATTCTCTTGCATAAATTAAATGCCATAAAAATGCTGGCTGTCTTTTATTTTCCTTTAGAGCAGGCAAATTCAGGCAAGTGACCCATTCAACCCAAATAGCCTTAAGAAAATAAACCGAATTTAAGAGCATTTTCAGCTTGAAATGGTTGAGTTATATTCGGAAAAAGTTTAAATGGCTGAAGGCATGGGAAAAATTAAATTAAAGTTTTCAGCAATGTGAAAATGGTTTAAAATAGATGGAGGAATGTTAATATTTTGTACAAAGTAGTTTTTCTATACAACATTATTTTTAAAATGTTGACATTATTTGTGCACTAAAGAGAGAGATTTAATAGTATAAAAGTATAAAAGGATATGCTCAAACCCTTCATACCTATTTAAATATTTTCCTTTTTGCTTTGATAATTTTTGATTACGTTTCATAAACAGCTCTAAGGATGCATTGCGTAATATCCTGAACATTATCTTCCCCTTTCCCCCTCAGATGCTGTCACCCTCTTTGAGGACCCTGGCCTTAGTGGCCTGCCTATGCATTTGGCAGTGTAATTTTTCAACTCTCGCCAAAATGTCAGAAGCAAGCCAGCATGCAATTTATGTTGTTTGCTCAAGATTATTCATACCGAAGACTACGACTGTTGCAGGCTTGCTCCGACTCTTTCTCTCGCTCTGTCTCTCCCTCTCTTTCTAATGCCTTCTACCCCTCTCTCTCTCTAGCGTTCGGTGCGTTGTCAATGTCCAAAAAGCTGCGCATGCAGTTTCCTAATAAATTTTTTTGCTGATTCTGCTTTTAAAACGCGAATGTACCGAGCTCAAATTGCTGACCATTTAGGGGAGTTTCATGATGAGGGGATCGGGACTGGCAGGAGGGCCAGGATTGCAGGGATTGGAGGATGATAGGAGGGCAGGGACTGCGGTGCTGAATGTTGCCTGGAGGGCAGAACATGCCCAACTACATGTAATTTTACGCGCAACTTAACTTGTAAACTGCCAGCACACCGATTCCGATTCCTATTCCACTGCCCCACCTCGTAATTCCCGCCCTACGAAAACCACCGAGCCCTGCGGACAATACCCATCCGCACCCCGGCACCCACACTCACCTGAATCAATGTTTGGCGTACATGGCGTATACGTATTATGGCAGTATGGCAGTTTGATGCATTTCGTGGCTTTGATTTTGGAATTAAAGATTAAAGTGGCCACACAAAACGCGCACTGCGGTCTCAGCTTAAATCGCCCCAACCCCCTGGATTTCGCTTTGTGTACTCGGATACCGCGGCGTATGAGTAATGTGAGCAAATGCTAAGCATACGCCCTGTTGGGCATCAAGCCGGAATTACAGGAATTTGGCCGAATATCAAAGAGCAAAGCAGAACGAGTTAAAACAGATTCGATTGCTAAGCAGGAAAACGATAGCTTCAGAGAGAGGAAGAGCTAAGTAATTTCTCTAAAATCAAAAGAAACATAATCTGGTTGAGGTAATCCCCAAGCTGGAAGGATATATGCTTTAATGTAAGCCAAATTAATCTGGGTAGTACAAAACTCCTTTTTAGCTTGAATAGAAAATTAATGTGGCTTGCCTCATCAGATTAGTGATTAAATTTAAGAAAGAGATATTGTTTGAAAAGGTTTTAAAATATATTGAGATACGTATCTGTCCTTTTTTGACCAACATGAGAGGGAGACGCTTAGGAATTTCTGCAAAATCGAACGAATCGTAATTTGGTTATGGAAATGAGGGGATTTACCCCATTTGAAAAGATTATTACTATAATGTTAGCCAAGTAAACTATGTACATTAATAAAACCTTTTTAGGTTACCAAGAATATTAGTGTGGCTAACCTTGAACAATTAGTGATTTATTGTCTGATATTTAAGACTTCAATTTGGAATGCCAACCATTGACCCTGTAAACTTTAACCTACTTAAACCAATTTGCAAGGCTTTACTTCCTTGTGCACCAAATTCGCTGGTACACCTCCTTTCGCCACCCATTATCGCATTGTAATGCCGATAAGTTCACTGCGAGAAGGGATGTCTGCATCTCCTTGGGGTCGCATTTTCGTCGCCCGGCTCCTTTGTTCGATTAATTGCTCCAGAATCCCATTATGCAATGCCACGGCTCTCACTAATTTACATGTTCTGCCCGCTCCTTCTCACCGCCACCTTTATTGCAGGTACGACTACGAGACCCTACTGCAAAATTCCACTTTCTGCTTGGTGCCGCGCGGACGTCGTTTGGGTTCCTTTAGGTAAGCACAAACAAAAAGCCACACAAAAAAGGAGGAGCAATACGAAATGGGTGGAAAACATAAAAAACAATTTTCATTTTACATTTCACAATGGCATTTTATCATGGTTTTTTTTTTCGGGTGCTCGTACCTTTCCTCTTTTTTTTGTTTTTTGCAGATTCCTCGAAGCCTTGCAGGCTGGATGCATTCCCGTACTATTGTCCAACGCCTGGGTGTTGCCGTTTGAATCGAAAATCGATTGGAAGCAGGCAGCCATTTGGGCCGATGAGCGCCTTCTGCTGCAGGTGAGCCGGGGCTCTATATATATTTATTGATATCTGTGGATGGGTATACTGTGTATGGTTGGGATATGGGCGCATCCCGTATGAAATATTGAATGCACAGCGTGCTGTAGCAGTTCGTGTGCCACTTTTTGGAGTCGTTTGGCCAAAGCAATTTCATTTGGCCCCCGTCTGTCTAAAAAGAGGAAAGTTTTCATTGTTTATGTCCGCCGGTTAGTTGGTCCTGGTTGGCTGGTTGGGAGGTGTGGCCCTTGTAAATACAGCCCGGAGAGCTGTCACTTTACTGCGTCGCAAATATTTGTTGCACTTTTTTATTGGCCTCTCTAAATGCCCGGCCATTTGCCATTGATGAATATTCTGCCAAGAGTTCGCAAGATTTGTGCACCTGTTAGCCAGAGCTCAGAGGTCCTGGCATGTCCTTGGCAGGCAAGTTATGGGCAAAGAAAATTCATTTGAAAGTTTCTTATGAACCCAGAAGTGTCAACAGCACCTCTCTCGGTAAATTGCGAAGGAAAATATTTTCAAAATATTACCGTTTGCATTTTATAAATTTGTGTTGAACTTCAAAATTAAACCCACAGTTGCTTTAGAAAGTTCTCAGGCGGAAACTTTTTATACCAGATAGCACATGGAAAACCCCTGCTAATTCCCTGTAAAAGGAATCAGAAAGCACCGGGACCAAGAATCCAACTCAGGGTTATCGAGCTTTGGCTCCTCCATTAGGATCGCCCACATTCCTGCGCTTAACCCACTGCTTGCCTCTGTTTGCGGCAAAGATTTGCCAATCAGAGCCAGGTGAGTGGCTGCCAGTGTCCGCACCTTTTCGTGTTCCTCCGAGAAGAAAGCTCTTTGACACCCCTGCGTGTCCTGCTCCGTTTGTTTGCCTGCCTGCCAGTGTCCTTTTCCTCACGCTCTCACGCGTTCAACTACTAGTGAAGCTACACCGAAAAAAAAATACGGTACAGAAATAAATCCTGTAGCATCTAAACTCTTCAAAGAGAAAGTTTCTTACTGAATTAGTTTATATGACAACTTTTAACTTAGTTAAAAAAATTTATAGTATATATAAAAGACAAAAGGATTTCGCATAGCATACTTTTTCGGGGACTCTGAAGAGATTTAAAACCTCTCAAGATTTCTGTTCCATTTGTTCTCGGTGAACTTTCTGCTACTGTCGCAGTTCATTCGCGACAAAGTCTTGGCGCAATGTTTGCCGATTGCCCTGCCCTGCCTCCGCCAGCTCCTTTTCCTGCTCCTCCTGCTCCTTTTTCCTTCTGCACTTCCTGTCCCCGTCCATTGGCATGTTTGCCTTTGTAGTTTATTGGCAGGAAATGCAATTAATTAAGTTAACTTGAGCAGGAAACTTGAGCACGGACTCGAAACCCAACTCTCGACTGGCTGGCGGATGGGCAAACTCTTTAAATGGTCCGAACTTAGTGGGCCAAACACTCCTGACCAGGCGCCAACCACTCCAGCCACGCCTGCCACAATTATGATGAATGGCACCCGTGGGTGGCTGGTATCCTTTAGCCAATTAAGCTGTGCATTGTAAATTAATGCATTGTTGCTCAGGTGCCCGGGATGAGCTGCATCTATTAAGCTGGGATTACGTATACGCCGGGCATAACCATCTCTTATCCATCTCACCCCTCACTGTATCTTATTTCTCTCACTCACATCTAGGTGCCCGATATCGTGCGCTCCATTTCGGCGGAACGCATCTTCTCTCTCCGCCAGCAGACCCAGGTCCTGTGGGAACGCTACTTCGGCTCCATCGAGAAAATCGTCTTCACAACATTCGAGGTGAGTCCTAAGTTCCTCCCGGGGAGCATTTGCATACGTATGTACACTGCGCCTCCTATTTGCGGCTGATAACTCGAGTGGCTGGAACTTTGCCGGGATGCAAGGGTCTCGGAATACGACGAAATAGCAACTCGAACTTATGTACTTCGCAAGTTGTTGCGGCTTCTGTTGGTTCGCTCAATCGACAAGAAACAAGTAACGAGAATGTTCTTTGCTCTACTTAGCGACTCTGAGGTGGGGCTTTGGGCAGGGGACTCCAGTTTCGAGCAACTTGGTCGATGGAACTATGCAACAACTTGTTCTCGAGTCCCGAAGTTCGGCACAGTGCGTGCTGTAATTAAGCGAACCGGAGTTTACTTTTATTTATGTTTACGAAGTCCGAATATGTCGATCGAAAAAAATTCCTCGTCTTACTTAGAGGCGAGAAATTTTTATTTTTCAATGTTATTAACCTAGACAGACTGATTTTTTACTTGGATCAATTTGGTTTAAAAAGTATAAGAGAGATTTATGCAGCAACATTCTACTTTCTTCAAAATCATTTATTTTCCCTTTCAAACATTTTTTTAAGGAATACAACAAATTAAACTGTGAAACATTTTAGTAGTGGGAAAAAAACAAACAACAAATGAAGAATTACCCCAAGCTTTGAAAAAATTATAACAATTACAATTCGATATTAAAATTTGTAAGTGATTTGGGGCATGTTTTTATTCATTATTTCAAATGTCGCAACAAAAAATTACTTTTTAATAGATTTTATTTTGTTGATAAAACTTATTTTTCTTCATCTTAAATTAAGAATCCTAAAGAGATCTTGTGAAGACTAAAGTTTATCTCATACTTTGAGGACAGACTGTATCCGACATTTGATTTGCAAAAGAAAACTGCTGTGCAGGCCTGGAAAATGTATCTGCCAAGTATCTGCCAAGTATCAAGTAGAAAAACTTTTCCATAGCTATTGAATTCGAATTTGGGATACATTTAAGCGATACGCCCACCAGAAAGCTTAGGGTCTTGGGATTGGCAAAATGAGAGGGGTGGCGCCGTGGGAGTGTATAAATAAAACACACGCATTTCCCACATTCTCGCGCATGCAAACGGAGAACAACAAACCGAGAACAACAAAGTTATCTGCACACAAATGGCAAGCAAAAATTCGCAATTCTCCGCGCTGCCAGAAGACGAGGGGCGCGGCGCAGTGGCGAAAGGGAGCGATTTGGGGGAGGACGCGAAAAGCAAACTAAACCGCCGCCACTGGAGACCACTTTTCAACACTCAAATTGACACACAGTCAGGGACGCAGAATCGTGCGGAGACGTAGACACATCCAGCGAAAGGATGCACGGCCATTCAATTTTGTGTAATCATCAAGGGGAGGAGCGGCTCTTGAAAGCCGAGGCTGCCAACTGAAACCGGAAACTCCCAGCTCGCATGGAGATTCGCGTCTGTGGCGAATCTTTCGCATGCCCACTCCTCACTCACTGGGAAAGAAAAGGGTACCATTTCAAAGGGCTTTGTCGGAAGGTTATCTAACTACTATGGTTAGAACGGAAAGGTCCTGACAAAATTAAATCCTTTAAAAAGATACAAAATATAATATTTATTTTTTCCTTGTTCCCAAATTGCTCAGAGTGTTTCACAGAACCATTTTTTGGCCAAATAGTATTGTTACTATCTTATAAATCCAAATTGTCTTAATCTTAAAATGTGGCTGTAAGACTTTTTCTTTATTTTCCAAGGGCATTTTCAGAAATGGTAGGAAAATGTTGAGATTTTCATAGTTCTTGTCTTCATAATGACCATTTTTCCTCTAATTTCTTTCCGTGTGCGCACACCCTTTTTACCCAACTAGCCATGTTAACCCATGACGACCGACAACATGCAATGTCGCCGTGCCTGTCGCTCCACTCGCTGGCAGAAACCGCAGCCCAATGGAGCGGCAAGGGATGTGCGGAGCTGAGAGTTGTGCAGATTGCGGCTCCAACGCCACGATTCTCCGTCCCCTGATCCCCTTAACCCCTTTCGTCCACCGCCCCACGTTCATTTGCCTGCGTTTTGGCTAGTAATAATCAATTTGCAGTTACAGCAACCGAAATGTGTGTAACCAAATTAAACACAAATATTTTTCCTGTACCTTGCGACCGAGTCGAAGGGACTCCAAGGCAAAGGTGGGAGTTTGCCCAGGCAATTAACGACCTGGTCCACAATCGACCAGAACATGGTCAACAAAGAACATGCATGGGGTGTTTAGTTTGATTTATGTGACGGCGACTGAAAGGAGTCCCTCGCTCCGCACCTCATTCTTGGCCAACTAATTTGCCCAGCTCTGTAATTATTATTATTGGCTGGCATGGGGCCAGATGCTGGTTCGTTTAACAACCAACGTTAATTGGGTTTTGATCGACCAGCACACAAGGGTCGGAAACAAGGGACAAGGCTTTCGGTTTGGGGTTTGTGTGAAATTCGCCAATTAACTGATTCGATTTGCTAATGAAATTGCCAAACCGACTTAATTGAAACTTTAATAAGCACACAAGTATTTAAAACTTAATGGTACATGTACCACATGTTAGAAATACTTGTACTTCTATATATAAAAACTGATTTCATATCTACAAACCCCTAAAGTGCAATTATCGTGCAGACATCTAGTCATCTGACTATGGTAATGGAACATCATATAATTTTCCTATCAAACTTAAAGCGCGCCACGAAGTATGCAACACGATTTTTTCCAGCAAGAATTTTCCCATTTTGGCCCGCATTTTTGTGCACATTTGATTTATGGGTCGCGATTAAAAAGATGAATTGTGGCATTTTCGACAGGGAGGGCGGAGAAACGGGGGCAGACATAGACACTGGGGGCCTCGCCCACCTGCCGAGGTGTGGCACGTGCATCACGTAATGGCTCTGTGCACAATCCCTTCTGGCTTATTTGACCCACATTTTGCATATGGCCAAGAATGCAGTTCCACATGGGTCAAACATCGTCATGTCTGTACCCCCGCCATCCTTTTGCCAGCCGCCTTTGCGGCTTTAATATGTGAAAGAGCTTCTGAGATGGGGCAAATACTTGATGTTGTGTGTGTGGATGCCACAGGCAAAAACAATTCCAGAATATTTACGAAACAGCATAAATTCCTGCATTTCGTCGGGCTCCTAGGGTGAAATGCCTTTATAATTTGTTTTTATTAATTTTCCACATTTTTTCCGCCCTTCCGACCGCATTGAGGCTTTTTGCCCCCTGAAGTAGGCCACTCACGTCTCACTTTTGGAGTGGAAAGTTCCTAATAATCCTTTAGTCCGGGACACGTATGAATATGAATGTTTCGGGAGAGATGAGGGTCTTTGGGGGAATCCTTTTCCCTTCGCTTACACTTAAGACCCGTTCATGCGGCAAATTGATTTAGGCATAAACAAGGCTGGAACACTCTTAACCCTCTAAAACCCTGGGCCACCGAGGAGTGGCGAATAATTTCTGCTGCCTCAACTGGCCTTGTTGGGGAAATCTGCTCAGTCTGGGCGTTGAACCGCATGTGACCAGGCGGTGTCAGTTTTTCCGGGGTATCCCTTTTTTTCCGGCACTCTCCGCCTCTATAAAACTGGTCCATTAAAGTCAACAAACTAACAGCCAGCTGACGGTTTTAAGGGGGTTTTTGGGGCTTTTGGGTTCGAGTTTGAGTTTGGGTTTGGGTTCAGGTTAGCCTTTGTTTACCCTCATCGCCTGGCCTTGCTATTGTTGCTGCTGAGCAAGCAAACAGCAAAGGTGAATTTTAGGAGGTCCTTTCAAAGACCGGGTCGGAGGAAAAACAAATTAAGCAGTTATTTGGGTTGTTAGACGCTTCAGCCACGCACATCCTGATCCTCCTCCTGGTGTTTTGTTTGAGAATGCCCTTTATTAGAGAGTGAATAGCTTAATTTTTGACCTAATATATGTCGCAAGCAGAACTTTTTATAACAAAATGTTTACTCTTATTTAATGCAATTAGGTCTGGTTAGGACTGAAGCTCCTAATAGGTAAAGGTAAATACCTACCCTTCAATTACACTAAAACGCCAATATATTTTTCAATAAAGAGCACACACATTGTTCGAGTCTTAAACCCTTACCCATGCCAAGTATTTAAATGGAATCCTTAAAATCTCCGACCACGAATCATAGAATATTCCACCAAGACTGTGCCCTTTTCGAGCACAAATCAATTCCTTCGGCAATTTAGCACTTTATTGCCGGGCTTTTGCCAACTTGACCAATTATTTCAATTAATAAATCAAAAATTGAACCCAAAGTAAGGAACCGCAACCAAACTTTTGCCACATCCTTCGAAAGGAAAACGAATTGCGTAGGCCGGAGAATATGCGTGTGTGCTGGTGTGTATATATGGATGAGTGGAAATCGTAAGCGGCTGATCCCAAGATTTGCATAATTTTATTGTGTGTTGAACTTTCGACTCACCAACCGTCGCAACCGTGTTGCCCTGGCCAGGAACCGAATACCGAACGGCCACAGGATCCCCACAAAAAGGTCACTCAAAGTCCACTTACCGAACTTACTGTCGGCCCACAGTTGGCCCAAAATCTTGGCCTAAGCCCCAAAAGTCTCTCTGTGTCCCTGTGTGTTGTGTGTGCTGTGTGCCCGAGTGTGTGTGATTTGGGGCGAATGGATGTGACCGATAAGCGTGTTCCATGCACTTAAGTTGCACGGGGAGGCGACAAGCGGAAGCTGCCAAAAGTTCGAAAATGGTCGCAAAAATTCACAGAACAAAAATAAACCACAATAAGCCAAGAGCTTGGGCTGGGCTCGAAGTGTTCTGCATATGAGTGAGCACTGAGGAAAAAACTGAAAAAACTTAAATAATATTCTCTTAGCAGACTATAAATGAAAGCTTTTATATTGTCTTCTTATAAAGACTTCGTGCTGGGGAAATATTGAGTTGCGTAACTTAGTTTTTATTGTTAGTGATAAGTTTTTATTTTTATTAAATATATTTCAACATTAGTTTTAGTGTATAACTTAGGAGAATTAAGTTAATTATTTTTCCCTTCCATTCTACATTTTCCCCGTGTAGACTTAACGCATTTTGTTCATGATGTTTTATTTATTTTCTGGGCTTTTGCGGCTTTGGTTTTCATGCAACAAAATATGTTGCATACTCGCAGGCAGCTGTCGAAAAACTTTTCTTTCACCTGGCTGTCTCTTCTTTGTCTCGCCGAGATTTGCATTTCAAAGCACCGGCCACGCCCACTCACCTGGCCAGGCTCACCTGGAAAAAAACAGCAACAATCCTACTTCTGTGAGCAGCAGGAATCTAGGTAGCATCAGCAGCTAAAAGTAGAGAAGGAAAACAACTTATTACTTTGACTAATCCTATTATGCGCATGCAAACGTGCGCCAAGGAGGGAAAAACTTTTTCCAAGGAGAACTACTTTGAAGTCAACTGTCTACTGCTGCCCCGCCTACACTCCCCAGCCGCTTTCTCCTTTCTCTGACGCCTTTCTCTCGCGTTCATTCCATTGAATCGTGCAGTCACTCAAGCGCCACTAAGTTGCCTTAGTGGCTGCTCATGCACTGCGAGAAATGGCTGAGCAATAGATAACCCTATTTGGCTCTGGCGTCGCCGAGCGAAAAGATCCTCTTCCTGGTGATGTTAATTCCTGCGGAGTGGGTCGCAAAATGCAGGTGGAACAGTGGAATGCTTAGGGACCAAAAGTCTTACAATTACAAAACTCTAAAATTTGAAAAAAGAATATGGATCAATGGATTGAAAACTGGAAATTGTTTATTTCATAAAATCATAGAGCATATTAATTAAACTATTAATATATAGTTTATTTAGTCTCTTCTATAATAAATATTATTTGTAATGTATTTATTATATTTAGAGATCCTAAAACTTAAAATAGTTTTCTTTTAGAAAACGATCTTTTTAGTCTGTCGCTGATATAGTTTTTTATGGAAAAAATCCCCTCAGCTTACTGTTACAATTTCCAATTCATTTATTAGTTTAAAAGGCCTCCCCTGAATTGTTTAATAATATTTCCGGCACTGCCCGCAGCTGTATATTTGTTCCATTAAAAACTTGAGCTCTAGTTTGTTCGACCTTTCCCGGCGATCCAACCTAATTTATTTTCAAGTTGTAAAGTTGCAAAACTTTTTCGTTGACCTCATTCGGTTTTAGCCCATACTTTTGCACCCAGCTGCACCTGTCCCCCGACTTGTTGTAGTTAATTTCCTCCACTTACCTGTCCATTATGGCCAGGACTTGGACCTGAGATAGTGGAAAATGCCGCGACAGCAACTCAAGAAGTTTTCCGCGCGCAAATCCTAAGCTGCACTGGCTCGCTGGCAAAAAGAGCCACCACCCAGCGGAGTTGCGAAAACTTGCTCATTAATTGATTGTCTTGTTTTTCTCTCTTTCAACATTTATATCTTTTTTATTTTTACCAAAATGCATGTTCTCATCATAAATTACAAAGAGAGTGTGAAAAAATCTTACTTAAGCATACATAGGAGACGCATAGAGTCAAAGACATGAACTAAGGGCACTTAAACATTTAACATTAAGAGTTGAACAAAGTTTTGTTGGTTGTACATAAGTCACATGTTGCTTGATATGTGATAAGGATCTATATAATGTATATATTATAACGATCTACGTGTAGTGTGTGAATGTGCAGCTCCGAGTCTGTGAGTCTCTGCGGTGAGTTAAGGGGGGTTGAGGGCTGTTTGGAAGAGGTGCCTCTGCGCCAAACCAAACCGATTCGAGTCCTGTGAGCCGCCTAGAAGAGCAGGGAGAAGAGACTCCTCACTCCAGTGGATCCTGCTCCGGAACCGAGGGTAAAGCCCGTGCTGGGCGTGCCGCTGCTGCGATGCCGCGAGGTGTGGCTGGAAACGTTAGCACGGACACGGTCGTAGCTGGCAACATCCTAAAACAAAGAATACACGTGTAAGTTATAATCCAAAAACGATTACAGCATATCGTACTGGTCGAGCACAAACTCGAGGTGTCTGCAGTGGCGGCAGATGTCGCAAGTGCCGCACGTGTTGTATATGGACAAGACTCTCACCTCTTTGTCGGCATTGGCCAGCACCGATCGCATCGAGTTGGCCACCGGCCACTTCTTCTTCATCACCAGGTTGTTTGGTGGGTCATGCGGGGTTCCGGCGTCCACCGACCAAATGGTCACACTAGCACCGCCCAGAACCTTGGATCCGCGCGAGAACTTGAAGGCCAGCTCCTCGTCGCCGGCAATGCGGGTTAGCTGCCAGCCGGTTAGGTTGATCTCCTCGGTGCCCTTGTTGTGCAGCTTGATGAAGCGTCCCTCCACATCCGCCTCGATGATCTCCAGATCGCCCTTGGCAGCGGCGTTCACGGAGTACTCGGACAGAGTGCGATCCTCGCTCTCATCGATCACGGTGCGGCGTCGCTTGACGGCACTGGATCCCGAGATTCCGGGCGTGGCCGAGCGACGTCCACTGGGAGTCACCCTTCCGGATCGGGAGCTAGCACTGGCGGACAAGTGGGTGCCATTGCTGGAGATCCCGGAATCGGCAGTTGGACGTCCGGGCGACTCGATGTTCAGGCGACGCTCCTCACCGCACAGCAACTTGTCGTAGGCGGCGATCTCGAGGTCCAGCGACACCTTGATGTCCATCAGATCCTGGTACTCCTGCAGCTGGTGGGCCATCTCGTCGCGCATGCGCTGCAGCTCGGCCTCCAGGGAGGCAATGTACTGGTTGTGGCGCTGGCGCTCCGTGTCCAAAAGGTTCTCCAGCTCCCGAATGCGAGCCTATCCAAAAATAGGGCAGATAGTAAATGAGTAATTAGTATTATTATTATTAAGAAAAAAGAGCACTTTCTTCTTAATTTGAAGAAAATAATACTCACATTCAGACCAGCATTGGTGTTCTCCAGATCCTGCAGCTTGGCATTGAGGCCATCGATCTTGACGCGCATGAGACGCACTTCCTCGGTGGCATGAGCGGATCCCTGGGCTGCCCTGTTGGCGGCGGCCTTGAGGTTCTGGATCTCGTTGTCGTACAGCAGCTCGATCTCCTCGCGATTGGCGCGCATCTGGGCCTCGTACTGATCGCGGAGTTCCTGGAGCGACTGCTGCAGCTTGGCCTCGTACTGGCGCGACAGGCGGCCATCGATCTCGCTGATCTCGATCTGGCGACGGGAGCGGGTTTCTGTGAGCTCCTGGGTGTGCACCTGGTCCTTGAAGGCCAGCTCCTCGCGCAGGCTCTGGTTCTGGTTCTCCAGGTCCACGCGGGCCAGGGTCTCCGCCTCCAGCTGCTTGCGCAGATCATCCAGCTGCCGACGCAGGCGGTCGTTCTCCAAGGCGAGTTCCTTGGACTGATCCTCGAACTTCTTGCGATCGGCCAGAGCCTGGTTGTACTTGCCATTGACCTCATTGTACCGGGTCTCATACAGACGGGCATTGTTCTCGGCCACCAAAGCCTCCTTTGTCTTCTTTTCGAGTCTGGAATTGGGAATGGAAATATTTGAAAATTAATATTTATTCTAAAAATAATCCCTTTTAAAACCAAAAACTACAACCTATAACACCAAAAACAAGTTCTTCCCAAATAGTTGCTCCTCTGTAAAACTATATGTATATTTATTAGCTACCTTTCTAATTCTAATGCACAAAATAAGGACTGCAAGGCGAACTAGAATATCCATACAATTCCATAAATACTATTCATATGAGAAATTGTTTTTCGCCTTTTATCTACATGTGCTCATTGAATGACGTCACTTATCTACAGCATTTGAACTGAGTCACATTTCGAATCACATTTATTTCCAAGAGCCAACTTGCCGCTCTCTCTATCTCGCCAATGTATTATTCATTTTATTTATTTAAATTGTATCGCCGCTCGGGAACTCGTTCAACGATCCTCCATAGGAGAATCAATATTTAAACGTTTCGAACTTTTTGTTTGCCTTGGGAGAAGTCGTCACATGCCATTAGCATAAAGTAGCCCGGCTATTTCTGACCACTTCCCCCCTTCCACCCTGTGATTTATGACCACCTAGCAGTTCAAAGCTTTTCGTATTTAGAATTCCATTTGGCCAAGAACAAACACGTTATAAAAAATAGCCGCTAAAATTCCACAAATAATCCCAGAATATTTTCAGAAAATTACTCGGTTGTCAATCGACGCCTCGCGTGGTGGGCACGTTTTAAATACAATTCTATATTGAATAACAACAAAAGCCAACTATGGCATAAACGACTTTGCATGCCTTGAATTAAATAATAACAAAAATGCAATTTAAATATGGATATGGTTTTCACCTTTTAAGGAGAGTGTTTTTACCCTATTTGAAAGCTTATTTCTATAAAGTCTAGACCTCACATTCTGTTTCAGCGGTTTTCTTTCCGCTTTTTCTGTTGCAACCAGTAAATGTAAACAATTTTCGTAGCTAATGAAGAAATGTTGTGTAAAAATGGGGGAATAAAAACGGAAAATGAAATAGATTCAAGGTTGTTTTGTTTGTGCTCTAGTTTTTCCTTTTCTCGATGTTTTTTCTGCGTTTCGGTTTTCGTGTGTGCGTGTTAGAGTTCCATTTCTTTTCGCCCAATTCCTTCCGCTGACCTAATTTACTTGTATGTACGAGTGTGTCAACATATTGGAATTTATAACATTTTTTAAGGGAAGTTTGATATCAAAACCTAGTCAAAAAACCTAGTGTTTTTAACATTCGGCTAATAAACAACAGTAAACAATGTTCGAAATTCATAAAAACAATAATTTAAAGTTAAACTTTTATCTTTTATAACCAAAAAGCCACCATACTGCTGCAATCTTATCGTATCTAATCAAATACAATTTCTCTTTGTTACATTATTTCTCAACTCTTTTGACACACCTGAAAACCCTGAAAATTCAAGTTTATCCAACGTTTAAGCCCGTGCCTTTTAGCCAAACTCTCAACTTCGTTAACACGTTCGTCCAAAAAACACAAACAAAATGCCATGCCTATTGTGAATAAAAAAAGCTTTGGGCCCCGTCGCGCAATAAATACCAAAAATAAATATTGCCTGATAACGCAAACGACGCGAAACGGAAATCTGGCAAATGGAAAAACTAAGCGCCCAACGTTGGTTTGTTGACATCACACCAAAAACTGGTATTACGTATGGATCTGTAACTGCGTGCCATGACATCATAGTCTTGTAACCTTCATTGAGATTTACGGCGCTGCTTCTGCTATTGTTTGATGTTTTTTTTGGCCAATCATTAGCCGAGAACGCGACATTTGCATGAAAATACCTAGAGACTTCTGGAAGTGTTTATGAACAAAATAAACAAGAGCTATAGAGATAGGGTGAGAGAGTTCCCATGTGCGTGGCTTTCGAAATGTGCTTTTGCCATGACATCATCGGCCTCGCTCGCTCTCTGTCTTTTCACTGGCTATCTCTCTCCGCGTCTGGCCCTACATATAAAGAAAATTCCGAATTTAAACTTGGGGCTAGAATTGAAACGATGACATTATCAAAATATTTGTGAGTACTGAGAAACCTAACTCTTAAGTTTCTATAGTTATGAAAGAATTAATCTAAACTATGGTTCCTAACTCCTAAAAATGTTTCTTGTTAGAAAATTAAGTTTATAAACAGAGTACTGAGAAGTAGCTATAAATATTTTGCCTAACCCCTAGCTCAAGGTATATAAACAAAAAACAACCCTGCTCCGAACTACCTGAGCACGTTTGGCTGTACTTTCTCGAGAAGTCTCCCTAAGTACTCGCTTTTTCTCTCCGTGCTTTTCGCGGGCCCGAGCATATGACATCACTGCCTGATAATACGCTGTGCTACCAATTCCAAATCCAAAACCCCGTCTTAGAGCTTTACCTCGGCTTCAGGTCGTCGTTCTCCTCCCACAGCCGCTTGATATCGATCTCCAGCTTGGCCTTCTCCTTGGCCGTCTCGTCGAGCAGCTTGCGGGCGGCGGCCAGTTCCTTCTCGTAGACGGCCTTCAGGTTGGAGGTCTCCCGGTTGACGGTGTCCTGGGCGAGATTCAGTTCCTGGGTGAGCCGGCTGTTCTCGTTCTCCAGGTTGCGCATGCGATCGATGTAGCAGGCCAGGCGATCGTTCAGGTGCTGCAGCTCCTCCTTCTCCTGGATGCGGGTGGTGCGCGTCGGCGAGGTGGGCGAGGTGGCGCCCAGCCGGGACGAGGTCGAGGCCCCACCCACCGGCGTGGAGGTGGAGGCGCGCGAGACGCGTGTGTTCAATGTGACGCGGCGTGCTGACATTTTGTTGTTTTGATTCTGTGTGTTGGGCGAGGTGCGAGTGCTGCTTCCAAGTACGTAATCCTCTCAAGACTCTAGCTCAGTGTTATTTTCCAGACGTTTGCAGCTAGTTTTCTACTGGTACGTCCGCTTGGCTTGCCTGCTCAAAATTGACTGAAACCTTGCCTCGAACCGAACGGCTATCATCGACAAAATTAGTCGTCGTCGGCGGCAGCGGCGGCGGTCATATATAAAAAAAAAAGCAGAAAATACAACACGAATGTGGCGCTGCTCTCTCTATTTTTTCCGCTCTCACCTTTTGGCTTATTATTATTGTTGTCTCGCCTTCCACCACATTCGCTTTCCCACTCGCATTCGTAAGCGGCGCTGGGCTTTCCTATGTACAGCTGTTTGTGCCGCCGGAGCTCTAAATAGAAATCGCCCCGAACGCACCCAACTAACACCGTTCGCCGGCCCCAAAAACTCTTTTTACAGCGCAACTTCTTTGCGGTGGATTTGAGATACACTCCTATATCTTCGATTTTTAAGATCGTAAATTTACCAATCCAGGGAAGTGACTATTTCTATAGATCACAATATTATTTCAACTTTAAAGATTAGTTTATTTTGTGAAACCTATACCAAAGCATGCTGTATTATAATGTTTTGAATATCAAATATTTAAAAAATACCATTATTTCCAATATATTCTGTTAATATATTTTATAAAAACTTGATTATATTTAAAAATACAACGCATATACTTGTGGCTTTGGTTAAGAAAGCTCCACTGTAGTTCTATGTGGAATCCCAGCGATGCATTCCTAATCTTCAATGAAATCTCTGAGTTGTCCAAGGTTAATGAACGGCAAGTGCTATAAAATTAGAGATGGTACTAGAAAAAGAGATGGAGTACAAACTTACACATGAAGTGAGGAATGCGTGAAAGCTTCAAGGAAAAGCATTTTTATGTTTATAAGAACTGCAATGAAACAACTGGAAAGTGAAAATATAAAGAAGAAAACATTTATTTTTGATAGAATATTTATACGAATATATTAAGATAGTCATCTTATTTCTGTAATGAGGGGCAAGTGTTATTATCGAATGTATGTATATTTGCTTGTCCCCTGGAGAACCGTCTAATATTTAACAATCTGCAGGCAAATTTCCGTTTTTCCGCCTGCCGGCCACACATATTCATTATGATTTGTTAGACTTTGGCTGGCCGCATAAATTAATGGGCCCTAATAGTGAGTGCGACACATGAAAATCGACCACAATGGACGCCCACATCATCAATTCCGTTCCATTTGGCCCACAGGGCGTATGGACAATGTGTCACTCGAGTTTATCGATCAGCAGCGGGTCAATTATGGCCCAAAATTATGAAATACGGCCGGGCATAGTAGGTGGGAGGATATGGGGGTGGCACGAGTCCCTGGCTTGGCGCAATGTCAACTTGTCACAAGTGAAATATTTATTGACACTGACTTCTACGGGAGCCCTGGTGGAGAGCCCACAGTCATAATAATAAATAAACCGTCGAGAACCGGGAGACTGCTGGAGGGTTTCTCTTTTTCATGCCAGCTTGTATTTGCCAAAATGCAAATAGCCGGCAAACAATTTTTTATTTTGCCCCCGAGAGCTGGGAGAACTGGAGAACTTTGCATTCGCTAGTGCTCACACGCTGCGAGAAAATATGTGAACTTGTCATGCAATCTCAACGAGGCCCGTGACGTCACCAGCCGAGTTCCCAGCCAAGCGAGAACCGAGTAACAAAATAAATAGGGAGAAAAAATCGAGTATACAACGTATACTATACACATATGTAGCACTGACCTCCAAAACGCAGCCGCTTCTCAGTGACGTCACCGAATTAATTTTAATCATGAGCGGGCTCTTGAGCTGTTTCCTTGCCTCCCTCTTTCGAAATTATAATTATACTTTTCATCCGTTCGTAAGCTCTGAGCGTTGGCTAATTAAAATTAATTAATGTGCCCAATTGTGCGGTCGAAAACGAGCGTTAAAGCCCAACCAGATGTTAAATGATGTTGTTATTTCCCCTGCTCGGACTTTGTTTGGTTGGACTGTTTATTCTGTTTTTTGTTTTTCGTTCTTCGTTTTTCGGAAGTATTCCGGCAGAGTTTTTTTTAGATTACGCCTATTTGTCGCAAGATGGATTGCTGGGGATTAAGATTACAAATTGATAAGAATTATGCCAAAGGCCTTGGGGAAATAAGATGTTAGCTTAGGGAAAATGATAGCTGGCTTTAATTAAAATTCAAATGAAAGTGAAACATTTTCAGCATATTTAAATCAATAATATTTATGGAAAAGTTCCATGTTTTGTTGTTGATTCTGCCATAGCATCTGCCACTTTTATTTATCATATCATCTGGGCAAGAAATATTCCGTTCCGCCCATCGAACCCAACAAGTATCGATTAACCCAAAATAAAGAATGACAAACAAACAAACAGCACCCCGCAGGGCTTTTAATTTGAGCAAACTTTTGTGAATAAATGTTTATTTGGTATTTATTTGCTTTTTGTTACATTCGACTGAGCCCATACACCATACAGACACTGAATAAACTGAAGTCAAACGAATTAAGTTAGCTTCTCCTCTTGGCCGCCGTCAAAACTTGTTTGTCTTTGCTGGATTTTTTTCCTCTGGCTTTTTTACTTGTTTTTCGAATTTGTCAAAGCAGCTTCATAACTTCAGCTGTTGTTGTTGATTATTTGCGTTGTAGCGACAGCTCCGAAGTTTGCCAACAATAATGACATCATCGTGGGCTGAAAGTTTGAAGTCATGGCAAATGACGTTATAAGATGAATGAACGCCAAGAGCCAAAATGCTGGCGATTAAGCTGAAGAGGTGCTGAAAAAATCATTGCAAATTTAAGCGCAAATTAAGGAGCTTAAAAAGTTAGAGAACTCCCTAGAGCGACGTTGACTTTTGAATGGATGAAAACAATCAATTCAATAGTGAAATGGCAAAACTAAATAATTAAAAAACTATTTAAAAGCTTCGAAAAAGTTCACAATGCTGTTATTTTTAATTTAAAAAAGTGCCTTTCAAACCAGTACATTTTTTATCAGTTACCCTGCGTTTTATACAGTTTCAATATCACCATAAAATCATTGAAAATGTATTTTCGCTAATCCAAAAACAAAGCCGAAAAATTGCACGGCCGGCACACCATTTACACATCATCGAATAAACCCCCTTGATAACCGAAACCCCTCCGCCCATGGAGACGCGCCACTTAATTAACATTGGTCAACAAGTTTAGATCGATAAATTTTTGTGCAAAAACACGTCCGAATGGCGCATATAAAATATGGCTAAAACCAAAATGAAAAAGTAATATAAAGCGAATTCAGTTTGGAATTGGTTTAGCGATTTGTTGCTGTTTTTGTTTAATTGTCATAAGCCAAAAACCGCAACGGATAAAATTGTTTGCTTTCTGGCGTACGTGTTTTAATTTCTAAATGTTTTTACTTTTATTAGGGGGCGTTTTTGTATTCTGGGATATTCATGCGTTTGTTTTTCACCTGCTTTATAATTGAGTAGAGGTTCGCTGTTATTTATGAAAATTGAAATCGAAGTCAACTTGTTACGCATACGCCATGTTGGCCGAGGCTAATTTTTGGAGCTCAGCTTTCGTACGCCTGTTCAACGTTTGTTAATTTTTAAGAGGAAGTTTCCAACTAGCATTTACATACAATTTTCTACTTCCCCTCCACTTTTATCTGCATGTTCACGTCTCCTTTAGCTACTTGCATAAGTTAATTTAGTGTTTGTCTTGGCGGGAGTTTGCCTTTTTCTCATTTTATTTTGATGTTGAGTGTTTTGGGTGTCACTGAGTGCAACTTTTGGCCTGGCCAACTAGCGGAGTACATTTTACTTTTATGTATGCAGCTGCCTTTGCACAGCTTGCAACTTTTGGCCCGCTTGCCACGCCCACTTTCCCCCGCCCCCACACACACACGCAGGAAGTTGCTGGCCCCCAAGAAGTATGCTAAGAAAAATAGCATGCAGAAAAAGAAACCGACATTTTCCCTTTTCGCCGACAGGAAGGGGAAACGAGAACATTCGCAATGGCCTCACCCAGCAGAATTCAATTTGTAAACATATATGCTTTTTACGTAAGCTGCAGAAGAGTGTCTCCTTAAGCTGATTAGTAGTAAAATATAAATGTATACTTTTTAAATATCAAAGATGAAATGTTGTTTGAAAACTTGGACATATGTTTGCAATTCCTTTAGCTTTAATCCCTTTTTGGCAACAAAAGCCTCAGAAACAACACTAATTTTACGAAATACCTAAGTGAAGTTATATTTTTTTTACTTTATTCTGTAATCTGCTTTTGCCACAAACTGCTTTGGTAACCCCTTTGCCAAAAGCTTCAATTAAAATTTTCTCAAAAGCAAGCTTACATAAAAAGAGAGCTGATCAACAAAATAAACATGTTGTATAGCGGGGGAAAAAGTAAATTTGACTTGCATAGGCCAAAGGAAATTCAGGCAATTAATTTAAGCACATTTCGGCAGACATGTATACTGAATACTGCACATAATATATGCGTAGATGCATTCAGCCAACTGCAAGCCAAGTGAAAACGATTTGGGGTTTTTGGTGGCTAGTAAACACTTTAAGTTCCGTCTTTAAGCCAAATGTTTGCAGGATATATGCAGCACATCCACCTGTTTTATTTGCCTGCATTATCCACTCTATTGGGTCCGGGGCCTCCAGCCGTCTGCAGTTACCTCAACCGGTAACTTAATCATCGCAAATGCACACATCTATAAACTCGGTGCTGATGCGAAACGGAAATGAAGTTCTGGCTGCCTTCCTTTTCCGACCGCCGCACTTATGCTCCTTAAGTAGAGCCAGCAGCGATTGTTGCCGCTGCTCCTGGTCCTTCTGCTGCGATAAGTCTCCTGGCTGACATCCAAATAGAGCCTGCCAGCCAGGAATGATAGAAAAGAAAGCCCAGCAGCTGGAAGGAAGATCTCCTGACATGTGTAGCCAAGCAAACACAATTACAGTGGTTCCTCCTTGACACACAAAATATGAAGTTTTCCAAGACATTTGTTAAAATAATTATATTTTCATTGGCATGACAGGCCTTTAAATATGTTTTTTTTATGAAAAATTGTACAATAAGTAAAAAATTAATATCTGTTCTTCCTAGAAATGACTGATTATTTATTTTTAATATTTTTATGATTTTTTTTATACAATTTTTTATGTAATTTCCATGATTTTTAGACACTTTGTAGGTGGAGATTTATTTATAATTTATCTAATTTTTTAGTCTTTGTATGAAAAAGCAAATGTAGATGTAGTAAATGTTTTTGACATAAGGAGGTAAAAAACACAGAATTCCTCTTAAAACGAACTTCTTCCTTCTAAGAAGAAAGTAATACCTCTAAAACATAAAAATATGCCACATTTTTTTATGTTATTCTAGAAATTTGTTTTTAAAATCAGTATCGGTTAAAGAAAACAACCGATAGCCAAGCTGAAATGTATTTCCGTGCTGCTGCGAGTAACTAAAAATTCCGGCTGTGCAACATGGATCTAAGCCAATTAAATGCACTTTGTTGGCCAATTAAAATGTGGGCGAAGAGGGTCCTGTGCCTGGGCCAGGCCTAAGCATACATATATGCAGTGCGCAGTGTGCGGAGTGCAGTTTGCAGTGTGCAATGTGCATAATTGAATCGCAGGCGTAGGCCGACTCTGTCTGCCTGTTGGCCCCTGTTAGCTGCCTCTCGCTCTCAATTATGCTGGCAGCGTCAACAGCACGAGATTGACTTAATTATGTCGCAGGACAACAGAAAACTCGCACACATAGATACCCGCGCACACAGCGTGAGGAGGGAAAGCTTTGCCGGGAAAGGAGTTGAACAAACACGCTTTTCGCGCTGAGCGTTGATTATGCAAAATGGGGAGGGGCGGGAAGCCCCGAAGAAGGAATTATAATTACAAAATATAAAGCAGGCACTCGAGACACGTTGCCAGCCAGACAAGGAGCCAAGGATCGACAGGACCTGCAGTCTGCAGCCAAATCCTAGTTGGGTTAGTTTGCATCCGCACCTGCCGGTTGCTTTGGCTGGCGCCTAACGAGCGGGGCTAAGGACCATGATGGATGTAAACAAAAAGATGGCAACAAAAAACGAACAAAACTTAAAGCCCCCAACGAAGTTAGGATGCCCTGGCTTTGGATTAAGCTTATGAATATTGATAGTTGCAGAAGCGGCAAAGACTTTGGGAGTTTATAGCCTTAAATGTTGCTCCTGACACATTTTCTGACACACTCAACTAGGATTTTTAAAAGTCAACATTTCCATAACAACATAACAATGTTGTTATTTATTTATTTTTATTTATTTATTTTTAAACATAAATCTTGGGTATACACAGATTTCTAGAAATACGTATTATTAAATAGAAAAAAATTTTACTATTTAACAAGTCTTAAAATAGGTACCCACCTTATTTTTATAAGAGTTTCCTGCACTTAAACTAATCCATGTGCTGCCTAACTGACTTCTCGTAGCTTTTGAGGAACTGGGGTAAGCACCTGGCACTCAAAGGATTACCAACTGTCGATCTATCAAGCGTAATTGCGTCTAATTGTAGGTACCACTCCCCAAACGTCTCATTATGTCTTTTGGACTGAATAGTGGTGCGAATCCGGTGGGAGATGATCGTCCCAGCATTCAAATTCCACCAACCACACGCACAAAAGCGGAGCGTGCCAGACAGAAATAACACGAATGAACTGGAGGAGGTGGTAAATGGTGGGGGCTAGTGGAGGCTAGGGGGTAATGGGTGGTGGCTGGGTGGCTTTTGCATAACGCTCCGTCTTGTGTTTTCTGTCAGGAGCACGTGGCTGGCTGCACCTGCACTTGCATAACTCAGCTCGAACACCGCCCGCTGCACACTAAGCTCTTAGTTGGGGTCAGGCTTTGCAATTATAATTGCATTCAGCCCGAGCTCGAATGCAAGCGCAAACTGGGAGCCAAAACAGTGCCAAATGGCAGGTGCCGGAGGAGGACTCGGCGAGTTAACTGCGGTCGGGTGTCCAACTAATTTGGCATGGCATACTTTAAGGCGCGCTCACACTTTGAGCGACAAATTAACGCCGCATTAATGGCACGCCACCTCCCCTTAATAACCCCCTATCTCCCCCTCTTTGTCCGGCACAAGAGAGAGGGAGAGCGGCAGAGGGGCACTTCCGGCCGTAGAGGTTGCTGTGCGACTTCCGCTGCGCAGCGGAAACTGCGGTAACGCCCCACGACATTCATATATGCATGGTTTACGCACAGGCGAGCCCGGATTAATAGATTATGGTTAGATATTAATGGGTTTAAATGTGTTTTAATATTTTATACTTCAACTGAGAGCTCAGAAATTTATGTAACTAACTTAAAATGCTCTGTTAAAGCGAATTATGCAAACTAAGTAGTAAATATACTACGTGAAACTTTTAGATAAAAGAATATTACTACTTACAAGAGTTACCATGCCAGAATAATAGGTTATATTATTTCAACTTATGCCCTGATCTATAATGTATGAACTATAAAAGACTACATCCTCCTAAAGCTTAGCAGATGGTTGCAGTTCAAGGATTTCTCGTTTAGCTCTGTTTTTTTGACCGCCGTTGTGCATCTGAATAGGGGCGGTTAGACTCAAGGGGCCACCATCTGCGCCAAGCGGAAAATTAGGCAACAACTCAGGCCCATTGAATTATCACTCTCAGCGGTGGGGAAACCGAATAGATGGGTAGAGTCAGGGCGATAGACCACCGGGAGGACTATTCAAAACGCAATTTGGCCCGCCCCTCGAAATGCACTCGAAATTCAGCAAGGCACCGCTGAGCTGAGCTCAACAACGCCCCTCTGCTCCTCCTCATTAGGCCATCAATTGGCAATCAGCACTTGAGCGTATCGACAAACCATTAAACAAGCGTTAACCCAGGCACTTACCACCCTTCCGTATCTTGCAGATCATACGCGAACGCCTGCCGGATTATCCGGTGCGGAGCAGTCTGGTGTGGAACAGTTCGCCGGGCGCCCTGCTCACGTTGCCCACCTTCGCCGACAGTTCAAGGTGGGTCCTGGTTCGCCCCTCTGTAGATATATCTTGTTGTGCAACCTTGAAGCTCAATCGATTGTGACCCCCCTTTCAGATACATGCCGTTCCTGCTGAACTCAATGGGCGCGGAGCCGCGTCATAATTACACTGCGGTTATATACGTGCAGATTGGCGCCGCCCTGGGACCGAATGCAGCGCTCTACAAGCTAGTCAGGACCATCACCAAGAGCCAGTTTGTGGAGAGGGTGAGTTGAGATAGTCATAACACACCACAGAGGCCAATAATCATACTACTCCTTCTTTTTACCCGCAGATCCTTGTCCTTTGGGCAGCCGATCGACCGCTGCCCCTGAAGAAACGCTGGCCCCCCACCAACCACATACCCCTGCATGTGATTTCCTTGGGGGGCAGCACGCGGAGCAGCCCGGGAGCTGGACCCACAAGCCAGACGACTGAGGGACGACCGAGCATATCACAACGATTCCTGCCCTACGAAGAGATCCAGACGGATGCCGTGCTGTCGCTGGATGAAGATGCCATACTCAATACGGATGAACTGGACTTTGCCTACACGGTGTGGAGGGATTTTCCCGAGCGCATCGTTGGCTATCCGGCGCGGGCTCACTTCTGGGACGATTCCAAGGTGGGTTTTGGGCTCACAGGATGCATTACGTAGGATATATTTCACATCAATCCATTTGCCTGCAGAACGCCTGGGGCTACACGTCCAAGTGGACGAACTACTATTCAATTGTGCTAACTGGGGCGGCCTTCTACCACCGCTACTACAACTACTTGTACACCAACTGGCTGTCGCTGTTGCTACTTAAGACTGTACAGCAGTCCTCCAACTGCGAGGACATCCTAATGAACCTGCTGGTCTCGCACGTGACCAGGAAGCCGCCGATCAAGGTGACGCAGCGCAAGGGCTACAAGGATCGGGAGACGGGCCGCTCGCCCTGGAACGATCCCGACCACTTTATCCAGCGCCAGAGCTGCTTGAACACCTTCGCGGCGGTCTTTGGGTGAGTTTTCTTTCTTCGCGAGTTTAAGTATTCAGAAAGTCAAAGGAGTTTCAGAAGTATCGATTTGTTTTGTATTTTCATAATTATTACACTTACCCCGGTGCAATTCGTCACTACGTGGACCGTTCACAGTGATAATCAACTTATTTTTAAGAAACTTATGGTCCTATATATGTTTATTTTAAATTGAATAGTTTTTATTTATAAATAATTTCCCTTTTGTTTTTAATACTAATACTACTAATACTAGTAACACTACTAATACTAATAATACTACTAATACTACTATTACTACTAATACTATTATTAGTACTACTTATTCGAAGACTTGTTAGTCAGTAAATTATTCATATTTAATGGTAAAAAAAAAACTTTTTTGTTGGAATTCGCTTAGTTTCCTTTGCTTAAGAATTTGCAGGACAGTTTTAATTTAAGCTAAAGTACTATACTTTAGACTATTTTGACCGGATCTAAATTCTAGTTTTAAGCTGTTCGTAAATTTTATCTAAATCTATCTTCCCCTCCTATCTTTCCAGCTACATGCCGCTGATACGTTCCAACTTGCGCATGGATCCCATGCTGTACCGTGATCCAGTTTCCAATTTGCGCAAGAAGTACCGCCAGATCGAGCTGGTCGGCAGCTAGCGATATGTGCATCCTGGCAACAGCTACAAGCGCTAAGAGTACTGAATACATATACACCACACCACCACAGCCACAGCAATACCAATACTAATACCGATGCGAGCACAGACACAAACTCAGACACAAACACACACATAAGTTTAGACGAAAAGCTGTTTTTTGACGCTGGCCAGGCGTTGCAAGAACTATGTTAATTATTATTAGTAGCGAAAAGAAGGAAGGACGAAACTTAGTTAGGAGCCAGGGGGCGTTTGTAAATGTATGCATGTGTACATCGATGTAAGCAGCCGGCATCCTTTGCAATTATATATGCAATGTGTATATACAGACTCTAAATACGATTATGTGAATTAGCCTAGTTAACTTAACTGCAAGCGAAGCGAACGATTTTTGCCATCTTTTTTGCTAATTTCAAATTAGCTGCGCTTAGCCAATTTTCTATATGCATACACATACCTATATGTAAATGGATGATATATGTATAGGGACATAAGTAGCCGATTTTTGTACTGTGTGCGTTGAGTTTTGTATGTGTAAATGTTTGTATGTCCTTGTTGTAACTCTCCGTGTATAGTTAGTGATTTATCAATGTGAACGCACGTTCAGCGTGTGTGTGTGGACATGGCGAAGTCGTCTCCTCTTCAGTTTCCAATTCCAACTTGAGGCTCCTTGAATTCCGTATGCAAAAGCTAAAGAATCGACTGCATCCTCTGATCATCCGTGGCCATTATGGAGCAACAGCAGGCCATTCAGCAAAATGTGCACAAAATCCGCAGAGGAGAAGCAATTAACTAATGTTTAAACTAAGTTTAAGGTTTAAGTAGCTTTCCATTTCCAATTTGTTATGTGCAATTTTTTATTTGGACAACTCAGCTTTTAATTCCTAACGTGGCCATTTATTGAAGTACGTAAATCAATTATCAAAATGCAATCAACTTTTTAATCACACGCGCATATCAAGAAGAGAGGCTCGCCTCAAAAGGGAGCGTTTTATGTTTAAGCTACAACAAGAAATTTCTATACATATACTATAGCTGAAGTATATTTCTATACCTATTTTTTACAACAAATATACATGATTGCAGATGAATTTGATGTCTTTGTTTTATTATTTTATATTGCTAATTTATAAAACATTTTTTCTTGGCGAAATCAATTCAAGTGCGAAGGGCAATAAGAGCTAAAAGCAATAACTATGCTTCAACATATCAAATGAATTTGGATCTACCATTTTTGTTTAACTTATTTGGAATTTCTTTTGAGGTCTTTTTATGTTTTTTTATAACAAATCTGTATACTTTTTTTTAAAAATTTATAAATTGTTTTATTTGTTTGTGTAAAAATTACACTTTATAAAACGGAGTGTTTCTGGAAAACCTCAGACTTACCTTTTTTTTATGATCTATAATTTTATATTTTTATCCTCTTCGGTTAAATGGTCCTTAAGAACCGAGCAACAGACTATAGAGGGGAATCGATTGACGCCAACTGGGAACGCTGCCCAAACGCTCGAAACTCTTGACTGCCAAACGGCGAAATTGTTTAGCATTTATCAGTCGAATATGCTTATCGGCAACATGAATATATACGAATGCGAAGGGATGTGCTGGGGATGCTGTGCGGATGTCAAAACATGACTGCGCCAGCGAGCAGACAGAAAGGCGGACGGAATGCAGCGGACGGACAGGGACGACAAATGCAATGAAATGTTCCCTATCAGCATGCACATAAATCAAACATTTCAAACAAACATTTTTGCCGTTGACTACGAATAATAATAATCAAAAATGCCAGCTATATGGATATGCATATACGGAATGTGTGCGGCCCGAGGCGAAGGATATTCACAGCACACATAGATACACTCACATACACTGCGACATCTACATATGTATACATATAGGCAACTATAGAGTTGAAACCGAATCAGATCAAATTTTGTACAGTGCGTTTTATTTTTTGTATCTGTGTGTAAGGGAGATATTTGTATTATAACTCGTATATAATTGTATTTGTGAATTTGTATTTGACACTACAACAAAGACAAGGTAAACTAAAACACAAAAAACAGACAATTGCACTTTTTATACAGATTTAACAAACAAAAGGTAAACATAGTGGTATTTCTTAACCGAAACAAAAGCAAACAAACATGTCAAAACAAAACAACTTGACCAAAAATATTGAAAAGTCTCCTTGATCCCGCCCCGCCCACACAAAAATGAATGGAAAACAAACAAAAACGGAGTAGAGAGGCCAAACACAAACACAAAACGATTGCAAAAGCCATTTATTAATAACAATAAAATAATTAACGCCACCCGCGAAACGGTAATCAAATTTATTGCATTAACATTAACATGAAGTAGCGCAAAGTAAAAAAAGCAAAACGAAAACCTGGAAAAACCAACCAATCTTAATGCAATAAGAATAATATGGAAATACGAATATGGATGTTGTGATACAATTGAAAATTGCATGTGCTCTCATAAATACATATAGACTTTTAACCCCCACGTCCTTCCCTCCACTTGTCCTGGCATTCATTCACTTCCCCGCATTCCATTCATTTATTTTATTTGCTTCATAGGGATAATTGTGCATAATCAATTATTTTGCCACATTTAACTGGACAAGCCATGTGCGAAAAAATTCCACAGAGAAATCCTCATTCACTTAATATTCCGATGGGTTATTCAGTAAAATAAAATCATCATATGGTGATTTACGCTTTGCATAAATGATAGGTTAAAAAATGCAAAAACCAAAAAAAAAGTGTAAAGTTATGGAATTTTAAAGGGCTGTATTTGCTTATGGTTGGTTAAACATTATTTCAAAATAATTAAATTAATCTAAAAATATTTATGCAGCAAAAATTCTTCTGCCAATCTCAAAACTTGCAAGAACAAAGATAATTTGCGTAGAATGGCTTGACAAAAACGACAATAAAATATGAAGATGAGGTGTTTGGAAAATGCAAGATACAAAGAAATACCATTTATTATTTCTACTATATTATATAAAACTATATCTAACCGAATATCATTTTGTGGAGCTTAACCTATTAATATCCGTGTGTTGACTATGCTTTAATGAAAACATATCTGAGCTTAAGATTGATACTCTGAAATAGATCCACTCACCTGGCCCATCAAATCACTGCGAAAAAGTCCATTAATAAAATTGGAATCAACTCCAACTAACGAATGTCACTTGTCAAATTAAATGAAATTTAATTTTGTTTCAGTACACTTTCATTGGCAAATATGATATGATTGGCATGTTGCTGAAAAAAAATGTAAATGCGAGCCATTCATGAAAATATGTATTCAAACCTCTCCCCTTTTGTTTGTCCATGGTAAATAATACTTTCAATTTGTACAGAAACCAAAAGAAGTCCCTGTTGAACTGCAAGTAAATTGAAACCAAGATATATATAGTGAATGTGCTTAAAACTATTGCCTAGTAATGATTGTTAAAGCTTAAGGCATACACTCACACACACCCACAACCACACCCACACCCACACCAACACCACATGCCCACACAGACATGAATAAATGTAAATTACATAAATAAACCCATTAAAGCGAAAACCTAGTAAGCCTAAAACATAAATTATTGGCAAAACATCGCAGCAGAAACATTATATATATGTATTCTATATATATATATAAAAAAGAACAAATGTGATTTTTGAATAAAAATTAAACTGAAACTTGAACCGTTTTTCTCATCTCTCCTGCAAATTAAGCCGCTAATGCATTTTCAATTAAACAAGGTGTAAGAGCAAGCCCGATCTAAACACATTTGTGCCAAAGTTTGCGCAAGGAATTAGCGGCAAACTTTTCAGCGTGCTGAAAATTTCGTTGCCGTAAAATGCGTTGCCGTGTTTCTGGTTTGCCAAACTAAAAGGAAAAACTTAATTTACGTGCACATGCACATACCCCCTGAAGTCTACTCTGCTCTCGAAAATTAATATAATGCACTGGCTCCGCATGTCTGCAATGAAATTCCGCGGTTTGCATGCCTTTCTGCGGCCTGGTGACGAAGCACTCACCAATTGCCAATTATGGCCTCCCATCGATATGGCAGGGTCTTCTACCATATAATTAAGTCGATAATGGAACGCTTTTAGGAGTAATTTAACTGATGTGCTTGGCTTTTGGGATGCCAGCAGAGGATTTTTTTATTTTCATGTAAATATTTAGTGTATAAAGTTATAGTAATTCAAAGGCAACTCATTTTGGATACAAATCTAGAAGGAATTTAATATAAACCATTAGAGTTCCAAAGGTTTTTAGTTGAAAAGCTTAATTTAATTATATTGATTCGAGTACACACAAAAAATGTATGTAGAATGAATTGTGACATAACTTTAAAAAATAGTTAACATGCATTATATTATGTGCTACCTATTAGCTACTATCCATTAGTTAAACTACACAAATTGGAAATGTCGTTGATTAAATTGACAATTTGATGGATTTCAACCATATAACTATTAATTATTTTGGTTTTTTTTATTTAAAACCTTTTTTTATGTATGTAATTATGTGCTTAATATTTTTCCTATTTATCCTAAAAACCTTGATATTTTTAATAAACGTTTTAGTGACCAAAACTTAGTTACCAATGAAGTAGGTCATAGTTGTTCCACTTTTTAAAGTTAACCTTTCCTCTTGGGCTACTTTCCAGCTGCTTTTACCCCATATGGGGCTACCATTTTTCAGGATTTAATTTAGCTCACAGGCGACCCCTGGCGGCGGTCACTCGCTTCCGCCAGGCTGCCTCCGCCTGCTGTTGACACTGCCAAGGTTGTTGCTGCATGTTGCTGATGTCGCAGTTGCAGCTGCAACTACAACACTCTTTGCTGGCGAGCGTGTGTGAGTGATGCTTGATGCAGGCAACAAAGAAGCCGCCAGAGTGCCACGCCCCGCAACCAACTCCCCCGTTTGGTATGTCCTCAAAAACAGCCAGCTTAGGTGGGCGCAACCTAAAAGTAGGCAACACATATGCACGCTAGTTTCTTTTTTGCAGCTGCCATATTTTGCATTAATTAGAAAGTGGGCCATGTTCCGGCATCCTTTGGCCCCTTTCGCCCGCTAAGTGCTGTGTGTGTGCGGTTGGGGCATAAACAAAATGGCTGCCGCTGTTCGCAATTCGCGTTGTTTGTCTGCGGAACCGTTAAATTAGGCTTAAAGCAACTGCCAACACGGGCCAACACAACTTCTATGCATTGTTTTGCTAAATACTTTACGCAAATTGCCCGCTCACCCTGTGCCTTTTGTAGTTTCTGCTAATTACGTAATTTCCGCCGCCAAGTTGAGTGTTTCCACCATAGCCATTCCGCAGGATTGCAGTGCACTTCAGATGTTTCCCCTGTTTATTCACGGGCGGTTGTGGAATCAAAAGTATCTCACTGCTGGCTAGTTAATTAAAATGGTGTGCTACATGTTCAGAACTTTTCATTTATGGCTAAACTTGTAAATTTAATAAACAAAGTGCATGATGATTGATTTTAAAACGAAATTGGTAAAATACCTCCTCAACATTTCAATACAAATTCCTTTGTAAGGCAAAGTTTATAAAGCATGCAGTGATTGCTTTGCCTGGCTGGCAGTAAAATCCAATACCTGTCCACAAAAAAGAAGGAATTTATTTAATTTGTGCCAAAAGATACCTGTCGAACTTGGCCCCGCCTAATGGGATTTAGCCCCCGAAAACAAATTTATGCATAAATTCATCGCATGGTAAAATTCTATCACAAGTGTTTACGACTCGTTAACTAAACGATTTTGTATCCGAACGTGCAACAAATATTTGCGTAGATATGCCAAGAGCAACGACGACGACATCTGATGCCATTGTTTAGGAAGAATATGAAAAAATGAAACAGCATTTGAATTGGTGAGGCAGTCAACCTCCGGCATCGTATCAGCAGGAGCTGAAACAGAAGCCATAGCAATCAGGCAGCAGCCCACATCCCTCAGATTTTTCATCTGGCAAAATTCTGAAGGAAAATGGGGGAAATACACGCAGCTCGCTCTGGCAGAAAACTAAAAACTTTGCCAGCCATTTTGTATATACAAATATATATAGAAAGCATATCCTCTCTCTTGAAAAAAAGGAAAACAAAATCACTGCGATGGCAACAAGAAACAATTGGCTTTTATTGAAGTAAAATTTAATAAAGAAGTTTTCAATATGCTCTGGCAATATGTAAACAATCAACTCGGCTCCAAAAATCATAAATATTTTCATTACGGCAATGCAACAAAGGCCGAACTTTCGGCGACTTGAGGGTTTCCGCCCGAAGTGTCCTTGTTGTTGCTATTGTTCGCATTCGAGTGCAGCTGCCAAAATTTCCCAATATGCACTCCACAAATATTTGTATAAATTTCTGTACAATTTGTATTTCCATTTAGAGTCTCCGTTTACAAGTGTCGACAGCAAGTTTTGTGTCAAACGTCCTCATGACGAATGTATTGGACTGGGGCACAAAACTATTATCAACATTCAAGCGTCAGAACAATCTGTAGCCTCTGGTCAGCCAACAGTTTGGGTTGACAGGGGGGAAAAGATGGCCAAGAAAAGGTGCGAAATCAAAATGAATTTAAGGGGGAGAAATGAAAGTTGTAATTTATTGGCCCCCAGGAAATCTGCTAATCTGAATTGATTTATAGAAATGACTCGCACTTGGACTTAGCACTCTGCTGAGGCGCGTTATTAATTTTCTGATTTTTAAAGTGCCTAAATAAACAGCAACTTTCCTAAAAATGTATTTTTAAATTAACTTGGTTTCCCTTGCCTTTATTTATAATACCTATAGACGGGCCAATTAACGAAATTTCACCTGCCATCCACCTTTGCCGGGATTTTCACAGCACTCGGCCAGGCTAATTTGTTTACTGCCACCAACTGGCCCACACACACATGTGCATATTGACCAAACTAGGCCGTCATTGCCATTTATTATAATTGAACAGCGACCCGCACCAAACCGAACTGCGAACCGCCAACCAACGCAGGCATAAATTGATTAACTTGCCATTGGCCAGGCCGAAAGATATACGGGGGATCCGAGAGATCGGGTGAAGGGGTGGCAGGGTGGCGTCCAGTGGGCCAACATTTAATTGTGCACTTTGCCTTTCATAATTATCTGAAAATTATGTGCGTCGCTCCAGCAAGGCACGGGGCCAGCACCAATCACAGAAAAACATTTGGAAAAACTGGAGTTCCTGATGCTTTAAGAAAAAGTCTTATGAAAACTACCTTATAATTTGATAACTTTTATACTTATTCACAATAATTAATTTCAATAAATATGTTTTATGGGTTGAATATCTTAAAAAATTGTTGGTATCGATGGTTTGGCCCGATAAAACTTATTTCTATAGCTACTATTTTTTTGTGTGCATAGAATATATGTATGGGATTTTATCATACAAGCTCATAGTTTTCTGCAGTGTCTTTAGCCAACGAAGGCGATTTTGTGCCCGTAATCGACACAGGTCAACAAACAAATTACGTTTTAAACTAATTGAAATACATAAATGTGGGGACATGATGCTGGAGCAGTCGCATCCATCGAACCACACTCGCATCCACATTAATTGCGGACATTCCGGCAGTCGGCAGTTGGCATTCAGCGATCGCCCGCCGAGCTCCGCAGACCGGAACTCCGCCCCGGCGAACAGAGTCGCCGACTCTCTGGCCAACTAACAACGTCGGACTCGGACTCGCAATTGGATCTATCCATACAACCACCACCAGCGGCACCAGCAAGTGGGGAAGCTACGGCGGCATTATGGTACATTATCTGCTGCAGAACCCAAAAACCCAGCGACAACTTCATTTGCCAGAGGGAGTGAGATGGTCGGCAAAGGGAAAGGGAGAGTTCAGAGTTGTGAAGCAGGGAAAAATTTATGTTTGACATTAACAGCAATGCGGAATTCGATGAAAAACAAGAACGAGGGGGGAACAAGAAGTTTTGGATCCCAAAAATAGGTACAATACTTAGGTTTCTTCTTGGGTTTTTTTAGGATCTAAAAACATCAATGCAACATCGATATGGTTTTACGCTTTTATTTTTCATTACGACATCATTTCCGACATAATCCATTTAAAGAATGATTGCAAAAGAACCTGCTAGAATACTGTCCAATTCCAGTCTATAATATACATCGTCTCGAGTCTACTTAATTAAACTTACACATGAAAGTTGAGTTCAGTCTGATTCCACGAAATGACGCGACACGAGCTATTCCTCATAGACTAGAACTTAAATGGTTAAAATTGTTAATGAGTAATTAGCGTGATATCTTTGTTTATTTAATCATAGAGGATTTTTAGAGAGGTGAATTATTAAAAGCTCCAAAGAAAGAGTTAGCACCAGAACTATGAGTAATATCAGACCCACCCTCAATGGGACCCAATTGTTGGCATTCGGGAGGGCTGCCTCTTGGGTTCTAGGGTCCAGATCCACATGTAGTTCGTATGGGCCCGTTACCATGGTTCTATAGACCACCTCCCCAGCGCGGCCTGCTCTCCGCACTCGCTGTATGGATGGTACATGGCAAGTTGGTGGTGTCGCTGGTGTCGCTGGTGTTTTGATCTATGGATGCATGAATGATTCGCTGCGCACCGCAGCAACAAAAGCAACTACGACCGTAATGACACCAGAAAACAATTGAAATAATTCTAGCAGAAATTTTTGTTAGCTCACCGACCCAGGGCAGCCAACTTTATTCTGTGGCGTGTGCGTTTTTATTTTTTTCGTGGCTCAGTTTCCATTTCAACGTGGAACGAACGAAAAGTTGCAGCGTAAAAAATAGAATTTCGGTGAAATATTCACGCATATTTCGTTTTTTGGGAAAGGTGTGCAAAAGAGGCGTACGATAATTAATAAATGCGCTTAAATGCGCCATGAACTATGCAAAAGTTATGTGCTAAAAGTGAGAGCTAAAAAGTGTGCGTTGCAAGTGGCAGTCATGTGGAGTGCATTAAGGATTCAACACTTTTTCTGGCTACTACCGATGCTCCTTCGCCTGTCACCCCTGTGTTCCGGCCAACAGACCCACATTAAGTTGGAGCAGGGCGATCTTATTGGGGTGAGGTCAAGATATTATGGAGAGTAGGTGTTTCAGGAACTGAAATCGATGATTTGCTTGCAGCTCAAGGTCTTTCCGGATGGGACACGTGGCGCTGTATACGCTTTTCTGGGCATTCCCTATGCCCAACCCCCTCTCAACGAACTCAGATTTGCTGTAAGTAAACTATTAGAATAATTTTCAGAAATTTAGAGGATTCAAAAAGGATCTAGGAATGGATTTAGCTAAACCGAAAACCAACTAGTTGTATCTTTATTTAATTATTTTGTTTTACATTCTAAATGAGTAACCCCGAATAAATCTAAAATATAGGAAAAGAATTTTGTGGTATAAATTATGCACAAATTTTTAAAGAATTGTTAGTTGTTATACTAAACTATTAGCAGGAAAGTGACCATATATGTTTATAAATGTGATAGTATATATTATTATTTATCTTTCAACTCAATAACCATGAAGGTCGTTTGATTTATTGGGGTTAAAATACTTGTATTTAATTGCCTTATTTTGTTTTACCATAGATAAAAACGAAATATTTTCTCATTTAGCCCGCCAAACCGAGTTCCAGCTTCAATCGCACCCTGCAGGCCACCGCTATGCAGCCCATCTGCCCGCAGCTGTCGAACACCATCTACGACGAGAGTTCGGATGGCGGGATTCCCAGATCAGTGAGCACAGACGAGGACTGCCTGTACCTGAACATCTGGACCCCGGAGTCGGGGCTGCGATATGGCAAGCTGCCCGTCGTTGTTATTGTCACGGGTGAGGAGTTCGCCTACGACTGGCCCAGAAACCGCATCAATGGCCTGGATCTGGCCGGAGAGGGAATTGTGGTGGTCAGTATCCAGTACCGGAATAACATCTACGGTTGGCTGAGTCTGGGGGAGCAGCACCGCCATATGCCTGGCAACTACGGGCTAAGTGATGTCCGGCTGGCATTGCGCTGGATTCAAAGGAATGCAGATGCCTTTGGCGGCAATCCAGATCTCATAACCCTTTTGGGTCATGGCAGTGGAGGAGCTCCTCTTGCGCTGGCTGCCACGTTGGAGGATTCCAGACTGGTGAAGAAGCTGATGCTCTTGTCCCCGGGTCCTATGATGCGAACCTTGGGTCAGAGCCACCAGCAGCGGATAGTGGAAACCGGTCAGGTGCTGGTCCAGAAACTGGGCTGCCAGTTCGAGGAGGCCCAGCGCCGCCAGCTGATGGGTTGCCTGCGGCGAAAGAGCCGGGAGGATCTGCTCCGCGCCTACGAAAGCGTCTACAATCATGGCAATGGGAGCGCCCAGCTGGGAGTGATGCTACCCGAAGGATCGACACTCGATCAACGACTTAGAAACGAATCACTGCCTCCTCTGCTACTGGGCATCACATCCAATGAGGGAGCTTTCCTGCAGGATTACTGGCTGGATGTGGCGCGGGAAGGTCAGGTGGCTCTTCAGAAGTACATCAATCACACGTTGCTGCCCAGTGTGATGCGAGCACTGGAGTCGGTGGGCGAGGAGAGCTCCTCCCAATTGGCGGCCATCAGATGGAGGTACTTCAACGGCAAGGGAGAGGGAGTCACCCACCTGCTGGCTGGAATGCAACGCCTGCTCTCCGAATCCTTATTCGAACTTCCCTTCTTCCGTCTCTTAGATCTGCTAAATGGAACCACCACCTATGCCTACGTATTCGATCAATCCCATTCAATGGACATGAGGGGCAGAAGGAATCTATTTGGCGGAGCCTCCCACAGCTCGGATATTCCATTGCTCTTGGGTCCCAGCCTGTTTCAGCAGATAGCCCGTCGAAGATTCAGTGGCGAAGAGGAACAACTTTGCCGGAAAATAAGGGGTGCCTTTGCCAACTTCATCAAAAATGGCAACCCCACTCCAGGAAGGATCTACGATGGTTGGTTGCCCTATAACAAAGCCAACCCCTTTGTCTACAGCCTGGGAGAGCAGATGAAGACCCCTCAGGCGGGATCAGTAGATGAGGCGGAGGTGGATAAGCTGCTCAGAGGGGAGGCTGGAGTTCCAGGCCAGGATAGGAGTTTATCGCGGAGCAACCGGCACGATACCTACAGGGCAACTCCCTCCAATTCCTACACGGCCAGCAACCAACAGGATTCGGGTTACTCCAATCACTTGCAGCGGGTCTACGGATTCTGGCAGGTGTTACTCCCACTGGAAAGAGAGGAGGACCTAAGAGGAGGCGGGGCCCTCGGTCAGCGAGTGCGACTTCTGGAGGCGAGTGCCGATGCGGCCAGATACCGTCAGGGATTCTATGCCATGCTGGGACTGGTGTGCCTACTCCTCGCATGCCTCTGCCTGTGCGTTTACCTATTGAAAAGAGACCCCAATTCCATGAGAAGAAGCAGTGCATCCTCGGCTTCGGACTGCTACAGCTTATGACATAAGTGGTTTCGTTGGACGACCATCTTTGGGGACCGGAAGGACGAGGTGCCCTCGACCTCGGGCATTGCCAATGTCGAGTCCTGGCGCAAAGGTGGTCGTGCAACGAAACGGGAACAGAATGGAGGCGGAGGAGCAGAGTCCGGAGTTGGAGGAGGTCATCTTGAGGGGGAGCGACGGGACCACATTCTCAATAATCAGCGTGCAAGACGTCCCCGTCAATTGCAGCCGTACGATTTCAAGATTGCCCACCCTATTGGAGGAGCAGGAACTGGATCTGGAAAAGGATTTGGAGCAGGATCTGCGGGAGCAACCCGAAGTGCAGGAGGAGGCGGAGGAGCCAGATCAGGAGCGGGATCGGGAACTGGAGGTACACTTGGAACTGTTGAGGAACTCCTGGACCCTGTCGCCGGCCAATTCGAGCCGAGTGTGGCTGTTAGGAACTGGCAATACCAGTTGACTTGTGATAAGTTCTGAAACCAACCAAAAACGTTAATTTTAATTTCGAATACTTATTATTACTTTATATGTTTATATGTACTTGTCCGTAATTAAATAAACGAATTTTTTACACATAAAATACTTAAAATTTCTTCATAGTTTGATTATCTATGTTTATTTAAAAATGTATCTGAATTATATTTACAAAAAAGCTTATTAACAAATTTTCGTCAACAATTCAAAGGCACCAGTGCCGTTTCGCACCGGCAGGCCCACCATCAGACGACTCGATGGGGAGTTCAGCTCATCCGAGCGACCGAATCCGGCGGCGCTCCTCAGGAACTGTAAACTGGACTCGAAGGACATCTGCTGCAGGGGCGATGAGGAGTGCTCCATGCCCTTTCGTGACAGGGGCTGGAAGGTGCCGTCGAAGGTCATGTAGTCCGCGATCAGCGACAAGTGCCGGCGATCCACCGTGATGCCGTAGACCTTGAACACGTTGCTCACCTCCTTGACAATCACCTGGGATGCCGCCTCAATGCCGTACGTCTTGGCAATTTTATGGATATCGTTAGAGTAGAGGCGATTCAGGTCGAGAATCTTGTTGTGCTGGAACATTTCGCCAATGTTGATGCCATCGGTCTTCAGCAGTTGCTCATCATCCTGGCCCTTGTAAATAATGGCCCGCTTGATGTGCTGCACCTGGTGGACCACACTTTTGCCAGCCAATTCCCTGATGATGGAGGTGAGATCGGGCTTCTGGTAGCGCACGCTTAGGCTCAACTTGACCTCGCACCACAGATGGTTTTCCTTGTCGTAGGAATAGCCCTTGACCATGTCGTTGCTCAGCAACCTCTCCACCGACTTATCGTCGACTTCGTTTTCATCAGCATCCTTGACCTTCTCCTCGTCCTCCTGATCATCCGCCTCTTCGTCGTCATCTGAAAATCAATTACATGATTTAAAAATCTTTGGTAGTTCAGCAGATCTCCATTTACCATTGGCATCATGGAGTTCCTCAACATCATCTGGGTCATCGTAGTCATTCTCATCCAACTTGCGTTGCTTAAGCTTCACTCCAGTCGCGTCATCGTCATCAGCCTTCAGAATACAAATTTCAATATTTAAACATTTAAGACTGGTAACAGCTCAACCCACGTTATCATCCGATGAATCGTCATCATTAGCCTTAGACTTTTGACCACCCGCTTCATCGCCATTGTCTAAATCATTATCCTCGTCTTTGTCAGCATCTTTTTTGTCATCTATTACAACTCTAGAAAATGAGAAAGAATTAGTTAAGTAAAAACGTGTAAATGGGTTGTTATTCTTACATTTTCGTTGTCTTCAAGGCACTGGATACTTTTAGGATGGCTCGAATCAGTTGTTTAATGAAAGTTTGGTGCATGTACTTTATAATTTGCTTGGGTCGCACACCATAATCCTCCTTGTAGACCTCCCTGGGCAAGAATTGGAAGCGCATCTCGTACTCATAGGCTCGCTCCGGCTCCAGGCTCAAACTAGTGCTGATGTGGACAGCTGCATAGGAGAATTGTCATTAGCAACATATTAAAAATAAGTGTATCGTAGCACTTACACTCCAAAAGGTTTGCCAGAGTCACAGAGTTAAGACTTATGCGTAGCTTCTCCGCCTGGTGCTGCTGACCTTTCTTTATTGGTATATCCATGGAAGGTGTCTTGATGTTGGATGAGGCCAGCATAAGAATCTCCCGCAGTCGAGGAATACCCAGAGTCACGTTCATCTCACCACGACCAGCGAAATGGAAAGTATTCAGTGTCATCTGAGTGGAAGGTTCACCAATCGATTGGGCGGCTATCAAGCCTACAGGTTCACCAGGCGACGCCAACGCCTTAATGGTCTTCACCCGCATTATGTCGGCTATGGTCTCCTTATGTTCGGGCTTTCTCTTAGCGTAATCGTCGATGAGTTTTCGCGTTCTCTCCGAAACACTACCGTAGTAAAGATCTTGCTTGTAGACGGCCACCGTGGGATCCGGACAGCGGGCGTACTTTTTGCGATACAAGGCCTTGTCTTCGGCATCCGCCTTCTTCCATAACTTAAGCAAGCCCTCGTCGAAGCGGCGGCGACCTGTCTTGGAGTTAATCTCATTGGGTCGCTTCACTTCCACTTCCTTGCGCAACTCTTCAGAGAAGTGCGTAAAGGCGGCACGTAGCTTGGCTGGCTTCTTCTTCTGCCAGCTGCGTATGTTCTTCTCGTGGCGCTGCACTTTGCTTAATTCCTCCTCGTCCTTCATTAAATCCAGTTGACTGGGCCGCAGTATTGCTGTGGCATTCTGTGTGAGGAAGTCAGCACAGAACTTTTCGTTGAAAAACTTGGACTTCAGAATGTCCAAGCCATCCTCGCCGTAAAGGAACTGCACCACACTGTTGTCACTGTCGCGGACAGTGAGATCATAGTGGACACTCAAGCCCTCCAAATGCTTGATAAGACAACGCTGCAGATAGCCAGAACGTGATGTCTTCACAGCAGTATCAATGAGACCCTAAAATGGTTATACATTTAATACTTGTTATTCTCTGCCTAAAAAGCATTTCGAACTTACTTCACGACCAGCCATGCAATGGAAGAAAAAGTCCTGCGGCTGAATGCCGGTCATGAAACGTCCATCGATAAAACCTCCAGACTTTGGCGAGGTCTCAAAGGAAGTAAAACTGGGCAGCGATTTGCCAGATATCATCAACGGCGGTCGCTTCCCTTCCAACTCGATTTGTCCCAGCAGACACGAGATTTGCATAGTATTCACCATGGATCCCTTTGCACCGGATAGAACCATCAGTTGCAGATTGTTCGACGGGAACTTGGTAATCAGACCCCCGGGCAGACAAGTTCTGGAGAAAGGAAAGGTTAAATAATGTTTGTAATGTTTTTTTTGTATTGTCCATACTTACTTATTAATGTCATTTGTGTAGCCATCCAAAAGAGATTTGTATTTACGATCCAAGAGCACTCGAAACTTGGAATCCTTGACATACGCCTCCTCCATTTTCTCAACCAGCTCATCGTGCGGCGGTTCATCTTCCAAGTCCAAAGCAGCAGACACTGCACTGTTTCCCGCATCGCGGCACTCGCGAATGATATTCCTCCTTTTTCTGTCCGCTTCGCTGGATACCAAGATATCCTTGACACCCAAAGTAAAGCCCTCCAATTGCAGGAAGAAGGTGAATACTTTGGTGAAGGCAGTAAGAAGGCGTGTTGACACATCGCCACCATACAGCTCGTACATGCAGTGGATCAAACCAAAAGTGGTGGCTCCATACTGCTGTTTATCCAGAACTCCAACAAGCAGTTCTCCCTTCCGGATCTGCACTTGGCTTTCGCTTAGCTCGTTTTCCTGGGGATTCGTGCCACAAATTGGCGGGCGTGGGCGTGTCACATTCCAATTCTGTAATGTATTGACCAAAAGGTGAGTTGAGCACCTAAGTGTGATCTAAAATGTTCTTACCTTTCCACCAATTTTAGCAAAGGAATCAAGATTAATTCTCTCGTATCCCTCGGGAATAAGGTTGATAATAATGGTGGACAAGACCTGCTTTCCGGACCAAAGCCTTGCTGGTTTTAGAATGGCCGGCGGTAGCAGCTTGACATCCTTCTTATGGTCACTCAGTCCCTGATACACCAGCTGTTGGTAGTCCTCGCGGTTGAAGAATCGCCCACGAATCGAGAGCTTCACACCCGAAATGACATGATCCTGAATAAGTCCACCCAACGGTGTGCCGTCCTTGGGCACCAGATAGTTGCTGGCCACATTCACTAGGTTGTATGCCTCAGCCCTGGCCACCTCACTCTGAGGATAGTGGGCGTTCATTTCGTCCCCGTCAAAATCGGCGTTGTATGCCTTGCAATTGGAGTAGTGCAACCGGAAGGTCTTCTCGCCGTGCAGGATGCGAGCCTTGTGTGCCATAATGGAGGGCTTATGCAGCGAGGGCTGTCGGTTAAGCAGCAGGACATCCCCATTAAGCACGTGCCGATGGACGATCTTGACGCCATCCTTAGGATTCGAAAGAAGGAGCTTGGCCATACTCTCCCGCTTGGCCGCATTGTCAGCCGGTATATAGGTGGTGAATCCGTTCCTATCCTGGATGTAGTTCGCTCCTGGGTGCACGTCCGGACCGTTCTTCACCATCTTGCGCAGCTCCGTGACGTTCCATTCGGTCACGGGGACGGGATAAGACAACTTCTTCGCAAATATATCAGGAATACCGATCTCATCCACGTTTATATTGGGATCGGGGGTGATGACTGTACGAGCGGCGTAATTGACACGCTTGCCCATCATGTGCTTACGGATCAGGCCATCTTTCTTTTCAATAACCTGCTTTAGACCTTCAGCAGATTTCATCTCCCGGGACATGTTCACGTCGAGGAGCACATCCACAGAAGTTTGGAGGGCCAGCCAAGCGTTATACAATTTCTCGTGGGCTGTGGCGCCTTTAAGAGTCTGATAGGCTGCCTTAGCCTCATCCGTGAGCTGCTCGCTGTTGCCTTTCATGTACTTCAGAACCACATTCAGCACATGGTTGTTCTCGATGATGTGGATGTAGATGTCCGTTTGGGGATTTCCTTTCAGCATGTCCCCGATCATGTTCATGGGACGAGCGCGTGGAGGCGTCACTGGAATGGTGTCCATAAAAAACAGATCAACCGGCGATCGATCGCCCTGCAACTCGTCCGTGTTGCTAAGCGCCAAAACAGGTACCAGGAGCTTCAATAGCTCTGGATAATTGGCGTATATCTGGCGCATATAACGACGGCATTCGTCCGCAAAGATAACCTTGTTCTGACCACCGATTTCGGAGACACCACCAACGCTGTGGAAGGAAACAAATTCAGTTATGGTTGTCTGGAAAAAGCTGTACCGTCTTACCGCTCCTTGATGTCTGCCAGGGTGACGTAGAATACGAGCCGCCGGTGCATATAGCGCACATACCGCATGGACTTGTTGCAGTGCCGGCACTTTTTGCCCAATCGCTGCAGTGCACCGTGCGTGATTGCCGTGCGCAGGGAGCAGCTGGTCTTGGTGGAGTTGCTGGAGTTCTTCTCGTTCTTCTCCAGCAGACTGTACATGGCGGCAATGTTGGGGTGTACCAAATCGCCGTTGCGCAGGGACACCATCTCATCGGAGTTCTGGCAGACGATCTCCGATTTGAAGAGCTCCAGCTCCTGGGCCTCGATGATGTAGCCTGCGTCGATGAGGCGCAGCTGCAGCATGATGATCTCGCATTCGTGGTCTGCAATGATGGCGCTATTAGTGTATCATGTTAGTTAGAAAAAGAGGTTTATGGCTTACCCTTCATCTGCAGCTTGTAGCAGTGCAAGCAGAATATGCACAGCAGTCGCTGCACTAGCTTTATAAAGAAAGGATTGTAGACGGGTGTGCTAAGCTCGATGTGACCCATGTGCCCGGGGCAGTCCTGCAGCTTCAGGCACGTGCCGCAGGGATCCATGCACCGACCGTAGGAGCCCATTCGAATGTCGTACAGACCTCCGGGCATCGCATGGCCCAGTGAATCGAATGTGATGCCCGTGATCACCTTCACCACGCTCAGCTTGCGGATCTCCTGGTCCGTGAACACGGCGAACTCCAGGTCCGAGGGGAACATGTGCACATCCTGCGGTCGCCTGGAACCCATTTCGCCTGATTTACACCACAATTTCGTATAAAAACTCAAGAAAAATTGAGCGCAACAGCCGCGCACGTGTGTGGCTATTAGAGGTGAAAGCAAATCGATTTTAACGGTCAACTGGTCTATCGTTAAGGCCTATCGATTATGAGAATGTCATCTCTAGGCAAACAGCTGATCTGGTTTGTTTTGAAGGAAAATTGTTTTTTCTTTGTAATTTTTTAGAAAAAAGCTTAAAAATGCTAACTTCCATGGTTAAGGAGCACCACAAGGAGCAGGTGAAGCGGAAACAAGAGCAGGGTATGCACTCCAACCAGTTTTCCTGCGAAAATGTATAAAGAAACTGCTTTTTCAGAGGTGCGCCGCAAGGAGGCCATAGAAGCCTCCAACGAGCTAACCCAATCCCTGGTGGACACCCTTAATGTGGGCGTGGCCCAGGCCTACTTGAACCAGAAGCGCCTCGACGCGGAGGCCAAGCAACTGCACATGGGAGCCACCAATTTTGCGAAGCAGACCCACCAATGGCTGCAGCTTATTGATCAGTTCAGCAGTGCCCTCAAGGAGCTTGGCGATGTGGAGAACTGGGCACGCAGCATTGAGGGGGACATGCATGTGATAAACCAGAGCCTGGAACTGGCCTACAAAGCCTCTCGAGCGGCGCAGACTGGCGCAGCAGGAGGGGCAGCTGCTGCAGTGGAAGCCTCCACTTCATCGTCCGCTAACCCAAATCCTAGCGCTACATAACTACTCTTAGGTTTATTCCCCTTTTCCAAATAACTCCCTAGATCCTTTCGCATAACTACATTAATGGATGTTTGGTTATTACGCCTTAGGAATTTGTATGAAATAGATTTAAACTGTTTCCTACTACTAATTAATTGAATTTAAGTAAAGATATTTAGCTTTCTTCACGAGAAAGCCTATAAAAAAACGTGATAACTCACTACTGTCACTCCGAACGACCAACTCAATGAATAAAGACCAAAAGCCTCAGCTTTCTGTACAATTTCAATTTTATTTTGTACTTGCTGCACAATTATATTTATAATTAAAATTAGTTTAGTTCTGTTATCATTATCAGTTTGCTGCGGTTCCTTTAAAATACATATCACAATCTATGCGGACCTCTGTATGTAATGTTGGTAATCGATCTGATATTTACAAACTACGTTTTGTACAGCATCAATGACGGTTAACGAATAATTATGATAAGAAGCGGTTTTGGGTGAATAATGAATTTGGAAATTAATCTAGATGTGAGCTGTTCGCCAACCAAATGCCATAGATGGGATGGTTTCACCAAAACACAATATTTCAGTCGTATGCTCCTCCGCTGGCCGTTTGACACAGTCCAGTTGGCCAGCAAGAAGCACGAGTTAAGGAATCACCTCCGCGGCGCACTAGTAGCGCGATTGGATGCGCCCTGGTGGGGAAACCATATATTACAGATCTTACTGAAGTACCATGCTTAATATGACTTACGAAGCTTAGGGGAACGTGAGCGGCTGTAGCTTTTGTTGCGGTAGCGCTGGCGACTGGAGCTCCTGCGGTAGCTGCGCTCATAGCGATCGTCGCGGTAGCTGTTCCGGCTACGATAGTTGTCAGGCGAAAAGGAACGCTCGCGTTCGCGACGTCGCTCTGCCCGTGGCGAATGGCAGCGTCCCGGGTATACACTGCGCGAAGGACGACCCATATAGACACCCGGAGTAGGAGTGTGGGCGCGTTGGGTTATGGAGTAGTCGACGCGAATGCGGCGATCATCTACCTCCATGCCGGAACAGGCGTCCTTGGCCACACGGGCATCCTCGAGATTCTCAAAGTAAATGAAGCAGAAGCCCCGCGAACGATGTGTCTGTATGGCAAAAGATTTATGAGAGTGTTGTAGTAAAAATATAGGACTATGCTGGCAATCCTAAAACGTAGTAATGCAAATGTGACGGCAAGCCTTTAGCTTTAAGTTTGGAATACACGAAAAGCTCACAATCGCCCTCTACTTCAATCTAGCCAGAAATGAGGACAAAGCAGCAAGACTTTAAGCTGATTGCCTACTCGTAGATGTTCCGGCGCGAGTTGTCTTAAGGGGGTATGGCAAAAGCAAATCTTACATGAGCGTCGATGACCATCTGGATGCGCTCGATGGGTCCGTACTTGTTGAAGAGCTCGCGGACCTTGTGCTGCGAGGTGTTGGTGTTCAGACCGAAGACGCCAATGCAGCGACTGGCCTGGGGATGTTCCTGCAAGGGCGAAAAAGGCCGGTATTAGGGATCAAAAGGGGTTGATAGGAGAGCCGGTTGACTTACGCGAGCCTTGTGCATCCTCTGGCGGTCGCGGGACGAGCGTCGGCGGTGTGCCGGCGGCGGCGACTCCGAGCCCAAACGCGAGCGGGAGCGCCGACGGGAGACGGAGCGTTGGTGGCGACGACCGCCATGGTAATCGAAGTCCGACCTTGATTTGGTGTGGAATGGAAGGGAATTAGATTCTTGCGCGTCTTGCTAACTGACAGTTGGAAAATTGTGTGTTTCGTGTTTCTTGACAATAGCTATTTCTGTATTCTGTTCAATTCAATTCGAGCTACGTATTTCGGGGCTATTCTTGGGCTGTAAGTGCTTCGGTGGGTTTCTTACATAGCAACGTGGGTTTCTTCCGATGAAAAAAGGAAATCGGTTGATATTTTTTCGTTCTGCTCTGGGCACCAGCTTGCTCGGCCGAAAGGCGAATCCAAATGATTGGCCCCCGATGACAGTTGACTGGTTTTCCCAAATGCTACTCGATGCTCGGTGTCAGAAAGGGGGTATGGTATCGTTTAGGAGGGGCTCGGCCCCGAATGTGTGTACACATTTACCTGCGGTCCTTGTGTCCGGAGGAGGTTGTCCTGGCTGACGAGGAGGATGCCGAGGACCGCTTTTGTTTGTAGCCATTGCTGCAATTGGAACTCTTGTCATTGCATTTTTCAGGGCATTCTCTTTTTTCTGCCTACCTGTCGAATTTTCGATGTAAATAGCCTCGCTCTTCGGAGGAACGCGAGGACTTTGGTGGCGGAAAAATAGCATTTGTAGTGGGTGTGCACTGTTTTGGGGTGTCGAGCACTGTACTTACCATCTTTAAGGGTTCGATTCCCTGCTCTATTGCACACCCAGACAGTGTTTATCAATTAAATGCTAGCCTTTAGGTCGGTGGAGTGTTATTTATTCCGTCTGCGTTTTGAGTAGACGCACGCTGCGGCAGGGGTGGCGATAGGCGAGGGCGTGTGTTATCGATAGGCACCTTAACCCCTACTCGGCCGTTGTACTGGAATCGGAATGTATTCAAAAGTATGTAAAGTAGAGAAGTTTATTTTTAAAAATAGTTTATTTCAAAATAAAGCTATTAATAACATATCAAATATTAACTTTTTTAACTGATTTTCTTTCTGAACTAGGGCTGAGTCACATTTATTAAAAAATCTAATTAATTCTAAATCACATTGGTTAGTCGATGCCTCTAAGTTATCTATAACGCTTGAACCACATATTCTTCACCATAACATAGTTATAGAGCCTCTGCTGCTCTTGGTGGTGCAGATCCGCTATGGTCTTGACCACTCGCTCGTCGTTAAAGTGACTCTTAGGAGGGGCCTCCAGGAGGTTTCCATTCGTAAACCACTTGAGCCCCGCAAAGTGCTTCTTTACACTGGCCCGCAGAGCAGCTCCACTGAAGACGGGCGTGCGGTACAGGTCGAACATGTTCTTCTTCCCATACTTCTGGTGGATCTCGTCCACCGTTTTGTCCAGTTCCGGCTGCTTGCAGTAGTATATCACCCAGAGTTTGCGCTCGGGCGCCCGCAGATCCGTCAGACTGAGAACCCCAAAGAACTCCACTATGTAGGGGTTACATTTCGGGGAGTCAGCTTTTGGCTTTATGTAGAAAATACGCCTCAAGTGGTTGTCGATTTCCTCCTCCAGGTCGTAATCAGTTTCTGCAAAGCAGGTGTTAGTCATCATCATGGTCAAAATATAATAATTCCTTTATTTTAGTTACGTGAGGGCTTGTCTTTGACTGCGTTAGTTGTCATCTTCTTTTCCAATGGGGTAGCTTAAACTCGGTCCTGCTAAATGAGAACTAATCTACCACGCACAGTTCTTATATAGCCCGAAAATAATATTTCAACTGGCCTGTAATACAAATGTTTTGTTTACGATTTTCAATTTCACAATAAAGTCAAAAGAGCTTTCAAATGCAGCCCTGCCACTATCGATAAGAAAAAAGCTTCTATTTTAATTTACATATGTTACTTATTATTTTTATTTTTAACGCCGACTAGGGGGTGGTTTTTGATCATTGTACCGCTTAAACCAATCGTGCTGCACCATTATATAGTCAAAGAGCCTTCTTTGCTCTTTACCATTCAGATCTGAGATTGTTTTGACGAATCTCTCATCATTAAAGTAACTTTTCGGAGGGGCTTCCAGGAGATTTCCGCTGACAAACCACTTTAGGTGGGAGAAATAGTCTTTCACTATCCTACGAAAACCCACTCCGCTGAATGTGGCCCTCCGATATATTTCGTGCACGTTCTTTTTACCATACTTATGGCGTATTCTCTCCCCAACTTCGGGAATTTCGGGCTTCCGACAACAATAGATGTACCAAAGTTTGCGGTCAGCGGCCTGGGGATCAGTAATACCAAAAACTCCAAAGTACTCCACTGTGCCGGGATCTAAGGGAGTGGGTCCAGCTTTTGGCTGCAGGTAAAAGAGACGCCTCCAATACTTCTCCAATTTATCCTCCAGATGGGGCCTATTCCCTGCTGTTAAATGTCAGTTTAAGCCATTTCAAAATGTAAGGTGATTCATAGGCTTTTACCCATTGTTAAACGACAACAAGACACTTCCAATCCCAACAAACGTTGACGGAACACTGTTTAACATTAACTCGCAGTCTTGTATTTATAGCTTTACATTAATATATCTTATAGAATAATGAAGAAAGGCATATGCTACGCATTAAGATGCACGTAGGTCCATGTCTTATAGACATTGTTCCTATCTATTAGGTAATCGTAGTATTTTCTCCTTTCAGCCTGATACAGATCTGCGATAGTGTTCACCACCTTCTCATCGTTGTAGGAGCTGTCGGGAGGGGCTTCCAAAATATTTCCCTTCACGTACCACTTCAGTCCTCCAAAGTGATTCTTAACCCGGGATCGCATGCCGGCGCCAGTATACACCGGTTTTCTGAACAGCTCGTACATGTTCTTCTGTCCATATTTACGATGGATCCGATCCACAGTTTTGTCCACTTGATCCGCCGTCGCGTAGTACATGTACCATAGCTTTCGACGTGGGGCTCTGGCATCGGCTAGGCTGAGGACACCGAAGTACTCCACTTCATTGGGATCATACTCATTCTTTGTGTCGATTCCCTTGATGCAGAAAATTCTTCGCATGTAAGTCTCCAGTCGCTTTTCCAGGTCGGGGTATGCACCTACAGATGGGACATGTTATTAAAGTATGCTAATGTTTTGAAGAAACCATCAAACTTACTGTTGGGCGTCATCATCTTGGAAACCTAGTAGTTACTGAACATGGTTCTTCCCCTGCTCGACTTTTATACATTTGATATGCCCATATTTCACAAGAGCTTTCCGTTTGACCACAAACTTGAAAGCTATTGATAAAACTTAAGGGTCGCCATTTTCAAACTTTATTTTGATTATTTTCACAAGAGTTTAAACCGATTTTTAATAAATTTTTAACGCTTTATTTATTTAAAAAACGTGTCCACTTTAATAAAAAAAAGTTTAATTAAAATATTACTTTTTATAATTATGTTGAGATATTTTCAATTTGTATGTACTATGCAATGTTTACTTCTAAAAATATACACTTTTAAACTTCAAAAACGCTCTGTTATTACACTTTTTATCCATTTATTTTCAGAAAAATTACCGGATGGTGCGAAGGTTTAACAAATTCTTCATAGTAGAATTACATAATTCTGTTCTTGCGTTCAACGAAATAATTAACTGTCCTTAATTAACTGTGTTAAAGTAACTTAGAATACTTTCCATCTGGTTTATAGTCTTTACTCCGCTAGACGATAGCCTCCGTAGAGTCATCCAGTTCGCCCTTGATCTCCGCATCCATGGGCTCCACGGCATTGTTGGAGTCGGGCAGGATGCTCTCCTCCGGCTGCGAGACCTGGTTGATGATAAACACATTCGGATTGGAGGTGCTACTGAGACTCATTCCGGCGGGGGCTACGAGTGCGGCGGCATCTGGCTCTGTACTGGGAGTCGCTTTTGGCTGCGTTAAAGCTCGCGTTGTGGATGCTGGTGTGTCTGGTGGTGTTGATGTCGGTGTTGGTATGGGTGTGGTCTTCGCCTGAGTGGCCGTTCTTATCGGCGTGGTCTTCTTTTTGCATAACACAGGTCTCTGCACAGGTGTCGGCTGATTAGTCGATACTGGACTGCTCGGTGATGCTGTTCTCTTCCTGACCACTATTTTATGTCCTGGCTTGTTTATTGGCATTGTGATACTCACAATCTGAGGAGTAAAGATTATTGTTATTAGATAATTTCACAGGATATTTAGTCATAAAAAAGTATACCTGGCTTGATTTTCCCCCGGTACTTTTTCTTCCTCCCTGCGTGGACCTCAACTGCACCTTTCCTGCCGCCGCTGCTGCTGCTGAGGATGTGGATGCACTACTGGTGCCAACTGGAGCGACCTTTCGCGTCCCACTCGGAGGTATGCCTCTGCCTTTTGAAGGACACTGAAAGCCGATGATGTTTTTGCGCTCATCGTACAGAGGAATACTGGCGGGTAGGGAGCTGCGGAGTTGATCTTTCTGCACTGCTTTCTTTGTCCCCTGAGTTGGAGTATCGGAGGATGTGGTGGTGGTGGAGCTCACGATGCTTTTGGAAAAAGTAGAGCTGGTAGTTGCGATTGCTTTCGGTGGACTAGCAGCGACGGGAGTCGGGTTTGCAACCACCGGGCTGATTTCGGTCTGCGGCAAGGGCGAACTCGAGCTGGTTGCCTTGTTTAAGTAGTTTACGTAGTTCTCCAATAGCTTAGTACCGACATCCACGTCTATGGCCATTAGCGAGCTGTTCCTCACGATCTCCTCGATGGTACGCTGTCTCTCGGCCACTGTTAAGGTGGCTACCCGCCGGCTCAGAATCTGAAGAACCAGGTCAAATGCTTGTACCTTTGCTTGCAGATCCACGCGCTGCTTGTCTGTAGGGCAAATCGCTGGCAATTGGATGAGTGTCGGCGGCGGATTAACTACCAGAGAGGGTCTGGCTGGTGCCGGAATGGCTGGCCCTGCTGGCAGAACTTTCGCAGTCAGCTTTGTGCCTCGTGGCAAGTGTTTGGCCAGAGAATCTAAGTTGGTCGAAGACGGCTGGGAAGTAGAAGCCACTGCGGGATCAGCGGGAGTGAGTTCAGTTGGATCGATGCTTGTATTTGGTGGGTCAGTTGGAGATGGCAAGCTCGTTCCACCAAGAGCAGCGGGAACAAGAGCGGTAGTTGGTGGAATAGCGGTAGCAGGATTGGGTCCATAATCCGGAACGGTAGCCGAATCTGTTGGCTTACTGAGATAACGTCCCTTAACTTTACCCAGCGATTCCAATTTAGCCCGCACCTTATTCGGAATATTTTTATCCGCCTTGGAAATGAACTTTGTGGTGATAACCAGAAACTGCGGTATCTCCAACACTGGTACCTCGGCGGTCGAGTGCAAGCGCGTGAAATCAATGGCTCGCATGGGTCCATCTAGGTTTGGACAGCAGAAGTCCAGACCCACGTTGTCGTAAGACCTCTTATAGCGCATCGGGTAGAGGAAGGAGAACATCTTGGTCTGGCCAATGGAATTGGGATTACCAGGCACACTGGCCGAAGGAATCAAACGGGAAACACTCGCGCCAGAGGAGGTGGCAGCTGCTAGATTGTTGATTTGAATAGTGTTGGGGACATTGTCCTCAATCATCGGTACTACAGGCGCTGTATCTACCACTGGCATTGGCACAACAAGTGGATCTTCTCCCGTGACCTCATCTTCTGGCTCTTCCTTTACCTCTGGAATTGGGACAGGAAGTGGCATTGTCTTGGCATGAAACATTTGCACCCTTCGCTGATCCTCCAGTTTCTTAGCATTGTTCTGCAATGTTCCATCTTCGGAAAGACGTTTATCACTCAGTGGATAGATAGCTGTTTTTTTCACGGTTGTTTTAGGTGGCAGGGTTACCTTCTGTCCCTTTGCGGAAGTGGAGGGAGGAGCAGTAGCTGCCGTTGGAGCTAGCTGACCTGAGCTTTTTACTTGTATTTTTCTCTGGGTTACAGCTAAGAGTCTTAGAGCCTCATCCGGTTCTCGTTGGTGCTGCAGCATTGACTCTGACATTGATTCGGCCGCAGAATCTGTTTCCGAGTTCGCTGCTGGTGGTGATAATAATTTTTGAAAAGCTGTTTGTTTCTCGCGGTTATTCTTCTCCCCGAGCCATTTATTAAAGACGCGTCGATTGACTCTTACACGCACTTTTCTTAGCTTAGCTTTCTGCTGAGCTGGTTTAGTCGCAGGATAAACTGCTAAAGGATAAACGGTAGTCGAACCGACAGCACTTATTTTCACTGGGAACGCAACAAAACTAGTCTCCTGGCTGGGATCTTCTTGCTCTGGAATATCCTCGTCCCTGGGTCGCTTGGGATTGGCCTCTTCATTAGCGTCTGCAACTGCTTCTGCCTTTCTTTTCATAGCGGGTTGGCCCTTTCGTCCACCACGTCCGCGACCCTTAAAATTCTTTCGCGAGGTCTGCGATTCTATCAGCGGTGATTGTTGGTTCATCGCAAGTGTAAATCGCTCCTTAGAAGCATTGGGGTGCATAGAAACTGGCGTCGGAGCCAATGATCTGTTAGTGCTGGCCGCTCGTGTCAGGTTTATCCAGCGGGATGCCCGCGCACTGTCTTCGCGAGAAGAGTCCCTCGATTCGGAAGCAGTTTCAACCTCCGAGTAAGTTAACTCTGGCTTGGGTTTCGTCTTGCGCTGATCTGATTTGGTTTTTTTGGGGCCGGCGCGACCCCGGCCCATTGTCCCAGGTCCCTCGAATTTAGATGTATTGTCACTTTCCTCGGTCGAAGCAGCTTTCAAGGGAGCCTCCGATTTCAGGGCTTCGGTCTTCTTCGGGATATCTTTTTGAGCAAGCGATTTCCGAACTATTGCAGGCAAAGAAGCTCCTTCAGATTTCCTGTTTTCAATTTTCTTAGGGTCATCTGTTTCATGAAGTCGTTCCCGGATAGTTGCAGTTAAAGAAGCTCCTTCAGATTTCCTGGCTTGGATTTTCTTAAAACGATCCACTTGAGAGGGAGCTGCTGTCGTCCTGCTCTCAGTTTTCTTTGAGGCTTCCGATTGAGGAAGTGATTTCCGCGCAGTCATAGCTGAAAAAGCTGATTTCTTTGATGGTTCTGCAGTTTCCTCCGTCCTTAGGGATTTATTCTGAGCGCCCTGTGATTTGGCCTTCTTCTTGAGCTCCGCTTTCGTATTGGCCTCCACTTTTTTAGACGACTTCTGTGCCTCAGGCAGTGTCTTTCGCGGCAAAATTGGCGACGTTTCGGGTGTGACAGCAGTAGCTTTAGAAGCCTCTACTGCAGTTTCGTTTGGGGGAACAACGGAAACCGATATGTTAACCTTTCTTGGAGCAGCCGTCGTAACATCTTCCTTCGGAGCTTCAATTTTCTTACTGGGTGGTAAGGACTTCTTAGTCACCACAATGGAGCTGCTGAGTACTGGCTGATCATCGGTCTTGTTTTCTGCGGATTCCGTTTTGCTCAAAGATTTCTTGGTTGTCACAGGGGATCCATCATCATCCAACGAGGGTTTTTGTAGACTGAGAGTGGAACTTAGCAGAGTCTGCACCAAAGGTTTTTTGACCGTCGAGGTAGGACTACTAGCCTTCACCAGCTTTTTGGTAGGTGGGGTCAGAATTACGTGCTTCGTGATCTCAATGTGTTTTGAATCCTTTACCGCCGACTTTCTTACAGGTGGAGATGCCTTGGCAGACTCGGTTTTCGCTTCCTTAATAGGCACCTTCGTGGATGAAATGATGGTCTCATTACCAATGATAGAGATGAGTTTAGCCTTTGAATTCGTTTTGGTTTCAGTGTCAGCCTTAGAGCGTTTAAGCGCAGGTCGCTCTTCTTCCTCCACGTGATTGCGACGGCGAACTGCAATAAAATGATATTAATGACGATTTCTATAAAAACGTTGGTGAAAGAGACTTTCTAGTTAAGTTAAAAATGTAACAGAAGCGGACACTATAACCTTAATGAAAATTTAGGACTCACCTGTTTTAAGAAGTTTAAGTCTGTCACTTGCAGACTTCTCCATATTTTGGCGTAGTTTTCGCTTAGCAGCTTCTGTGTAAAGAGAAAGGATTAGAAAGAAAATATTCATTAGATACTTTTATATGCTAAAAATAAAAAATTAATAGATTAGTCAAGCTATTAACCATCTGGCTGTGAATCCGCTTCCCGCTTGCGCAAGATGCGCTTCACCACGCTGGACGTGCTGGCTCTGGGTTCGTCTGTGACACTTGTTGTTTCCGTTGAGTCTGGGATTGGGCTCTGAGCGGGCTCTTCATCATCCGTTACATCAGTTTCCGGTTGGGATTCAACTGATTCAAAGTTAGAAAACTCCTCGGATTCAATGTCCTCCTCGGGAAGTTCAGATTTCTCTGTCAAAACTTCATCATTTGGTTCTTGGTCTGGTTGTTTCTCATTTTGATTTTCCCTTTTTGGGGTTTCATCCACATTGGGCGGTTCCTCTTCTAAGGTTTCCCACTCCTTACTTATGGAATTTAATTCCTCTTTCTTGGATTCAAGCTCAGCATGAGCATTATCGGTTGGTTCATTTGTTAGGACAACCCCACTGGATTCCGATGTAATAGTTTCTTTACCCTCGGTAGAAGTTCCTTCAACTTCAGAGAATTTGTTATTATCTGTTTGTAGATCATCTTTTTGTTCATTCTCATTCGCTTTCTCTGAAGTTTCGTCTTCTACGTCATCTTTTAGTTTGTTCTCAGAGATTTTATCCGCCTTATCTGATTTTTCTGTTTTTAGATCATCTTTAAGTTCATCCTTCGGAACGTTATCTCCTTTCTCTGGTGTTTCTTTAGGAACTTCTTCATATAGGATTTGTTTAGTTTCGGGAACGGAAACCGTTTCTTGGATGGGATTAGACACTGGATTAGTTTCGGCGATTTCCGTCTCATCACATTGCTCTAAATGTCGAGTTTCTTCCATGCCCTCAATAATTTTCTTTAATTGTTTTGCCTTGAAGGGGATTTTCTTTAGGACGGACGATTTCCTTGTTATTTTTGGCAGATTAGAAGTGGGAGTTCTTTTTATCAGAACGCGAAGCCTGCGACAGGAGACTTTGGGAGTACTTAGTTCTTTTTGGTTTGTAGAGGTTAAGGATTCAGAACCTAAGCTAGGACTATCCTCAATAGAGTTGTCAGATTTCTTAGCCTCCTTCGGAGCACGGCGTTTGGATTTTGAGGACTTCTTATTTGTACTGAGGTTCTTTTTGTTTCGTTCGCTGCTTGTTGTCGGAGTGGTGGGTAAATCTAGTTGCGAATTCTTCGTTGAGGTAGTCGGGAGAAAGGTCTCCGTATTTTCTGTAGACGTTTCGGCTGGAATTTCGTTTGTATCCGGATCAGTTTTGCTTTTGAGTTGTTCTACAGAAATGTTTTCCAACTCATCTGGTTTCGGTTCATTTTTCGAAACTTCTAAAGCCGATGACGTGGGTTTAATTCTTTTACTCATCAGGTATGTTTTCGTTGGTGCTTTTCCTATATGCAAATGAGGTTCAGGTTCAAAAAGTTCCTGTTGACTAGAAGTGGTAGGATTATCGTCTTCGTTAGGCTCAGTATTCTCATAAGCATCCTCGGGATCCTCAATAGTTACTGCCTGCCTGCGTTTTCTTATCCTTCCACTTTCTATAGCAGAGATTTTTGGTTTGTCGTTTGACTGCTCCGTTTTTTCAACGGAGGCATCCGGTGCAGAAGATGATGATGGTTGAACTGCTTCCATACTTGACTGTGAATCCTTTTTCTTCCCAGATTCAGTAATGCTTTCCTTGAGTTTCTTGTCATTTCTCTTACCCTTGTTCTTGGACTTTCCTTTTAAAGCTTTGGACTGGTCTAAATCCTGTGAAGAGTCGCCTACATTCGGTTCGGGTTCCTTTACGACTGTGGGACATTCAGACGCTGTAGGTATATTGCTTTCCGCTAACTCCGAGTGATCATCTGGATCGAATTCGTCAATATTCTTATTAGGTGTTTTATCGTCACTCTTACAGGCAACATCCTGTGCAGAGTCTTTTGGTATTGGAACCAATTCTTGGTCAAACGGAACGGAATTGGCGTTTAACAACAGTTTCTCAGGGTCTGTTTCTCTTTCACTTAGACTGTCATTTGTTAGCTTCTCACTGTCATTAGCTAGCTTCTCACTGTCATTAATTTGATTGTCAGAGTCACCACATTCTTCCATCTCTTCTTTTTTCATCTCGCCTTTTGATTTTTCCTTCATTTCCTTGCCGCTTTCTAACGACTTTTTAGACTGCTCTTCGGCCAGATCCTTTTTGGAAAGCCTCTCTTTTGAAATAACTCTTTTTCCAGTAGCCTGAGATTTCGCAGATGAATTTTCTACCTGCTGGGATTTGGCCTCATCAATTATAGCCTTGTCTCTACGGCCCAATCTGGCGGAAATTGGCTCTTCTTTATCAGTGACAGTCCTGGAAAGATTCTCATCACTTTTAGCGTCGAAATGGTCAGAGGGCGTATCGCTACAGGGTTTGGCTTTTTCCTGCAGCGTTTTTCGAGTTTTTCTAGGATTGGAAGCTTTTTCTTTAACATGTAGCGTTTCAGTTTCCTGAGATTTTTCTAAATCTGGTTTGGCATCATCTACTGGTGGGTCTAGAGCTGACAGATTTTCCCTTTCGTCTTTCTGCTCTGATTCGCTTGAGGTGGAATATTCTTCAAAACGCTTTGAAGTAGAAGGAATGTCATCGCTAGAATTTGCAGTTAATTTTTTAGTTTCTGCTCCTTGAGTCCATCTGGATTTCTTTGACTTCAATGGCCTACCCTTTGCCTTTTTAATTTCAGTCTCACTAGAGCTCTGCTTATCTTCTTCCTGTTTTGAAGTATCTGCAACTAAATTGTCTTCAGTTGTTTTGGCATCCTCTACCACCTTATCGTGTACAGTGTCAGCTGGAATGGTTTTTTCCTCTACCTCTTCCTCTTTTTCTGCAGTTTTCTTTACTTTAGCTAACTTGGATGTTTTAACATTTCTTTCCGCCGGAGAGCGTTCTTGTGAGGAATGGCTTTCCCCAGGCGATTTTCCCAGTCTTGGACTGCTTCGTCTCGATGACTCACCCATAAGCAGATCAAGTTGTTTTCTCCGTACCTGCTTTGACCGACCTTCACGTTGCTTCTGGGGAGTAGCTTTATCTGACCTTAGCGCCCTTCTCACTACGGATTTTTCGAGAGCTTCAAGCTGTCTCGATTTATTAGCTGGCGAAGATGGATTTCCTGTCTTGCCTGGAGTAGCAAGGCTTGTAGGAACCTCTGAACATGACAATGGCTCATCCTTAGGAGCTGAATCTGGTTCCTTATCCCGCTCATGTTCCTTTGCGGCAGGCGATTCCCCTTTGTCTTTGGGATGGTTCTCCTCCGCAGGAATTGAAGATTGCTCCTCTGCTGGTTGCTCATCCTCAGTTGTAGATGGCTCTTTAACTAGAGACTTTTTATCATCTGAAGTCTGTTTATTAGCCAGAGGCTCTTTATCAACTGAAGTCTGCTCATCTGGACTTTGTTCTCCAGCTAAAGATTGCTCTTCGACCGAAGAGGTTTCTTCCGTCTGCGTGTTTGTTTGTGGTATTGACACGGCTTCTGAAATCATTTCCAGCTCCAGCTCTTTGACAATCTCGATTACAGGATTTTGCACACCCTGCACTGTTGCGACTGTTACCTCAATTCCTTTTCCAGCTTCTGCTGCCAAGATCTCTTCGGCCAATTTTATGTCCTCAGCCAGCTGGGAATCGCTTTCTTCAAGTATATTTCCAGGGGCATCCATTGCCTCTATATTAGCACTTACAAGTACAGCTGGTAATTCAACTTCTTCAGTATCATCAATGGCATTTTGCAATTCCGTAATCTCCTTTATTGCAGCGTCATGGCAATGCTCCATGTCTTTAATGCCGATGTCCTTCTGAGTTTCCTCTTTTCCTGAATTTAAATCTTTGCCTTCCAAATCATTTAGATTAGCTGCACGTTCGCTTATTTCGTTGTTATCCTGTGCGGTATCGAATGTTTCGGTAGATGTGTCAAGTGTAGGAAGCGGTTCTTTTTCCATATTACCACCAGACTCTTCATCCATCTCAACATCCAAGTCCGGGGCACTTTTGAGATCCGTTTTAGCATTAATATCATTCTGGGGTAAGTTTTCCAATCCTGTAAACTCTTTGGCTTTGTCTACCTCTGCATTCAGTTCATCCTGTTCTAGTGCCTCTTCCAAATTGACCGTCTCCTTGGTCTCTTCTACTTCGCTCACTCCTATTGGGAGAGGAATTTCTTTATCCAAGCTTTCGGTTGCATTTTTAGGAGAACCATCTTGTGGCGTTTCTTCTTTTGTAACATTTTTACGTGGCCTTCCGCGTTTCCGCTTGACCGGCAGTTCCTCCCCTTCACGGGCATTAAGGGTCTTTTCCTCTGTGGTGGCAGCTCGACTTTTACGCTGCTTTTGGCTCCGAGAGCGTCCTCGCTTTGGGAAAGACTCGCTCTTGGAGCGCCGCAGTTTTGTCCCCGAGGGTTCAGGGTTATCGAGTCGTTCGCTGGAGTAGGTTAGTTTCCGCACGTGGCTCTTGTCCGAATCCGCTGGGACCTTTGATCTTGATCTGCTACGCGTCTTTGATCCAGATCGCTTTTCGTACTCGTATGACCGCTCCACATCGATCTCCAAGATCTGCTCGGCCAAGTCAAGGCTCATGCGCTCAACCGCCTCAAGCGTGACACTGTCATCGACGTCGTACAGCTTGCGACTGGCGCTGACCTTGCTGGCCGAGGATTTGGCACTGCTGCTGGCCTCCAGTGGCTCCGGCCCTAGGTCCCGCTCCTTTTCCTCCGCCTCCTCCTTGTCACTGGCTGCGAAACAAAAAGCAGACAGAGTTACAAATGTTAGGGTGTGGCAGGGTGAAAGGTTCATGGGGCGACCATTTCTCGACCATGAGCGCCCCAATGGACGTCGGTGCACACTTACCCGCTGATTGCTTATTAGCATGCTTAACCTGTTCGGAGGAAGAGGGTTTCTTTTCGTTGGAGCGGGATTTCCTAGCACTGTTCTGTTTCTTATAGATTGGCGGCGCCTCTGCGCAACTGAGATTACTCAAGTACAACTGCAGGCGCTCATAGACGCAGCTCAAAACAGACTCCTGATCATTTTCAGGACGCGCATTCTGCTCTTTCTGCTCGATCTGCATCTCCTGGCCCTCGTCGTCGGAAACAACAGGTGTCACAGTGTCTACACGGTTTATGTGTGTTTACATATTATGAATATTATCAGAGGGTTGGCAGTATCAACTAGTTAACAACGCTGACTTACCCGCCACCGATGTGGTCCTGCTTGTGTCCGTTGATATGTCGATCACCGGCTCGGCCTCCTCGTCCTCCGAATCGCGATCACCATAAAAGTCTGATTCGTATTCGTATGACGAATCGCTGTCTGAGTCGTCATACAAACCTCCCAAGGCTGTGAACATTACAAAAGGATTTTACACAAAGGCCTATGGGAGAACGGTAGAAATGTCTTACTTAAAGGATCCGTTTTTGGCTCATGCTGAGGAGGCGTCAGATCTGTTTTCTGGGCCTTTATAATGGTAACTGTCTTATTTTTGGCGGATGCCAGACTAGTTCCATTCAAAGATGCTGACGAATTGGTTGCCGTTGAGGTGGAATTCTTGTTTCTAGCATTGGGACTACGATTACCAGAAATTTTAGCTGAGGTAGGAGCCAGCTGCTTCCTGGCAAAGTTGCTGCTGCTGCTGCTGTGGCTCTTATGTGGGGCTTCGCCGAACGATTTCCTGGCACCCGCCTGTGAGGTACCGGGCTTGAGTACAGTCGGCCTCTGCGAGGGACGCATTAGGGCTTCGCCTGGTGTTCGGTTGGTAAGTTAGAAAATGTGCAATTAATAGGATTTAGGCATACACACCCAGGTCGTCCACCGAATCGAAGGACTCGTAGCGCTCGCGCCTCCTAACCGGCTTGTATTTGCTGCTCTTGCGGCTGAATAGCGCTTCAAGGGCATCGTTGGAATCGTCGCTGGAGGATGAGGGGGACGGAAGTTGGCGTCGCCTGTCCTGCGGCTTGGAGCCAGAGCCCTCATCGAGCAGATCGTCGTCGAGGTACTTGCCGTGGAAAAGCTTCTGGAATATGTCCGCATCGATCGACGACGAGTTGCTCGAGTCTGACGAAATGCGACGCTGCCGCGAGCCGCCGGCAGAGGAAGCTGGCGGAGCCCCCGTTTTGATCCCTGCAAGCGCACAAATTACACGTACATTGCACATGGCATGCTTATTTATAGCCAGCGGGCGATTTCACGTACCTGGCAGCACCAAGTCTTTGTACTCGTCTAGGTATTCTATGTCCTCCATGTTACACTTCTCATGTGCGTCGCTCGATGTGCATATGTGAACTGCGCCGCGGTTCGCCAAAAGTGGTCACGAAAGGTGTAAAAAACTCATCGGTTGCCTAGCGGAGGGAATGTATACCCATTGGGCGCACCAAGCCAAGCACTAATGTCCCTATTTTCACCGAAAAAAAATCCTTTAAAATCAAGCAAAAATGATGCCGCTGCAATTAACGTGAACGTAGTGCCGATTCGCGAAAATGCCGACGCGTTAGGGAGCCCGCGCTTCGGTGTGGCCGTCGCGCGCTCTGGCATTTAATTGTTGGCTTTTAAAGTCACAGGTGCGGAAGTTATAATATACTTATTGTTTAGCAGCTATTCTGGCCTAATTAATATCACTAGTTTGTTGGTAATTTCTTTTTGCGCGTCTGAATATTTGTGCTTGCCCGGCAAACAATTCTAAAAATACCTTGCTACACGGTTGCCCAGGATTGTTATCGATGTTTATTTATTGTTTTTTTTTCTAGCTATAAGCTACATGACTTCTACCTGTATTTGGGGTGTTCCTTAAACTGTGACTTTTCTGTGATTAATTGACATGACATGTTACTGGTAAAATAGTTTATCATTTGGACAATACGCTGTGCAAATTCAATTCAAACCTAGAATTCGAACTTTAATTATCTCAAATCGAGCATGTGAGCAAGGACCTAAGACTAGCTCACATTCGCACTGAAAACTTTTGTGTCTTATTTTTCTTATGGAAACGATTCACAAAAATTGAATCTTATTCTCTTCAATAACTACCTTTAAATGCATAAGCAGTCACTCATTGATTTTTAATATTTATAATTATTTCCTAAAGAATATCTTATGGAATATTAATAAATGTAGATGTTTTAATAACATTAAATAGAAAAACTGTCAAAATATGGTGAAAACAATTTTTTAATAAACTTATTTCAATATTATCATGAGACATAATTATAATAGTGACTTATTGAATTACATTTCAAATATATATGCAAATGACAGAAACCTTTATTATTTATTTATTTTACCGCGGTCAATTTAAAAATCGAATGACATCTGCCACTCGCTGTCACCTCTGGCTGTCTAAAGGCGATAGTTGCCAGCCCTGACACGACCTATCGCCCAGGGCCACCACCAAAGTGACGTGGAACGAAAAAGACGAAGCGACACGAAGCCGAGCAGCACGTCAGATTCACATTCAGATTCCACTTCGCCTGCTCACATTTTCCAGTCGGTCGGCGCAGAAAAACAGAAACAGCCCGAAATGGTGAGTTAAACTGACAAGGAAACAGGGGCGCCAGCTAATTAAAATCAATATTTGCCAGCCCGCTCCAGCAAGTTCAACGTCCGTGGGCAGCGGATCGCGCTCGCCCAGCAAACTGTCGGCGCCACGTAGCGCCGGATCCGGAGGCGGCAGCACCCTGAAGCAGCGCAAGACCACCAGCAGCACCACGGCGGCCCGGAGTCGTGCTCCCGGCGGAGCCGGAACTGGTGGCATGTGGCGCTTCTACACCGACGACTCTCCCGGAATCAAGGTGTAAGTGGCCATAGCTCGTCTATATTTAAAGTGCCCCCTCTTATGACACCCTATACTATATTTCCACAGCGGACCCGTGCCCGTGCTGGTCATGTCGCTGCTCTTCATCGCTTCCGTCTTCATGCTGCACATCTGGGGCAAATACAATCGTTCTTAAGCCATTCAATTCGTAGCCAATAAATACTTTCTCCTCAACGAACGCGAACACTGTCGACGTCATCATTTCTTTCGCGGCGCGATAACATGAGATCCATTCCGCTTGTTGAGGCATTGGTGTGTTTTCCACATGAAATTAACTATACCTAAGCTTAAGTTAAAGACCTGTTTAAACGTAATGCATATTTTCAAAATTAAATCGTATCTTCCCAATCCGTTCGCTCGTTCGCTTCGTTCGTTCGGCGGACTGAGAGAATTCATTCCACAATTTATCGTGGTCATGTGCATCAGAAATTCCGCGCGCAGCAGTTGCAATTCAACAATTTGTAAGACATTCAACGAAAAGTGTTAAGAACAAATAAATTTTGTATTAAACAAACATTGGCCTGCTGTTAATGGGTGGCCTTGCATTTTACAGTTTTCAACCCAACAATTATCACCTTAACAATAGTTAAGCAGAACCTCAAAGACATTGAGTGGTAGTTTCGTTTAAAAAACAAAGTTCCCTGAAGTACTTTGATCGCTGAGTGCATCTCCGTTCCCTATGGTTGCTTTTGCCGCACAGAAGACAGCCTTTGGTGTGTTTGAACTTTCCCTTACGAAAGTTGGGACACTTGTTTTCGATGTGGCCTTTTTGGGCGCACAGCCTGCAGTACTGTTTGGTCTGGTAGAAGACGCAGTTGTGACCCTCCTTTTGGGTGCACCTCCTGCAGTTTTTGCAGTGCACGTAGTTGGGTTTCACGCAGACATCGCAGGACACACAGTGCCTGTAAGTTTGACCATTCACCGAGGGACATGTCCCACAGCTATTGCAGTGAAGGTTTCCGGTGGCCGTGTAGCAGTCACACTTTTGGCAGTACTTGTAGCCCTCTTCCACAGGTAGCTGTAGCAATTTTAGTGGTACATTGGTGAACAAGCGTACAGGTGATCCGCAAAACCGACTCTGCTTTCCCACGTTTGTGTATCTCAGGTGATTGCTGTAGTTTATCCGGTAGTCGCTCATTTCCATCTCGGGCATTTCCTGCCTTATGTGATTGGCCGAATAGTAGGGATATATCCAGAATATGGACAGCGGTGTGGAAGGCAACTGGTTGATTCTGTTGTAGAGTTTCCTGAGGCTGCGCAGCGTGTGGGATATCAGTTCAGTTCGACAGCCAAACGGGGGATCCGTCACTATGACTAGTTGTTCTGGACTGGAAATGAAGAGCAATTTTAACTAAGGGATACCTTTGTTTTAGGGTAACTGACTCACCTGGTGTCCCCCAGGAAATGTTCAAAGGGCTTGCGGCTGTAGAAAAAGTGGTTATTGCACATGTTGTAGAGACAGAACTCTTCAGGTCCCAGATACTCAGCGAATCTCTCATCCAGATCCAGTAGAAAGCTCTTCAGCTTGTGGCGCAGGTGGAAATGTAAACGAGGGGCGCCCATGCAGACAACCTTGCTAATTAGAAGGGGGGTTAAGGGGTATTTTTAGAAATACATAGGTTAACCAACCTAGCTATATTTCTACACTGATTTGCCAAGAAGTTCAGAGCAGCTTCGTCAAAGAAGTATTGAGCATTGGCTTTGTCCTCGGAAAGCGCTGTTAGGCTTAGTGTGGGATCAGGATCGGAGGGATTCCTTGACTTACTGGATGACGAAGGATAGTTCCTTACGGGAAGTGATGTCCTACAGGTGTAACCCTTCCACTGATCCGCCGGCAGGTGAAAACTGCAAAGTTTTGAGTCCCGGTGGGCTGAGCAGGCGTAAAATCCCTGCTCGGGGAGCTGTGATTGCCGGTAGAACAGCACCGTGGGTCCGTGCTCGCAGCGGGGATGCTGCTCCGCGGGATCAGCCTCATCCTCCTCAATCTCCAGCAGTAGTTTATCGCCTTTGTTATCAAACATTCTGAAAAAACGTGTATTTATCCAAACGAAAACAGTAAACAAAGAAGAAGAAGAGGAGTACAGTGCTCTCTCTATAAGGTATTCCCGACTGCGTGGTGTGGTAATATTTAGACTTACAGTTTTACTTTTCAATACGCAATAGTTGGTGGGATAGATTACGCAAAACGACAAATTTTTCGATTGCTTTATGAAAAGTAAAAGCCTTTTTTTAGTTAAATACGTTTTAGCTGCCCAAGATAAAAAATGGGGGTTACTCCATTGGTTCAGTATTATTTTTTTGCTACCATTACAGAAGGTGGTATATTTCGCTTATAATTAAATATTTTTTGACCTTTCCTCAAATTTTACCCCGAAATATAGTGCCAAGCAACAACCATTTAAGTTGTTTCAAATGTTTGTTAGGTCATTAAAAATATGTATTAACGCGGACATTTTCAAAATGTGTATTGTATGTATTTTGATCAGATTTAATTAGATACTTATAAGTTTTGATCATCATCCATAATGAAATAAGTTAAAAAAATTCCTTTATATAAATTATTATACTGTTTAACAAAATTATTTATTCGATTGTTTAATACTTTCTGGCAGCACCAGAAAGCATCGATTAGAATCGAAAACATCGATGACGCAAGCGAACGTAAGTAAACGTAAGTATGCAAATGTTTCTGACCCTCTGGTCACTCCAAAACGGCAAAAATCTATAAAAGCACGTACGAACCCTTAAAATTTCTTTTTTAAAAAAATTGTTCGATCGGAGAAGTTCTATCGCGTGGTGCGAGGAAAATGCAGCAAAACCATGTGAAGGTTATGTTTTTCAAGGCAAAGAAAAGTTAATGTGCAAGCCGGATGCCAGCGCAATGAATGGATTAAAAGTAAGTGTGGAGTATTTTCATTGTCTTTGCACCGTTTTTTGATGAATGTTCTTTTTCTGAAGAGTCGAGTGCTGGGTCGCAAGACTCGGCACTCTTCCTGTAGAAAGAATAAGAACGGCCAACTGATAGACTAAATTAACTAACTGCAGTGCGTTTAAAATGCAAGGCAATAATTAACCTTTTTATTGTTTTTTGTTCTAGACGTGAAAAACACGTGGCGGAGCCATCGCGTGAGAGAGAGATAGCCGGCATTGCCCTCCAACTTGTCGTGAGAGAGAGACAGTGAGAGCCGGCGCTGCCCTTTATAGGTATGTAATACTCTCTTATTTTTCTCTTTCATTAATTTTTCTGATGATAAGTTCAAGCTGAACAAAGTGCTGTTGATCTACAACTTAAAATTAACCAAAAGGATTCTGAGAAAATTTCAAAATAAATAAATATTTGAACTCAAATGAGACAAAGACAATAAGCCAAATTTTTCTTTTATTTTTAGATACGCATATCGTCAAGCCGCCATTTTGATGGATCACTCTGGGGGAGAATTTTATCGAGGTAAGAATATAAATAAGAATGTGTTTAAACATAATTTTCCTGATGATAAGTTCAATCTGAACAAAGTGCTGTTGATTCACAACTTAAAATTAACCAAAAGGATTCTGATAACAAAATAAAAATATATAGATTTTAGATTTTAAAAGAAAATGGCGTCGGAAACCTAACCTTAGTTTTCTGTTCTTCCAGAATTTGTGGGGCTCGAGAAACTTCTTCGATGGCCCTTCCTTCTTCACGAAGTAAGTTTTATTTGTAATTCACAAAATAAATAATTTAACTGATGACAAGTAATTACCGTTTGATTTCCGTGATATTAAACCCAATGGCTGCTATTTAATAGTAACTGATAATATCTTAAATCAATACGATTTTGTTTTATAAGTGATTTTACTAATTAGCTTTTCTTTCTTTTTAGTTTCAACGTGCTGAGAGAAAATGCAAATACAAAAAAATCATTATGGATCCATAAAGGTTAGTATTTGTCTTTTAATTGATATAGATTTTTTGTTTTGATGAATATAATTACCGTACGACTTCTTTGATTAAAACTAAATGGCTGCAATTTTTGCAACTGAATTTAAACAATTATAAAAAAATATTTTTATTACTTCCCAATTTGCTAATTTTATTATTATTATTTTGCAGTTTTAACAAGATTTAATGAGAACTGATGCTGAACTGGTCTTTTAAGGGCAACCAAGGTAAGATTAAGTTTTGATTTTGAAATATGCTGCAATAGTTTATATGATGAATACCTTTTATCTATTAACTTTCGTTCTACTGAGTAGAAAATGCGGAGAAATATTACTGATACCTTAAACTAAAGCAGCTTGTTGATTGAAAAATAATTTGATTTAATTCTAACAATAACATTTATTTTTACAGACTTTTCTGCTGATTGCTGATCAATCGAGTTCTTATTGCCCTGCGAATATATTTTCTAAGGTATGTTTGTTTCCTGTTATTACACTTCAAATGCCTTATGTGATGTTATTCCTAGTATAGTTCATTAGAAAAAACACATGTTACCAACTTTTTGGAACTGATTTAATTTTATAATTTATGTTTTACGTGACCTATATTTAAACTGATTTAAAACGAATATCTATTCTTTTTTTCAGATGGAATTTGGGTGGACCTTATTTATCAAGGAACTTGATATTTGTGTAGAAAAGCTGTGTTAACCAAGAGGTTTGTATTTATTTGTTTTGTTTTTTTTTTTTAAACGATCGTAAAGCGTTTGCTATGATGATATTTTCCTATCTCAGGATTCCCTCTTCTGAGTAGAACCCTAAAACAACCGTGCTGTTCACTTTCCCTGTCTGATATCAAACGCTTTAAAAACAAAATTTGTTGTTATTTATGTTAGGGGTTTGTTTTTTAACGTAAACATTTATCGTTGCAGCTCTTTCTCTGAAATTCTTCAAAAACGGCATGATGTCCATCCAATTCTTAAGGTAAATATAATATTTCTTTTGTGAAAAAGAACAGTTAGCGTTTCCTAGGATGATATTTTCCTATCTCAGGATTCCCTCTTCTGAGTAGAACCCTAAAACAACCGTGCTGTCCACTTTCCCTGTCTGAAATAAATCGAAAAACAATTACATTTGTTTTTTTAAAAGTCCATTCTAACAACAAATATTTTATTATTTGCAGTCCTTTCTACGGAATTCTTCTATAGCGGCAAAATATTCCTCCAATTGAAAAGGTGATTATTACTTCCCGACTTTTTTTTTCAAAGATATTTAAAATGATGAAAATTTCCGTCCGTGGAATTTCAACAAAGTAAATCATGCTGACATTTGTCATCTTCTTTCCCCATCTGACAATCACTTTAAATTATATGTTATATTGTTTATTATTATCATAAGCTAACGTGAATTCCTTTTCTTTTACAGAAATAAAAAAAACGGGGTTTAAACTGGTTTTTGAACAAAATATTCCAGAATGTCAAGGTAATTTTAAATTAAACAATTGCTCATTGTTTTGAAATGATGAAAATAATGTCCGTATTAAGACTGAAAAACCATGCTGTTTTAATGTCATTTCCCCACCTGATAAATCATTTCAAATGTGAGATTTTAGACAATAACATTTCCCATTATTTATTTTTAAATTGTTATTTTACAGATGACTTTACTGATGGCATTTAATCAAGATATTTGAGGATATCATTTTGATTTAACTAAAAAGGTAATTATTATCAAGAGTTTCTTAGCTTATTTGAAATGATGAAAACACCGTCCGTGGTTTTTAAACTGAGAAACACCGTGCTGTTTGAAAGTCATTTCCCCAACTGATTTAATATATAATTTTAAATACATACAACTTTTTTGGATTTTTGCTAATTAATTATTTTCTTCTCTTGCAGGTTGTAAATCTTCATAAAAATTGGAAACCAAATTTTCTATCATAAAAACAAATAAAAAGCTAAATGTAAATCAAAATGGTTTTGTTTTGGGTAGCTGGGATTTTCTTATAGGAAGACCAATATTGTGGTGAAGCAATAAAAAATATAATGTTTTTGCCAGGTCATCAGTTTTTTTTTTTAATTAGAGGCTAGAAATTAAATTTAAATTTTTGCGGTGCGTGGCGCCATCTGTGATTTTTTCACTTATGTGGCGCCATCTGAAGTAATGTAGCTGAAGGTCAATGAGTCCTGCTGCTTTCAGAAGTGGCAACGCCATGTATCTGGCAGCACCACCCAAATTTAAAAAAGGGCGCGTTGCTTCTCTTCATTTGTTTATTTGTAAAATTATGGATTTTTAAAAACATTTTGGGCTGACTTTTCCGACACCTTCGTTGACACTGGCCCTCTTGCCTGGCTTCCATTCCCAGAAGCTTCCCTCGGTGTCTCCAATTTTTCTTTGCATTTTTAAGGGCGTCAAGCATCAATTTATCATGCTGTAGTGCTGTCCACATGAGCGGAAGTCGCTTCCCTGCCCTGCCATCCGTATAAGCAACAACAACTTCACGAAAACATGAGCACTAAGAAGGAACTCCTCCCATTTTCGGGGGGGATGGGCGGTGGGGTGTCACAACTATTTTCAACATTGTGAACACATTTCATTCATTGAGTGCATGTTGAGCACGAGCATATTTACAACAAGTTACGACGATGTGTGCCAGGCACTTTATGCGCTTTTATGCGATTTTATGGGGCATTTTAAATGACAGTTAGTTGGTTTTTTATTAAGTTGATAATTATGTGGGGTGTGCGGGGGTTGTGCAATCAAAACGCAATGAATTCAATTGAAAATTCTCCCTTCCCCATCATGCTCAAGTTATTTACAACTTCACTTGAGGCTTCGGCGAGGGAAAGAGGGTTTTCTGTGGATAGTTTTGTGTGCAGTCGAAAAAGTAATGTCACCATACCGAAAATGAAAATTAAAAATATAAACTATATAAATACTAAAATAAACAATACATATGAAATACACATTTATGGGTATGGTTTTAATTTTAAGGACATTTCAGTTCTTTAAAAATTGAGGGTTAATCCTTGAATTATTTTATGAAAAGGTACTCATTTAAAGGATTTAAATTACAAATGTTGTTCAAATAAAAGGGGATTCAATTATTAAAAAAAATGCTTTGTAGGATTTTAAAAATATCGGTTTATATCTTAGTATTTAGTTTAAAATTTTTATTTAACTTATAAGTAATTATTTTATTTCCGAGCAGTTTTTGAGACGTTTCTCAGTGCTGTGCGTGGCTTGCTGAAGGCTGGCAGGAAGTACTCGCTGTTGTCGGCGGACGCTGCCAAGTCATCGAACTTTTTGCACTCAATATGTGACGACAAGGACATCGCCGCTGCGCTTTTCACTCCCGAATCTGATGGAGATAAGGCCAAGGAGTCTGTCGCCGCTCCGCTCCGAGTGGCTCCTGCAGGAAAACTTTGCCTTTCTGCCTGTCCTGGCTTGGCCCAGAAGACAGGGCCCAGAGCCTGGTTTTTGCGGTTAACTGGCGAGGAGCCGGGCCACAGCCAGCTGCTCAAGTTGGCCAGCGACTCTGTGACAATTTATTTTCTGTGCTTTGGCATTCGCCATTCAACAAATCGAAAAACTATTAAATTGGGCTGAAAGCCAGCAAACGAACGCCAAAGAGCCGGAGGAGCAAACAAAAGCAAAAGAAATGAGGTGGAAGCATTTATTTCCGCAAAGTATTGGAAATCGTATGCCCTATTTGAGGGATAATAAGGATTGAGGTGGTTGACCATTCAAGGACGATTTGAGTTAAAACCTTCCTTATACATATAAGAGTTTTTTTAAGGTTTATAATAAATTAAAGGTAGTAAGTTCTGAAGGAAAGACTGACATCTCATTGACATAAATTAGACAAATTATTTGTAAATTATCTTATATTTTTTAAAAATGTTTCCCAATGCTTGGAAAGCAGTTAGTAATTAAGCCATGAATTCTTCAAGTTATTTTAAATAATTTTTTATTTTCACCATGTCTCCTTGAACCGACATCAGAATGCACTTCTGAATCTGGGTTACCCGCGTAATTTACACCGCTCGAAGGGAGTTCCTTTGATGATTCCACTCGCGGGATTTGAGCCACATTCCGCGTCCTGCCAAGAGTATTCAAAGGCGAACTCTGACCGCCTTTTGCCAGGACTTACCTACTATACTTACTATACACTGGCAGAGATTGCGCTTTGTTGACAGTCACGCGACTTCTCCACGCTTTGGCACATTTGATTTGGCTGCAACTTTTCACCTCGGAGCGAAAGAACTGCGACGACATCAAGTTAATTGGATGGCAAAATCGGGGGTGCTTTCAGGGGGCTTCGCCGGGGGGACAGATGTGTGGGTGACACCACCAAAGGACCAAAGGACGAGTCTCCGGTGGGCCAGATGACAAGTGTGGCCAAGGCAACGGAGCCCGATTAGAATCTAAGCCAGGGGAGGCGCACACAACACACAGCACACATGGCATTCAGGCATTTTGAGGCCAGCAAACAGACATTAACACGTGAGCGCGGTTATCTGTTGGATCTGGCAATCCGGCAATCCGGCAATCTCAGGCTCGGGATCTCAGATCTCTGAATCCCCGAGTGTGTTTGCTAGTTGGCACCTCTTCAAAACAAATACCCTGCAAATTCACCGGCACTGCGACGGGCCGCTTCGAGCGACACTAAACTAATTAAAAGTTTGTCAGACTCCGGGTTTTTGGGGTAGGCCATATGGACTGGCCTCCACCACGGGCTACGGGTTATTGGCATAAATTACGCATTGAAATCACGTAAGTGTCGGGGGCAAAATTTAATCAGAGAGTGCGGCGGCTAAACAAGAATTAAATTTAGCAACATAACCGAATCAAAAAAGGGACCTCTCCGAACACGGACACGGGCAGCAAAAAATTTGCACACAAACTACGTGACTTCAATTCCTCAGTGCGGCCGTAAAAAATGTGCAAAAAGGTAGAACACAGAACAGCCGACAGGGTGTACGGGCGCTTGTATCTATGCGGTTACCTCTCAATGGCTTTTGTCCGGCCCGTGTACAACTTTTAATCCTTTGCACTTTTGTCAATGTCAGAGAGGAGATAGACTCAGATTTAGATTCTGCCCAATGCCAAGCCGTATAAAAAATAGAGGAAACTGGCTGGTCCTGCGGCCAACGAAGTTGCAATACCCTCAATTTCACTGGGACAGCAGTAGGGCTACTGAATCTCAATCTATACATTGAAGTACACACAAAGAAACTTTTGAATAAAATTAACCAATTTATTAGTTAAATGATCCCAACAGTTCCAACATATTTACTATTAAATGAAAACCAAGTAGTAATTAGTGAGCAAAATGCAGACAACTTTCCAATTTATGGTAGGTTTATTGGTAAATAGAAATCAAAAAGTTAATAGTTACGAAAATACTAACAACTTACCGTTTATTGGTAATTTTTCTATTAAATAGTATCGAATCTAACATAAAAATGTATTGTTAACTTTTATCCAGTAAATGTTTTTCTACTGTATTTTAAGTTAATGTAGGTTTCAGTATTAAGTCAGATTAGTGGGAAAATGCTACCCCTAGCCTTTCTGCAAGCATTTTTAATAAAAACTCTCAAAAATAATCACTCTAAAACGTAATCCGATTTAATTTATTACAAACACGATGTGGAAGCTCAGCAGTAATACCCTCACCGAAAGTGACAGCTCGAAAAAGGTCGAAATACGGGGAATTGCACTCTGTTTGGGAAATAGTTTTTCGCCACAATGACATTTCAGTTTTCCGCACACGGACGGATTTCCGCAGCCCGGGAAGATGGCCAATAAAATTAATTGATTTCGAGGTTTCTGTTTCTTTTTTCCTCACGGCTGCTGATGCTGCAGCAGTTTCTACCTATTTTTTTTGGGTGATTTTGATTTCTGCTCCTCTGTGACAGCTGACCGCATTTGATTGGCGGAGGAGGCGGCCGGGAAAGGGATCCGATGGCTTTAAGGTGGCCCAGGGACCTCTAATTAGATTAGTTTTGGGTCTAGGCCACCTGTAAGCGGCAGTTATGCTGTCAAGTATAAACCCATTTTGTTTGCCTTTCAAACTAGTCAAGGAAACCTTCTAAAATTCAAAATAAATACCAATAAATGGCAAATAAATAAAATATGGCGTGTAATTGGCGTATCGAAATTCGGATTAATTTTTTACGTTTTTCCTTCCTGGCCATTGAGCACTTGGCCAAAAGGGGGAGGGGAAAACGGCAATTGTGAGCGTAAACGCAAACGTAAATGCCTTTCAACAACTCTCCCTTTGCAGCTGGCATTGATTTCCATTTCCATTTCCATTTTCCGTTTTTATTAACAAGCATTTAAATGCAATGAAGTGAAATGCGAATCTCTCAATGCGTATAAATATTTCTGGCTGGCCCTTTGTGGAATTATTTTTACGGCTTGCCATATAGTGTAGATGGCATTTCATGGCTGATTTAACCCGACTGCCTAACAGTTTCGTCTGGGATATGAGGCTATGGATTCCGTTTTTCCCACCGTTTTTCCGATTCGGATTCAGATTCTTCTCCCGCTGTTATTGCTGTTGTTATTCATTCGCTCGCCTTTTTTTATTATTCCCATACATACATATGTCAGTGGCGTAAATGAAAACGCAAACGGGGCGTATGATTAATGTGGTTTACATATGAAAACGAGACTCCGTCCCAGAACTCCGTTTCGCCATTTCTCCATTTCTCCGCCTCTCCGGCTGTCTCTTCCGGCTTCTGTTGCTGTTGTTGTTGGCCGTGCTTACTCAATAATTTATTGCTGGCAGCCTCAGCCACTTACAATGTCAGAAAAATACGCGCGAAATATGCATAAAAGTATTACATGCAGGCTTTTGTCAGCTGGGCGAAGTGTCACGCCCCCGCCCTTAAAGAAATACATATACATAGGTATCCCCTGTGCGGTAGCCCACCTCTATCTCCCGGCGCGCTGAAAGTAAAAGCTTTAGCCTTAATAAATCACAAACTATGGGATTATCAATTAATCGGCTGCTTCACATTTCACAGGGTCTTCAAGGTTGATAAGCAATTAAATTTAATGAGACTATAAAAAGCAAGAACGAAGGTGGGAAAAGCTTTCATTGAAACGTTAAATATAAACTATAATAAATAAGTATACTTGTAAGGACTTTAAAGAATTAGGAACTTATGGTAGGGGGTCACTCAGGTATAAAAACATGACGGTTTTTAAAAATATTTTATGTTATTTTCTTTGAATAATAACAAAAAAATAATTATTAGTATATAACATCTAAGAAAATGCATCATATTATAAAAGATTATATCAACTAATCAATGGAAAAGTAGAGTATTTATATCTATGCTCTAGATAATAATAATAATAATTCCAGCTCTATATATATAATATACATATAACAATTTTACATATTTTATGAAATTAGATCCCAACTAGATCCCAACTCATTCCCGCTGTGTAATTTTATTAGTAAACAATGTATTATCATCAAAGAGGCATACAGTCACATGACTAATGTGATTGCTGGCTGAACTTGAACCGGTGGCGATAAATCTGCAGTTCCCGTTCTGATCCGCAGGGCTAAGCCAGACCCATAGAACGCCCGCAGATGACATTTCAAAATGAGCAGCCGGAAGATTGGGATCGTGGGCAGTGGACTGATTGGCAGGGCGTGGGCGATGCTCTTCGCAGCGGCTGGCTACCGGGTCCAGCTCTACGACATCCTGGAGAGCCAGCTGTCCACGGCCCTGCAGGAGCTGGACCGGGAGCTGCACAGTCTGGAGGAGAAGGGTGCGCTGCGCGGAAAGATTCGGGCCTCGGAGCAGTTTGCCCTCATCGAGGTCACCACCCGACTGGAGGAACTGACCAGTGAGGCGCTGTATATTCAGGAGTGCGTACCCGAGGTGCTGGACCTAAAGAAGTCGCTGTACTCCCAGCTGGATGAGCTGCTCGAGGAGCAGACAGTGGTGGGCAGCTCCACGAGCACCTTTATGCCATCGCTGTACAGCGAGGGCCTCAAAAGGAGGCAACAGGTGGGTTCTGATTGTAGATTGTACTTCTGGACTTGTATACTCATATTTAATTTGCAGATTCTGGTGGCACATCCGCTGAACCCGCCGTACTTCATACCCCTTGTGGAGATAGTGCCCGCTCCCTGGACATCCCCAAGTGCCGTGGAGCGCACCCATGACCTCATGCTCAGCTTGGGCCAGCGTCCGGTGACCCTGAAGAAGGAGATCCAGGGCTTTGCCACCAACCGCATTCAGTACGCCATCCTCAACGAAGTGTGGCGCTTGGTGGTCTCCGGCATCCTCAGCGTGGCGGATGTGGATCGAGTGCTGAGCCAAGGATTGGGATTGCGATATGCTCTCCTCGGATCCCTGGAGACGGCCCATCTAAATGCTCCTGGTGGCGTGGCCGACTATTTCCAGCGATTTGGTGGCGAAATCTCGGCAGTTAGTGCCACCTATGGCCAGACCCCCAATACTCGGGAAGATCGGGAGACCCTGGCGGAGATTGCTCGGCAGTGTGAGCAGCTGGTGCCACTCGAGAATCTGGCGGAGCGACGCGCCACCCGCGACGAGTTCCTCACCCAGCTGGCCAGGCTAAAGAAGCAGTTTGAATAGGATATTAATTGCTGGGCTTGTGATGTCCTCCGAATAAACTGGGAATCAACTTAATGGGTCCGTGTCGTTTTGCTCCTTCCTCTTCTTTCCTTGCTTCTCGAGTTTCGTGCATTAATGAAATTAATTTTTGCGGCAACCGGAAACGCTTTTCCAACGCGAAGCATTCAAGTACAACGTGTCACATTTCCGCTTCGGCATTCTCGACGCCCCCGACGCCTTTCCTAGTTTTCCCATCGCAGTTTTCCCCATTTCGGCACTTGGCCTGATGAATGCTGGCGGCCCTAACTCATTTTTCATTTCGGGCGCCCAAGCATTTTCCCCAAACTGGGCGAGCGTCTTAAGTGAAAAATCTCTATTTGAGCGCCGGATTTGTTTTCACTACGGATTGTTGGGAGCACTCTTGCAATTGCTTTAACTATAAGGATTTGGAAGACTTTTGCCCAAATGAAAATTCTAATAACGAAAAAGAAGAGTCGATGGTTACCATGTCTGGCGAACTTCATTGAGGAAAATGAGAGAAACATCAGCAAAAAAAAATCAGTTAATGAGCACATTTAAAATTTTACTTTAATTTTATTTCAGTTAACTTGTATTGTAAGCTTATCGCGCTTAAAAAAATATACCTATAATTACAAAAGTCGGCAGAAAAAAATCATATTCAAAAAAATCCATACATAAAAATGATTTTTTAAGTCGCTGAATAAACAAAGTTAAATATAGTCGAAAATATATCACGTTAGTTTAATTATGCTTAGTAATACAACATATTCTACACAACAATTTTAATAAAGCTATACATTTTTTTCATATTTGTTTCCTCGCCAATTTTAAATGATTTACACAGCAATTTTAAAAATCCCTTTATCGGATTGCTTTCCATAACCCGCAACCCTCTTCATTAAAAGGCTCGACCAGCAGAGTCTCGCCATATTTCAATGCCAAGTATTTAAGAGAATGGCAATGGCCATATAACAATTAAAGTCGCATAATTTCAGACAGCCTGTGGGTGTTCCTTTTTTAGGGGTAGGGGCAGGGTCCTCTGCGGAGGATCCCGAACCGTCTGCGGCCCTGAAATTGTTGATGCCGACGGCGGTGGCGGCTAAAAACTGCAATGTCATTGTTGCGAGCCAGCGGGCGGCGGACAAAAAGCATGTGGCTAGTAATTCATTACCCAGACCATCGGCCATTGGAATTTTTGCAGGACACAAGGGGGCGGGGCAGGACAATTGCACATGGCGCTGGCGAGCCAATGCCATTTAATGTGCAAACAAAAGGCGTTGACAAAAAATTACATTCCAACGAAAAGAAAAAAAACGACATGACAAAAGGCAAAAAGAGTTGGCCAACGTTATGAGGTAGAGGTTTTTGTATTTGCAAAGTGCAGACAGTGCACAATGGCGATGTGGGGGTGCTGCTAAAAGTTAAAATAACGAACGATAATTAATGGAATGACAACATAAAGCAGGCAACAATTCCAATGTCGGGTCACAACTCCTTTCTTTCTGCCTTTTTTCCTGATCCAAGCCAGACGTTAGGAGCTGCTACATGTATATTGAACCCTGCGAAAGCGGTATTTTGCAAAATGGCGCTAAAGCGGAAACGGAAGCCAGCCGAAGCCATGTGTCGGGGCGAGGCGGAAATGCATTGTTTTATGCCCAATTTCATTTGTGTGTTTTTGCACGAGCCAGAGCAAAGGGTGAAGCAGAGGGAGCTGGATGGATGCATGTAATTAACGCCAGCGCAATCAAAGTAATTAATTTCAAGAGAGCTTGAGATGGGGAAAAATTGTCAGAAAAACCGCTGAAAGCATTTGAATTTGTTCCAATCAAGTTCGGCCACCACCAAGTTCAAAGGGATTCGCTCGACCACTAATTAAATTCCGGACAACAAAGAAAAACTCCGATTTCATTGTCGCCGCACCATCATTAATTATGTCCACAAAGTCTTCGCTTTTCCTCACCTCACAGGGAATGAAGAAAAAACCAACACGTAGACAAAGAAATAACAATTTTTCAATCCCAACGACATTTGTTCTTGTTAGCCGAGTTGTTAACAATCGATTTGACGTGTTCCCTTGGACCTTCGGGGCAAAATGGGACCAGCAGAAGTAGCAACAAATAAGGGGTCATGTTTTATGGCCTAGGGGCAGGCCACGCCCCCGCAGCCGACAGACAGATAGGCCCCGAATAATAAATCATTCCATAAAACATTTACGCCTCGGAGCGCACAAAGTTGATTCGAAGCGAACCCAGTCGATCCCATTCGATTCGGTTCGATTTGATTCATTACATTCAAAGTATGTGAGGATGATAAATAAATAAGCAGGTTGTGAAGCGAATGAAGATGTCAAAGCCCGGGATACGGGATCCCTGAATCATCAGCTAACCTCTTTCATTTATCATCGTGCGGGGGCAAAAGACAAAACAATTCCTGGAGATGCGTTTAACTCGAGCATTTCAAATGTACACCCCAAAAAATCAGAAAACAAACCATCGCAAACCATCACAAACAATGGCAAACAATCGCCCCGAGCCTGGAGCTGTCTTTGGGGCAATTTCCCATTTTCCTGGCATCGCTCTCCCGCTGACATTTATCTTGATCGACCTCAGTGGCACTTTTTGCACCGCAGCAAATTCAATTTGCTCTATTGATAACACACAATGGACAGACAGTAAATACAGCAACAGATCAAAGTAAAGCGAAATAATATTACTCTCATCTCTGGGCTAAAACATATAAAAATAAATTTAAAGCAATATCTCTTAGAGGAAAGGGCATCTCGAAATGGCCTCAGTTTTTTGTCTAAAACCTCTAAGAGTTTTTCCTTTCCAAATCTCCTTTGGTTTGTTTCTGGCATTTGTTGTGGTCAGCCAATAAATCAGAGTCTTGAAATAATTTATGTCCTTGCCTTGGAATTTTCATTTATCTGTCGAACATATTGTTATTACTTGCGAACCACGGGCACTCTTGGCTAATCGAGCAGGCTAAGAATTCGACTTCATTATGACAAATTTTTGTGCTTAAGAAAATAAATGTGCCTGGTCCGAGATTGGTGCATTATTAAACCGCTTTAAAGGATGCACGCGGCATGCTGCATGCCTTTATCCTCGCCGAACAGTCACGTCCGAGTCCTTGGCGAAAGGTCCTGTCCTTCGTCCTGTAAGCCCGTCAGCATTTTTTGTGTCTGGAACGGCGGTCAAAACCGCAGACGCTTCGGAGGCGGACGATGGGCAAATTGTTTGGCCAACACAAAGTTTATTTAATTTCTCTCAGAATGGAGATCTACGTGCCCCTTTTTTGACTTTGTTGATTAAAACAAATTGCGCCCTGTCTCAACTGCGCCGGCAAACGTCAGACGGTCGAGAAAAGTGTAGGAGGAGATTGGGATGGAGTGGAAAATGTTGAAACAGATAGCATTTAGGGCCCCGTCTAGACTATCAACGCGGGCTAGCAAAAATGTTGTTAAAAAGCTTAAAAATAAATCAAAAGTTATAGACACATGCTTGTAATACTAGCTGTGATAAAAACTGCTTGTTAGTTTTGCAAGCGCAACTGTACCCAACTTGCGCCGCTCTCCGCGCTTCTCAACCTATTCAGCTGGCGCAGCAAGTCTTATCTAATTAGTCTCGTTCTGTATCTGAGTTTGTTTTCGCAATCACATTTCGTATTTGCTTTGCATTTTTTTTTCGCCAACTCAAATTTGCTGGCAATTGTCATAACTCTAATGCAATTAACCCTTGCCCAGCCAGAGAAGGGCTTATCAGATAAGGACGAGCAAGCAGTGCGAAAACAGAAAACAGGACACGAAGGGGAGGGGGCTGAGTAAATACAGCCATAGAGTAAACCTAAATATTTAATTAGGATTATAACGAAGCGAGCTTATCGCGGATGGCGGCAGCATCACAACTGAAAGTGATGAGGGGCGTTGGGTGGGGGAGGAGAGCGATGGATGTCAAAGACTGTGTCCTGCGGCAAGGGCTTCCTGCTCGCAGGAAACGGGGAAATGCACAAGTGTGTGAGGGACACTGACTATGTGCGTCTGGCGTTTCACTTTTCGTTGACTTAATTTAATTAATTTCCTAGCCCAAAGGGTCCATCCTGTCAGCCTGCCTGCCTGCCTGGCTGTCTGTCTGTCTATCTGGCTCTCATCCTGGGCCTTTTTTATTTGTTGATACGTATACGCCACGTTGCAGCCCACTTACTTGCTGCATATATAGACACATATGCCTATCGATACGATACTCCACACACGATATACCCAGGCAGCAGGACTCCAGGGCCAGGCGGTTGTGTGTGTAATATGCTGTAAATAATGAAAATCCAATTCTTGTTGCTTCTTTTTTTACCCTCACCTGGAGTGTGTGTGCTGTGGGCGGCATAATGGGTTCATCATCGCTGTGGCGGAAGGATGATTATGACCGGGCACGTATGTAGGTGGATAGGTGGGTAGGTACCCTCTATAGTTTGTCAGGGGTCAACCACCACCACCTGAGAAGATGGATGGGGGCATTAAGTTAATAAACTGTTAAGCCTTTGTTATGGTCTGAACCAAAGTCTGAAAAATTCAATTTAACCCGGTGGTCAGGTGAGCAGTCTTATGAAGAGGGTATTCCGCATTCTTGGTGAACTGATTCTTGGGGCTCTGCTTTCTGGCTTCTTGATTGCATTACATTCTCAGCCCTCGACTCGTTTCGTTTCGCCTGCGTGGCGCATTCCATTTGGCCCTTTCGTTGACTTTGCCTCCTGGAGATTTAATTTCGTTTTTCGTGCATTTTTTTGAGCTCCTTTCTTTCCATTTTCCTTATTTTTTCTCCCCCACGCAGAAATAATCAAGTAATGAAACTTCACCGACCGAAACTTAAGGAAATTCCCCTTATTTGAGCCAGGGACTGAAGCATGTTGCTGTTTTCACCGATGCCTCGCAAATTATGCAGAGCATAACAAGTTTTCATCAATATTAATGCCGGTCCGAAATGTGATTAAAATCGAGACAATCTATAGCGAACGGAATGGAAATGCGACTCGGTCCGAGGTGGGGGCCCCGAGAATCGGAGACAGGGGAGGCCAACGCCAACCACTTCTCTCAGCTGCCGGAGCGGCAATCAAATTAAACTTGAAGTGATTTTCAATTGGAAATTCTCGTAACGGCTTCCAGGCACACCGCAACACACTTAAGTGTATTCAAATTAAACTGACGCAAACCGAGCCAACAATGCGACTCCGACAGCAGCAGTCACGGGCGGAGATGGGAGCGTGAGTTCAGAAACGTTCCGGATTATCCTATAAAGACACCGCCAGGATAAACAGAATAGAGTGGGAATAAGCTTCAATAATAATAATAATAGTTATAACAATAATGGATTTCTAAAGTTCCTGTAATTACCGCACTGTGAGGTTCTTAAAAAGTAAAGGTAGAGATTAAAGGTAACACATCTTAAGGTATGTTTATATATCCTTTTATAAGATAAAGAAAAAGTAACATATTCAATTAAATTTTTATAATATATATATTTCAACAAACGCACCACCCGTCTGTCCGTTCGTCCGTCCGTCTGTCCGTCCGTCTGTCCGTCCGTCTGTCCGTCCGTTTCTACGCAAACTAGTCTACCAGTTTTAAAGCTATCGTGCTGAAACTTTCCCAAAAGTCTTATTTCTTTTGCAGGTAGTATATAAGTCGGAACCAGCCGGATCGGACAACTATATTTTTTAGCTCCCATAGGAACTATCGGGGAACTGATGTTTGATGATTACAAGTTAAAATAATTATTTTCCTCCTGAATCCTCTGATCTATTCCCTGCAACGTGATGCTTAATCCTCACGGCATTCGCTCTGTCCGAGAAAGTAGTATCCATCTTCCCTATATCTTTAGCCGACTGCCAGCCCCCAAAAGCCATCAAATAGTCGACTCTGCCTCCGCCTGTTTTACTGGACATTTTGCCTTGTAATGCGATTGTTGTTTGGTGCCATTGTTGGCATTCTTGTGATTGCTGTTGTTGCTATCAGCTTGTCTATCTGCGTGTTTAGTTGTAGACCGAATGCTCGGGGATGGCTGGGGGGTCGGTGGCGAGGAGGGGCTGTCAACAAGCAGCCATGGCGTCAGCAATTGCGGCTCCGCCACCCACCGCCCACTCCCCAATGTCCGCCCACTGTGCACCCACCTCATCCACCCACTCGACGTCCCACCAAGCTGAGCTTTCGTCCTGTCTGCGGTCGTCGCTTTTTGGCAACGTTTAGCGCGTGTGCAGGACTCGCGGTTTTTGAGCTGCCGCCTGCCGTTGATTAGATTGTCTGATACTTTAATAGGATTGTAAAGGCATGAACAACCCACGAATGGCCAAAAACCCACCCAGCGGGCCAAAAACCGTTGGCGTTTGAGTTCGGCTTTGGCTTTGGGTGCGCTAAAGTGCTCAGCAAAAAAGGGGACGGAGTTGGAGTGGAAGCTTGGAGAGAGCAGCAAAAAGTGGGGCAATTGGCGAGGGGTTTACCAGGAAAAAGGATCTCTGGTACTTGAACTTGTAACCTATAATCAGAGATGTCTATCTATAAAAATGAAAATAAATATAAGCTATAATATTCAAAGACTTACACCAAAAACCAACTTATCTCGTTCCTAAAAGCCCTAAAGTGTAAACCATTAATTACCCCATAGAAGCTAATTAACTGGCCCAGATGTCTACCTAGCTAGCTGGCAAATTTCATAGATACTCGTCATTCCCTAGTTCATTTAATTTTCAAATCTACCAACTAATTATTCAATTGCCCAAAAGTCAGGGGAAACTTTTGCGAAATGAGCAAAAGCGGTAAGCGGCTTAAGTGTTCTGCCGGATATGCAGTTTCATATGTATGAAGACCATATATATAAACCGATTCGATTCGGTCGGAAATGTGGCACACGTTGGCCAGCAAATAAACAGTTAAGGGCTTATAAATTACATATACCGATGGGGAGTGTCATCCAACATGACGGACTGCAGTCTCCGGTGCCCATTCTTTGCAACCGACGGGGAGTCAGGGCAAAATCTGTATTAAAATCGCATTATGTCCGCCTCACTTGGCAGAGGGACTGCCCAGGAGCCGAGGAGTGGAGTGTGGAAAACTGCAGCTGCAGCCGGAGCCGGAGCCGGAGCTTGAGCTACGGAAAAGTTGAGCTCCGAGGAGAAAGAAAATTTGCCAAATGTACTGTCAGGACAGCAATGCCCGGGCAAGTTTATAAACCGAACTTTGGGGGGCTGAAGTGGGTTAAGTGGGGGGGCCCGGACCCCTCGATTTTCGCCCTTCGTTTGGCTGCGAGCATTAACCTCAGAATGCATTTGCAGAGGGGGGAAAGGGGGTGAAAAGTGGAAGCTGCAGTCTGCATTCAGGCCCGGAAAAATGAAAAGTTCTCCCTTGGCCAGAGCAGCAATTGTGGTTTCTAATTGTTTGGGGTATTTTGCACTAACAATTGACCGCAACTATGCGTTGTAATTTTGAACTTCTTTTTGTGTCTGTTTCATCCTTCGCCCCTGCAGCTTTCTTTTTTTTCCCCCAAAATGAGCCACTACAGAATCGATAGCATTGTAAATCTACTTTCTGGGGTACAGTCTCACACTCAAATTAAGCTGACACGTTAACAGGGCAAGTTAAGTGCTGCCAATTATGCCAAGCAGTATTCCGTGCTGCCAAGGCGAACGTATTGTGCGAATTTCATTGTTCCCTTATTATTCCCATTGCCAGGTAAGTACAATTCTGGGGAGCCCTTCCTCATAGCTCATATTAAAGAAAATAGCACCATACAGGTTCGATGCATAGCTTCCCAATCTGAGCTCAGCTTATTTATAATCTCTTTGGGTAATAAAAATCCCCTATTGGGGTTTTTAAAATCAAAAAACCACCTCACAACATTACTGATAAGACCCTGGGGTGATGTTCCAGAGGGGAATCACTTTCCCATCTATAGACTGGGTATAAGTACGGAATGTATTTCAGTGACTGAGTTTAGTCGCTCTGAAATATGAAAAGTCTTCAGTTTTCGCTGCTCCTAGCCATATATATGGCACTTTTTGGAATTTTTAACTGCGAGGCTAGAGTTTGGAGGCCACCACCGCCACCAGGACGAGATCCCTTCAATTTTAATCCCTCACCATTCAACCCCAGCAAAGGTTAACTGAGGAAAGATAATAAAGAAAAACCGAATAAAACTTAACCCGTTTTTGTATTAAAATTTTGTATTATAACTTGAGCTGATATTTTCCGGCACCTCCAATCCCTTTTTTGCGAGTCTCAGACGAGCACATTTTAAAGCCCCTACTGTCAGTCAACAAGGGCTTTTCGTAAGCCTGCCAGCCACATCCTATTCTCCTTCACAGCCAGAGTGACAAAGAAGATATATTAAAGTGGTTTTTAATAATTTTTCGCTGTTTTTTTAGTCTCTGTGTGTATGAAAAATGAATTAAAGGACGCCTTTCAGGATATAAGCCCTGCACGAAGCTTAGGGGCGGTGAAATTCAGCGAGAGTTTATTAAAAAAGAGACGAACGAGCCCCTAAAATAAATTTATGTGCGGCAAAAAAGCATGAAAAATGCGTTGCCTAGCTGATAAAGCCGTTTTGTTAGCCCACACAGACTCGCTTAATGCAGATTTATGATTTTAATAACAGGTTGCACACACATGAATAGGCGTTTTCTTTTTTAAACCCCTCGAGAGTGTTAGGAAATTGTGTTGCCCTCTTTAGTTTTCTAAGCAATTCTTTTTTGGCTGAATTTGTAGTAGGGCGCTATTGCACGACAATTCTCCACGACATTGTTAATTATGCAAATGTTTGCAGTTATTAGCCGAAAAGCAACCGGGAATATTCCCCTCGTAAACATCATCGTCACGGCAAACTGCAATCTCGATTTGCCAACTTTGCAGACTCCTGCCGCAGCAACAAACATTTTCAATTTCCCAGCGTCGCCAGGTGTGCGACAGTGTGGGCGGAAAACTCAGGGGGCGACAGGTGGAAATGGTGGATGGGCGGAAAGTGTGTGTGCAGCGCTCGGAGGCAGTGCCGCAGGCATTCCAAACCGAAACAAGGTGATGTGGCCAGGTTGACGACGATGCTGGAAATGTGGTTCACAGTTGCCGCTGATGAGGAAATTGTTTCGAAAATCACAGGGGAAGTGTAATAAGATGGAAAGCAGGGGTGCCTTCACAAAGAGCTCTTTGGGCTTCCGATTTCGAAGGCTGCTTGGGCAGAGGGCCTTAGTGTTTTCAGCGAAAATGCCGGAAAGGTTTTCTTGAAGTTAAGAAGTGTCTGTTTAAATGGTATCAATGTAGCCTTTGTGCCTCTGACTTAAGCCTTTGTCTCTGTATATAATATAAGAAATGCTAAATGACCATGAAAAATGACACATTTTATGGAAAAACTATTTTTTTAGCAACATACAAAAATTTTTAAATATTTTATTTAAGAATAAAATCAAGTTCTAATGTTTTAGTTCTATTTAATAAACTTGAAAAATCTTAACTTAAAATTCAAAGACCTTGATGGTTTCATATTAGTTCATACCTAATATTACGTAATAATTTTAGGTTGGCTTTCTTATTAAACTTAAAAAGCAGCTATAGAAAATCCCACCAATAAAATATATGTTTCAAAACGTCTACAAAACTGTCAGTTTATTAAATCTATACAAAAGGAGGCAATACATTGGTTTGCCTATAAAGCACAGTGGCTCCTGCAGTTGCACCAACTTTTCAATCAGCCCTCGTTAGGAACGCGACTGGCATTAAATTCATCGGAGAGTGGAGGCAGGAACACACCTGCCCAGGTAATGCAAATTTGGTGTTACTGCCTCGCGGAACGATCGCTGTCATCTTGCACAGCCACCGCATCATCATCATCAGCAAGGCAGGAGCAGAGCAGGGAGGACTTCTGGAGCATGCAATGCCATTTGGACCATCAGAGGGGCTTTTCGAGCAGCTTCAAGGCGTCCAAAGGCAGAGTCTGCAGGACGCCCAGGTAGCCGAGGAAGTCCGCGTACCTGAACACCTGGTCAGGTGAATTTGGCTCCGGCTTGTGGTAAGGTGACAAATAGTGACAGATGAAGCTCCGGGGTTGCGCCAGTGTCACGTCGAAAATCTCATAAATCTGCTTATAAAACCTTGTTCCGTCGTCGAACTGCATGGCCACTTGGTCGAAGCTAATGAGGAGGTACGGCAGTTAATTGGCAGTAAGAGTAATTAGCACTTGGTACACACGGAGAAATCAGATTTAAAAAGAATGTATTTAAAATTTAAAAGTATATGTTAAAAATATATAAGCTATAAAAATGTTTTTATTAAAAACTGTTTTTATAAAAAACCCACCCATTTTATTTTTTAAGTTTTATCATCATGAATTAATTGATTTAAAAATTAAATAAATACTATTGTGAGACGTTAAAAGTCTTTACGAGTTTTTTTTGTCTTTACAACAATTTATTTTATGATCGAGAACTTTTCCCCAGTGTACTTACCTTCCCTTCTCTATGAACGTCCTCAATTCCGGCAGCTGGATGATGCGGTCCACACGAATGTCGTCCACCGGGGACTCGAACGTCAGGAGCAGCTCGAGGGGCATCCCGCAGACTCGCACCTTTTCCATGACCTCCATCGCGTGAACCTGACGGGTGGGCCATTCGTGATTCAGCCAGCGGATGGCGGCGTAGAAAACCTCCGCCTCACTGTTGATCCGGATCTCGTTCGAGGAGAGCAGAACGCAGAGGCTGTGGATGGGCAAGTCGAGGAACTCAACGGAGGATACAAAGACCAGGAAGAAGTATTGTATCCGTTGCAGCATCAGGTGATGCAGACGATACAGATCTCTGAAGGGCAGTGCATCCAGGGCCACCTGAATGGCCTGATGCTCCCCGAAACCCGAGGCGTGATCCAAACAGTGCCAGATCTGGCAGGACAACTCCTCGACCTTTAGATAATCCGCCGCCAACAAGAGGCTAACGATTCCCGGACGCTTCACCAGCGGTTCCTTATCACTCATCCAGGCATATAGTGGTTCAAAGATCTCCGGCCTTACCAAGTTCTCTGGCAATCGCAGCTCAGTTTTATCTAGTTCCTGCCTCACGAGGTCTATATAGACCATTAGGATTAGACGTTGGCAGGGGAAATCAAATTCACCGATCCTAACCACAAAATCGTGGCTATTGTTTTCCTGCCAAAAGTTCTTGAGCGTTTCCAAGATCTTTTTCTGCTTGGGCAAGTGGATTTCCTTCAGAAGTGATGGCATCCGATTGCTGTTCCGAAAATCTTTCAGGCTGAGTTCTGGTAACTGCGGTTCCATTGGTAGCCCATCTACAGGGGCTGTGTTGTCTTTGGTTAGCATTTCCATTTTGGAAGACCTAGAATTTTGATAGTATTTGAAGTTATTCGGAAAAGAAAGTTACAAAATAAAATTATGTAACAGATTACTAGATTGGAGAAATATATTTTAGGTAAAATGTTTTAAAAAAATGTAATTATGTAATTATCACATTATTTGAAAACCTTTTAGCTAAAATATTTCAAATAGTCAATTTTAATTGTTGATCCAAGTGTATTGATATATAAATACCATTTACTTATATATGAAAATGTACAAACAAAAAAAAAATCTTAAATATTTTTTTAGTGGAAGAAATCTATTTTCATTCTGTTATACACCCATTTCCCAATTCAATTCCCTTGTCAGTATCAACTAAACCAACTCGGACAAGTGATTCCTACTAATCCCAAAGTCTACCAACGGCCAATAAATACAATGCGGTTCAGCTGAATAGATGCGACCCACACAATTGGCATTTATACCCAAGCAATACCGCTGATAATCTAGAACAAAACCTGTCTAATCAGGGCATCCTTCGAGCTTCCCCCAAGACCGAGGGCTTTCACTTTTTCCTCTCCTCCGAATGGCCAATTAGACGCACAATGCGCCTCAAATTATGCAACACAGCGCGACAAATTCAATTTGCCACGCCCCCTCTCACTTAGCATGGGCAATACACGTGACCGAAAACAACGGTGCGTGCGACAGAGACAGCGAACGGGACACGTTGGAACTTGTGCTGAAAAATCCCTGGAGAAATTAGTTTGATTTATGTTGAGTTTCCGGTGCAAATAAATTGCCAAGTTTAGAGGCAACTTTGGACGCACTGCAGACGCATAATTGATTATGCGAGCGGCGTACAATTGCTGGGCGGGCGACTGTGGGAGGGGCGTGGCCCGAGGGGTGAAGGACAAAGGACAAAGGACGACAGGAGGAGGCCTGCGATGACTGTACATTGTTAATGGATTATTACTAGACAAGCTACTCGTCAAATTGACACCCAATTGTTGGGACTTTTGGATAAACTCTTAAAAGAAATACGGTACAGGAAACACTGCCTAATGCGCATAGGTATTTTATCAAGGGTGCCAGAGAAACATAAATTTGATTCAATCTATAAATTGACGGAAAATCAATTTCTTAAGACTTCTACGATCAGAAGTTGTTATAGACCTCAGAAAAAGTGTCAGAATTAAAATAATATACTCGTATTTTTACCATTAAATGAAAAACGTAAAATATTTGTAGAAAAATGTTTCTCTTTTAATTCTCTTCAAAATGAATTTAAATATGATAAACTTGTGTTAAGCCAATGATAATTCCAAATGTTGAAATCGACCTTTTTTGAGTATATCCCAAAGATAAAAAAGGTAATATTTTTGTAGAATTGCGCCCACACTGCGATCGAAGACCACAATCTAAGTTCAACAGAGTTTGTATCCCCTTTCCCCTTTGTTATTTACCAACCGTGGTGACCCCAGCAACATCGCAGACTATAAATTTGTTATTCATTGAAACATCTGTTAAAAAGAAAGGCAGAAGGAGTGAATCATCCGGCTTTTCCCTTTCTCCTTTCCCTTTCTCCCCCGCCATTCAGTTTTATCGTTACCTGTTTGTTTAATAAACTTTTGCGCGATGCATTCGGAGCGCAACTAAAGTACTTAAACATTTTTTTTATCGCCGGACTTTGTCAGTTCAAATTGTTGCCCGTTTGCCGAGTGGAGTGAGGGAGATAAAAACAATGGGACTGAAAGAGAGCGAGTCGCAGGGAGCGAAAGAGAGGGACATATGGGTGGAAAGTTTGTCGCTAGCAAAGTTTTTGTGCGCAAATTGCAGTTTACTTGCTGCTTACTGCAACATCATAACTGCGGGCTGGAAGGGCGGCGGCATTGTGTGGGCGTGGCCGAGATGCAAAGCTCTCCAGTCGGTTCGAGGGTTTATTGCACTTGACTTCGGTCGACAGGCCCGATGTGATGATTCTAACAACCAAGGATTGAGAGAACTACGGAGTGCAGAGAAAAATACTTTAGTTTCGGGTTTAAATATGATTACTTTTTGAAAATTTTGATTATGAAATAAGTGCTAAATAATAATTGGGCTATGCTATGTTGTTGGTAAAACCTTGAAGCATTAGGCATTAAGTTTTCGATGTAAAATTAAAAGATTTAACTGGAATATGTAAGTACTTGGTTTTAAGTCCTATTGATATACTATTTCGAAACATGTCTTAAAGTTCTATTGAGATACTATTTCAAAATAATATAAAAATCTTATTTTAAGATCATACACGTATAAAGCACTAAAAAGCACTAAAGCACTATCCATATATATATATTTCATCAACCATGAGGCTTAATCTAAGGATCAAAAGGATATTGTATGTACTCCAGCACTGTAGACATGAAAAATCAACCACAAACATTTAAAGTAGACATTTCTTTCAGTGTAATAACTATGCGCCGTTAGCTTTGTGCACTGCAAGTTTGCTTTGACACTTTGACATTGACAATGATGTATGTGCTCGCTTTGTTTGAGTGTGCCAGTGTTAGTCTGGGGCGTGTTTTCGGGTGGGTGGCTGTAACTAAGCTTTGTCATTAAATATCGATTTGTTAGCCCAGCTCCGCCTTTTAATAGCTCCGACTTAAAGTCAAAGATTTCATCTGAGAACTTTGAGTGCTCGGTTGATTGCTGATTTACAGGGAAAAAATAAAGCCATATTGTTCGAGTCGTATTTATTGCACTCGGATTTGATGCTTTTCCAATGGCTTTTTTGTAGCACACTTTTCCGCAGTTTTATTAGTGCGAAATTTATGGGGGGCAGTGAAAACGAAAATGGCCAGCGAATTCCATTCATTTGTCATGCGGTTTTATCGCCAGCCGATGAAATGTCCAGGAACGGTAACAACCATAAACAATTTCCAGCGCTCTTCTGCTGTCTACCAAAAAAATAGCAATGGTTGATGGCCAAATAAATTTGTTGTTTGCCTCAATTGAATTGAGCCACTTAACCGGTTGTGATTTGGCTAAAAGTTCGATGTAAATGAGAATGGCTTGTGTTTGACTAATTTCCGATTGGCACTCTCGCTCTCCCAGGGGAAATGCAATCATAATTCCGCCTAAATTATTCAAGGTCCTCGAATGTTTGCTAAAATCGTGAATATTATGCCGTGGCAATTTTCGGCGGAGGATGGCGAGCTCACTTTGCCACTTTACCAGCGGCCATTTTAATTGTTTTATTTTAACATTTAAAACCAATTTATATTTATGAAATTTTGTAAATTGGCAATGTCATAAAACGCACACTCCCACCACGCACACGCACACTCGCACTCACTCACGGGCACTTGTGCCCTCAGGTCGTATTCGCAACATTTCCCATTTAGCGTGACATGCTTTCCCTTCTCCATTTTCCGCCACTTGCGCCCACTCCACTCCTCCAGCATTTCGCATTTTCCATTTCCCAGTTGCCATTTGTGGCCCGCTGCCTTGTTATGTGGTAATTAAAACGACTCTTGGCCCATCTCCGCCGCATTTTTGGACAGCTTTTTACTGCCACTCAGCCGATGCGTCGTATGCGTAATGTCTGGCTAAATTATTAATTTGCTATGGCCCCAACGAGTGTTGTTAATTAATTTGCATGCATACACAGTGATATCCAGACTGTGGAGCTCTGCCTGCCGGAATGAGTGGCAATAATAATAATATGCTGATCCGATCCGCCTCAATGAGTCGCTTCAAATGTTGACCGGCAAATCGCATTACCATCGACTGGATGACGATGGATACGGTTTATTAATTGACTCGTAATAATTATGGTTGAATTGAGTTGGGTTGGGTAGAAGAAAAATGCTGAGTTACAAATGATTTATTATTCTTAAATCACAATAAATATTATGAAACGTAGAGACAAGCATACTTTTAGGCAGTTTGTTTTATGATGTCTAGAACTTTTTTTAAATTGTTTTAAGATGCTTAGAACTTATATTTGTATCGTTGTACTGTACCACCAGGTCATCTTATCTATTTAGGCGAAAAATAGTCATAAAAAATATATTATCTTGATAGTAATAAATATAAGTATTCTTTTAGGCAGTTTAAAAATGGTTTTTAAAAGTTTTGAACGTTGTCACCTCTATTAAGTAAAAAAATTTGGTTGGGTTCATAAACAATTTTGTAATCAGTTAAATATTTTCAAAACCGTGAAGAATAGCATACCTTTACGTCGATTAACAATCGTTTTAAAATCTCCATTATGGGTCTATTGTATGAAAATTCTTTCATTTATATGAAGTTAATTAAGTCCCCTCATCACCGCTGCAAGGTGCACATTGAGCTGTGTTGCGGTTTAGCAACAGTTTCTGTTCCCTTTTGCCTTTGGCGAATTGTTTGCACAGCGGCAACGAGGCGTGTGATTAATTTAAGCCGGAGGAGCCGTCTACAACCCATTCTCTCGCCCTTTGTCACAATAAAAATGCACAGTAGGGTTGGGCAAACAATAACATATAACAAAAACAGTAAACATTTAATTGCCTGACAAATATTTGCCCTTCGCCCCAGCCCAAAAAAGGGGTTTAGGGCCAAGTTTGAAGAGCTCGACAAATAGGCGCTGATGAAAAACTTTAATGGCGAAACTTCCCCATTTGGCTTATGCTTTCATTTCCACTCCTCCTCCCCTTTCCCGGGCTCTAGTTGCCATTTCTCTTATGCCATTTTCCGGGAAGCCCCCGACCTTTCTCCCTTATGCATTATCGGCATACGCTGCTCATATAACTTTGCTCGACGGCTGCCGTTGAAAGTTTTGCGCAGCTTGACAAAATTTCCAGAGCCCTCCGATGCTCGCTCTATATGCAAAAATCTTAAGCGAAGTATCGATTTTGCCGCCGGCTAAAAATTATTTACAAACGAATGAACTTTTAAAGGAGGCAACTCCATTTGAGTGGGTTGTCTGCGGTTGAGTTCTGTTTGTCTGCCAGCTCGACAGTCCCTTGCCAATGCCCGGAAGGCCCACTACAAAGGACATCTCTTGGCGGGCTCCGACGTAGGCAGATGAGCGAAGTTTTGGCCATTTGGTGATTCGCAAAAATAATGAGAAATGCGATGGGAGTTGATTAACTATTGGGTTACTCACTAAAAAACGAAAGAGCCAAAACGTGACTTAGTTAAGTTTATTCGAGGATCCTCGGAAGCTCTTAAGATGGGAAAGTAATTAAAAATGAGGAGTTAATAAAATATACATTGTTTTGAATCCGTCTTTGGTAAAAAAACTTCAAATCATTAATTTTAGTCTAAAAATTACGTTTTTTTACTGCCTTTTATAATATAACTCTTAAATTAAGAGGATGCTTATGAAAATATAACAATTTTACTTATTGGTTGAACCTTTCAAATGATGTATATAATAATAATATTTCGCAATTTACATTTTAAACTTTATTAAATTGGTATAGTTGAAAAAGCAGGGATTTAATAATTCAAACGGCCAACTTGTTCGCGGTTTTATATCTGTTATCGATAGTTCACGATCGGTCGCCATGCTGCGATCGGTGCGTCATCGGATACATTAGTTAATTTATCGCATTAAAATACTAGCTAGCTGACAGTGTTGCCAGATCAGCTATTTTTATGTAAACTCTTAATTTTCATAGCTAAAATAAAACAAGTTTTTTTATTGCCTAATTATATTGCTTTTATGTATAATTTTAATTGGTTTAAAAAAAACTTATGGGATGCTTTTGTTCTATCCCTCAACCTTTTGCTAAATATTTATAAACTAAGGACCAGAGAAAATAAATGTTTTTTAAATATTTTATAACAAGAATATAAGTTGCTCCGCCAAAACCGCACAAGCGCACAGTGGCATTTCAGCTTTTTTAAAGCTTCCTCGCAGCTTTTCTTCTGTACCCGCTAGAAACAGCTTTTTTTCTGCCAGCTAACTGGCAACACTGGCGGCAGGCGTCGCTACTCGCATTGTTATTGTCATCACTATTGCATTGACATTGTTGCTGAGCGTTGCTGCGTTTTAATTGTTTTTCCCTGCGTTTACTGCCGTTTAACTGTGTTGCGATATGAAAATCTACAAGCAGAAACTTCGCGACGTATGGCTGCAAATGGAGGAGTTCCGGGCCTGGTTGCGCCGCGACCCCGACGACTCCTACCGGGCGCACTGCCGCTTCTGCAAGTGCTGCGTGAACACCAAAATCAGCGATCTGCGAGCCCATGCGGCCACCAAGAAGCACATGAAGCACCTGGAGTACAAGCCCCACCTGGTGAGTAGCAAATCCTTGTTTTCCGCCAAACCCGCTCTTAACCGTAACTACCACTCCGCCTAGAAACCCTCGGAAGACACCCAGTTGAACAGGTCATCCGCCAGCGGCTCCAATGCCACCCCATACAAAGTGAAACAGAAGGCCCAGCCCAAAGCGCCCACAGTAAAGAAGGAGAAGCTGAGTGCCTCTGATCAGTCCGTCGACTACGAGCAGATCATCGAGAATCTCGCTCTCTACGAACCAGAGCAGGTAATGTTCTCCACTTGCTCCTTGACCGGCGGCGGCGAGCAGCGCCTGGAGGACGAGGTTGAGGGCGAGGGCGAGGTGTCCACCATCAGCATCATGGACGAGGACATGGTCAACAAGGCGGTGGCCAACGCCTTGCGCACCCAGAAGGACAGCTCCCAGATATTTGGGGACTTTGTGGCCGACCGCCTGCGCCAGCTGAACACCGACGCCTCCGAGTTCGCCAAGGACAAGATCATGAAGGTCATCCTGGAGGCAGCGTCTATCGATCGGGCCCCCACCTACAATTAATTCAAAACGCATATAATTAGTTTTTAGTCTTGACTAGAGTTTGAATAAAACATGAATTGTACAATTACGATATATTGAACATGCTATGTTTTATACTTTGCAATGGGATGTTTAATACTATTCAAGATCTTTGGGAGCAAAAACCATCCACTTCTGTATACCTATTTTCATTATAGAGACTCGCAAAGAAATTTGTAAAGCCAGATTTAATCAAAAGGATAGATAAATATATTTAAGCAAATATGTTACTTTCTAGCAACTGTACCTTTATTTGGAAATTTAAATACTTTACACTTTTAAAGTTACTATTTAAAAAGAGTTTTTTATTTATTTTTATTTCAGCCCGAAGGAGGATAAAGATAAATAGCGAAAACTTTTGTTCGGCAAGTTCATTGCCCATGCATTAGTTATTTAACAATACAGCATTTTACCCTTTTCGCTTTGATCATTAATCTCGCTTGCATTCTTCCTTTGGCCCATTTTTTTTGTCTCGGATCAAAGTTTTACTAGAAAGTAATTTAAACTTTTGCTTTTACTCTCCGACTGCCTGGTTAGATTTTACATTTTCCATTCAGCTCGAACTGAGGCGTTCGTTCCACTCAATAAACGCCAGACGCAAATTTTGTTTAACACTTTTTGCCTATTGGCGTTGTAAAATAAGAATAAAATGCGAAAAGATATTTGTAGATGGAAGTCGGGGTGGGTTTCGATTGTCTTTTGCATAAGCCGCTTAGGTGCTTACTTTGATTTCTGTGTTTTTCCGGACTCTCCCTCAATTGGGGAACTTTATGTGCCGAGCTGTAAACTCGAGTTTTATTTGATGTTAGTAAGTAATAGCAATGGCAAAATGCCAATGGAAATCAGCTTACATTTTTTATGCCAGACTATTTCAAATTTGATTGCCAGACAAGCAATTGGCTGCCCTTCTCGTTCAATAATTAAACGACTTTACCTGGTGGTTGCTCGGCTGCCGAAGGTAAAAGCCATGGACGTAAATCAAGCTGCCATAACTTCCTGCAAATATCGAAAGTCCATTAACAGTAAAACATGTTGGCTTCTAGCTAGGATGGCTGTTAGATGCACTGAAAGAAAACTGAAGTATCATGCTATGTTATTTTAAAGGGGTGCTTAAATGGGTGTTATTTTTTATAATTCCGGGGGATTTTGTTTTAGAGACAAGAAACTAATTAATAATGCTTGATTCGATAATATAGATGGGAGTTACTCCTCCTCATATCTACATATATTACAAATATAGTGCTTTATTATGTGTAGCTATGAATATATTATAGGTAACTAAGATTAAGGTCCAGCCAACTAAAGCGCCAGTTTTTAGAGCGTTCCCTCAAATTAAATTACGCTTATAAAATAAAATATATATGTTAAATAATATTGTGGACATTCATTAATTGTTATGATAAATTACTAAAGATATTTTCAGGATCTAAGAAGATTTGTTATTTATTGTTGTATATTCAAAAATATATTTTTGCCACCTGAAAAACTACTTGAAAGTATAGTAATATATTTTATATGATAGACCCATTAAATAACTTAATTTTATTACTTTTGTATTTGAGAGACATTTCTGAGAGATATTTCTGACACCCTGTACCAGGCTCCACATATGAATCGTCATTTTTTAGAGTGCTTCCCCACCCCGTTGCATGGTCTAGTTGTATTTTTAGCACCTGATAGTGGGACGGTGGGTGCGCTGGGGTGCACGTCCTGTCTGCATCTGATAAGAGCCGTCGAAAAACAGGTTTAATTAAAATACACACCCATTCGGCGCTTAGACGTCAGTGGCCATCGATGGGCTTGTTGATTTTTCAGGACAATCGAGGCGTAAGCATAACAAATACAAATGGGATAGGCGCACCTCACCCCTAGTTTTCCCACCCCCTCGAGTAGTTTTCCCATTGACAGTGGCGTCCTTGTTGTTTGTTTGCTTTGACATGTTGCTCAAATTGCAGATGAGTGTGCGTGTTTGCGAGTGCTAGTATTGCCAGCCTTTATTTGTGTTTGTGTTTGCCAAAGGATATTATTAACGCGCTGAGTTTCGGTGGCGGCTTAGGCAATCGATCAAATTAGTAAATTGTAATATCGAAATGGAGGGAAAAATTAAAATATTTATTTAATTAATAAATATTAAATATGGTTAGAGGAAATATGGCATTAAAGCCATAGTTCATCTAAATAATCTATTCTATCTAAATTTATCTAAACTTTCGTTATTCTTAAAAACTTAGTAGCTTTTTATTCATCCCACCCATTAAATAAAAGTACTTTTGGGAGCTTAAAAATAATTAGTTTTAAAAGTAAGTTTACACAAATCAACAAATACCTATTTTCACCTTGTAATAAATAAATTTAATTGTAATATATCTCCTTAATCATCCATTTTACAATCTCTACATTATTCTTCATCTCAGCATAGTCTTTCAACAAGAGTCTCCTGCTATGTATTTTAATCCACCACCTGAAATATCCCTTTTAAAATCTCTAGATTCTTCTGCTCTTCAGCATTACCTTTCAAAATGTGTCCCCAAATAACTGCCGCCGTCCGATGACCAACTAAAAATCCATTTTCATTAACTTCTTCCCTCTCCGGGGTCAAAAGTGTGATGAAAAGGCCCAAAGTGTCCAGGGCAGACGGATTGATGGGTTCGGTACAGTTGTCGCCAGCTTCGACATGCTCCAGTTTATTTTTATGCCTTTTCAGCAGTCCTGGGTCGTGTGGTAGGGCCTCACAGATTAACAGATTATGATCTGACATGAGTCGAAATGTTGTTAGAAAACTTCATTAGCAACATGTGTGTCCCAGATGTGAGGGGATGTGCGTCGATTCTTGTTGCGCTTCGGTGCGCAATTAAAGCAATAAAAGTGTGGACGACTGCACACTGAATGGCCCACAGACATGGACGGCCTCAGCCCATTCAATCCTCGGCATCAACTCAGGATGGACCCCTGCAAAAATCCCTACAAGTTCAGGAACTCTAAAAAAAATTGTCGAGTGGATACAGGGCAAAAATAATTGAGAAAGAATTTTCGTACTGCACGAATATTATAAAGCCACCGATTATATGCCCTACAAGCTGGGCAACAGATATAATATACATTTTTAGCATAATATTAAAGTGTTTTGATTGCAAGTAGGTAATTTTAAATTCAAGATAATTAAATGTTTATAGATTTTTCAAAGGTCTTACCTTCAATAATAATAATTTATGGAATAAAGGTGCAAATCCCTAAAAGAGTATTAAAAGGGCCTTAGTGTTTCATCCCCCAAGTTATTCGTTCGAATTTGTTGGGTTTATTTTGGTTGTTGTTGGGGAAACTCTTGGCCACTGTGTGATTGAGCCACGCCCCCATCCAACGAACCCCTGTCAGCTGCCCCCACTCGCTAATCCCCACTTTGGACGGCCGAAAGCCTATTTGAAACTTTATTTAATGCAATTTTCGTTTAAAAATGTGTGTGTTTACTTAATGGATAGCGTATTTAGTAGATTTCGGGCAACTGGCCCACCATAATGGGAATTAGAAATTAATTTTGTGACCGTGAGCCAACAGAGCAAACGGATACGATGATGCAGGAAAAGTCCGGAGAGTGAAAATCAACGAAAGCATGCGAAAGCATGGCACTTTCCCACTGCATTTCCATAGTCCCATTGCACTTTATTAAATGCACTCGCACAGCGAACGGATGGGGCATTATACATATAAGGTCAGGGAAGAGGACGAACGGACAGATGAACGGACAAACGGACGGACGGACAGAGACCAAGTGCGGTCACACTGTAAATTAAATATAAAATGTCCTGCGGACTGTCGCTCTTTATGCCATGCGGCTGGCCAACAACGATGTCGACATCGGTCAGCATTGCAGACCGGGCCGGGCCAGAAGTTTTCATTTCTCCACATTTTCGAAATGCTTTTCCCGATTCTGGGGGGCTATCAGGGACAACTAAAATGCAAAACAAAGGCAAAAGTTGACACACCAAAAATGTAAAAAAAAAACCCTAAAAGCCCGAAACAAAACTTTAAGCATGCGGATGCAACCGTTGGGCAGGAAAGTCCTGGGAAGTGGATACTCTGACGTACATACAAGTCGACTCACTTTGCCCATCAACAATTTCAAGTGCACTCGTTTTTATTCTCCTTTTTGCCTTTCATGTTGTAGTACGTAGCATAGAAAAACAACAGCAGCAGAGGCAGTGGCAAAAAACGTCACAAATGATGTCCAGGCGACCAATTAAACTAATAGGATTAAATTAAAGTATTACGCAAGTATTTTCCTCGTTTTCTGTGATTGGAAAGAATATTTGATTTCGATTTAAATAACATTCCTACTCATGATCGAGCCATAGGGCAACAATCCGGATTCACGGTGCGATTAGGGGATTGACATGGGGGAAAAAATTATATTAAGTGGTATACTACATTTGTGTGAGAAGACACACCACTACTAAATGCTAAATACGTTCCATTCACACCTTATACTACATTTGTGTGAGAAGACACACCACTACTAAATGCTAAATACGTTCCATTCACACCTTATTTTCTCTTAATCAAGCTTTTATTTAAATTACTAGACTGTTTAAAATTTATTTGTTTTTTAAATATATATATATATATACTTGTATTAATATTCCTAACTGGTTAATGAGGAATCTTTTGTAATAATTTAAATGAACTTAAGGTATTTTTAATGAGTTAAACTAATGTATGTTGAACTATGATAATATTATTGTAATAACAATAATTATTTAAAATTTACATATATTTTAGATGCATTCTTATGAAGGAAGTGAATGCAAAATCGTACCCGAATATAATAAATAGTTGTTAAATAAATAAAATAAAACCCTAACCTATATTTTAAGCCCATAATGCAATCTACAATTATGTGAGGTGTGCGACGAGGAATTCGCTTGATGTTTTCTGGTGAGAATAATTGTAACATACTTTTCGCAAGCAGGAGTCTCAAAGGCCACGGTCACGTTGGGCCAACCAGACAACGTGGCGTATACGTAGTCCGTGCTTTCAGCCGGGCTCTTGAGACGCCTTCCGCTCGACTGCATAGCATTTGAATCTGAAATATAATTTGCTTTATTATATGCACTCACTCGTCACAAATTGGCCGGCACAACAATAAAACGTGCTGCGAGCCCAGGATCAAAGTCCGGGGAAAAGGAATCAGAGTGCGTCTGGGGGAAAGTGCAGGCGTTGGATTTGATTGCAAGTTCCATGGCGTAGAAAGTAAAATGCCAAGTCACATATTAATATGCAGACGCCGTTGGCCGAGTCTCAACTTGGCCGTAAATCACCTGAGAAGCCGCAGGAAGGCAGGAGCTCAGGAGCTCGGCGGCTCGGAAGCTCTGAGCTCGGGACCACAGCTACGCAACAGCTGTTAATTTGCTACCAACTTCTCCTTTTGGCCGACGGACCGCAGCAAAAGTTCAAGTCAAAATGAAGATTTATTTGTCTGGCCGGCGGATGTAGTGGAGTCTCCATGATCACGTGTCTCATTGCAATTTCCGCAGTCGGATATTTGCCCAGTGCGGGTCGACAATGGAGTGGGAGTGGGAGTAGGGGCGGTCAGGGTCTGAGCCAACTTTGCTACTAATTTGTTGCACAAACTTCCACTTCACCCCATTTCTAGGGCCATTTCCATTCCCATTTCCATCCTTTCCCCCATTGGCAGATGCCCGAGTGCCAAGTCTCGATTTAATGGCACTTGAACTATGGTCTGAAGGCCTGAAACACGGAACCCCATTTTTTGTTCAAGTGCATGATATGTGGCAGCTAGAGATGCGAATTCTTTGAGGGTATGTATGGATATGTAAAAGTTAAAATTTAAAATTTCATTTTAAAAAGGTAGAGCTTAATTTTAAAATACTCACATTTCAATATTTGATCTTAACCTCCTTTGTTTTTTAAATTAAATTTTGACATATTAACTTAACTTATAAGTATGCCTATCATAAAATGACTAAATGTGAAATTTGTATTACAAAAATCGGTAAAAAAATAACTAGTATCCCTGTCTATCGTTTTGCTTCCATTCCTATTTCGACTATTTATGATATATGGACGCATTGTACGAGGATCCCCGTCCATCTGGCCGTCACCCACTCCATTTAGCCGACCCGCTCGTGCTTCATCATTCACATGTCTGTCTGGCGGCTTATGTTTTGTGTTAATGAACAAGTCCAGGGCTGCAACCGGAGCTGTCTAGCACTTGTCTGATGGTGCGGCTCCGGGTTCTGGACTCCCGACTCCGTGCTCCGGACTCCCGTTCGGCAGGGTCGTGTCTATTACGTACTAAATTATTGTGTGTCCATGTCCGGCCTGCCCATCTCTTTCGCCCCACATACCTACGTATATCCCTCTCCTCCTCCCTCCGGCTGGCTGTCAATTTGAGGATTGGACGGACAGACGAACGGACAAACGGACAGACCAACGGTCCGTCGTAGGCGACTTTTGACAGTCGTTGGTTCTGTTTGTCTGGTTGCCCAAAGTACGTGAGTGGTTCGTTTTAATTACGAATGACGGGCTACGAATTGAGTGTTGTCTTCTGCATTTTTAAAGGCCTCCAGAGTCAAAAGTTGAGGGGCGAAATGCTTACTGCGAATGCTTACCCCTAAATGCAGTCATAAATCTGTTTGCTTATCTGCTCAACGAGCTGAGTTGCGGGCTCCTTGCAATTTACGTTCCGGTTTTCCACGTCAGTTGTTCCCTAACGATCCTTTTCTCTATGGAGGCACTTTAAAGCCATGCGGCACTCCTTAAATAGGGAATATATTTTAGTCAATTTTAAACGATTTGCTACTAATTTGAAAATAATTCTGATCATATTTTTGCTAAAGATTAAGGAACGGTTTAAAGTTTTGAGAAGATTGAAATATTAAAATAATCAAATAATTATTAATGTAATCTTTGATATAATTCTATGTATTTTGAAGGCGAACAATAAATAAAAAAGTGTATATGTAATAAAATATTTTGTATAACATGGCATTCTTTTTTATGGTGATGCTTTGAATATTTTTATGAAATTTTACTTTCCTTTGTTGCCCCGTCAAATATGAGAAAGGGATTTACAATTTAATGAACTTTTGTGTGCTTTTTTAACACACGCTTGGCTGCACATAAAAGAGCTGCAAAAAAGGAAAAGAAAATTTGCGTGGCTCATTTGCGGGAGACATTCTTCAAGGGCAATATATACACGTATACGTAAAAATAAACTTTCTTATGTTTATTTTGATGTGTGGTGGCAAAAGGGCGTGAAATACGCCCAAAAAGAAGTCAAAAAAAGGAAAAGGGGCTGGAAAAGGGAAGGGATGAGCACTTTGCATAAAGTGTCATCCGTGAGCCGAAAAGGATCCGGCAAAGGTTTTATGTCAAATTGAAAGACAGGCCCAAAAAGCTCGGCTCGATTTCAATGCCAAAAAGCAACTAAAATTTGTGACACTCACACGAGTTACGCCCACGCACACACACGCACCGCACACGCATTTTGCATAAATTATGCGGTTGTCTGTGGTGGTGGGCAGGGCTCAAAATGCATGACCCGTTGTCGTTCTTGCACTGAGAGAAATTAATTGGGACATTTGTAGATGTTATTTATATATGACAATAAATGTAATCGATATTTAAGTAAATGCATAACAAAATATTTCTATATTATGAAAACTTTTGTATGGGATCGAAAATTATTAGTTCTTTATAGTTTTATTGACGTTATAAAATAGCTCATCATAGTATTTATATTAAAATATCATTTTTATTGGTTCGACTTTTTTTTATATTTTTTAGTTTCTTTTTGCTCTTTAACCATTTATTATATATTTATAAATACAATTTAAATAAATCAATAACTCGTAACTCTGAAATTATAAATATTAAATCATAATCACAATACGGAAACGTATCAATTTTAAATCAGTAATACTGACTTTCGAAATCACCCGTTTTTATTACCTTGCTAAGATGTGTTTTTATTTAACTTAAGTATTGTTTACAAAGCTTAGGGTAATTTTTAGTGAGACGTATAACATGTTTGTTAGCTCTGGTGATTTGAGCTCGAAATGGTTTCTGAAAAAGTTGAATGCTAAATACTTTTACAACTATTTTTCTGAGTGCACCTCTCCCGCACTGAATCATCATGGCAACAGGAATCAGGCTCTAAATAATTTAGCAACCGAGCGGACAATAAAATTCGAGCCCAAATGTCATACGCATGCATTTGCATATGATTTAGTCTGGATCGGGAGAGCAGGATCTGTATCCGTATCCGAGTCGGATTCGGAATCAGCATTAGAATCAGGAGCAGGCGGGAAAACGGCCATCGGCAGACGGAATGCAACTGCATGGCTAAATGGTAAATACAACACAAGTGACCGGCCCAAAAACCCTTCTGTGAAATTGATGCCAGCGGCAAATCATCTTCGTCCCTGCGATTGCCTGTGTTTGTGCTTTGTGCGAGGACACATTTATAGCATAATTTGTAAATGTTCGGTGTGGGCACATACATAGATACATGTGCAAACACACTCGAACCCGGGCTCAAAGTGCGTTAAATGCAAATGTGTGTGCAATTTGTAGGGGATATTGCATTTCCCACTTTCCACTTGCGGCTGCTCGTTTGTAATTTGTTTAGAAATTATATTTGATGATTTGCAAATTTGCTGGCTGGCTGCCTAGCTGGCCAGCTTGAATTGGAATAGGGCAAGGTGTGGGTGTGGGTGTGGCCTGGAGCCTTCAACCTGCAGGAGTGTTCATTAGCCCGGTCAGCAGATGGCGGCATTCAGCAGGAGCAGACAATGGCAGCCAAAAGGCAAATTGCTGGGCAATGCTGAAATATAATGCAATTATGCTGCTGCCGGTGTCCGTGTGAATTTGCGCTTGTGGTCGTGTTGATCCCTTTAAACAATAAACTATTTAAGCCCAAGCGCACAACTGGCGGCCATGGAAACTGTGTCGTCTGTGGGTAAAAACGATTTGTATTAATTGTTAAATTGATATCCGGCTTATATGCACGTGCTGCGGATGAGTTGCTGAATTAAAGCTTTTTAAAGACTGACAAATATTAAATTAAGTTCGCTTTTTTATATGATTTTAAATAATATAATTTGGTTTTTTTAATAGAGAGAAATGTTGGGGAACACCTTTTGAACGTTGAATTTGGGGTCTTCATAGCATAGCATGTTCATAGAAAATGGCACCTCTTTCCGCACCCACTTATACATATCTGACAGAATTCAATCCCGTGCCAATGCCATGTATCCTTGTTTATTCCCTCAGAGGATTCCAACACCTTTAATGCATAGCACAACGATCTATGTATTAGCATAAAACTCGAATATAGACAACATATAGGGTCAGAAAGGTATGGAAATGGCCCCTCCTTCCTTCCCCGTTCACCGACATCCGGATATAACGAAAAATTCCAGTCTGTCTGCATACTTGATACTTTGATCAATTCAGAAATGCCGAAGAGCAGGGGGTTTGTTTTGGCCAAACAAGAAGAGTGTAAGCGACGATGCCAATCAGTTGGTGCACACGACAGAAGTGGAAACCTCATCAACCGACGCCCTGTCCCTTGGCAATGCTAATGTCCAGCACATAAGCGTTATTATGTGGCCGCCTCCTTGCCGTCCACCCAAAACCAGCCATAAAGGGGCGTCCCTCTCCAGATTCGCATGCAGTAATCTAATCATCATCAGGAGCATCATCCGCACAGCCAACGACCCATCCTCGTGGCCAGTGCAACATATTGACCGGCACTTGTTTGCTTTTTTATTATTGCCTCGGCCACCCAGTGTATCTGTATCTGGTCCACCCATCTGTGGATAAATTTATGCACATTATTTGTCCTGCTTGGCATGTCGCGTTGATTTTTGCGCAATCCTTTTGCACATTTCCAAATGCCATTTGTATGCAAACTAAGTGCGCTTTATGCCTCCATGGTCATCGTCCCGGCCAGTCCCCATGCCAGTCTTCATCATCATGATGATTTTGGACTTTGGATGCCAAAGCAAGACATCAAAATGCAACAGGAACGGAGAAAGAGTGCCAGGGAAATTGGGTAGAAATTGGTTGGGGGAAGGGATTTGTGGATTTATGGCAAATCATGATTTATCTCTATGTAGGATTCGGTAAACCTGAGTGTGTGTCTGCCTCGATGGAAATCGAAGACGGCAATGCGACATTTTTAAATACCTCTTGTTCCTCTGTAAGAGGCTCAAACGTTAAGCCATTATATTTTTTGTTTATTACAAGATGTAGGTAAAATTATAAATTCATTGGACGCATAGCTAATGAATAATCTCCCCCATGAAATATCTCGATTACAGATTTTTTTGAAAATTGAAGAACTATAGTTAACTCAACGATTATTAACATTAATTTGGGCATGCTTAAAGTTAATATGATTAACATCATATTACATATTTATTGCTTCTTTTTTAAAAAGTTTAAGTTAAATTAAGGAATGTAATTTGTTTTTATATTGAATCAATCTAAAAGTGATTAGTACTGGTCGGCTCATTTCACAAACTATTTTTACCATTTATAAACAGATTAAGCATAGATTTACCTAGTTATGGTATATAGTTTTATAGTTATAATGTCTTTATAAGCTGAAACTGGATTGTAGTTATAGCAATGATATTTGGATGGCAGGTGGTTCTCGGCATCTGCCTCATGTGGCAAGTGGTAAGCCTCGTAGATTCATTTTGCGTCTGCATAAATGAGAGTCCTAATTTTTTGCCTAGTCGGAGGCGCAGATAGTTTACAAGTTTAATAAAATAGAGTGTGAGGGAAATCCGGCGCGAGTGACCAACATTTCCTGCCATGTGAAGGCTATCAATTGGACTATGGCGGTGGCGAACATGGACTGCTATTTGCTTGTACCAGTGATTAAGCCAATGGTAGGTAGGTGCTCGACTACTGAATCTGAATCTGATCAGCATTTTCTTTTCCAGATTCGAATGCAGATCTTAAGGAAGGATTATAGCAACCAGTTCCAGCCTTTTCTTGTTGACGTGAGCATAGGCCTTTGTGATGTAGTAGAAAGAAAGAGCTATTTTTCCTATGCCGTTATGGTTTGGAAGATGTTACAGCGATACACCAATATAAACCACACCTGCCCCTATTCGGTATGCCTTCCCTTGATGATTACCATCATTGGTCAATACTTATTTTTTATTTTAGGGTCAGAGTTCAGCACACAATGCATATCTGGGAACTGATCTATTTCCACCATTTCCACTTGGTTACTTCCAATTCCGTTTTACATTTTCGGATTCCAATTCTACGAATAACGCCTATCTGGGGACTGTAAAATGTTTTATTCAAGTCATGGAACCAATCAAAAGCAAAAAAAAACACATTGAAGAAAATGTAAGAGTACAAGTAAATAAAAGCATGCTCTTGTCATAGTTTCGTATAAGCATGTTGAATTAAATAAAAAAATCGTAATTTTATGTTATTTCAAAGATTATAAATCTTTTGGTTAACTTTATTACACATATTTAAAAATAAAAATGAAAAATATTAAAACAGAAAGTGAAATGTTTGCACTTATTACGGTCATTTTTTGATCAATCGGCTATGTAACCATTGTAACGTTTGATAATATGTTTTTAATTGTTAAGAAAACATTAGTTACATCACCGTTGCGTTATAGGCTTTATTTATAGCTCTATTCCCACAAAAAGCATATGGCTGGGTGCCAATTATGATTTCCATTATGTTTTTATATAGCCTTTTATTATTTTTTCCATTTCCCAATTGCAGTCGCCTCCGCTGTGGGTTAAGATCTGCGCTCTCTGGCAGATGCACAGGTTCCCAGCTCGTTGCAAATCCCTTCTTTTTACGCATATTTTTAATGCGGTGTGTGTGAGTTTGGCAAAAAGTAAAATTTGCATATTTGATTAATTTGTTTGGCATTTTGAGGCCACTTTATATTCATGAATTTGCAAATTAGACGGCGTCAGGAGCTCTCGGGCATAAATGTGTTTTCGCATCGTTAAAAAGTTTGGAGCAGCTTGGCTGTCCAACCGTATTGGTAGCTTGTCTCGGGGGAGCTTCTTGCAAAAAATGGAGAAAATTGTGACTGACTTTCAGGCGATAAATGAAGCGAAACTTTTTCGATAATTGCTGGTAATTCTTGTGTGGCTGCGAAACAAGTTTTCTCCCCCATTTTCCTGCAACAGCTGCGGGCAAAGTTAAACAAATAATAAAGTTTTTAATTATAAGCAATGGCAGGCAGGGCAGAAAGTTTATTTTCTTGATCGTATCGAAGACTTTTCCAACTTCCCCGCCCTCGGGCAACTTTGTCATGTGTGGGCGGAAAATGGAAGTCAATGAAATTAGTGCCGGCAGCACAAACACACACGCAGCTGCGAACCGGAAGTGTTAGTTTCTGTGACATTTGCATGACCCCTCTCCCCTCTGCTCAACCGTCCTCCGATCGCCCGCAGCGAAGTATGCAATAAAAAGTTGGCCAGAAACTTATTGGTTTGCCTGAAATAATCAAGAAGCGGAAACTCAAACAATTTGCGGTGCGACTGAAAGTGCAGCTCAAGGTTTATCCCCAAGACTTCCCATTTCCCCCCTTGCCATTGGTCATTGACTTTGGGGCTTTTGGCTGTGCGTGAGTGGAAAAGTTGGTGGCCCCTCCAACAATGTAGCGCAGGACTCAGGTACAAATTCAATAGATTTACTAAGGGGTTTTCCTTGAATACAGAGAGTAGCCAAGGGCGTTATATAAATTTGGCTAAGACATGGTTCAAATATTGAATTTATAAATTGTTAAAGAAATATAAAAATTAAAATGTAATACAGTATAGGAGAATAAATTACCCACGTTCAGGACGCTTTTATTTTTTCTTTATTTAATAACTTATTGTCTAATGAAGTACAATCTTTTAAAAGAAATGTTGTTTAATCCAGATATGACTATACTATAGGACACTATAGGAACCTACTTCTTTTCCTCCACAGCCTGTTCCTTCTCTGTCACAATCTTGGCTACCCACTCGTCCCACTCCTTCTTCCACTTCTCCATGGCCTCCGCCTTGCCCTCGTCCCTCAAGGAGCTGTATCTTATGGAGTTCTTGGCTGTCCGCTTGAGGAACTTCAGATCGGCCTTCATGGGTGCGATGCCCAGGAAGGCCATGTAAAAGTCGTGGGACAGGGGAGCCGCTCGCCAGAAGGCCGGATTGCCGGAGGAGATCACCATGGGCACGTTCTCGGCTATCAGCGTGGCCGCCGGATGGTTGCGGTAGTCGGAGCCCAGCTGGAGCACTTGGTTGGACACTGGGCACACCTCCAGGGCGATGTTCAGGTACTTGGCCAGCCGCATCAGGATCGGGTGCTTGGTGATGGTGTAGCCGTGGCTGATTCTCTTGGTGCCCAGCACGATGGCGTCCAGCAGGTTCTGGTCCACGTGCGACCCGTACCAGTTGGTCTGGCCGGCGTGGAAGTAGAAGTGGATGTGATCGGGTAGCTTGAGCAGCTCCTCGGCGAACTTGCTCAACGGATGGCCCTTGTCCTCCTGGCCCACCAGGTCGAAGCCAATCACAAAGCCCGGAAACTCTTTCTGAAAAGGGAGAGAAATCACAAAGTCATAAGTTAGGTCTGGCATTTCTCCTTTAATTCGCTTAACAAATTTGTAATGAATCAGAAACTAAATTGAAACTTAAGTCTATGATAATTTAATGGAAATATTAGGCAGATATTTAGCCAAAACGCACATGCCTAGGAATTCAATTTCACTTTGTCAAGGGATTAAATAAGGTTACTGACGCGTTAAGTCACTATTAGTGACCAAATTGCTCTCCACCATTTAGGGCCATTTGTTATCTGAACCGAAACAGGCACCTTGCCTTGGCATTGATGTCCTTGTTTTGGATTAGTTAAATGCTGTTAGCTCATATGAGCAGAATGACACAATCATTTTAAGCCAAGCCATCGCAAAACCTTATAGGTAATTAATGTATGCTATTAAACGGTAGCTACCTCCATTGCAAAAATTTATAATTTTTAACTTTGACAACTTACATTCAGCTCGGTGCACTCCCTGACATATTCGCCCACCACTTCCGGCTGGACATGTCGAATGGGGGCATATATCAGCTTGGAATCGATGAATCCCGGGTGCTCCTTCTTGAATCGCTCGAGGGTGTCCTTGTAGATCTGCACAGTTTCGCGCTTGGGCAATCGGCTGCCATCCAGACAGTAGAGCTGAGGGACCACGGATCTCACCTCCAGATACTGAACTCCGTCGGCATAGAACTCCTTGAGGGCATTGTAGTAGTAGTCGCCCCATAGGGGGGCGTACTGTAGCAGGCCGTCCAGCAGGTCGAAGATGCCCATCATGTGACGCCAGGCGTGGGCATTGGTTGTGAAGCTGGCCAGGGGGTACATGCTGAGGCGGACCCGGAGGTACTTCCTCAGGTTTTCCTCTCCACGCAGCTCGCGAAGCTTCTCCATGGGCTGCCACTCGCCATCCTTGTGGCGTATGTCCTTGGGCTTCTCCTTGGCGAACCGGAACTCCACCACTCGGCAGCCCTTTTGGGTGGTGCAGACCCACAGGTTCTCCCTGTAGGTCATCTCGATCACCGATCGCGAACTGCACATGGAGGTGTCGTGCGTCTTGAGGGCCGCTCCCTTTGGCATTTTCCGCAGGATCTGAAAGAGCGGCGACTGCTTGACCGTGTGCAGCACCTGGAAGATGTGGTGACCCGGCGCGAACTTCGAGGGGTCCAGGATGCCCTTCTCGTACTCCCGCTTCTTCTCCCTCATGATCAGCTCGTTGGCGGAGCGCTCCGGCTGGGTCAGCTGGATGTCGTTGCCCACGCCGGAGTAGCGCTCGAAGGAGTTGACGATCTCGCGCAGAATGCGATAGTCCTGGGGCGTGCTCCTGCGCAGATTGGTGGAGCCCAGCATCTCCAGAAGGGTCATCTCGGTGAGGTGTGGGTGCAGAAAGCGGGCGGCTGTGGGCATGGCAAGCTTCGCCAATCCAGCACGGAAGCCCCTCCGCCCCAACTGCACCGCCATTTGTTCTTCTTTTGAATTTTTAAACAAATATTTTTACATTTTTTTTTGAAATTTTGAGTTGAAAGGCAGAAAGTTAGAAAAATCGAGAGATACAAGATTTTACAAGTCGAAGCTTTGTTCAATGGAACATTTTATTTATTCTATATTTTACATATAAAAGATACAGCTAACTTAAAAACTTGTGTAAAACTTATAAATATGACGTACATTACTCAAACTTTAGTATGCATTGTTTTAAGACTCCTCAACTTAAAGTGGAATATTTGACATACCTTCCTCCTTCCTGGACTATTTAATTACCATTTTGTTTTCAGCAAATGAAGTCCTTGAGAAACCCTAAAAGGCATTGGCCAATGCTAACTGATCCTTTTAAGCAATTTGCAGGGAGTTTCTTTGAGCGAACTTGCGATTTGCATTCCAGACGCTGTTTCCCGGCATCATCTCCTTGTCAATGGGGCCTCAAACCCATGGATTACAAGATGTCCAAGGGCCCACACACACAGGCACACACTCAGCTACTGGCTAACACACACTCCGACTCTATCCCTGTTGCAAAGATTTATCTAACGAACTAAATGGAGGCGAACTGAACTCTGCGCCTCACTTGGTTACAGAATATATACAACATTCTGCTTAAGTGTTTTTTCAGCAGCATTACTTTGCTCTCACACACGTACACGCAGAGAAAAGTATCCGTGGGATACGTCCTTTCGTCCTTTTCAGTATCTGTGTGTATGTGTGTGCGCAGTGAGCCCAGAATTTCCCGACTTGCCCTCGGGCCCATGAAACTTTTCAAGTGTTAACGAGTTTTGTTGCACACATGTGTCGATTGCATACGTAGTGCACTTAACTCGCAAACTTGAACGACATTTAAGCATTTTACCCCAATTGTTGCTGCTGTTTTTGTTGCTCCTCGGTTGTTGTGCTTGTTGTATCTGTCACTCAGCAACAACAACTACAAAGAGACAGCCAGGCGAAAAGAGTTCGGCAAGTGGCAAACTGATATGCCTGTTGTTGTTTGCCGGAGAAAGGAAATTTGATTTTGTGCAAAAACAATTTGCATCTTAATTGTGTGCCACATGCCGAAAGTTGGAAAATCGGAAAAAGCAGCCAAAAGGGCTGGGGAAAAAGAAGAAAAACCGATAAACACTGGCTACAGTATGGGTTGCAAATGCCTCTTTAATTACTGTTGATCACTTTCGTCCGACAGAGTAACCAAAAAATGTTTTCAAATTAAGCAAGCTGCAGTAAACTAAAATTATTTCTGGTTTATTGTATTGGCATTTTGTGGGCAATCAAAAGTTGACCTGGATTTCCTTGGATTTATGTTGTCTGATGTCTGGCTGAAAAAAAGAAAAATAAATTTATCAATGCAAAATTTGACCTACAGTTACTTTTATTTATTGCTTCTATCTGTTGAAAGATTTCTTCACTGGCTTAAAAATCATTGTATTCGGTAATAAAATACAATTTCTCAAAACCTTAAAGTTCGTATGAATCTGAATTCAAATGTTCTTGGATAATTCAATTTGTAAACAAGACAATCGAATTGAAATGCAAATCAAAATGAACTCGAGATGAGAAATCTTCCTCTAGCACTTTGCATTATGTGTCAGATATTTGCCAGGCATTTCTTAAATTTTGGGTGCTCATTTTCTAGAACGGTATGTATTCTTTCATAAAAATACCCACAATTTCGCAGCGTTGCTGGCAATTCAAATCGAGCTGCTCTACAGCCGAAAATATGTTCATTTTCTACATCTGCAGCCCGTTTTCAGTTTCCATTGTCTGACAGGACCACGCCCACCGCCTCCACCCGCAAAAACACTCACACGCCCCGTAGGAGGCGTCGTTTTAACATCTCTTTTTCCATCTTTTCCTTCTGCGTGTGCGTTTTTCTTTTTTTCTGCAGTTACAAATTATGCTCATATAAATTTTTATAAAACATTTCTGCCGTTGCCATTTTATTTTATGTTTCTTTTTGTTACAACTGCGTCTCACACCCACCAGCCACACCATACGTATAGATACAGATACACCCCTCTCGCTGGGTTACGGGGCCTGGGAAAAGTAGGCAACGAATGCCTTTTCAGTTCAGTTCCTTTTAGCTCGCCCAGTTTTTCCATTGGGGGTCTGTCTGCTGCAAAAATGAAGAGCAATTCACACTTGAAAAGTTCCAACATGCGTTTTTAAGTTGCCCCAAACAACTATTATATGGATCCCTTCCTTCTGCCGCAAGAGTCTGCTCTTTTTTCTTTTTTTTTTTTTGGGGCCAGCTGAACCTCTGAATATTAAGCAAAATGTGTGGGAATATGACGCAGTTCTCGGGACCATAAAAAAGGGTTCGGTGGTCCGCTGGCCTGTTTATTTGCCTAAGCTGACTAATTTAATATGCATAAATGCCGGCACATGTTTCATAAATGGCATCCTGAATCGGCACCCTAGCCGAAAATGGCTTCATTATCGGACCCGGCTTCGACCTAATGGCTCCCCGAGCAACTCAGCAAGATAATGTATTGTGCTATTAATGCTCTTTACTTAACAAGTTTGTACGGACAATACCTTATTTGGCTTAATATGAATTAAAGTGGTTTACTTGAAGATGTAAAATCACATTAAGATCTGAGTGAAATAAGCTTAAAAGTTTATGTAATAAAAGGTAGTTTAAGGAGTGTCGGAAAGGATTTATTATAAATGGTAGTTATAGTAGTGTTGGAAACGCGTAAATGAAGTAATTGATTGCTCAAATGTAACTTCACCTAATTTAATGCCTTGAAAATGTTAAAGAATTTTAGAGTACACAGCACTGTGTGTCAAAAGACATTTTCTGATTTTAGCAAATGTTTTTCGTGTAAAATATTTGTGGCATACACATACACAGACCCTGATTGTGCGACGTGTACATGTGTGCTACAACTTCCGGTTTGTGCAGCCGACGACAAATGTACTTCCGCTTGCACAGCAGTTGCAAAAAACTGTTGCATGCTTTTGTGCGCAGCCAGAGATTTGCCGACAATGAACTCGAAATTAAATGTCATAATTAAAGTGGCAGCCGCCAGGGCGAAATGGCGAAAAAAGCCAACTGCGAAAGTCGGAAAATTGTCAAAACGCTGGCGATAAGCCGCAGCCTGACAGTTAGACGCCGGCCAGACAACAGATGCTTAAACTCTTTGCCACAATGTGTGCATTACCCATTCCGGCAACGAAGTCCATCCTGAGACAATGGACATAGTACCATTCCGAGTGCCATTCCCATTCCCCCGGAGATCTCATCCCGACTTAGCTGCCAGCTTGTGGCTGTCATTTTTATCTTTGGCCCATTGTCACTCGCACAATGGAGCCAAAAATGTGTTGCCTTCATTATCATTTCGGTGGCTACTACTCCTACTATTCCTGGTCCCCAAAATGCTGTTCCCTCAAATTGATTTGTCTCCTCGCCCGGCACGTAATCCCCCTCTCACTCGCCGCCTGTGAGGCTATTTACATTTTCCGCGTTGAATTGCGCGGCACGTTGTTGCCTATTTGAATTATGTCAATAGAATTGCGTCTTCAATAAATGTCAATATTGGACAGGCAGGGCGATTGATGTAAGACGAAATTTTCAGTGTCGCCGCAAAGTAGGCAACAAATTCTATTTATTTTTTCTGGGAAATGAAAAATAAAATAATAAACAATTTACTTTGTGCTCACTTTTCTCTACAAGCTTCTTGTTTTAAAGCGATGTAATGCCCAATTCACAACGAAGTGTGCTTCTGTGTTCTTAAACAATATTCTCTGTGACCTTAGATATGGAAAATCTTTATGATATTTCTTTAGGTTTCTAGCTCCAATGGGCAATAAGCAATTACAATCAAACACTTTTAGATATTTGTTTCACAAACTATTAAGAGAACATTGTCATAAAAAAGCAGTTGTAAAAACACACAATATCTTGTTCATTGCACTGGTTTTCACATCAGTAAGCTCTGAGACTAGAGCTGCACAAACCCATTCGATGGTATAACAAATCCAAAGAGTATAGATTGATCAAGAGTGTGTGAAAGCAAAGGAAACAACAAACGCAAAGTGCTGCGTAAGTACACATCCATAAGCTGTAATATGCAAACCACTTTTTGCATTTGGCTTACATGTTGTTTTGAATTTGCTCCAAAAGTAAAGGATTCTTGCGCTCAATAAATTTGCAACAAAATGTTTCTTGGCCCGGGAATTTTGTGGGAGTTTGGCAAAAACTTTAAGCGATCTTAGCAGGGTTTCCATGCTTTTTAGGTGTTCAGGGGGTCGGGTTAAATGCCTTCATCTCTGACCCTCTAAATCCCCGCTCGGCATTTAACGCTTGGCCCCTCATTGCCTGCTTAACGTTTAATGGCACACTTTGACTACCCAAATGGCACCCAGGTTGCGGGGATCGGGGATCGGGAAAGGGGGGTTCCCGGACTACCCAGTTCGCGACCATTCACGACAACATGTTTACAACGCTCTGCGGCAGAGTAGGAGTAATAAAACGAAATTATAAAATAATATTAACCATCCAGCAGCAGCATTTAGACCCGGACACGGAGCCAACAAAGTGTGTAAAGTGTAGCCAGCTGAGTGAAGCACAAAAAAAAGAATGTGGCAACAAAAATGGAATGGCATGGCATACCCGTGGCATTTTACATTTATGGTTATGTGGGTGCAGCAACACATGTATGTGCAACACATCGGTATATACATATGTCCAGATTATGGGCTAAACTGCAACAAAGGGGGGAAAAAAGAGTACTGGGACTGCGCACTGGTTGCACTAAAAGTGCACGTGTAATTAAGGTCAGCATCCTCGTCCAGCTAATTGGTCGAGCTGTAAAGCAAGGGGGCCTTGCAACTTTGTTGGTCATAACTAAATTTGTTTGTTTACCTTGCCTAGGGCTCTATACTAAACCCCCATTTCAAGCCAATTCTCCTCCCCGGCATCCGCCAACATCCCCTATCCCAACCGCAAAAAGCTTTTAATCCAGCCAGCTACTGGACAGGCAAAGTCGTAAAGCCTTATCATAATCTCCATGACTGGTGGGACACATAAAGCCTATTCGACCGGGGGGAAAATGGAAGGAGCCACGGATAGTCGGCCATGTTCTCGGAAAACAAAGAAATATAGCCAATGTAACTCTATTAAAAATGAATATCCCAGAATGGTAAGCGTTTTGTTTACAACCATTAGTACAGGATATACAACATTCTATCACTAAGGTTTCATATACCTCACTTTTAGCATAGCTCTTGGTTACAAACATCTCGGCTTGCTTTCTCTTACATGCGAGAATATGTTTACTAATGATATTATATAGTTATTAAATATTATTTAGTACTAGATATACTCTAAGTACTGGATTTAAAAGCACTTGAAATATTGAAAATATATATTTCTTATATTTGACTTCCGCTGTTTAGATGATGAGTTATCAAAGTCTACCAGCAGCCCCACTTTACCCCTTAAAAATATTATGAAGTCAAAATAAAAAGTATGTAGCAGGTAGTCTAAAAAAGGGGAAAAAGGTGAAAAAGTACGAAAGTACGAAAGTACCCACAAACACATGGTATCTATTACTCACGAAAAGCCACAAGTCCACACAAATAGGGACAGGAACAACTTTTATAATAAAATTATATGTATGTTTGGGACCCGAAATAGACAACTTTTCAGCCATACATTTCATTTGTGCGAAATGCCACTCCGGGGCATACTATGGACAAAACAACAACGAGGACGAGTGTTTGCCGAATTCTCGGATCCGTTTCGGAACCCCGCACCCAAGTTCTCCGTTCTCAGACTTTTGTCCTTACAGGACTCCGCCTTGCCAATGCCGAGCTCCACAATTAAACACTTGCTAGCAGGCTAAACATTTGCATTTAAATAAAAATGCATTGGATTTTGTTGGCGCTTTTCATTAGCCACCGCTCTCTTTCGGCCCCCAGGATCCCTCTGTTTGTCTGTTTGGCTGCCTGGCGCCCAAAGTGACTTTCAATGTAAACGTCAGAGCTTTGTGCTGTTGACATTTGTGCGCCGCCAGACGACAACGTCACAACATCCTCCGCGACGCAGACGACGGCAACAATTTGCGATAAACATCTCAGCGGCATGCAAATCCCTTTTAGGAATTGCACAGGAGAGCACTCCAGCTAAAGAGCTGCGGGCGGAGGAGGGTTGGAGCACCAGGAGGAGGAAAGTGGGTGGAAAAAATACGAGGGGCGTGGCAGTGCAGCAGAAGGACCTCCCGACTGCCAAGAATTAACCATTGAGCACTCCTGAAAGTCGCATTCAATGCGACCTCTTGGAATGGCCAAAGCGCTGGGGGGAAGCTAAAGTCTGATCAATAAAAACACATTTTAAAGCCAATCAATTATCAAGAAAAACTATTCTTCGTAACTTTTTAGGTTTAATCTGGTGTTCTACTTAAATTTAAAGCCAAATTAAGAAGACATTTAGAGAAAAATTCGCTTCTTTCTTCAAAACCAAATACTAAACCTAATCTGTACTTTTGAAATAAATTTTTTTTGAAGTACATAACCATAAATAGAAATATGATATAATATATAATTTTCGACTAGTATCCGTTTAAAAATCGAATCTTAATTTAAAGATCGGTAAAAGAAAACTAGAGGCTCGAGTGGGGAGTGGACTGGAGGATCGGTATTTTATGAATGAACCCTTAAACAAAGTATAAACGGGAATACATGCGAGCCACTTTGTTTACGCATACTTTCACTGCTGATTTGGGCATCTCGATCCAGATGTGGTGCTCATTCCGCCTTGATTCCCTGGTCTCTGTGGTTCCTCGGGGTGAAGGGGCCGGCCTATTTCTTCATCTTGCGCCAGTAGGCCCAGACGTCGCACAGGTTGACCTTCTTCTCGCACTCGCACGGCATGATGGGGTCGAGCAGCTCCTTCTTGCACTCGGAGAAGCTGGGATACTGGGTGCGGCGCTTCTTACAGCAGGACGGGATGCGGCCCACGTCGCAGGAGGGCGGCTTTCTGGCCTCCGGACAGCCCGGCGAGGGGATCTTGCAGCAGGGCCAGTCCCCGATCCGGTTCACCTCGATCAGCTTCTCGGGTTTGGTCCGAGGATTGTCGGGCTTCATGTCCGATTCGCGGCACTCCACCTCGCTGACAATGGGGCAGTCGAACTTCCGGCGCGGTCTATTGGGGTACTTCTTCTTCGCCTGGACCGCCGCCTTGGGGATCAGGTAGCACTCGCACCAGGTGCGCTGGTACTTGCGCTTCCTCTTGTCACTGGGCGTGTAGTGGTCCAGATCCATGGGCAGCTCCTGTTCGCCGCAGGGATCGTCCAGGCATTCGTTCTTGGGCAACTTGAGGCGCGGCTGGTTGCAGCGGTTCTCGGAGCGACGGATCGCCATGAAGCACTGCGGCGGCTTGTACTTCTCGGCCTTGATCACCTCCAAGCGCCTCCGCCGCACCGCCATCTTGTGGGCGTCGTACATCCTGGTACGCTTGAGCGTCAGCGGTCCCGCACCGGGACGCATCAGCAGCGAACGCTGGACGGTCTGCCACAACCCCATCTCTCTCAACTGAATTTAACTGGAATTTTGAACGGAAACCAAAACGGAAGCCTGGAATTTACGAGGCAGAGGTGTTCACGTGCTCACCACTCGGACTATGGCTTGTGAATGAGCCAGAGACCAAGTGGAAGTGCCCACAACAGCTGACATTTGGGAGCATAGCCTACTTGGGAACTAAGTTAAAACTATTCACACATTAAGTTTTGTAACTCAACCATTTAAATAGTTGTCCTTAGAATATTTCTGCCAAAAATTTACCATACAATAACCTTTTTATAATACCTATAACTATGGTGTAGCTATGAGTTAATAACTTTTCTTGTTTGTCCTTTTGTCTAACATATAACAGACGTCAACTTTAAAAAATTGTAAATATGTTTAAATTAATTTACTCAATGTAGAACCATATTAGGTTATAAATCTTATGTATCTAAGAGCTACCCATTACCCCCAAATGATCCAAGCAAGACGAGTACGTTTCTTTTAGTGATCATACGTTCAAATTTATTTCACCAAAATTTCGAGAATCTCCAAAGGGGACTGGTGATTTCCTGCCAGGAATTACAGCACCAGGGGAGGGCAACCGAATCCAAAAGTCTGCCGGTCAAGCGTTTCTTCACGCGCAGTCATCGCGCCTCTCGGGAGGATCGCAGGGAAGTCGCCGGTTCAGGAGGCCATAGCGGTAGACGAGGCAGGTGGGCGGCACCTCCAAGCAGCGGCACTCAATGGGCCTGGCGGTGTTCAGCTCCTCGTGCTGGCACTCCGAGAAGCTGGGATACTGACAGGACCGGCGGCGGCACCTCCTCTGCCGTGGAGCCACCTTGCAGTTGGTCTTGATGGCCGCCGGCTTGCAGTCGCAGAGCGAGAACTTGGGGCAGGGTCCCTGCTTGGCCTCCTGCTTGCAGGGCATGGGGTTGACCGTGAGGCAGGGCTTCCTCTTGGGTGCCGCCCCGCACTTGGTGGAGATCACGCGGTAGGTTCGCTCGGGGGCCACCTTGCGGCAGCAGCGCTTCTGCTTGCGGAAGAAGCACTCCACCCAGTACTGGTCGAACTCGCGGTCCAGCGACTTGCTGGGCTTGTAGAACTTGTCGTCCAGCCGCTCGGCCAGGTCGCACGGATCCTGGCAGAGGGGCTCCGGCTTGTAGGGGATGTCGCAGCGACCCCACACGCCCAGGTACTTGGGGTGCTGCACGGCCAGCTCCTTGTCCGTCTTGCAGGGCTTGAGCTGCTTGTAGTACTTGGGCTTCTGTGCGTCCACCGGCAGGCATTCCGGCTTCAGCGAGTTGGTGGGCACATACTTCTCGCACTTCCGCTCGACCTTCTTCTTCTTGGCACACTTGTCGCTCACCCCATCCGAGTGCTTGAGGCGCCGGCCGACGAGCGCGACTCCCGAAGCCACCAGACCCTGGGCCTCTTTCAGGATCTGTGGACGCAGCGCTACGGAATTTTTAGTCAGAAACATAACTAGACTGAGATTTTGGATTGGAGCCGGTACTGTGGCAGTTTTGGGAGAAACGAAATTTAGGTCGTTCCCGGTGAACGTTACACTTTGATCTGAGCTCTACCCTGGTGCCCCAACTGAAAGGTGTGACGAAGCCAGAACCAAGGCCCCCTTGGATGGCTTACACATTTTATATTTCCCAGGCAGCTCCACCCTCCACAGAGTTCACATATGTAAGTGCTTTCTCTGGAACCTGTCACGGATTGAACTCTTTTTGGGTCCATGGCCCAAATGGCTTTTCCTTGTTTGTTGTGCAGTTAATTGCGAATGCACTCGATGCCAGTCTGCCTTGATTTGGCCGGAAAACAATAATAAAGAAAAAATAGACATCGCAACCTTCACTTTTGCGAATTTTTACCCAGCTTGTTTGCAAGTTAAATGCAAACAGAGCGCAGCCAGCCGAACGACAAGGCCCCCTGCCAAAAAAAAGGATCGGAAAAACAACAGAAATCCACTAGATTAAGTATACGCCACGGTGGTGGCCACTCGCACTCCTCGGCAGTTTTCGCTTTTACGCCGATATTTTCATTGGAGTCACTGCCGAACCGGAGTGGCCATGCATGAGGGCCCTCCATGAAATTGGGTCAATTGCTGTTAACAATTTGGCAGCGCAATCTTTTGGCCGTTTCGATTTCAAGTCGCTCAGGGGAAAAAACAAAAAACCAAAAAAAAAAAGAAAATAAAGGAGAAATAGGAACAGCAACGTGGGCCATAAAAAACGAGCACGTACGAGCGAACCTTTTGGAAAAAACAATTTCCGCATAGAGTTGTTGGGCGGGAAAAATGGCCGCTGCAATCGCAGCTCACCCGCGGGAAAACGGGGCAAAGTCTCGCTCAAGCTCAAGTGGTTGGGGTCAAAAGTTTGCCGGTCCGAAGCCTTTACGCTAATTAATTAGTGCATTTTGTTTGTTATTTATTTTGCGAGAACATTTCGAGCGGGGCTGGCTTAGTTAAACTTTTGCCAGAGGGGCGAATTTCATAAATTCAACAGCTGGCTAGCTTCACTTTCCATTTAATCAACTGGGGAGACCGGCGGCCCCAATACTTCAGCTTTTGTTGCCTTTGAGTGACTGCCAATGAAGTTACTGCCCTTAAAGCCGAGATGCACTTTAGCCCACTCCGCTCTGTGCAGAACTCAGACGACTACGGAATGATTTCATTTACTTGCAATCAATGAAATTGCACTGATGCAATTTTGTTTTGGCCCCAAAATAAACAGGCGGGCGGGTGTGGAATTGAGCTGGGATCGGGATGTGGCAGTGGGGATTCGCCTGGGGCGGAGATATGATGGAGAAGCCGAAAAGTAACAGTTGCTGCAGGGAAACTTCGGAGGGGGAATGCCAACTCTGTCTGTCACGCTCGCCTGGCAGCCAGGAGCAGCTAATGTCTGGCGACAGTCCCCGAATCCTACTTTCAATCCGAGTCCCTCGGATCCCCTCCTCCGTGGGAGTTTCTCATATCGCAGCCAGACACGTAGCCAGCCACTGTGGATTGGGTTCGAGACGCAGAGAGATTTGTGAAAGATGTCAGGAACACGCTGCGACAGAGTCGAAAAATGAGCAGGAATCGTAGGCGGAGGTGAGTGTGCCCGTCCTCAGAGAGCTCCTCCTGAGCCAAGTCCTTTGTATTCCAGCTTACCCAGCAGCTCAGTGCCCTCAGATGAAGAGCAGACCTCCCCTGCAGAGCACAATGCAAGTAGCCAGACCACGTTGAGGACACGATCCCTGTCCAGGCAGGAGCTGTTGGTGCAGCCCTCGTCCATCTTCGAGAATGAAACGCAGGCAGATCGACCACTGATGGTCGATGTGGCGGTGGGCCCCGTTTTGGGGTCTCCAAGTTCCGAAGTTATCGATTGGAGTACTTCGACTTCGTCGCTCAGACGGCCTCACTGGAGTGCAGGAGACCTGTCTCTCGGAACTTTTCCCCACATCCTTGTGGAGGCACCAGAAGGCGTTAAGCCTAAGGATACCAACCCGCCGGCTTCCAATCCCATTGAACCGATATCCGAAGTGCCGTTTATGGAACCCACTTTTGAGAAACGGCTTTCTCCAGTCGAAAGGCCTCCTTCTGTCAAGGGGACCACCGAAGAACCCGATCGAAAATCTTCTGAATCATCTGTTCCGTCCAGTTTCACCCAGTCTGCCAACACCCAAGACTCTCGATTGAAGTTCGCCTCTGCCGAATTCGTGAGGAGCGCGACCTCAATCAGTGCCTCGAATCAATATGATAGGGAGGAGCCGCTCATCACCAAAACCCAAAAGTTCTACAAAAAAAGTAAGTTCCCCTTCTTATCTGAAACTCAGTGGGTGTATCGAGTTCTCAGTTAGTTAGTTCTTAGTTCTTATTGGAGTATCCTTGTCTGTCCGTCCGTATGAACGATGGGCTCCCTTTAGCTGAGTAACGGGTATATGATAGTCGAGGCACACAACTATAGAGTTCATCCTTGTAAATGAAAACCAACAATGTTTCAGACTCGAATCTTTTTCAAATTTATTTTTTTAATTCTAATGTTTAAGTACATTGTGGTTCTTTTACATATTTCCTTTCTTTTGTAACTGGTATATATATATGAGCTATGAGGACCCCCTCTTTTGGTTCCGACTAATCCTGAGCCCTCATGCAGGAGCCCCTTTGGTACCACGATACGACTCGGAGGACTCGTATGTCATTGACAAGGAAATTATTCAGCTGAATGCGTCCGTGTCCGCGTCCAGTGGGGGCTATCACTTCGCGGACACCGAAACACCCGGATCATTCAGCGAACACGACGCGGACAGGCGGAAGAACAGCGAAATGTTCGACTCAGGGAGTGATGATTCCAAGGAGTCCTTCGACCTGATCCGCAGCGGCAGACGTCTGGGCTCGGGTATGGTTTTTGTAAGTGAGTGGGTACCAACTTTCAGAGGCGCTGAGCACCTGAATCATGGAACTCGTAACCCCGCAGATCTATATGGTGATACCCCCCGACGGCGGCTTCGGCTGGGTGATCATGGTGCTCTCCTTCCTCGCCCAGATGATCATCGACGGCCTCATCTTCACCATTGGCATTCTGTTGCCCTTTATAGCCAAGGATCTGGACGTCCAAATGACGGAGGTGCTGTTCGTGGCCAGTGTGCAGATTGGCTGCTACTTCACGAGCGGTATATTTGGTGCCATCCTGATCAATCGTTTCGGTTTCCGTAAGGTGGCCATTGCCGGAGTCCTGTCCTCCTCATGCGTCGTCTTGCTGGCCAGCTTCAGCGTCAACCTGGTCATGCTGATCTGCTTCTACAGCGTCCTTGGTGGGTTGATCTCAAGGTACACTCATAGTCCTATAAACGATGAATAACTTAGGATCCCCCCCAGGTGGCATCTGCATGAGCATGATCTGGGCGAGTTCCCAGCTGATAGTGGGCTACTACTTCGAGCGGTATCGTCCGATGGCCAATGGATTCTCCTGCAGCGGTGGCGGCGTCGGTATAGTTATTTTTACGTTCCTCAACGCCTGGCTGGTGCCGATGATCGGCTGGAGGAACGTGCTCCGCACGCAGTCGGCACTGATCCTGCTTATCCTGCTGATGGCCATCGCCTACGTGGAGGTGGCCCCCACTCAGGTGGGCCTCTACCACCATCCCGACCTGGTGGAGTCCAGTTCGGAGGAGTACTACGGCAACTTCTATGTGCAGGACTACTTGCGTATGTCCACCCAGACGGCAGGAACTCGGAGTGTCCTCAACACGTATGAGCCGCCTCCAAAGAAGCGTGTATGCGCCAAATTCTGCTCCTGCTGCACCAAGTGCCGTGAGAAGAGGCAGACCAAGAAGGCGGAGACCGAGGACGAGCACAACCTGCTCATCCGTCCAGCGCCCATGGAGCGGGATGATCTCTTCTACACGGGTCCCGCCGAATACGAGAAGCCCCACAGCAAAGAGCGCCTCGAGGGCAAGGAGATCCACCTGCATAAGAATGTCTGTGTATCCTAATTGAATACCCAACACCATCTAAAATAATCTTTAACCTGCAGGCCCAGCAGGTAAACTACGGCATCAAGACCATACATGTAGACGATGAAGACCCGTCCACTTCTAGGGTCTCTCACAGGAGATGGGCCAAAGAGTCGGAAACGAAACAGAAGAAGCAGAACCGGTGTGTGGCCACCCTGGTGAAGCTCTTCGACTACCATCTGCTGAAGAAGTTCGAGTTCCAGGTGCTGGTGGCGTCCGCTTTTCTGTTTCCAATGGGCTTCAACATACCCTTTGTTTACTCGTATGCACGCACCACGATTCCCGAGGAATATGCGCGGCTAATCGGACCCACTATCGGTATTACCAACGTGGTAGTGCGGAACACCTGCGGCTTTCTGGCCTATAAGCGGAGGGAATGGACCACAAACATATGTGGCGTCGGCCTGGTCTACGGCGGATGCGCCATCTTCATCAGTGCCTTCTACGGCCGGGACTTGATTTGGTTCCAGTTTCTCTACGGCGTTTCCTATGGAGTCGCTCCAGGTGGGTATGAGGTGAAAGATTGAAAATTTCTTGGAAAATATTCCATGATACAAGTTACATACGAACCCTAAGAATTGCTCAGTTTGAGAAATATTCAACTTACCTATTTTTACATTTAAACATTTAAAGTATCAAGTGTGCCACAACCTTATATTTTATCATACAGACTTCCAAATTTTTTACTGCATACTTTTGGACACGTTTTTTTTGATTGCTTACACTCCTGTCATGAGTCTCATGCTGCCTATTCTTACTTTATTTATTAGCTGTATTCTCCACTTTGCGAGGACTTATCTATGTGAAATATTTGGGCCTGGCAAAGCTGACCAATGCCTTTGGGATAACCTCTTTGGCCATGGGCGTCGGCGCGTTCACTGGCACTACGGTTGGCGGAGAACTAGTGGGCACTTCGGAAAACTATACGGCTGCCTTCATCTTTGCCGGGCTGTGCCTCATAAGCTCTGGAGCACTGAAACTACTGCTGCCCGCGCTGATAAAGCTTCGCAACCGGAAAAAACGTTGAGGAATCGTATGTTTGGAATTGCATTATTTATTGGTTGTTCTCCTTCGAACTAGGGATTTATTTTACAAATCGGCTTACGCTCTTCTTGATATCGCATTTGGTACATAGACATCTTTTTTCACTATTTTACTGGTTATGTATGCCCGTGTTCAAAATTTTCAATAAATGATATTATCTTACACGTTTGGTTTTGGAAAGAGGATTTTTCATGAATGCCAAATACAATTCAGACCAGATTTCAAAAGGGGGTTACTTCAAAATGCCCCAGAATTCCTATTTACTGGCAACCTATGGATTTGACTATTTTCTTCTCCTTATAGTTCAGCATAAATAATTTTGAGTGTCAAAATGTTCGCCTTTTAAATTTGATTCGAATTCCACAAGGTTTCTTTGGGGTTGACTTTTATTGCAATCCATTTAAAGTTATTAGTTAGCTTAATTTACATCTAATATTAGCTTAGTTGCTGAACAACACACTTTGGCTCCACGCTTATAGGTTCAAGTGTGTTGTGTTTGGTTTTTCATTTGGTTTTGTTTCCATTTTCCTTGTTTGGGTATGCAAATGTTCACGCTTTTGGTTTACTTTGATTTGCTTTCTAAACTTTGTACGTCTACTGTTCAATGTTTTCCTTTTCTTCTTCATGTTTAATATTTTATGATGATTTTTACATATTATTAAGAGCTAAAGCAACAAAGGGTCAAATCGAAATCAAAGTGAACACATGAACGTAAAAATGTTTGAATCGACATCCGCCAGACGGATGACTCCAATCCTATTTTTGTCCTGTGTCTAAATCCTTCTTGTTTTTTTAAATATTGTCAGTAGTCTTCCCCATCGTCGCCTCGAATTTATTCCATTGTCCATTGATGTCTCTGCATTTGCCGGCTGCTTTAAATTCAATGTCGTACGATAATCTAAATTTAAATTAAAATCTCCTTGCGGGATGATCCACACTCCTTATGGCCTTGCTGGTCTTTCTTGTTCACACAGAAAAAGCAATTCTTACGCCTTAAATTAAAATTATATTTATACCGCCTGTGCCTCCTTCAAGTGGCCCGTTCATGTGTCGGAGTCGGACCTGCAATCGAATCGGAAAGTACGCATATTTTAGTGGTAAGCTATTATTGGAATGGCTTGATTGAGTCATGACCGCTCAGGGGAAAAGTTACTCATCAACGGTTTGGGTGTTATCTGTGCGGCTATTAGACATTTTCCCATTAACATATAGTATTTTTTTGAAAGCACAGACATTTTATAGATAACGGAAAAGAAAACCCCTACTGTTAATACAACACAACTCTAAATTATTTTATAATTTACATACTTGCTAAGATTGAGAGCAAAAAAGTTATCAAAACGGTTCTATCGATCTCAAATCAAATTTCAATCTCATTCACTTTCAAATTATAAAAATTCAGATGAAAATCGAAAAGTTAAGTCAAAACAGGTTATATTTTAAATGGTTCGTGTGGAAAAACGAACTCGACAAAGCTTTCGTCTTAATTTCAAGAACGATTCTTCTCAGATCAACAATTTTAGATATTATCCTTGTATATTCTTAATTTTTCATCTATTTGGCTTACCAAAAAATAGTTTAAGCCGCAATCAAAATATTAGATAGTGAATGCAAAATAATAAAGATTTTTCTGTGTGTACTTCCTTTGTGATAAATCTTTCTCAGTGTGATATCCCGCGGTACTTACCAATTAAAATAGGTTTGCGACCCATGACAGTTGCGCTCGGTGCCGCACCACTTGGATTGCTGGAGCGCCGGGCACTGCCGTCCGCCCCTCTTGCCGTGCTTGATGACCTTGCGGTAGCGGTGCATCTCGCCCACGCCGCAGGTTTTGCTGCAGGCCGTCCACTCGGACCAGTGGCTCACGCGGCAGTCGCGACGCCGCTGCGCCATGCTGCGCCTGCGGGCGGCATTACCACCTGCACCACCCACTCCACCACCCTGCACCATCTTACCACCTGCGGGAGGGGGCGGTGACTGCGAGGCTGTCGGGTTGGAGGCGTTCAAATTGCTGGCATCTGTGGCACGCCGATAGCTGCTGGCGATGCTCTGCAGGATCGCGTGCTTGTCGTTCTTGGGCACCACGCTGACCACCTGGCCAGGTGCTGGCTGCAGGCTGTTGTTGCTGCCGTAGCTGCAAGTGGATAATGTCAAGGAATTTCATTGAGCTAACTTTCTTGAAGGCCAGGGCTATCGAATTATCTAGGTACTGTAATTACGGCATATACTTAAATATTTATTTAAATTAATATTAATATTATTTAAATTAATATTTATTTTAATTAATATTCTTAAGTCTACTGACACATTTGTCAGTTCCTAATCTCAAATGCATTTCCCAAATGATAATCTCTAAAATACCTCAGTGCTAGAATAATTTAGATTACAATTTCCTAATCTCCACAAGTGGTTCTATTTACGGAGCATATTCCTTGGAAGCCAAAGCCCAGCCTGACAGTACCCACCTCTCTGATTTGGCCCAGTAGCTTAACTTGCCGACGCTAAAAGACTGCCACATTACACATACGACCCGTGTGCCGCCGCCCTCATTCCTCCTGCCCTTTCAAAGGTGTGCACGTTGCCTGCTCACGTTTGTTATTTCAGCACATCAACTGTGGAAAATTTCAATTTAAATTTGCCTTTTGCCAGCCTTCGTGCTTCGTGCTGGCTGACAGCAGACACACGGAGCCCGAAAAGCCCAAAAAAGCCCGGCAACCGAAACCTGAGACCCGTATACCATTGGAAGCCGGGACTCGGGACTTTTGGCGGACCCACGCGCGAACCACAATTCCCAAGCCCCAAGACCCGGTTTCCAGGACTCCCCGCCTGTCGCGCAACCAGGACGTTTGGCTGTGGCGCTGCCTGGCTTCCTTCCTTCCTGCCATCCTTCCTTCCTTCCTGGGCAACTTCCGTGTTTTGTTTCCTGCAGTTTTTCGTTTATTTGCATACACATGCCGCGTGCAAAATCGCGCAAATAATAATAAAAAATCAAAAGGCAGACGAACAGGCAGCTCAGCAACTTTGACGAGGAAGAGCGAGTGGAGCGCCAAATAAATTGGCAAAAATATTAAAGGACCGAGTGGTGGAAGGCGCAGAACGCCATGGGCCCAAGGAAAATAATGAGGAAAATTCCCAAATTGAAATTACATACAACAATGTTTTTCCCTCCGTCTTCCCTCAAATACCTTTTGCCTTATTTCGTCTCGAGTTTTTGCCGAATTTTCTTCCTGGGAACATGGAAGTTATTAGCGACAATTTGGTTCGATCATGTTCACGGCAATTACTGTTAGATGAGCACATCAAAATGTATTAAGTAAATGCTGTTCCAGGGGCAATTTGCATTTCCACAGCCCGGGAAAATTAAGGCTGTGCCTCAGCCGTCGGACATGTGACGAGAAAATTGCTCTTCGGTCCGAGGCGAATTGGTTTTCCAAATTGAAAAGCGACAGGAAAATGGCATTAATGCAATAATTCAGTTTGCTCACATTGCATAAATAAACTGGTAATTGTTTGGAATTTGTCAGGCTTCAATAAGATTTTTTAATAGGTGCATTGGCAATCATCAGGGGAACCCTTATTAATTTTATTCATTCAGTGAGCACATTCAATTATTTTTTTAAATCAAGAATAATAAAACGTATAACAACTTTTGACAGACTTTTTGTGAGTAAAAACTTTAATTGACTAAATCGAAACTATTTTATTTCACTTATTTTAGGGCGTAGTTAATAATTCTATTTAGAAGCACAGTTTTCCATTTCCTATTTTCCATTTTCGCAACGCCATCAGAGAATCGTGCAGCAGAAAACCTCTCCCTGGGGCTGGGCGTAGACAGTGGCCACCGGTGGCTGGGCCCCCACCACCACGGTGGGCCTCGGGGGCGGCATCATGACCACGGGTGGCGGAGGTGGTGCTCCGATGACCACAGCTGGCGGCGGCGGTGGCCCAAAACCGATGCCCACTCCCATCGGAGGAGGTGGTGGCCCACCGATATTGATGCCAACATTTACGCGAGGCGGTGGTGGCCCGTAGGCGATTCCGGGACCCCTGGGTGGCGGTCCTCCGTATCCACGTCCTGGTGGTGGTGGCATCTCGACCGATGGCTAACTACTGACTGACCAGCGGTTCAATTGGGCTCTTGAGTTGGCCTCTTATCGCCGCTTTTGCCTCGAGTGTCCGCTGGTAATTAACTATCAATTACTGTGATTTTTTTTGGGGGGCTTCTGTTTCCGCTGATTAGATATGCGATAGGCGGAGCTTACATTCCCAGGCTGATAAGAGAAAAACACCAGGTGAATGATAAGACTTCGATGATACGATATGATATGCGTGGGCTCTGATTCACGGCCCCCGTGTACTTGCCTTGGGGAAAGCCCCTGACCTTTTGTTTTAGGAAATGGTGCACTTGCAGTGGCAGCACTTGCGTTTCGGGGGTTCGTTGGGTAGGTCTCGTTTTTGCATGGGAGTAGGTTGCTTGGTCTCCTGGATTCCTTGCTCCTGCTGCGGTCCCTCGGCCAGGGCTGCGCTCAGGGAGTATCGCTTGCCAAACTTGTCGGTACTTTGCTCGGAAACCTCGCCCACCAAAACAGTTCCAATGGGTGTGGCAGGCTGTACGATTTCCTCGGTGACTTCGATGACCTCAGTTACTTGCCCATTGTTGGCAGACTCCACGACCACTTCCCTTTCCACCACCTCAACAAAGGGAGGATCATCTATGACCAGATCGGTTAGGATGAAACCATTAAGGGGTTTCGCTGGTGGCTTGGCAGGTTGTGGTGCTTGAATTGATGTAACCTCCACGGACTCTACAATCACCTCCGATTCTCTCTCGCTTGGTGGTGGTATTCTGAGCTTCAGTGGTGGACTGGGTGGAGGAGTGGGAGTTGGAGTGACCTCCAGTGAAGCCACTATCACAGCCGTTTCCGCCAGGCTTGGCCTGGGGAGGAAGCCCCCTTGGATGGGCCTTTGAAGTGCTGGACTACTTGGTGGCGTATTAACTGGTGTGACTTCCATAATCTCCACATAAGCCTCGGATTCGCTCAATCTTTCCACCTCCACAGTCGGACTATGTGGTGCCGTATTATAGGGGGTGGCCTCCTCAACCTCCACATAGCTATCAACTTCGATTAGGCTTTCCCGGGAAATGAAGGGAAACTGTTCGGGCGGAGGTGAAGATGCTGGCGTAACTTCCAGCGACTCCACAACTAGTTCTTGGACCAAACTGGAGCGGGGCATGTAATCGGTGGTCACTATGGATTCTTGTGGGGGATTGGGTACTACCTCAATCTCTTCCACAATTGTTTCCTGAATTACAGGTTGTTCGGGCTGTGTGATTTCAATATCCTCTACGGCACTTTCAACATAGCCAGTATCTGGGATAATGTTAATTTGCTGGGGTGGCTGATAGGGAGGATTAACTTCTGTGACTTGTATGTTTTCCACTATCGACTCTACGTAGCCAGCACGGGGAGGAAAATTAAGTGGAAGTGGTGGTCGGAGGGGAGGATCCACATCTTCCGTGACTTCAATGTTCTCCACAATCGATTCCACAAAACCAGATCGAGGTGGAGAAGGCAGTTGAACAGGAGTTTGCAAGGGAGTCCCATACTCTTCCTCCACTTCTATGTTCTCCACAATCGATTCTACTAAGCCCGTTTGAGGGGCTAAGTCATTTGAAACTGCAGGTTGGGAAGGAGCCAATTCTTCAGTTACTTCCATACTTTCCACAACAGACTCTACGAATCCAGATCGAGGTGGGTAGGCACTTGGTGTTGGGCGACTTGGAGGAGGTTCCACTTCTGAGGTTAGTTCAATATTTTCTATAATCTCTTCCACTTTTCCCGCCTGGGGAATGTATATATCTTGAGCAGGGAGTACGGCTTCTTCTTTTACGACTTCTATGTTTTCTACCACAGATTCCACATAACCTCCAGTAATATTTGTATCCACAGGTACTTGTAAGACAGGTGGGGATGGTATGACTTCAATGTTCTCAACAGTTGTTTCTACAGAGACTGGAGCAGAGTCAAAACCATCCGCTGGCAAGAGAAATGGAGAATCATCCACTTCTGACGAGACTTCAATGTTCTCCACAATTTTTTCCTCAGTATCAAAACCATTGGGCGGGAGTAGAAACGGAGAATCAGCCTCAACACTCTCCACAATGGATACCACCTCCTCATTTCCTGAAGTATAACCACTTTGATTTACATTCTGAACGGGAGAAACTTCATTGATAACTTCTATGTCTTCCACAAAGCCCACCCGAGGATAGTAACTTTTTGGAGGTGGTGCCTGCGAGGAAATAGACGCCGCAGCAACTTCTATGTTCTCCACAATCCTAGCCACAAATCCGGGTTGTGGAATGAACTCCGGTTCCTGTTGAATCTGCGCGGGAACCACGACCTCGACCTTCTCGACCACAGTCTCCGTTGGGTTAAGACTGACCCTGGGAATATAACCTGTTGGCGGTCGAGAAGACTCCACTGACTCTACGAATACATCGGTTTGGACTACCTCTGCAATGGGAGAAAGCGGAGGCTGCTGAGCCACTGGGAAGAATCCCGTCTGCACTTGGAGTTGGGGAGGTGCATACGGTGGAGGATCCTGCTGGTCAATTATGATTTCCTCCTCCACCAGCCTGGTGTGCTTTTGGGATTCCCTATAGGATTCCTTCGTCTCTGTTTGCCAGACCACGGTTGTGAACTCATCTGAAGCAGATGTTGTGTCGACAACCTCCTCTGTGTCCACTACATCCTTCTCCGGCGAGAGGTCCAGATCTGTGGAGGGATTGGGCGAGGCCTGGTTCCAGAAGGGCTGCGGTTCCCAGACCACATTGAAGCCCACCTCTTCGGTGGGTGTGAGGAATGGCGGTGAGGTTTGCGGCAAGGGCGGTGGTGGTGAACCCTTCTGCTTGTGGTGATGGTGCTTTCTGGGCTTTGATCCACTCTCCACTAGAATCACTTCCTCCTTCTCCACAACCTCTACATTCTCCTGCCGCTCGTGGTGGTGATGATGCCTGTGATGGTGATGATGATGTCGGTGCTTGGGGGCTGGGGATCCATCCGCGTTCACTATCTCGATGATCTCCTCCTGGACCGTGCCACTACTGGTGGCTATCGTTTCTATCGTTTCGTTCACACTCCGCTCCTCCACAATTGTCGTTCTCATTTTGCCGCCGATTAAGTATTCCGTCTCGTTTTCGTTTTGGCCATTAACTGAAACCCCAATTGCTTTGTTCGGCCCCATTTATACTCGGTGTTTATGTCATGGGAAATGTATTTTCATGCGTTAAATCCTTGTACCGATAAGATAGTTACTATATCTAAGCAATGTGGCAACTATTTGCCTTCGACCCCGCCTGTGTCTGTGTCTGGGCCTCTGGAAATTGTTAAGGCTTATGTTTGATCGAGTTTTGACCGTGATTTCCGCACGCTTACCAGTCGCATTCTTCTGTAGATTCTTCTGCTGATTCTGATTCTTCTGTCGCTGATTGTGGGCTGCACTGCCTGCGATCACCGTGAAGGTGGCTGGTGGGATTCCGGACATGTTGCTGGCACTTAGCTCTTTGCCCGATTGCCGGCAATTCCTCTACTTTTATAGGCCACCCGCGACAGCGCCCTCGATAAGATAGTAATTACTTTGAGAACTGGCCCGAGCATTCCGGTTACTTGGCAGGCACACAGATCCGATATCTGGGTTCCCCGGCCTTTGTCTCCGACCCTGTCACAGTGCCAGGGAAAGAAAGGCGAGTGGGCGTTGTCTCTTGGCACTCGAACACGTCCCGGGCTGGTGGGGATTGTCATTAAATATGCAGGTTACCAGTGCCAATGGTGCCAAAATCCACTCCACCAGCTTTGGCCAAAAGTGGCACGAAAATAGACAACGAGCCCAGAAGGGTATGGGGAGGCAAATGCGGATGAGACTGGAACTGTTAGCAGGGATTAGTTGTAGTTTTCCCCGTCCGGAGTTTTTGGGATCCAAGGAATAGGGCGGCTTTTTAAAGATGCAGCATTACCCAGGTACGTGCCACTCGGGCCACTCTCCTTCGGCTCTTTAGTTCCTTGGAACTGAGCCCCACCAGCATTCAACACCACGCACCGCCCACCACCCCAACGCCTCCAAAGTGGTGTAATGTGCTTTGAAGTGTGCCAGAAAGCTGTTTTCCTTCCACCCACTCGCTTGTTTTTCCAACAGCTCCGGGCTCTTGGCACGTTGCTTTAAATATGTGAATGCATACGTACACAGAGAGTGTTGAAAGTAGTTGGACTTAAGTTAGGGGAAAGCACTTTACGCATATGTTAAATAGGGCCAATTGAGGCGCTTTCTGCACTCCAAAACAGATTACGAATACGAAACGTGGCATTTAAAGCTCACTTTCGGACAGAAACTGTTGAAGCCGCTGGCTAAGTGTTTAATAAAATTGGTTTTTACTTCTCCGACATTTTTTGAAGACAACAAAAGGTAAGTTGGTAAGGGTACTTGGTCATATCTATTGATTAATCATTTGTTTTTGCCAATCGATAATAATTATTATAAGATAACACATTTTCTTTACTTTTTGTTTACGGTTGGCTTAGCACGGTGATTTTTTTTACCCATTTTAAGGCTAGAAGCACGATCTAGAGGTTCGAAAACCTTGAACTGTTAAACTAGGCATTACAAAATAAATGCAATTCTTAAAAAATATTATGCAAAATGTAAAACTAAAGGTTCAGAAAAAGTAGAGTTTAATAACTCATTGTATTAAAAGTGATGACTATCTCATCTAATATGTGGGTAATATGTTTATCATTACTAAGAAAGCAATATTAAATTAAATTGAAATTAAACCAATTAGTTTCGTTTTTTGTTATGTTAAAACTATTGTAAAATGTAATTTTAAAATTCGAAAACTCTGCAGTGGCTTGCAACCTGCAGTACCTAAATACTTTTTGGTCAGTTTAGATGGTTGAGTTACCATGTTGCGCAAAGCCAATTGCAATTGGCAACAAAGTTTGGCAAACAAACGAGAGCTTTTATGAGTGTTTCCTTTGTGGGATATTTACCCTATTAAAAGTTTCCTTTTGCCGAATTACATTTCTAAAATACTCTGGTATTGGGTTTTTAATGGTTACGTTTTCGGGCACATTTGCAGCACTTACATGGGATTCATTTTGGCCAACAGCTGGGACCGGATTCGCTGCCTCTCGTCGTCGTTCTGCTGCAACTGTTGCTGCTCCGTCTGGCGCTCCCGCTCGATGCTGGCGGACAACTCGTTGTTCATCTCCACGTGATTGTGCTCCGCATCCAGGTGGGTCTGGGTCTGCACCGTCTCGTACTTGCGATCGTCCTCGGCAATGTTGAACACCTCGCTCAGCTCGTACTCCTTCAGCTGAAAGTGGGAAGCGAATGGGAGGGTGGTGGAATGTTAGTCCCCGTTGGTCCAGACACATGTGCAGCATATTAATTTACGGGGATTATGTGCCCGGCATCAGCAACTCGGTATTCGGTGCGGAATGCCAGGCAAGGACCGGGAGTACAGGTGCTCTTAACGCGCTGCTAATTTCAATTTGTGGCAAATATTGACACAGCCACAGGGGTGCGGCAGCGGTGGGGAATGGTCACGAATCCCTATGGAATTACAGGGTACTTAAAGCGCATGGGGATTTGGTTTAGACAAAATAATATTTGTAATAAGACCTTGTATTTTTAAATGTGACCATACAGTGATTATACAAATTTTACCAACCTATCAACTGCTTTCAACTTTAAGGTACAGTCACACAAAAAGGTAAAAGACAAAAAATCTTTTGAAAGCTTTCAAATTTATATCTACATAACTTTCTCCTTTTTCAGCTCAAAAATCTAGTAATTTAATATCTATAAACATTTTTTAAGGAATTGCTGTGTATAAAACTATTAGAAGAAATTGCTATAAAATTTATTTTTACCAAAACTGATACCTTGTACTTTTTCATTTGCCAAAAAAGTCCTCTAAGTCAATATACCCCATTTTCCAAACCCTTATCGAGGGTACAAAAAACTTTGTTTGGCGCGCTGTCGCGCATTTTAATTTATTTGTTTGGGCCGCTGTCATTTTCTATACACAATACGCATTGTTATTGTAGTCCCCTCCGCCTTCGGGTGGCTTATCTTGGTCTACCTCTTGGAACCTCCATTCTGCAAATGCGTCGACAGCAGCGCCAACAACCACAACGAAAAAATCTAAGGCAAAAAAAAAGTAAAATAACAAACAAAAATCCAGGAAAAAGAAAACAATACCGAAGAGCCGCGTGTTGCTTTGGTGGCATTAAAATACACAATAATCCAGCACACACAAAAAGCTAGAACGCGGGACGGGGGCCTGGGGCTGGGGCTGGGGCTGGGGCTGGAAAAACTGTGAAATTCCTTGTGGATTACCCGGACGGCGAGTGAAACCCTCAGCATTCCCGGCTGCCGAGATTACGTGCCTTTTGCCATTCACTAAATGACACACAAATATTCCAGCGATTCGGGCTCGAGCCCAGAATTTAAGAATTTAATGCCCAACTACCCCCAGCTGTGGGGGAAGCAAATCAACACATAATTACAGCAGGACCTGGGACATGTGCTGGCCATGGCCATAAAATAACGCATATAAGTAAATAACTTTCCATTCTGTTGGCCATAAACAAAAGTCGGCAGCACTGGGCGCTTAGGGCAATGGTAAAATGGCAGACTTTTAGTTTCCCTAATGCGAACTTTGATTGCCCTGGGGAGGCAGTTGTAGGGAAAACTTATAAACGGTCTGCTGACCACTCAAAGTTGAAGAATATAAAGCTTAAGCAATTATTGTCGGTCCGGTTCTTAATTGCTTTTTGTAGTAAATTTAATAATAACCAAAGAAATTAGAGATAATAAAATCAAGTGTGAAGTATAGTGAGAAAACGAGAGTAATTTTATAAAATGTATTTGAATATGTTATATATTATTTGAACCAAATCATCAAAGTCCAAACAACGCCACTTTTCAGCTGAAGTACCCTACCAAAAACGCCCCCAAAAGGAGTAGACGCTTTCACACGCCCACTCCGAAAGGCCTAGAAAATAAAACTAAAATTAGTAGTGTCAAAAAGGCGTTACAATAATACGAGCTGCAGCAACAATAGCACACAGGGCCGCAGCAACAAATAAAGAATAATGACCGCACGTACGTACAGTGGGCAGCCCCGCCCACGAAGCAATTCCCCATTTCTAGATATATAAACTGGCCCTATGAAATAAACTATGCAAACGTAGTCGAAACATCTGGCGACGGCTGAGGGGGAAGGGGAATGGGGGACAAAATGGACGTAGAGCCCGAGGCATAAATTTTATGGCCGCTTCCTTCGGCCACACATAAAAGCAATTTTGATGAGCGACCCAGGGCATTGTAGCCGTAAGTGCGCCACTTTCTGGATGTCTTGGATGTCCAGCAATATAATTACAATGCTCGAATTCCAGCCCGTCCTGCTCGCCATGTATCCCTGCCCCGCTCTGTTGGGGCGTTTTTACTGCCGCCAAGGGTTCTTTGTTGCAGGAGCAGGAGGTCCTGAGCTGCTGCCTTTGTCCTTTGTGTCTGGCAGGCCTAATGGATTGGCATTTATTAAGGAGTGCAGAATAATGTTTATTGCAGCGCTTGAAAACAATGGCAGTTCGGCTGTGCCTCTATAGGCTAATGCAGGACATGCTTCGGCGTGGTAAGTGAAATTATCCTTAGGGCTTGGGAATTCAGTTTGGCAATTCAATCAGTAAGTATTGAACAAAATTTCTTAGGCTGGCAGGCCGTTAAATAAATCTAAACATAATTCAATATTTTAAATTTCCTTTAAACCTAACAAATAGTTTGTTTTCCAATTATTTTGCATTTGTATTAAGCTACATATTACCGTAATAAAACTCAGCTAATAACGCAATTAATACGTATAAAACTAGCTTATATGCAATTTCTAATTCAATAAATTTCTATGCCTACGCAATAGAGGCCATTATGAAATACGTGTGATAAGGCTTCTAAATTTCCATTTTCCATTAGCATTTTATCATACGAAATATGATTATTAATGTCATTTTTAATTCCATAACAAATTATAATTCCGATAACAATTTATAACAATTGTACATATTTAATTGCCCCCCAAATGTATGCTATGAAATGGCTCAACATTAATTTCTAGGCCCGTGACTGTCAGAATGCTTTAATTTGTTTACATTTCCGCTTAACACACATTTGCCTGGCCCTGGAATGCTGGCCCCAATAATTATAAGGTAATTAGCATTATTTCCGGTATTTTTTCGTTGGCCATTTCGTATGCGTGCGTTGGTTTTTCCCGGATCCAAGCTGCGAACTCCACTGATTTATAAAGCGCATTAACACGCGGCCAAGGGAATATACGCCCTTCGCACGCACACCAGCTCACAGGGGCGCACACACACATGCACACAAACACGCACGGCCATTACACATGTTTGCGTGGCGAGAAAAGTGGCTGTGTGTGTGCGAGTGTGCGAGTGTGGTAGATGCTGTTGACGCCATTGTAATGCTAATGGCTCATTAGCACTTTGATTTTTTCGCTCTGTATATTGTTTTTTTTTTGTTTTTTGGGAAAAAAAGTCATTAGGGTTTCCCGAGTGCTGCGAAGTGCCAGGGGGAAAAGGCATTTCGACTGCTAATTTGCTGTTAATTAACTTGTTTAACCTTTTCTTTTTTGGTGAGGGGTCAAGGGTCAGGGGATCGCTTCGCCGCCACTCACCTTGATAAACTGGAACGTGGCGATGGGCGGCAATCGCTTGCTCTTCGGATAATAAAAGCTGCCCGCAGGATGGCCAGGATACCGCGAGGTGATCCGGTAGATGACGCCCTGCGGAGCCGTTGGCCAGTTGGGCGCCGTGAAGGTGAAGCCATTGTCCGTGCCCGCATCCAGGGGATCCAGTTCAACGGTCACCGTATCGATCCAGGAGCCCCCCACACAGAGCTAAGAGATGGGGGAAATTTAAAGAATTTTTAGGTACACTGAGGTATATTTTAAAAAGGAAAAAGAACATATAATCCGTCTTAAATTGCTTCAAATTGCGTAGCAGAATAAAACAATCTATTTTTTCTATAGAGCAGAGACCCTATGCTTAACTAGTCAACCAGCAAATTGGTAATTAATAAAATATTGGGTAAAAAATGAACATGAAAATGGGTTAATTAAAAACAAGCTCTAGCCAAGCAATTAACTATTAGCATAACACTGAATTGAATAAATGTAATTAATCAAGGGAAATAATAACAACCCTTTTGAACTGCATAGGCGACAGGAATCAATTTTAAATTGCTTCTACATGAATTAACTTTAATTTTTATAGTGTTTATTCATAACAGAATCAACTAAAGAAAATATTTCGATTGACTATTTTTTGGTTTACTGTACAAACTATTGGTGTAACTTAAATGGAAATCATTTCTAAGACCCCTAATATCACTAAAATTCAAATCATAGGTTTTCTTTCTATTCTGGAAATGTGTTATGTTGGTCAAGCTTTTGTCCTGCCAATCATCGAGTCCCCATTGGAATAATGGGCCTGCTCTGATTTCTGTGATTTCGGAGCCGTGCTCTCACCTCGAACGAATCCACGCCGATGAACCAGTCCGGCGAGGGAACAATGCGTGTCATTAGCGAGACCAGACTGTGATTGCTGTCGACAAACACTTTTGCCTCACTGCGTCCGGCGCCCAGTGGAATCGCCGGCATGCTGAACTCGTCGAACACGCTGCGTTCCGGGTTGGTGCTGGTGGAGCCACTGGATGTGGTGTTGAAACTGGACCCAGCCGCACCTGGAGGGGATTTTCCCGTCTGCATCTGCATCTGCATCTGCTGCTGCTGCTGCTCGCCGGCATTGCTGTCCAGGAGATCCGTTCGCCCCGATTCCGCAAACTGTTTGACAGCCGCCGTCGCCGGCTGTCCGATGTGGTACAGTGCATAGTTGGCATTGTGGGTGCGACCTGCGGGCGAGAATGGACCAGAACGGAGCTCATCAGTGGCGAGTCATTAAATTTTAATGAGCTTTCAAAACCAAACAGAAAGAAATGCTGAAAATTTGCAAATATTTGCAATTTAGCAGCTCGTTGTCACCTCCCCTTCCGCATGGCCCCCTTTGAAGATTCGCCGAGAGCTTTCAACTGTTTGAAATGGTGTCAACTTAAGTGGCAGATTACGTATACGCAGCGGCGGGCGTCGAATTAAAGCGACATTTTTTCACCCAAAGAGCTAAGCGTTAAACGGTTGCCATGGGAAATGGGAAATGGTATGGGGAATTGGGAAAATACTTAAACGTATGTAAAGGAGTGGCAATAACGAAGGGGATTTTCCGTTGGCATGGGGGAGTGGAGTGCGACCAAAGGAAGGCATACCGATGTTTGGTTGAAGATAATAAAAACAAGTACTCTACAGAAGGAAATTAACTATTAACTACGTAGTAATAACACCTTGAGATAAAATTCGAGTGCTTGAGCACTTTAACTTTAACTTAAAGAATTCCTGTGGATTGCAGTCCACTTAGTGACGAATTAGACCAGAAGAGTGTGAAAAGCCAACTTCTATAAATAAAAGTTGTAGTTTGTTGTATCAAATGTTTTTCTTGAAGCGAGATAAAAAGCTAAGAACGACAAAGAATCTCTAATATAAATCTCTCGAGGAAAATGTGTTATACGAGCATCATATCACCAAACCATCGAACCATTTGAACATCGAATCAACATTTAGTGGATTCATTTAATAAATTCAAACTATCAAAAACATTTTAATCAAATATTTATATTTTTGCAAACATAAAATAATCTAATTTTAAAGCGCTACATTTTCCTGATAATGCAAGTTCCCAGAGTCCCATTTATTTGATTAGCTCCTGGATAAAGTTGGCGCTCTCTATATTCAGCCAGCCAAGTTCCGTACCATATTTACTGCTCTTCCTTTCGCCCAGACTGCAAGTAATTTAAAACGGCTGCGCTCCAATTCGCGCCGGGCCTCAAAGTCGTTGGGGTCTTTGCGGACTGTCACGTGAGGAACCACCCACCATCGGAGGCGCCACCACCAACTCCCCGACTGCAGCAGCCTTTGATGTTGGGGCTGCGGTTTTCCGTTTGCCCACGCCCCCTTGGAGGCCTCAGGATCTCGGCCTCATCGAGCAACCTCAACACCAACGGCCCTCCGTCGACTCTTATTTGTCTTCAATTAACATTGCAACATGCCACTTGTGCCACTTTTTCCCCTTTGTCGCAGTCTTTCATCTGCCATTGCATTCTGAGATATTTTCCTTTGCGCTTTTCACTTCGTTCCTTTTCCGCCTTCCCACTTTTGTGCTTCGCCCTGCTGCCGGCTTATTTATTAGTTTTCCTCGCTCTCTGCGGGCGCATTTTTAATTTACAAGTTTTGCTGCGAGTGTAAGACTGCGGACTTCTTTCTTTGACAACAAGCCGTGACGATGATGGCGACAGCAGCTAATGAAAGACTAAACTACAAAGCGCATTTTTTGCCTTTTCAACTTTGCCGCTGGCATTCATCACTGCGTTTTTCATTATTTTCTTTTTCCATTTTCATCCTCTTTCTCCGTCTGGAAACTATGTCAAATGAAATATTATTTATTCGCCGGCATACTTGGCCCCACCTGCCCGGCACTCTGGGTAATTGACAAGTTCTGTAGCGAACTCTCGGGTCACTGCTGTCCAATGGATTGGGACAAAGTTGCCCAAAATGGTGCGAGGGCGTCTGCAGGTGAATTTCTGAAAAGTTTCTCGGGATTTCCACAGATTTTCCTGCATGGCGGGGTGCGGGCGAATCGGGCTAATAAATTGACTCTGCGAAAGTGTGTCAAATATGCCAACGAGTTTCCATGCTCGGCATCAACATGTACAATGCACCTTGTACATTCTGCACACATAGCACTCATTTCAATAAGGGAATTAAATACAGTGGAATGAAGTTAATTTAACTTTGGCTTAAATGGGATACAATTAAATACAATTTTGTAATCATTTGATCTGTATTTAAAGCGCTTCTTCAGGAAAACTCTGTATCTAAAAGGTACTTAGTTAATTTAACTTAAACTTAAATAGGATTATAAAAGAAGATATTCAGCTCCTATTGTTTGTTTATTTTTTAGATACTTTTCAAAAGGAGTATTCAAATCCATACCAAATTTTATAATAATTAAAACTCTGTATTTAAAAGTTGCTCAAGTCAATTTAAATTTAACTTCAATAGTATTAAACTTTTTCATTCAGTCATCTTCATTTTCATTTAACATATAATTTTGTTCAGTATTCAAAGCTATTTGCATTTTATAGATTTACCAAGCCTATTTATCTCTCTGATTTGCCACTGTCACCTGACAGCTGTCGAGAAAATCATTAAAATGCCCAATTTCTACTCAGATAAAGGTCAACAGACCACAGCTGCTCACCTTCGAATGCTTTCGCTTTCCCAGGCGAATCCACAAAATTTAAGCACATATATAAACCGAACGCAACGGTCAATCAATTACAGAATGGCCACAGAATAAGCATAATAAATTTGCAATTAAATGCTTAAATTGTGCAAATGGTTTCCCGATATGGTGACGCGCGGTCTGTTGTCGGCGGTCACCGGATGGGCCCACCAATGCCAAGCCCACACTCCTGAAAACGACCGCATATCGCACATCTCGGGGCGGCCAGATAAATGGCCGCTGTAAAAACTGGCATTTCTGGGCTACTGCGATGAATGGCGGGGGCGTAATTAATGCTTAATTATGCACATTAAAAGCCAAAAACAGCCACCGAGCTGGCGGAAATTACTGCCGAGCAGGACTCACGGCAGCAGGGCACGTAATATAAATGCATACCACGTATGCCCCATAAATTTCAGTTAGCATTCGAATGAAAAGACATTGCGCATACGCCGCGTTGGCCCTCGTCCCCCGGAAGGCGACTATGTTCGCCTGGCTCTATCTCCTCTGTCTGGTCATATCATAATTGAAAATCGGCAGCATAACATAACATTGATACGTAATATCTAAAATGTGCAATCTGGCAGCTGGCCAAAAAACAACTCATGAGCAACACCCATGAGTCATGGGTAAACTTTCCCTTGGCCAGCGTATTGCTTTTTAATTGGCAGAAAAATATGCTTCGGGCGGGGCAGAGGTATTAATAAATGCATAAATCCCACCAATATGACACACATTTCATTCAATTTATGACGCACAGCTGACACACTTTTCCCACACTATCTCAACAACACCCACACACGCGCAGCCATTGACTTTTGTCAGGTTTTTCCTCTGCGAAAAATGAATTACGAGTCGCCGCTGCCTTTTTTCTGGGCGCTTGTTTTCGTTTGGCTGGATGCTCAATTTCCTGCGATTTCCGTCACGAAAAAATTTAATTATAGGCAATAAATTTGAATTTAATAGTCGAGGCATTAAGTCGCCGGCGGCGCGCGGGCATTGTCTCTCGCCTCTGGGAAAAACAAGAAGGAAAATAACTCGGATATCCAAATAAGAGCAGGAGAGTACACATAAATAAGCCAAGAGAAGAAGAAGGATTAACGCAGCAGCGGAGCGGGCAAGTGGCAGGGGGAAGTGGGCGGGAAAAGCCAGTGAAATGGGTGTGTCAGCACGTGTGCCGTTTGATGGAGTGCCGTGTGTGTGGCTACGGTTATAGCCGACGCTTAAATGTTAAGCCCCCGGCAGAAATTCATCAATGCTTAATTTTCCTGTGGGAAAATGAATGCCTTTCATTGCAGGCTCGTACATCTGTCGGTTGTGATGCAATTAAACCCATGTGAAACACACAGTTACTCTAATATTTCCATTAAGAGTGATGAATAAGTTTAATTAGAAAGCCGAGTTTGATTGATAGCCACTCAAACCACTCTTTGGCTCTAAAATTAGCTCTAATCCCATTTCAATCCATCGAGCAGGCCACTAATTAAAAATTCATTTTCCCCACTCCCGGCGACTGTCTGTTATTTGCCTTTCTACTCACGCAGCGCACTTAATTATGTATGTCAAATTTAATTGGCTTGTCAGTCCAGGCAAATAGCAAAACCCGAAACGTCGACAGACACGCTATAAATATATTACTGCAAAAGCAAAACAAGAGAGGGGCTGAGGAAAATATGATAGAGGCACACACACCCCTGGCGTATACGTAATACCTGTGCTTAATTTCCATGCGAGTATCATTATACGCTAAATAAATATTTGCATTTTACCTAATTTCAGCTGGCTCATCTGCCGCATAACATCTGCATTTTAAAGCAGCCGAGCAGGGGAGTGGCAAATCTCTGACATTGTCACATGTCAGGAGCTGCGGCTCCTGCCTTAAGACACATCCCGGGTGGAGCGCCGCCGCCCACAGTGACATTACGCATACGCCGCATCTGCTGGATGCAGAATGCAGAACGCAGAATGCTGAATTTCTCATGCGCTCAATAAACCCAGGGAACTGGAATGAGAATGGGAATGAGCTAGTGCAGCTGCAACTGCGACTGCGACTGCCTGTTAATAGTAATTTCTGTCATATTTGCCAGTGGCACTCGCAGTCACGACTCCCGATAAAATGTCAACTTGATGTTGCCGGCGATGTGGTAACCTAGATTTCGCTAAGGCACTAGCATCAACACTGGGTACGTGGGAGATTTCCAGGCTTCGAGACCCCCGAAACACCCACTTTTGTTCCCTGGCCAACCGCAGACACGCAGAGAATGCAGAAGCTTCGAAGACCTGGCTTAAGGATTTTATTCCGAGACAAGGACATCGCTTTAAGTGTCATATGGAAGTGGCATGTATGTTCTAGATAAATATTTTATCCATAAAGCTCTTTCTAACAGCCACATACTATATATAAGAAATCGGAATTTATGCGTGTTGATAATACTTATGTAGAACCATAAAACTTGTATGTCATCTAACTAATTCGAAACACATGGATATAAAAAGAAAGTGTTTGAAGAGCAATATTTATATTTTTTAGAAAAGATCGCCTTGTCTATCGACCATATATTTACTACCATCCTGTTCTTCTTAGCACCTCCTGCATTTCTCCCAGTGTGCGGTTTCATTGTCAGCCTTCTGGGCTGCTCTTTTAAGTTTAATGTCTGCAGGGTTGAAGGATTTTTAGTTGCAGTTTGTGGCTGCCTCTCGGCCTTATCTGTGTTAATTAATGCGTGCAGCTACATGTCGGGATTAGGCCAAGATGTGCCTGGGCCAGAAGCCATCAGCTGGCCAATTATGTTGGCAAACACGAGGGCTGGCATTAGACTCGTCACTTGTCCCCATTTTCTGCCAGGCTGCCAGGCTCCTCTCCTTTCTCCTATTGACACCCTCACAATGAGCCGGCGAATGTTTGCGTGAGGAGGCTCAAAGGGGATTACAAACGAAATTGACCAAAAACATAACAAGCTAACAAGATGCCTGTTAGCTGTTTGCCTGCGTAAGAGCCCCCTATCACAATGCCGGGCGGAGCAGCAGCAGTTTATAAAATCATGTGACAAATGAGGGTTGCTTAGCCTACTTAGTTGTCCTGTCAGCTGTCCTGCGACTGGGTCTCCTATTTATCTGTCTGGTCCATCTGTCATTTGTCTGGCAGCACATGCTCCTTATGACGCATGCCTCACTGTGGCAAATTGCAGTGCCAATTACTTGCCATTTTGCAGCTTAATGTGGATGACAAGGCTCGTACTAAGAAGTCGGAGTCTTAAGTTAAGTGAGTGTTTTGTGTGTGCCATTTGGTGGCTTACAATTGTTGTACTCTTGAAAAACCCCTTTGGAAAAATCAAATTAAATGATTTATTCATTTTAAAAATATAATTTTTGAACCAAATTCGGCCATAATATTAAATACTGTTTATTTTATAGTCTTACTTTATTTACTCACTTACTTTGCCTTAAATTCCAATAACTTTAAGTTTGGTATTTCATTAATACAGGTTAGGACTACCCCTCGACCTTTTCCCAATTTGGCTTGTAATATCAAAGATACATTTTCAATTCCAGCTATTTGCACTGTTGTTTACTAATGAATGACTTGGAGATTGTGCATCGATATCTTGTTTAAACTTAGGACTTCACATTCCACCTGCAAATGTGCAGGGTAAGTATTGATTTTGCTGATATGCTTAGTGTCTATTTGGACTGCGTGTTAGATGGCACATTTAAGGGAGCTCCTTACAATTCCCCGGCTCCTGGATTCAACACCTAAGGGTATTTCCCTGCCAATCTCTGCCCCCTCTTAACAATGTTTTTTTCCTGTTGCCGCCTGCTGGTGGCCTGTTTCCTGTTCCTTCGGCTGACTGAAATGGAATGTGTGTTGGGTTTTTGGCTTACTTTCTGGCTACATTCATTATAATGGCTTATTGTAGCATGAAAAGTGTGTCAGTCATGTTGGACTGCAATAGCGAAAAGGAAAATGCAGACTGGGGAGCGAGGATTGGAGGCGGGGAGTGGAAAAATCGGAAGGAGGAGCACCCGGAGCCCAATGATTGTGGACTGAATGCATTGTCCTTTGTTTGCACTGCACTAAGCAAACACAAAAGCCAGACATTACCCACGCTAGCACACACACACGGGCAGAAGCTCATCCTTCACACACACACAGGGGCAGGCAAGGACATTCGCCGAACGACACACAAATTGATGAGCATCGCGTGTGCCGAGCCTTTTGTTATTTTTTCGCCTCCTTTCCTTTCATACTGCCCACAGTTTTTGATTGATTTCTTGCCGCAAGTCAGCGACATTTCACAAGTCACTCAAGCCCAACCACCGCCCACTTTTCAGCCCACTTCTGCACCCACCTCCCCCCCTGGGCGCTGGCACAATTCCCGCTCGTAAAGCGGCTAAGGACAATAAGCCAGAGTCATAAAAACAAACTCAAATGCGAGGAACGCACATGCACAGACACTTGAGGACGCGCATTTAACTGAAAATTTGTGTTGTCGTCAACACATTTGTTGCATTAAAATAATTGAACAAAATTGTAAAACAAATACCGGGCCACAATCATCAAACTCACAGAGATTCGGTTGGCAATTTGATGTGCCTACGGTAAAGAAAAATGAAATAAAATCCTCATGAAAATTGTTTCAAGGAAATCGAATTCCCTTCAGGCTTTATGAAAATGAAATTTCGGAGCGTTGAATTCGATTTTAAATATTAATTTCAACACTTTTGCTGCCAATGTTTTATATATTTATTTAGAAGCTTGGCAGTTGCCCATGTGATTGCATTAATATTGCTGATATTTGAGTATACATAGAGTAAGTATGAGTAAACATAAATTCAATGTGAAAAATTAAGAATTTTAGTAGACGAAATAAAATGTTCAAGAAGAGTTTTTGAAGGAAATTGAATGCTCTTCTGATTCAAGAAATTGTATAATAAATATTAAGATGAAGTAGAAAAGCATTTTATTAAATGTAAAATATTAAGATTATCCATTTTGCTGCACTAATAAGTGATTGAAATAAATATAATAGTGCTGTGCAGTACAACCTTGTGATTCATATTTATTAAAAATGACTGATTTATTAATCTAAAGGTTGATTGAAGTGAATTTGCTATTGCAAAAGGGAGAAAACTATAACATAAGCAACAGTTCTCCAGTCCACAAAGCCACTGCTCTGGCGGTTTGTGCATAAAATAGTTGATGAATAAGCCCCCGAGAGCTCGTATCACTGCATATTGCAACCGCACAAATGCTGCTTTGCAATCCAATGCAGAAAATACAGCAGAAGGGCTCCACTCCTGACTTGATCCCATTTGATCCGACCCGAATGCAATTTACCTTTTACACTTTTCCGTCTCTCGCGTTGCGACAAAGTGAAAATTAATTAGCAGCTGGACCCTTGGACAAATCCAAAACAAGCAAAGCAACTATGAACAACAACAACAACAGCGGCAGCCAGGAAAAGCCAATCAATAAGTCAAGCGGTAAGCTTTGCCCATTAAATATGCAATTAGAAAAGTGGGTGAAGCGGGGGGCTATCATGGCGGATACGTGCTGTCCGGGCCAACTTTAATTAGCAACTTTATTTAATTAATAAATTTATTTGGGGGCACGTTACAGGCACACATACAAAACAATTCGGGCATTGTTGCAGCTTAAAATGCAATTGCAATTAAAGAGCAAAGTTCAACAAAATACTCGTGCATTATGCACAACCACAAACGAGCAAATAAGGCTGTGTGCGTTAGCTTGTTTGCCGTGTGTGCGGGTGGGTGTGCATGCGTGTGTGTGTATGTTGCATGTTGTATGTTCTGTGTTCGCTGTGCTCTGCGCATTGCCGCGCATAAATAAACAACGCAAATTTGCAAATATAATGCACATGAAATTTACAAAATGGCTGCAGAAGCAGGGGACCCACGTGTGTGTGTGTAGGTGGGAGAGAGGGTGCCTGGGTGTGTGTGTGTGTGTGGGGAGAGGGCGGTGCGGGTGGAAAACTTTTGGACGCGCCAACAAGTTTACACAACAAAATGGCGGCACCCATACAGGTGCACGCACGCACACACACAGGAGTGCAGAGCAAACAGCAACTAAAAACGTAAAAAATGTATATGTATACGGGGGTAACAAAGTTCTTTTCCGGTAAACGCAATGTTTATTGAGCTCACAAAGTTTGGAAAAGGCCCCTCCCCTCCATCATCTTCAGGTGAAACGGTTGGGAATCGAGATTGTGTGTTTTCCTGAAAGGTTTTCTGTACGACTTATTAGCATGTTTTCGGTACAGGTTTCGTTTACTTTCTTAATTGAAGATATTTACAAATCAAAGTAGTTTGATTTTGTGGTTTTTAATATACATTAATTTGCGCTTTTTCTGGACCTACCTTTAGATTTTAAGAGAGAAAACCTTCTTGAATACTGTGATAAATTAATCATTAAATTTTAATTATACTAAAAAAAATATTTTTAAAAAAATTGGCCCGTCCAGTATATATTCCTATATTTAAAGCTTAAGCTATACAATCTGTTTGTTATTTGAACTATTTTAATATTCCTCATAATTTTACATCTTTAAAATATACCTACTTTAACCAAATCAGTCAGTAAAATAACAATTTTGAATTAAGATATAAGATTAGCCAATTAAGCTAAAGGAGAAAGTAACCTTACACCTTAAAACCTACTTTTAGCTGCTTAAGAGAATGATAAAAATGACTAAAATGTATAATGATAAATAAGTAAAAAAATATATTTGTTAATTTAATATTTTCCCTTATGTTGTGTTGTTTTATTTAAGCTTATATAAGCCCTTTAGAAATCTTGAACCCACACGTGTTTGCGGAATGCCAACGCTAGATGGCGCCCTCAAGGACCAAGGCAGCGACGCGAAAGGAATACTGTTTGTTTTGTTTGTTTATTAGTGGAATTTTTAATCAAAGTTGCAAAAGTTGACGGTAGACATTCAACCTGAAGTTGGAGAGCATCTTCTTTCCTTTTCCGCCGTGTTTTTTTTTTGTTTTCCACTCGTAATCAGGCGCCCGCTTGGCTTGTCTTTTGCCTTCCGCCCCCCGCTTTCACCTTTCTCCGTCCGCAATGTTTATGTAATTCCTTTGGCAGTTTTGTTGGCTAAACTCTTGAAACTTTGCTGCCATGTAAACTGTCAGCGTCTGAGCACATACAGCCAGGGCAGCAAACACACACATGAGCACACAGGAGCGCTTATCGCACTAAAGTCTAAACTTTTGTTTACACGTTGCGCCCTCGAGACACGCATAAAAAAATAAGTAAGGAAAATAAAATAATAGGAAAAGCATAGCACAGAAGCCGAGTTTACCGACGAAAATTTCCCCTAAGCTTTGAGTATGCTTCTCATATTTTCCCTAAATACTTGAGCGGCAGATTACCTTGCCTGCATAAACAAAAAATTTAACAATAAATCATGAAATGGTCGACTTTACCTCTGAAAATTTCGCTTTCACATTTTCACTTAATTCCTTGAGTACATATTTCATATTCCTCGACGCCCTGATTGTGTTTTAATTAAAGCTTCGATAAAATTGCGTTGAAATTGCTTTCGATTTGCATATTTATCAATGCATCGATGCGAGTGAAATATTACGCATACGCCCGGTATGCCGGCAAAATGAAAAAGGGGGCTTTGCAAACGAGAAAACGGACTTGCAGCCCCCGCAAATACACATATACGATTCGTGACTTACTTGCGCAATATTTCCCAAGCAATATTTACATTTTTAGCATATTTATGCACTGCCAGACAACAACAGCAGCTGCAATTTCTGACTTTGTTGTTATTTACTAGACCGAACAGCCATTGGCAATGCAAACAGAATGCTAGACATGCCAAAGGACGAAACAGGTCGACACAAGCAGTTACCTTTTGCCACCCACCTCCAAACTCTAACCCACTTTTATTTATATTTTTTTGCTAAGAGCATTTACAACTGTGTTAAACTGGCAAATGGAAATACTTGCCATACTTCATAAACTATTTTGTAAGGCAAATGCTTGACCAGCGATCCTCACAGAGCGAAGTTGAGGCTGAGGCCGCACAAAAGTTGCGCCAATAGTGAAACCAAAAGCAACAAAACGAGAAATAAATATAAATACAGAACAACAGTGGCGACGGCAGCAAAAACAGCAAGCCGCAAGCTGCAGAGACCACAAAAAAACAAAATACAAAATAGGGAAACCAGCAGCAGAATTCAATTTCCAATAACGAAAAAATGAAAGAGAAATAACATCAACAATATGGTAGGCAAAAACCACAAACGGGCGAGAGAAATGGAAATGGGGCAAAATGTTTTTACAACCAAATCAGTCGTTAGTTTCGTACTCTACATGGATGGTACTAAAACATAGGTAACCATAAACCTTTAACTTTTGTGTTTTTAATTGAAATAGAAATACCTTTCCAATCAACATTCATAAATATATTAATGAAAATCAACTTTCAGTTTTTATCTGTAATAAAAAATCATTTTTAAGGTAAGTAGAAGTACATTTTTAAAATCGGTGTTAAAACACCTTTTTAAAATATTTTAATAAATTTCTAGAATTAGAAATATGTAAAAAGGATTTTAAAATAAAACACCCACGAAAATTGGTATTTAATAAACCCTCGACATACAGTTGAAACCACTTTGATCTTCTAACTTGTCATTTCTTTAAACATTTTAGATTTGTTTTCAAAAATATTTGTTATTATATTATATTTGTCGAGATACTACCAGCTTTTCCAATAAAATATTTTCGAATAAATTCTTCTAAATTAATAATATTTCTACATTTTTAGATAGATTGTATTAAATGTTTTATATTTAAATGATCTGTCATATTAAATTCTTTCTAGTTTTTATATTCTTCCCGAAAATAATAAATGAAATAAAAAAATTGTAAGTGTATGGCTATCAGCCTTTTAAATTCCTACACCCCATTGCTTTTCAATAAGCACTATTCAGTAAATCTGAGGCCTAAATTCCACATAACTCCCCCCTTTTCTATAAATATTACCCAACCAATCTGGAGCTCATTCCCTTCTGGCTGCTGGGCAGGATCACAATTGAGTAAGTAGCGGCGGCCATGAAACCTCACTTCATCAGCCCGAATGGGAGCGGCAGGAAGCTTATCTAAGCCTTCAGCCACAACTTGGCCCAAACACAACGAGCTGGCCCAGCCTGGCCCACAACATATGCCGCACACCTCCAAGTAGGTCAACACCAAGCTGTATACTGGTAGCATCCTGGCAGGAACTCACCTCGCCGCCATTGTTGGATGCGATTTTGGGTTTTATTTTGTGTGAGCGCAGCTTGTTGAAATATTTCTGTAACAAGCCGGAACTGAGTCCAAGCCAAAAGGCAAACAACAAGGGCAGAGCACAACCAAATTCCCGGGAACGAGGAATAAAAGTTTTAAAAAACGCCCGAGAGCAAACCAAGAGCAAATATGTTGCGGCAATTAATTTTAATTAAATTTATGTTTTTCCGCAAAAACAGGAATATCCTTCTATCGATTTACCCACCACCGCCTTCTGTTCCGGTTCCAGGAATTTATCATAAGGATTGTTAATTTTACAGTGGCTTTGGAGAGGCGCAGGACGAAGAGGACTTCTTAAATAACCGCAAACTGTGGACTTAGGCAGCCTTTAAAGTGAAAGTGGAAAACGCAAAAGGGGGAGGCCATTAACCCAAAAAAAGGGAACAAGCCAGGGCTGGCATATCGATGTCGTTTCCGGCTAATGTGTCCTGGAAAAAGGGTGACGGGCGGTGGGCGGTGGTCGGCGGTCGGTGGGTGGGCATTGAAGCCTCACTTAGGCATCGTTTAGCGATAAAGGCGACGTTCGGGACAAAGGGCGGGGCCCATAACTTTAAACTGTAACGGGCCAACTGTAAATTGTGCAAAACTCAGTCACAAAAACAGCAGATAGTCCGCATTCCGTTTGGCTGCCGAAACATATTCTTTGTTTTTGTGCTGGGCTGCAGCCGAGAGTGAAAAATCGTTAACCTAATTTTCCTACTACCCAGCTTCTGGCTCCTTTTGTCCCCCGCAAAAGTTGTTGTTTTCCCTCGAAGCCCTCGTTGCCGCCTCCATAAATTTTCTTTATCTTTATGACTTGTTTTGCTTGCCACTCTGCGATTCCCCAGCTCTCAGCTCTGCCGATTCAAGCTTATGTGTGTATATACACACAGAGCCGCGAGTGTTAAATAAAGCGGGTTAGGCCTTACAAAAATTGGGATAGAAACAAAGGACCCACTGAAAATTAGCTGGGGGAAGTGTTATGGCTTTTTGCCTTTGCCAAGATTTTGTCGGATTTTTCCACGTTTTTGTCTAATTTTTATGGCTCTCCATTGGGGACTCCAAAAAAAGTAGATATTCAACTTTCAAACAAAGAACTGCTTGGGTGTCAATTTGGTTTTAGTGCGACTTTAGATGGAAAGATACAACAAAAAGGGTGGAGAGGTTGGGAAGGTATGTTCCTTTTAGCAAAATCTGAATTCATGTATTGACAAAAGTCGAACTTCAATTGGCAATAAAAAACATACCAATATTATTTTTTTCTATGTTTTTATAAACTAACTAACTACTAAGAATCGATTAGTTATTCAAAGTATGAAATTAAAATTTATTATTTAAAAAAAATACCACAAATGAAAATTCTAGACTCTTTAATATAGAAATTAAACTCAAAGATATTCAATTCTAATTCTCGTGTTCATATACTTTGCATACAAGACCTTTTAAATCGTAACTTTCTGTAATTTTCTTTCAGTGTACTTTCCAAATGCACTACCAAAATATTCAAAATCCACGCATCCGTATCTGTCAAAATGACAACAGCTGGGGAAATTCGCACAGAATTGGCGACAGCCCTTGGCCAGCTGCAAATGATGGGAAGTGCGGCATTTAGTGGCCGCTATTGAACATGTAAAACTCATTTGGCCGAATTGGGTTAATTGCATGAGCAGCTACTAGCAGTGCTTAATAAGCCCGATCGATGCACAAGTGACACGAATATATTCGTGTGCGAATGGAAATGCCCTCGATGCCACACTGCGAATGCAATTATGCAGTGCGGCCTGTTGGGTCTTCTTTTTTTTGTCATTTAATCGAATTATAATGAATTTGCCAAGCTATCTGTGGGGAAATCGCTCAAAAGCTGATTAACATTATACACTCATATCAGATCGTTGGGTTAACCGGTGGCCAGTCGGAAAATCAATTATGCCAGGCTGGGAGTTTTAATGCAGACACCATAAGCTGGGTGGCTGGCCAACATGGCGTATGCGTTATGCATTTTATTGAATTGCGCGGCTGCAGTGGAAATTTTAATTAGCGCTCTGGCCCCGCTAATTGACAGCCCAAGGGTCTACGAAAGTCGCCGTAATCTTGGCCCGAAAAGTAATCAAATTTATTTGCCCGGCAATTGGCAGAATGCCAATAAAGAGCGGAAACGTAGGGCGGCCCCATAAACAGGGCCATAACAAAAGGCAAGAAAGTGCCAAAGCAATATGCAAATGAATAAAACGCGTCGTCTGTCAAATGGCCAACAGCTGGCGGCCGGCTTTCCCCCATAAACAGGCCAGCAACAACAATGGCGAAATGGTCATGAATTTTCTTTGAAGAAATTTTCAATTAAATACGCAAAAAGGAGTCAAAGCCGAGGAGGAAAATTAGGAATTAATTAAGACAACAGCCAGGCAAAGGCCCAGTAGCCAGGGCATAATTTCAAGCGGAAACCCGCCAAACAAACACAACTAAGCAACGCCTTGGGTGAGGACCAGAAAGGACGGGAAAACTGGGAAGCTGGGCTCTGAGAGCTGGAAACCCGGGGAAAACCCAGAGATGGCGGCTGAAAATTTATTTGTGCGTTGATTGCGCGCAAATGATGATCATTTAATTAAGCACGCAACGAAGAGCACAACTAGCCGGGGTTCCTACAGAGGAGGGCGGGCTGAAGAAGCGGAAAAGCTAGGGGAAAACCGGAGGGAAACCCCGCCGAGACTGCCGGATGTGGCTGGCCAGTTCAATCTGTTTGTGTTTTGCATTTTCCTGGCATTTTATGGCCTACTCCACGACCTACAGACCCTCCTGCGTTATTATTAAATTCTTTTTGCGGCCTGGTCGTCTTCCACTTTGATTGGTTTACTTAACGGCTGCTGTTGAGATTTTCGCCCGACTCTTCTATATTTTTCCTTTCTTTCATGGGCCTTTGATTTGAAATTTAAATTGTGCGGTTTCATTAAGGTCTAAGACCGTAATCCCGCCGTCGGAGCAGGCAGTTATGGGGGGTTTTTGGGGACATCTTAATATTTATTTTTAATTAAAAGTGAATTGTGCGCAAATTATTTGAGTTTGGCCCAATTACAGAAGATGGAAGACCATTGTTGTTTACAGTAAAGTTTTGGCAGTTGCTTGAGAGAAGAATTAATGAATTGTCCTAATTTGATTCGAAAAGTTTAGAGTGTTTCAATTACATATTTAATAAATCGCAAAAATTTATATTGAAACCGAGTGGTGACTTGCCATAGTTTCAACTATATATTGTGTTGCCTTAGCGCTCTACATGTTTTTGCGATAAAATTAAATTTCAGTGCTTTTCAAATATTTTCCCTGCCATATTTCGTTTATTAAAACATGTACGATACTTTCACAGACTAAATGAGACTTTTACAACTTCTCCCACCCTAGTTGCTCCCCCTCTTTAAGCCCAATCGACCCCTTAGTTCTGCTAACTGAGTGGTAACTAGTTTTTTCTGCTTCCATTTTGCCAGTGCTATCAACTAAAGCGCGCTCCTGGGATTTTGCCAATACCGCATTTCGCAGCCATATATAACGAGGGGCTCATTCTGGTTCTTGGACCCCAGACCATAGTCATATCCACATCCACCAGGACACCCACCCACTACCTTCTCATCCATTTCCCTGACAGTGCTGCGGCAATTTGTGCACAAACACAGCAATGCCACACACATAAGCAGTTATAGGAGAGACATTAATACCAAATGAAAATTGAAATTATGTCTATACACTCGACAAAGTTTTACGGCAAAACAGAGACGGATACAGAAAAGTTAAACGGGGGATTGCTATGATGTTTATGCGTAGCGGAATACGGGAAATCATTCGGCAAATAGTTCTCAAAAGGTGTGAAGTAGCAATACATTTACCTTATTTACACGGGGTTGGTTTTACGAAATGAATTTTTTTTTATTATATTAATATTAAATGATTTTATAAACAATTGAATGTTCTTGTTACTAATGGGGATTCCCTTGCTTCATTTAATATTCTTTGTTATTATCAGTGTGGCCATATTTACATATTATAATGTGTTTTGGTTTTTATATGTAGCTTTACATTTTGTAAGTTACATCTTCGTAATAACTTTTAGAAGTGTTATAAAAAATAAATTATGTATTTACTGTAGTTGGTTCTTCCATTCTTTTCCATATTTTCTTATTACCAGTGTGACCATATTTACATCCAATTAATGAGTTATAAATCCAATAATGTTTATTTGTACTTGTTCTTGAATGTCAAAATCCTGCTTAAAAGTGAGTTATGTCTGTTAAAATATAAATTAAATTCTTATACACGTTTGATCCTAACTTAGTTCATTCTCAAACATCTAACTCGAGTTGCTCGACGCATAAACATTGTATATGTTTGGATTTTGTGCGTTTTGTGTCTGTCTGGATCGACGCGCACAAACAGCTATTTCTGTGTCTAGAGGGCGTGTTCACACACACGCACACCTACCACCCACCACCCCCGAAAACACAAACAAACACCCAGCCACCCATCCGCCCACACATAATCAATGATAATCCGCTGGCGTATTATAACCGCATTAACAGTTAGGCACGTTCGATACAATTCGTTACGTCCCAATAGATTTTCATGCTGATTTCAGATAGCAGCCAAATAATAATTGTATACAATTTGTGCTGCATTCGGTTCGGGGGTAGAAAATCAATTGCAACCAGTTTGGTTTTTATTGGTGCGGATTTACTGAACAACCAACCACTACTGCCATGCAGACAAACCGAAAACCGTAAAATCTTCATTATTTTCGGCCTCAGATATGCGTGCGGTTGTTAAAACTTGCACAAAGTGAATGGCAAAGCGGCCGCCAGAGCGGGACTTCGAATTATAAACGGAAATTGTGGAGCTGTGACCACAAAATCAATCAAAAAGCGAATGAAAGATCATTATAGAACATCGCAGACAGCCGCAAGATAAATGGCATTTTAAAGTCCGACAGACCGCACAGCTGTGATCGAGTGTCCAATCAAAAGTAAGCAAAACGAATGATTAATTTCAAATTGAGCTTGAAAAATGTACACAATCAATTGTGGGCACAAGAGTTGAACCGTGATTGAATATGGATAAAGTTCTGGGAAAATTTATAATAAAAAGATTGACTTTCAAAGAAATAAGCTTACAAGTTTTTCTTTAGGTTTGTTAAATGGTCTCTACCTTTAATATTTCAGATGTCTTTCTTCCATATTGCGTTCAGTTTCCGCATTTAGTAGTCCCAAATCAACTTAATGAACGAGTAATTACATTACCAATCAATGTTATTTCACTTGAACCAACTGAAAATAAGGGGTTGCACCCAAATCTAACCCCAGCGAGGACTGCCAAAAAATGGAAAACTACTTTCCGCTGAAATTTGATTATTCCGCTGGTTCCGGGGCAACTGCATTAGTGCATAAATCCATGTCAAGTCGACGTCAAATTCAATTAGCTGACATAATTCTATTTGGGGCCGCTGACAGATGGCAAACGGCAAAATGTAACCCGAAAAAGGGCTTTTCCCTCTGGCAGCGAAAGTTGTCAACACGGAAAATGCAGGAGGTGGAGGGGCAAGCATACAGAAGGCCATAGATAGCTGCAGCGCAGTCATAAATTTTGAAAATGGCAGCGGCACGTGGAAATTAAGTGATGAATACTTTAGGGCGCATAAACTTGCTGCCACAAAGTGCGAGGGTTAGTCAGGGAAAAATACATACCTAAATACATATATTTAGAGGCAAAAAGGGGAGCTAAGTCGATTTAGGTCGCTGTGCCCGGCCATATAACATGTAAAATTGCTGGAGCGCAACGCATCCGCACATCAGCCCGAAAAACGCCCTCGTACTCTGGACAAAAATATTGAAAAATATGGCAAGCGCTGAACAATTTGCAAAATATTTTGCAGGCACACCGCCCCAAGTACGTACATATATCACAGTGATGCTTCGATGCGTGGCCAACGTGGCGTAACCCTTTTGGCACTATTAACCAACCGCTGGTGCTACGGACCCTCCGTCCACGGTTCACTTACCTCCGCGTCCCCCTCGCAAAAAATGTGCTAATCCAATTATTATCAATTCAGTGACGGGACCAGGGTTGCCTTCGCGCCCCCGGCAGCGGATGCAACCCTAATAGCGTTATAAATAACCGGGAATTGGAACCCCAGCCGGTCACCCAAAGGACTTTGCTGGATATTCTTACCTGGAATGAGAGCAAACAAAAAGGAATTAGTGGATATTTTACACCGAAGAAATTAGTGGAGAAATTTGGCATCACTCAAAAAATATAATATGGATGTTTCCTTGCAGAATAAATATCTGAGTTCAAAATATTCTTAACAATAGAAAACTTTTTTTAAGATGAAAATTTTCTTAAAAATAGAACGCATTTTTTTCATGGTGATTTTTTAGGTTTTGATCTTAACAATTGAATAGTTCAATAATAGTCCTTTCAATAAATTTTTGAATAAGCCCTACCTTACTGTTCGAAACATTATTTTCTAAATTTTAAGAACATTAAACTCAATATGTGCTTGCAAGATTTTTAAGAGCTAATGTTCTCAATGCAAGAACTATGTGCTTACAAATGTTTCTTTCTGAAGTATTATTTTCTACTGATTTTTAATTTTAGAGAACTTAATAAATGTATATAAGTTTATTTTTCACTGCATTAAAATAAGCTGATTATAACTTTCGCGCGCGGCAGCGCTTATCAATATCTTTTGGCATAACTCTTTGCATAACCTACATCAAAGTGAGGCATTATCCATTAAGAGGGCTCATTAAAAATGCACAAGTCAGATAAGTAAGGTGCCCTAAGCTCGAATCAAAGTCAACTGCGAGTTGGCTTTAAATTTTTGAAACAAATAACAATATTTGCCACATGGCCCGAAGGCGGCTCACAAAATGCCAAGGCAAACAAAGCCCGAAAAATGGGGGTCTGCAAATTATCTGGGGAGCATCAAAGTTGGCAAAAGGTTTTCGGGGTCCTCATTCTTACTGATTGTGAAATCGATAAAGTAAATCGGTGAAGCGATAACATAATAAATTCTGCGTTTCACGCTCAAATACACCACACTGATACCGCGCGCTGTTGTTGCAAGGAAGGTGCTGCTGATATTTATATACCTATCACAGTTCCACGAAAGGGGTCCCCGTAAATATTTATGATCTCCAATTGTGGAGAAAGCCGGAGTGTTGTGCAGTGCAACAATCAATTCAGCTCCTTATTTTATTTGTTTGTTTGTTTGCTTTCGTGTTGGGCACATAATTCAATGGAGCCAGCTTCCACTTCCACCCACTCGCATGCCATCGATAACAATAAGAGCAACCCTTTTTAGGCCCTTTTTCGTATTGTTGTTTCGTGTGTGTAACCCTCGAGGAACTTCCGCACTCAAAAGTTGGCCACAAATAAAAGGAGCCGGCAAAAAGGTTGCCAAAGCGAAATGGCATATGATGCTCGAGGATTGTGTGCGATGTAAGTGGTTCACATATCAGAGATGGCAGCATGCACCCTGTGCTTGTGTCACTGTTTCGATTAATCGATCTATAGAGTTCGAATCTTAAAACGAAATCTTGGGCTCTTGAGAGAATTTAAAATAACTAATTGAACATCGAGTTCATACATGTTTTAGTTTTTCAGTTCAGCAGATAAATATTGAGAAACCATAATATGGGGTTTCTTCCAATTTTCGATTAGTTTTGCTTTAAAGCACTAAAATATTTTTTTATCTTATCATAAGCTCAAGAGGGATTAAAAAAACTTATGGGACATCGAATTCCGAAAACGTTTTAACTTTTTAATTCAGCAGACAAATATTAAGAAATTGTTAATTATTTGTCGATTGTCGATCAAGTTGGCTTTTAAAGCACAAACCTATTTTTTTACCTTAACTCCCTTATTTTAACCGTATAGACCTTTCTGATTTATTGGTCCATCTCTGACATATTTTATTTTCCTTTAAAGGTCTACCGGAAAACACTTTTCAATCCTCAATTCCCCTTGGCATGACTGTACTTTCATATTCGCTGATTTGACATTTATTTTGCCGGCTTGGTTAGTGGCGGTAAAAAACCTTTGCGCATTGGTTGCCTGAAAAAATTATGAGTGGCATTAAAATTTTATGACTGTGTGCCGTTCCCAAAGGAGACTCTGCCCGCCGGTATTAGTTGACTTTTCATTTTTATTTTGTGTGGGCTTGCGAGGATTTTCAAGGCATTCAATTGTCGGCAACAAATCAAGTGGGTCGACGACCTCCATCAATGCTAACTTAACCATAAAACGCAGACGAACAATGAATGCAGCTTAAGGAAAAGAAGAAGAGCTCGCGATTGTCCTCTGATGTATAATTTTCCCCTAAGAGAAAATGGGAAAACCCCTTTTTACGAGACCTTCAGAAAACAATGGAAAATTTATCCGAATTTTTATAAGTAAGACATCCATTCTATTTTTATGAATTTACTCAGGGGAAAAATATTAAAAACTTAGGTAGGACTTGTTCATAGTCTTATGCTAGTTTTAATGTCTGTAAGATAACTTTTCCTTTATAAATTGATAAAATATTTTAAAATGAAGTCTTCTATTATACCTAATTATCTTAAATTGTGTGTACCTCGTGACTTCTAAAACTTTAAATTTTAAAAGGTTAACTATTTTCTCTTATGTAACAACTCCTCTGAAGCGCAAATATTATTTCAGCTTCCTCTCCATTTTTTCTCGGGGTCAGACTGCTCACTTAATTGCTGTCCAGAACCAAACCGGAACGGTCTCTTCCCGTTCCGACTTTCATAAACAGTCCCAGCATATTTCAAATGTCAGTAGAGAAGGGGGCCAAAGGATATATAAAAGGATATATAAACAGGACAGTGCGGCAGCTTAAGTGAAAGTATGCTTTTTCTGCTCGCCTTTCCCTAGCGCAGAAGTGCCACATAAATTTTTATTTAAAGAGCAACAACAATAAGGAAAGTTTATTACGCATTCAGTGGGGTTAACCTCCGGTTAAGTTGGTGCTGGGGGTCATGCATATATATGTATGCGGTATATTCGCCGACGTTAATTGAAAGTTAGTGCGGTGGTTTTATTAACACTTTCGGACCGTCTGGGTCGGGCTGTTAATTAAGTTAAATGTTCTCAAAAATTATGCAGCTCGAGGACTTAGTTAAAGGTATTAAGCCAAAGTTACAGCCTGCCCGGCAACTAACTTTGTGCGCGCAACTTTCTGACCTTAACAATAATTTACACTTACGCAAAAGTTGGCGAAACTCTGCCCATTCTACCAATAAGTCGTTGCGGTCGGTTAACGCGACAATAAAAAACACTTTAAAAAATGTGCCCATTGTTCTGCGTGGTGCGGGGAAGTAGAAGAAAGAAACTTTTAATAAAAAGCAGAAACATTTTGGGGTTGCTTGGGGTCCTGGGTCCTCGTTGGGTCCTTGGTGGGTCCTGGAGGTGGGGGTCGGAAAAGGGAACATCGTCAAGTGAAAGTGCCCGAAACTTGGGCGTGGAAATTGCAATTTCTTCTAGGTTTACTTTTTTCAGGGCGTGGCGCATTGAGGCATAAATAACAGCAACATTATTCACACCGAAACGACAACAACAACCGCAGCGGGGAAATGAGAATAGAGACTAGAGAAAGTGCCCCCCGTAGGATGGTGGGATTTTCCTGTTCTTGTTGTCTTCGGCTACTAAGCAAACTCGGGAGGAGAAAGCCAAGTTGAGAGCAAGTTTGTCTGCCAGGCAATACCATCCAGCCAGAAGCAGCCAAAGTTTATATTTGGTTTATTTACGCTTAGCCAGGGTTTTTTTCTTTTCTGTTTTTATTTGTTACTTATTCCACACTTTTGGGGTGTCCAAAAGTGAGTCAAAAGGGGGAGAGTACATTTTTTAACGCTTTAGCAAATTTTCTGGCGCTTCAAAGTTGCTTGCCGTGTATTTCTTTTTTTTTTATTGGTCCAAAGTTTTGTCTTGCGTTTTTAAATATGCAAAAGTGAGTTTTTGATCACCTAGGTGCCTAACAATGTTTAGCAACACAAATTAGGCGTGCTGCAAAACATTTTGCGCTCCAGGAATTAATTTATCAAGTCTTTTTTCTTTGGGCTAGTTGAGGTAATACTTTTCTGGGATACTATAAATTAAAACAAAAGCTTTATTTAAGTTCGTTGGATATTCTTAAAGTTTAAGCTGACTTTTAAGTAAAATTCGAAGATTGTTTTCTTTTCTCAACCACAATTCATGTTTATTTTCTTCATGTCAATTAAATAAAATTCAATCATTCTTTAAGTTGTTTAACTAATTTTTTGTAACATCCCAAGATTGTGTTCCTTACTAAACCATAATTCCTCTATCAAAAAGCAATCCCCCATTTTAACAACCCCAAAATCAGTTTCCCCCGAGGAAAATCCCACCCTCACCGAAGCTCTAATTAGGTTAAGGTAGAGCACAGTAAAGGTAGCCTGTAATCTCTCACAGAGGCTTATTTTTATTTCAAGAAGCTTACGGTTCATATATTTAATTTTCCAACAGAAAAATCATATTTCGTTTAATTTGGTTTCGAGGCTTTGAAGTTGTTTGGGCTCAGTTCGCTTCTTGGGTTGTTTGCTGATGTGCCGCCGCATTTGTTAACACTTGAAGGTTTTTGTCGCGACAGATTGCCTGCAGTGGCACGCCCCCCGGGAAAGCTGGACCTTATCGTATTTTGCTTTCCCGAGCGTTGTTCACAATTTTCCGCCGACCGACACCCTCGAGGCTCTCATTTCCCGGCTTATTTTCCCGCTTTACGCGTACGCTCCCCTTCATTTTCCTTTTGCCGGCTCATTTCGAATGCATCGGCAAGTGGTTAATTTGGCCACGGGCTATCGGCTATCGGTTATCAGGCTCCGCTTGCGCCTGAGGAATATCTCATTGAGTTTATCTCATTATACGCCTGATTGACCATAAAAATTGGATCGTCCATAAAAATAAAAAAGTTGTTATAAGAAACCACAGCTTTGATCTCTGCCCCGCCTCACTCTCTACTCCGCAGTTTCTCCAACTTTATTCTGCTGCCATTAATTTGCCGCAAAACAAAAATATGGCCACTCCCCAGGGTGCAATCCTTATAAATTGCTTGCCTCCACTATCCAGAAAATTTCCTTCACCTCGCCCCAAGCTTTGATGGCTTCGCCTTCGTCTCGCACTCGTAAAATTGCTTAATTAAATGAGTTTTATGTCCTATTGACAGTCGCTCAAACGGAAAGCGAGAGAATTTATGCGGACTTGTCACGTAGCCGACAATTTGTCTCAATCATAATTTTCCCCTATCTTAATATTTGTTTCCTTTTCTTTAGCAGTTTTTCGGGTTCGGTTCGTTTTGTCGGTGTCCTTAATTAAGGCCTCGGGCTTGCTGCCGGCTGTTAAGGGGGAAAAGATGCTATCAAAAAGAATAACAATACACGCGTGATGTCCTGCCAGACACATTAGATAAATGTCACACGTTGCCCTGAGTTGGGGAAGCATTGGAAATGTATTTTAAGGAGGTTTAGGAAAGAGATACTCTCCACAAAGAATATATATTAAAATTGTTAAGCTAAAATAACAAAATGATGTGTTCTTTAATAAATCTACATTACGAAACTTCATAAAAAACAAGAAAGGACGCTTTAGCCGACGGTAGTGCGAGAGAGATGAAGATATGCATGTATCAAATGGGCTGCTTCTGAGATGGCACATTTTATTTTCCTATAATTAAAAATAATTTTTGAAATATAGATGGGTATAGACAAGAAGAACAAAGTCTCATTGGTCTTAGCACCCTGCTGAAAAAACCTGCGCTACAAAGGAACCTCAATAATTTGCATGTCATTTTCCAGCTTTTATAGTTTCTGAGATGTCTGCGTTCATACAGACGGACGGACAGACGCTCATGACAACAATTTAATTAACTAATTTTATGTGATTTTCTTATTTAAACAAGAAATGTGCCATAATTTAAATTCAATTTTAGTCCTAGCATTCCAATTTCACGTCATGATGCCCCGCACATTCCTCGCTTAATGATTTTAAAGTTCGTTTCCAGAGCTGAAATTCCTACTTGCCAGCGACGTAAATCACAGATTGCGTCTGTAATTTGTAAGCATTCTTTGGGGAGACGCGTCGCCAGACTTTTATGTTGGTTGTGGAAAAGAAACCCCCGAAAGAAAACCCAGACGAATAACAAGAAAAGTAAAACACTCACGAGCCCACCGCAAACAAAAATGCCGCCCACCTATGAAAAGGCGCACCCACGATTCCGAGCACATTACGCAGACATAAATACAGACAAACAAAGTTTTGTGCGACGCGTTTCCGATTTCGGTGCTTTCTTTTTCGTAGCCAGGGGAAAGGGGAAATGGGAAATGAGGAAATTTTGTGGGGCGGCAGAGGGAGCACGCATGTTGTCTGCCGCTTGTCTGGAAAGAGACAACTCTGTTTGGAAAAACTGCGGAGGGTTCAGCCACCTGGCAAAGATTTATGTAGACCAAAAAGGTGAGCGTTTGTGTGCGAGAGAGTCTTAAAGCTGGCTGCAAGGAGGGAAAATTTACGAGCCAGACGGGAAACCCTTTTACAACGGGGGAAGTCCCTTTACCCCGCCCCCACTCTGGGCATAATTAGGCTGCCATTAGCAGTTAGCTGGCCCACAGACATAACTCTCCAAGTGGCCCGAAAAAGTAACCACAAGGTAATTTTTCAAAAATCTCTGTGTTTGCACAGACCATAAATTTGTGTTGAAGGGTTTTGTGATCATATCGCTTACACATTTCCATGCAAATGCATTATTAATGAGCGGATTTCTTTGGGGCCCCCGTTCTGATTTATGGGCCCCAGTTAATTAGGACCTCGATTTGCTGGCCCAATTCCCGTTGCCTACTTTCCTGCTTCGCTTGGGTTTTTTAAATTTATTTCATATTGATTTTGTTCGCACTGCCAAATGCAAACATAAATCAAATTGCAGTCATTTCTGCCGACAAATGCGAAAAATGCAGCCACAATAAAATAAATAAGCGACATAAATATTGTGTTTGGCAGGGAAAACTATATGTAAATGAGTAAATGGTCAGCGAATGCGTTTAACCGGAATTTTGCCATTTCCAATTGCATTTTTTATTGCCTTCCGATGGGTCAGAACTGAGATACGTGATGAAAAAGTGCACAAAGGTCGCTTATGACGAGGCGATGGCTTTAATATGCTTAATAGGTTAACTTTGTAACTTTTAAATTAAATATTTTTAATAAAGCATACAAGGAATATGTATCAGGAATTTCGTTGTGAAGCTAATATACAATTTGCAGAATTTTAAGGGTCATAACTTTTGCACAATAACATTTTTTGCTCGACTCAAAGGACTGTTTTTTCAGTTAGAGTATTTTGTTTGAATAAAACTCTTTATTATATGACAATTAATTCCCAGTGCGCAAAAAGTCAACATACCATTTAATAATTTAAGCTCCTAACAGGCTTTAGGTTGCGCGAAAATAAGTTTTAAAATAAAACAATCAGTGTCAAACTAGTTCAATGCAATTCGACAAATAAATATTTACTAATATATCCAATCAATGGGAAACGAATTCATCCCAATTAGGATTATGCAAATCGGAATTATTTGGGTTTTTTCTGCGGCTAATTCAAATTTAATTAATCTTTGTTGGATTTCCTTACAATAAATTTGATTTAATATCAGTTTAATGGGCGCAACAAAGTAATAAAAAGAGTTAACAATTTGTCCAATTGATTGGTAATTAGCTCATGTGAAATATGCTGTTATATCTGACTGACATATTTGCGTTTTTTAATCCGCGAAGCATACGTTGTTCAATTAGTTTATTTATTTAACACTACAATTGCTGCGGGGTGGAGCATATAAAGATAATGTAATTTTAATGCGTTGTAAATAAATAATTGAACTGGGCTTAAGTGCAATTTGCTGGACAGCATATAAAATTGTGCAAGCGTTGTTAAAGTGAAAATCGGAATAAATGCTGGAAACTCTAGAGACGAGGGCCAACCTGACATTATATCAAATTTCATTCATTAATTTCCATTTGCCAATGCCACGCCTGTCTGACTCTGTGGGTTCATGCTTTCGGCCCCGACTCAAGGATTTTCCCATTTTCCGCTTTTATTTCCCTTCCCTGACAACGCCGCGCTGGAAAAACTTTCACTCTCTGTGTAATACAAAACCTGGGCTCGCTTTTCTTGTCTTTCCTCGTGTTCTGTTGCGTTGTCTAATCATGTATGAATGAATAATGATATGAATTTGACAAGGCACAAAGTATACAAAGGAGAAACCGGGGAGCGGCAGGAGCAGGACGAACATAAAGGACATGCAGACGAAATTTATTCATGCAAGTAAATGCGGGAAAAATGGAAAACGGCTGAGCTGGGAAAGTGAGCGAGCGAAAATTTTGTTTGCCGTGATTTTAGCCCTTGTATAAAAATAAAAATCCACCGCTTCTCATTTTACATCCCGCGGGAGGAGAGTACAAAAATAAAGTATCTGGGGAGCATTGGTTGGTTTTAATTACAACACTTTAAGCTTCAGGCGGCACTAAGTAGCTGCAAGTGGCCAGGAAAATGCTCTAAGCCCGGAAAATCGTGTTCCCCTGAAAACGCAAAAGAAGAACACAGGTAAAATAAGAAAAAGTATTTACATTTATTATTAATGTACTTATGCTTAGCTGGGGAACAGCAGCAGACGCAGGGAAATTGCGTTGTCAGCAGCAGTAGCTTCAAGATATACGGCTGAGCCGGGAGTTTTCCCTGTTTTGTGTTATGAATCCTTAATGTCTGACTCCGTACCTATAAGACCGAAAAATCCGGAAGCCCAAATGAAAAAATTCGAAATGCTTTAAGCTGTAATCCGGGGTCCCAAACGGTTTATCTAATGGGGTTTACGGTATCAGTTACTTAGAGAAAATTAATGGGCCTCACATATAGATGTTTAGGTAAAGTATGCTAGCCTATTATTAACCTCGTATGGTAAGATCTTTATCAAAAATAAAAGCAATGCTCGTTGTTATAAGGAATGCTTTTGCGGATATTAATAAAATTGTGTGGTATGCTAGTATCTTTATCAAAATCAAAAGCACTTTTCGTTTTTATAAGGAAACATTTTGCGGAACATGGGTTTTCCATTATCCTAACAAATAGAAGGCCCCCGAATAAATCCTCCGGGGAAGTGCCTCCGCTTGTAGTTTCCAATTTTATTATACGATGATTTCTGACTGAACATGCTCCTTATGCTTTTCGCTCCCCTATGAGCTCGGTAAAAAATTACAAACATTTAAAGTTTGTCTGAAAATAAAACAAAACGGTGCAGATACCAGGGACTCTTGATGTTTTTCCGGGAATTTCCGAATATTTGACTTTGGGGGTTGCATAAAATATGCGTCAGACACACGTACTTTTAGCATACATTTATGCGCTACTCGTTTCTCGATAATTTATTTAGTCGTAAGAGCGGGGAGAAAGTCAAAAATTAGGCAGGGTAGAGTGGGCAACCACAATAAAATGCGAGGCGTGAAAATGCCGCTGGCGAGAGTGTTTAACACCAGCTACAAAAGCACGCACATCTTGCCGCCGAGGTCAAAAACAAATGGGCAGCGGCGAAAGCAGCAGCCAGGATAATTGCCCCAATGGACGTGGCAATTAACGGCCGTGGGCCGCAAGGATCTGACAGGACTTTGGACTCTGGACAATGGACAAAGGCCGCCAAGTTATGCAGCACAAATTGCAAACAGTTTGGCTGGCTGCGATATTGGTGGTGGTGGGTCGTAAAGTGGCATTGACAACAGATCAATGTGCACAGGGGGTTGTTGTATCTGCTAGATACTATCTACCTTCCGCCCAGTCCCAGAATTCAATCAACTTTCCTCTTTAGTTGTAGGCCAATTAATTTTGGCAATCTCACCAGTAAAAGCCATCAGCCTAAACAAGTGAAGCTGGCTGGATAAGCCCTAAATGCAGGCACTGAGGGAAAAAGTTGTGAAGGAAAAGAAAAAGATAGGGCAAGGTCTTAAAGATACATACCTACATCTTGTTTTTAAATACAATACAATTTATGTCAAGACTTTTAACAATAGTTCCAGTCGGTTAGTCAAAAATAAGGAAAGTTTAATAAGGACCTTTGTACTTGAAGGACAACTTAAATACAGTAATAATATATCAACAGAAGCAACATTATTTATATATATACATATATGTATATATTTTATTAAGATTTATTTTACACCATTTTCTACTTTTCAAGCATTTCCATAATATTCCATTTCCATAATATAATGCGTCTACTCAACTTCTAATTGATGTTCAATCAACTGAATAAATAATAATCAACGTTTTAGATGTCAGCATATATATGAGTAATTTTTTGAAATGCCAAACAATACCCCTAAATTGTTTCACAGTGCCTCGAGGCCGGTTTCCGTGGCAGTCATTTGAAATGCAACTTGCCAGAGTGCAACATTTCATTTTGGCCTGCAAAACGCTCGAGAATTGACTCAACAAAAACCTCGACAAGCAATAAAAGTGGCAAAAACAGAGACGAACCGAAAACCAAACCAAACTACAGAAAAGCCAAAAAAAAACAGGCAGCATAAAACTGTTGCGAAAATGCTTCTTTTGGCGAGTGTGTTTCGTTTCGGGACGAACAAAAAGCTGTGACAAGGCACAAAGAACGCGATGGAAAAAATGGCAGGACTAAAACAAATATTCAGCAGGAGGCAAACTTTATTTCGGTTTCAATTTGCGATAAAAACAGCGACAACAGTCGCCAGGGCAGCGGCAAATGAAATTTAACAACTCGCCGAGGAGCAAACTCGAATGGGGAAATGCAATGGGAATCAGGATGGGAATGGGAATTGGGGGCCTGGCAAGGATAAGGCAGGACTTTTGGGGATTGGGGGCGACTTGGCACAAAAGAAGGGCCACGGCGATGGCGATGCATTTCCCCTGCTGCAATTGCTGTCGCTGCTTGTTTTTGAACATTCATAATAAATTTTGCACTGCGAACCTCCTTCGACAGCAAAAACAAAAGGTCCTGAAATATATATCCTTTTTTTGCCATTCTGTTTGGATGCCTCCCATGCCACCGCCTCCAACCAGTTGAAATGTAGCGGATGTTAGAGTTGCGCACTGAAAATTATATATAAACAGGATATGACAGGCAGGAAGCCGTTGCCCCACGCCCCACGCCCCCGAACTCCCAACCTTCCAACCTCCCACATTTCCTACGATTTTCCACCGCCCCAAGTCGAAGTGCATTGCTAAGCTTTTTCCTCGCTTTTTTTGTTGCAGTTTCTGCCTTCCATTTGCCCCCTTCTGCTGCTTGAATTTTAATGCCAAATGGCATTCCGGATTGAGCCAGGACCTGGTATCTCGGACCAGGACTAGAGGAATATCGGAGACCAGCTTCGGATACGCCGCTGGCCAGGACTAAACGGCTATCAGGGGAAACAAGTTGAGAGGCAAGTGACAAGAGTAGCTGGCGAACGGAAATACTGAAAAGGATATTGTGTCCAGGGGCAGTAGTTCATATTTAATGTGGGGTGTTCTATAAAATATGTCATATATATTTAAATAGTTCATAAGCTAGTTTTACGAGAAAATAAACGAGAATTATGCAAGAAATTGTCTTGAAAATGCTGCTTTTGAGGGGTTTAACAAAAAATATAAATACCTATTTTCTATTTATCTCATCCTAACTACCTTGCTGAAGTAGTTTATCAGTCTACATCAAGCATTCTCCGAGGAAAACCCATTTTCGTTGGCTTTCCTTTCCTCAAACGAAGCGCACTCCTCTGCATTTCAAGTGCTGAGCAGCAAAAACACTTCTCCTGATATGTGGTAAAACCATAGTGTTAAATACGATAAAGAACGAGTAACACTCCTTTTGCTATATTTTATGCAAGTATAAACACAAGTGCAGGGCTCACATAAATCACGCATACGCACTGTGGCAGACTGCCGGCTGCAAGGGGAAAAACCATAAATAAACCAGACGACACTATAAACAAC